>NW_026126618.1:3947857-4563928 GCF_943737965.1 Phodopus roborovskii | reverse complement strand
CACCTGTGGATACAGCTCTACCATGACAGTGCCTGGAAGGCTGGTTGATGCCAGGACAGTATGGGCTATACAGTAATTCCCAGCTACAGATACAGAGTGAGACCTTTTCTCAGAAGTCAAAGAACAACAACAAAAATAACTTCATGATACAGAAGCCATCCTTTCAAGAAGGCGCAGGAAGCGCCAGGTCCAGCACAGGAGGAACTAAGCAGGCAAGGTGCTCAACTACATAGCCTGAGGAAAAACTCACCTGTGAGAGGCTCCTGAAGGAAACCTCTAAGCCCTGGCATACTGCACTTGTTTTGAGTTTGCTATATACTGGAGACTAACTCATACTCAGGGCTAAGTATCAAATCCAGCACCTCATACATGCTAGACAAGTGCTCATAATCCGGCCTTCAAGCCAGATCATGGCATCCCCTATCAACTTTTCAGACCCCACTAACTACATAACATTATTGCAGAACACTAACAACAATTTTTTTTAAAGTTTGCTGACCACAGTTCTTGTCTATTGCCTTGAAACAGTAAAAACACTAAGACAGTACACTAAAATTTACAGTGTACAGACAAAGGTATTAAGAAAGGTTTTGCTCTTCTATCTATCTACATCAAAAAGAAAATCTCAAATTAATAGGCAAACCGTATACTTCATAGAATTAGAAAATGCCAGGTGATGGTGGTACACGCCTTTAATCCCAGCACTGGGGAGGCAGAGGCAGGAGGAGCTCTTGAATTTAAGGGCAGCTTTTCTAGGACAGTCGGGCTACACACAGGAACCCTGCCTCAAAGCAAACACAAAAACAAACAACAACAAAAGAATTAGAAAACAAAGAGCAAATTAAAAATCTAAAGCTAGCACAAAGTAGCACACAGAGGGACAGATGGGAGTGGGGGGAGTGGGGGGAGCGAAGGGGGAACTGGGAATGCAATGTAAAACTAATTAAAAAGCAAAACAAATACAACAACAAAAGTAGCACACAGTAAGTACTGAGGGGGAGAAACAACAGAATTTGGTTCTTTGAAACTGTGATACTGACTCAGATGAGACGGCTGGCAGGTCGGGGACTTGCTGCCGAGCCTAGTGACTGGGTTTTATCTTCCAAACACACGGTGAAGGGGAGGACAGGCTCTCACAGGTGTCCCTCACTCCACACACGCACGCACGTAAGCACACGCGAGCACACACACACACACACACACACACACACACACACACACACACGCAATGGTGTGTGGTTTAATCCTAAGCATTACAACTATGTAACAAAATCCAAAAACTTCCTGGGGCTGGTGAGAGGGCTCAGCTAGTAAGGGGCAACTGTCACCGTGCGAGCCTGATGACCTGAATTCCATCTCCAGCGCTCAGCGAGCCTGATGACCTGAATTCCATCTCCAGCGCTCATGTGGTAGAAAACTAAGTCCAGCAAATTTTCCTTTGATCTTCACACATGTACCATGGCATGCGGCCCACCCCCCACCCCCAGGTCCCAAAGTTCCTCAAACATTACAGACTATTGCCAATATTCTTGGATATCCTCCAAAACCTGAGATAAGACCTTATTGCTGAAGACACCAACCATATGGAGAAAGCAAGCTGGTCTGACCTGGAAGCTTCATCCCTAATGGCGAGCTTTCATAGAGCTGAAAGACGTTATGCATGCTATGAGAGCAGAAAAGTAATGATCAATATTGCCCAGATGTGACCTTATAAGTACTTAGCCAGAACTATAGGTGACCAAATACCAGCTGGGCTAGTTGGTTTTTGGCCAACGTGACCCAAACTCAAGTCATCAATTGAGAAAATGCTTCTATCAGAGAGGACTGCAAGCAAGTCTATGGAACTGATGCGTTACGTAGGAAGTCCCAGCCTCTCTCGGGTAGTCACCTCTGAGCAAGTGGTCCTGTATTCTTTAAGAAAGCAGGCTCATCAAGCCATGGAGAGCAAGCCTGTAAGTAAGCAGCCTCCTCCACTGCCTCTCCTCCAGTTCCTACCTCCAGGTTCCTGCTCTAACTTCCCTTAGTACTGAAGGTCTCCTGGAAATGCAAGATGAATTAAATCCTTTTCTCCCAAAACTGCTTCTGGTCAGTGTTTTACACAGCAACAGAAAACAAACTAAGACACCATCAATTATCAAGAAGGCATATAACTGAAGTACACCAGATAGACAGATAGATAGATAGATAGATAGATAGATAGATAGATAGATAGATAGATAGAGATAGAGAGAGAGATAGAGAGAGATAGATAGATAGATAGATAGATAGATAGATAGATAGATAGAGATATCTGGATGCTTTTCTACTTTTAAGTTAACTCCAAAAAAAGTCAATAAAATGTGAGTACTAACCAAATACCTACATGCATTTTTTTAAATCTTATTTCATGGTATTTTTAATGAACTCTGCTCTTATTTTCCTCAGAACATGTCCCTCAAGACTCAGGCACAGACTTCTGGCAGAATGGTAATTTCTTTGGTCCCAGGAAAACTTAACCAAAGCAAAATAGCGGTTTTCAACACCATGATTTAATGATCACATTATGAGCTCCTGAATGTATTATTCATCAAAGAAATTTGAGTTATACTTAATGAATTACAACAAATTTAGTTATTGCTTAATTAAATAATTAATGGGGAAAAGTAGAGCTAACAACTTATAACTTGTAAATTGATCTCCATACTTGGTTGCTCATCAGTACAGCAACTTTGTAATGTTCTGTGAGTGACATTACCTATCCTATCAGGGGCTCGGGAGAAGGGGTAAAGTGGACATGCTACTAAATATAGCTTAAAGATGGGCCTTTATAACACCTAGGACTACACAGAGAAACCCTGTCTGGAAAAACCACTCCCCCCACCCCCAGCCCCCAAAAAAGAAAGAAAAGAAACCGTGGTTCCCTATCAGAAAAGAGCTGATACTTTAGGGGGAGGGTGGGTATACTCCCCAGCTCTACTTTAATGCTTCATCTACAGGAGTTCCAGGAAAGGGAAAAATGAATGAATGAATGAATGAATGAATGAATGAATGGGATGGAGAAGAAGGAACTCTGTCTCTATCCAACATGGAAGAGCAGGCTCTGGACAATGTCCCTTTACACTAAAGGAAAACTAGAAGACCCTGTATAAGATCTGCCCATGTAAGACTCTGTTCCACTGTCAAGCTCTTTTCATGTGGCTATCTGTTCCCAAGCATCTTGTGGCTAGAATTGGGAAGTGACAAGAACACTCCTTCTGTCAAAGGTGAGAAGGAGGTCACCGTGAGGTCAGGGGCTTCTCATGTGGTTCTGGATTTAAGTTGTGGTAACTTTCTCAGCTCAAAGATGAAAGCAATCACCAGTGGATCAATGTGCTCAGCAGCTGCTTAGTCAGCTGCTCCGAGGTGGGCAGCCAGCACAGCAGCTTTGCAGCCCTCTCTGGGCGCCATGCCTCAGGAAATCTGAGTGCAAGCCAATCCCATTACGAAAGGGTATTTTCCACTCCTCAACATATAAGAAAAGAAAAATTAGAAAACAGCCTCCTTTTATATTCCAGCTGTAGAAGTATTTCATGCTTCAATATGTACTCAAGAACAAAATGTTTTTCACCTCTATATGAAGTAATTACACTTGGTCAATTGTCCAAGGGTCTACCCCTATAAGCACCAGCTGAAGGAAATGTAACAGGAGGTCTATTTCCTCTCCATCCCCACAAAAAGTTCAGAAGGCTACTGGAAAGGAATAGAACTGTCTCCAACTCCTAGGTAACAACAAAGTCCTTAAAAAACAAACAACAACAAAAAGCAGCATGAATATAAAGGTTTACAATAGTTGCTAGACACTACAAGGTGTACTAACTACAAAAATCAATGCATTATTCCAATTTTGTTTTTTTTTTTTAAAAACTATGCTAAAGCTTTAAAAAAAAAAAGCACTTCAGTCTTACTATTAACTTTCTTTTAAGTTAGATTCAAGAAAAGTACGCTCAAGATAGAAGGTGTAGTCACCAAAAATAAGAATTTAGTGAACAGATTAATTTAGGACTTTGTCTAATGTAGTTGGTAGTTCAGGAAAACAATGCGAGCGTACACGAGTGTACACACACAGAACCAGAGAGCCCTAAACCTTTTAACGTGAAGCATTCAAATGAGCTTACCAGTCCATTCCCAGATGAAAGCCTAGCACCCCAATAAGAATTCCTTATATAAATAAACCACATATCAACAAACACCATTTCTAGCTGATTTCATTAAGAGTGAAGGGATGCTTGAAAACAGTCATTTTTTTCCACAGAAATTACTCTTTATGCATTAGCATTTCATTAGTGTAGGTAGTGTTTGATTAAACGATGTAAATATAATCATAAGTAGAGCTCACAATGTATGGGGGGAAAGTTCAGGTCAAACTCGACAGATGTGTCTTCGGGGGTTAGCACTAAAAATGCCAGCGCCACCAGACTTACAGGGAAAACCCATTTACTAGGCCAGGGACTGTTAAAAGAGCAGCTGTACCTCACTCACTGCGTATTTTTATCCCCTTAGCTACTTACGTGTGTGTGTGTGTGTGTGTGTGTGTGTGTGTGTGTGTGTGTGTGTGTGTGTGTAGGTGAGAGGGTAACTGTGGATGTCCTCGCCCTCCACCATGGGTCTCGGGGACTGAGCTCAGGCTGCCTGCTTGACAGCAAGCATCTTTACCCAATGGCCATCTGACCAGTTCCTACGGACATTAAAATAATGGCCCCAATGATGGCTGAACTTTGTCACTAATGCTATCTAAAATACTTATTAAAATATGAAACATGTAACAAATCCCTTAACTGAAGAACAAGCTCAATTTAAACTTTCTAATGTGATGCTGACAAACATAATAAAAGATCTTGGCAATTTTAAATGATACAATGGAAAAGGGCAAACAGGGAAAACAATTCAATATTCCTTGCAGTTATATTGTTCCTACCGTCTATCATCTTTAATATAATAAATACATTTCATATGATTATTTTCTTTTCAAAAAATAAATTCACTTATGAATCAAGAGCTTTCTTATGCTTACAACAATTACCTTTAAAAATATCTTTGAATTAAGATTCACTGCTATCTTATAAAGTAATAAGAAATAATGTAGGCCTGATCTGATGTGACAAAATCAATATCTGTCTTCACATGTTGTTTGATTTAATTATTTTCAAAACAGCGTGATCAGAGGAGCTGGATAGATGGCTCAGGGGTTAAGAGCACTGATTGTTCTTCCAGAGGTCCCCTAGTTCAATTCCCAGCACGCACATGGCAAATCACACCTGTCTGTAACTCCAGTTTCAGAGGCCCCCAACAGCCATAGCAAACCCACATAAAAATAATGTATTAAATGTAATCAGAATACAAGTCAATGGGTATGCAAACACATAAAGACAACAATCTAAGCATAACACCTGGGTCTCCAGCACTCTTGGGTCCTAAGAGCAGAATCTTTCTACGCTATTAGAATAAAAGCCATCATTTAATCACAGTAACAATTCTCAATTAGAGAAATCAGGACCCTTTTTTCCTGATATAGACTTATACTATTTTGGTTTTTGTTTGTTTTGTTTTCCTTTGCTTTAAGCCTGAGCATGGGAAAGTAACATCATCTCTTGCTTAGGTATCTCTTTCCCACTAAGCTTAACCTAGAGCCCTGATATGCATTTACTGTCTGTGTAAGCATTTCACCACCATTACCCCCCCATATCCTCAATTACACAAAATACAGAAAAAAGGTTCCTACTCTTGTTTGTTCTATCCTGTAAGCAGAAGAATGAAATCCAGTAACAGATTTTCAAAAGATGCTATGGACCTGGACAGAAACATCAATGGTACACTAACCTGACCCTTGATCCAAAACAACATACCATAGACAACCAAAATCAATCTCGGTACTGGGCTATAAGCAATATTCTGTGAGTTAAGCAGACAACTTTCAGGGTACACAAGCAGCCATCAGAGCCTTCGAGAATTCTTTAAACGGTTACGGGGAATTATTTCTATTTAGTTATCAGCAGTCAGCTTTCCTCTCACTAAGTGGGAATGGAGCTGAGGTACCCTGAATATGACTGGCGCAGGGCTGTTTCCTCAGTGCCGCTGAGTAAACGAGAAGGGCTATCTAGATTCTGAGGAGAGAAAAGAGTGCTGGGCATCACGAGGAGGTGGCCAGATATGAAAAAGGCACAGCCAAACAGGGGTGACACACGGAAAAGTTGAAGACAGTCCCCACTCCAACCTGGGCTCCCATGGGTGGAAGGGGAAGCTGTAACCCCAAGGCCTATTGCTGCAGACCAGCTACTCCAGCTACCTGAACACAAGGGTAACAATCACAAGCCAGGGGGAGAGCCTATCACAGCATTCGGACAGCAGAAATACCAAATGAAGCAGTAATGGATAGGGAGGGTGAGACTTGAACCAGTTCAAATATTTAAGCGGCAGAGATCTCAGGCTATGGAGGATGAGCTGTTGGTGGCCCTGCCCTCTGTGACGGGAAGCAAAACCCATGGGTGGGCAATTGCAGTGGAGATGCAGAGCTCTGCGCTTGCTCTGGGCTTGGCCTCTAGAACTGCCTTATGAGGGTGGATCAGGCCATGTCTGACAGATTCCTCAGTCCCACAGCCTCCTCCTCCCGCACAGTGGCTGAGAGCAGGGAGATGGGCAGGGAGACCTCCCGCCCTCAGCTCTCCCCCCCCTCCAATGCAGAATCTGAGCTGATAACGCCGACACACCCCCATCACTCAGGTGGGTGTGTGCCACGCCCAGGTGTACAAGCTGGAGGGTCTCTGGACTGAGCAGGGTCTGACTGGCAATAGGCCGAAAAGCTCCTGTGGGCCTGCAGTGTGGGGCAGCACACAAGGGTCAGTGTCCGCAGCCGACGGAGAAGTGATGTTGACAGCATCCCCTTAATGGCCCAGCCTCAGACAACGCCTCACCGCACCAACTTCTACCTACAGAGAAAACAAAACAGAAAAGCAACAACCCAATGTGTCCCCGGCCCCTGGTCATGGCTTATCCCAACATCAGAGCATTTAGACAAAGATTTAGAGAGATTTCAAAAACACTACCAAAGAGAAGTAGATTGCCGCTGGCAGAGAGAACTCTCTTCCCTTCAAAGGACTTGCCCTGCTCAGCAGCCACACTCCAGGTATGCTTGATAAAGCAAAGGTCTTTTAATTACTTTTCTTCTTTTTGCTATAATTGTAGTGCTTACATTTTTGTTTGCATATTGTTTTTCTTTATTTTTGAGAATTTCACCCATTTTTTTTTTTATCATATTCTTCTTTTGCCTCCGTCACTTTTTCCACCCAACCAGCTTCATATTCTCGCCCTCCTGAAAACAAAGCAACAAACTGGGGAAGACTCGTGCTGGCCCAGTGCTCCGAATGTGGGGCTGCCCTGGCGTGTGGCTGAGTCCTTTGAGGGGAGGAGAGCCCTGTCTGCCGGGCATACTCTACCTCTCCTTGGTAGTGTTTCCGAACCTCTCCCCGTCCTCTTCTGCTCCCTCGACTGTGTTCCTTTTCCTGCTCTTCTTTTACTTAACTGGGTCGCTCCCCCCCTTTTGATGGGTTTTACTCTTACAATAAAACTTTAACAGCAGGGCTTATTCTGCACCACTTTTGCCATTTTCTTTCCTACGGGTAGAGTGACAGCTGCCTTCAATCTCTTTTATACTATCTCCCTATCGGGTTCTTTTTGTTGTCACTGTGACAGTGCACAGTGAAGCACTGGGGACCCAGCCTTTTTTTTTTTTTTTTTTTTTTTTTTTTTTTGAGACAGGGTTTCTCTGTGTAGCTTTGAGAACTGGATCTGTAGACCAGGCTGGACTTGAACTCACAGAGATCCGCCTGCCTCTGCCTCCCAAGTACTGGATTAAAGGTGTGCGCCGTCAATGCCCGGCAGGATTGAGCCATCCTAAGAGGATGCTATCTAAGATCTGCCTCAAGTTACTGTCCTTTGCTGTGAAGACCCCATGACCAAAGCCACTATAAAAGAAAGCA
Organism: Phodopus roborovskii; assembly: GCF_943737965.1. Taxonomy (NCBI): domain Eukaryota; kingdom Metazoa; phylum Chordata; class Mammalia; order Rodentia; family Cricetidae; genus Phodopus; species Phodopus roborovskii. The sequence goes on along the minus strand of NW_026126618.1, from coordinate 4,555,937 downwards.
TTTAATGGAGGGCTTGCTTATAGTTTCAGAGGGTGACTAATGACTCTAACTGCAAACGGTCTTAGCATTCAGTTAAAAGATAACGACTGCTAACTGACTGATGTCTGGAAAACAAACTTCAGCCCACTGGCAGAGAGAGGAAAGTGAAAGGAGAGAAGTACTTTGGGGCAAATGAAAACCAGTAAGTAGGCACAGGTAAGTGCACTGCTTTCCAACAAGGCAGCCTGCAAACAAACGAAGTCAGAAGAGCTAAAGGTCACTCTGCAGTAATAAAATACTCCACTAAGAAGATGCACTGAGTATTTGCATACCCAATGTTATAAAACAAGCGTTCCTGGACACAGAAGGACATACAGGGTCAGATACAGTAAGGTAGGTGACTTCAATACCTCAAAGAGAGACCAAGCCAGACTTTAAAAAAAGAAAAATTTTCAGTTAAACTATACCACATATCAAAACTTGTACAGATTACCTATAGAATATCCCACCCAACAGCCGAAACAGGCACATTCTTCACAGTAGTCCTTGGATCTTTCTCCAAAATAGAACCTATCTTAGGCCATAAAGCAAGTCTTAAAATATAAAAGGACTAAAATAATTCGTCAGATCATAAGGCAGTAAGAGTAAAAATGAGTAATGACAGTAACGATATAAACATCCTGAGAAATGAACAATAAAATGTCTGAATGATAGGAAGGCGATGACAAAAATCAGGAGGGACATTCACAATGTCCGAAAAAAGAAAAGAAAAAACCCGGGGCTATACAGAGAAACCTTGTCTCAAAAAACCAAAATAATTAATATATAAATGGCAACTGGCAGGAGGGAGCCAGGAACAGGATGACCAAGGTGCACTGCGTATGAAAATGTCATCATGAGGCTGGGTAGTGGCACATGGCTTTAGTCCCAGCAGAGGCAGGTGGACCTCTTGAATTCGAGGCCAACCTGGTCTACAGAGTGAGTTCCAGGACAGCCAGGGCTACACAGAGAAACCCTGTCTTGGGAAGGAAGGAAGGAAGGAAGGAGGAAGGAGGGAGGGAGGGAGGGGGGGGGAGGGAGGGAGGAAGGGGAAAAAATCATCATGAAACACATTATGGGGTAGGTGAAAATGGCCCAGAGGGTTTTTCAAACGAGTGCTCGGGCCTGAATTTGAGCCTCAGAACTCGAAGTGGAAAGTAAGACCTGATTCGCCAAACTGTCCTCATATACACAGTACTTGCCACTCCATGCAAACTCTCCCAAACGAAGAAGAAAAAGAAAAAAAGAAGAAGAAAAGGAAACCCATTATTTTGTACAATTAATAGTTAATTTTTTAGCTTAAATTTAGGAACTTCTTCAATCATCTATTTCTCTTGCAATAGTAGCTACAAATTAAAAGAAAGGGGTATTTCAAATATATTTTTAGGTAAAGCACATTCCCTAAATACTGAAAGGTCTGGTCTTCCACTCTCTCTAGTGTATTTCAAAGTAATAAAAATATGGTGAACAAAGGGACTTTTCCTCTTACAAACTTTCAGTAGTCAATCTAAAAAATACGATCTCTATCTATGGGAATACTAGACATTAGCACTAAAACAAAAATAATGTCTATTCCCTGATCAGTGTATTTTGTAACAGGGAAAGCAGGTGAGCAGTATCATAAGGCAGAGTGTGCAAGACGTTTCCATACATTAACTCATTCAGCCATTAATGGTTTACAACATCACTGAAATTATCCTCATTTTATACATAAGAAACTTACCAAGTAAAGAGTTAAAAGTGCAAGACAAGTTACAGCAAGTTAGCAAAGAAGCTACTTGATGCCCAAGTAGTTAAAAATGCTTGTCCATACTCCCAACCCTTACCCAGTATCATACACAATAGGGAACACACACCTTTGCTTATAAGCATGAACAAACATGAATTGGCTGGGCTCTCATAACTTCTTCTTTCTGTTAGGAATTATAAAAACCAGCACAGTTCAGGCACGGAGGTGGCTTCTGCCTTTAATCCCAGCACATGGGAGACAGAAGCAGATGGACGGATCTCTGTGAACTAGTGTCTTATACCGTGAACTCAGCCTTCATACACACCTATAAAGAGCAACTTCCTGGCTATTTCTAAGTACTAACTGTACATTCTGAGCACCTTGGAGAAGGAAGATATTTTGCTGGAAGGACATATAAGTACTAGACAAAAAGACAAATACATGAATAAAACAAAAGAAAAACCAACCACTTCCCTGAAATAACTTAAATGTATTTAAGAGACACAGTGCAATCACTGCTTAGTATATTTTGTAAATGTAACCAAATTAGTCTGCATTAGTCAGGGTTCTGAAGCAGATCTTTCAGAATGAATCTCTCTGAGGCCATGCTGGTAGTCCAGACTGCCTCTAAGGGCCTCGTCTGATTCTGTGGTCCTAACTGCATCCAGGAGTCATGTACATGGTCTGTGCGGTCACCAGAAACCACGTGAAGCCCACTGTGAAGAGCAAAGAAGCTACTTTTGCAGAGATATCAAGGCCTACAGACACAGCCAAGAGAGATGTGAAAGGCTTCTGTGACAACCCCCCCTCCCACACACACACCCGCCACCCCCCCCCACCCCCGCCAAAGTAACAGCTTTAGCAGGAAGCCATGGAACAAAACTCCTAACAAGTGTGACAAGGATGCAGAAGTTAGCTCTCCACAATTGATGGTTTCTGGGGATGGGGGGAGGTGCAGGGTAGGAAGGACTCAGCTCTACTGAAGAGGCAGGCCACGGAGAGTCTGACCATGCTCCACTTGGTACATGGATAACACAAATTGGACTTAAACATTTTCCTTATTTTTCTAGTTCTCCTACTTTTATTTCTATTTCAAGGCGGTCACGAAGGTAGGGACAGACATGGGAGGACTGGGAAGTGAGTGTGATGTGGAAGTCCCAAAGAACCAATAAAGACACTGCGTTAATTTAAAAAAGGATAGATTTAATAACATCTAGACTCTAACAGTAAAAGACTAAAGTGGGACTAATTTTAATGGTGAAAATTAAGTAATACTACATATTTACATATTTAAAAGGACATATTCCAGCTACTATGAGACTAAGACCAAATCCCAGCCTGAGAAAGGAAGCAGACATGACGTCCTACCCCTAGCCACGGTGGGTGTGACAAACAAAAGTTGTTGGGAGAGGCGACTCGTTTTCCCTAAGAGTGTCATCACCCTAATACAGCATGCTCCAGTGGACTCCTGCACATGCACGAGTAACAAACTGGACTTGACAGTCAAAAGAAGGAAAAGGAGGACAAGGGTTAGGCAGGTCCAGAGGAGGTGACTCTCTCTGGAAGGGACTCGGGAGGAGACTAAGTTTGGTCAAAACAGTGTTCTATGAAACTCTTAATTAAAAAAACACAAATCACATTTTCCAGTTATGAACAAACAATACTGCATATTTTCTTCTGTATGTTTTTAAACTATGTCTCATAAAAACTATTTGCAAGATACTTATATGAGGTTTCGATGAGAATGTATTTAGAATATGTGGCAAAACACAGACATGGCTTTCTCCAAGGGAGGAAAAAGAGAGAACTGTGTAGACAACTTTCTGCCCTCTGTCTCTGAAACACATTTGAAGTGAAAAAATGATGCATGTTATTTGGTCACTCTGTAGTTACGGTGATTTGTTAATTTTCTATAAACTAACCCCGGGAAGGCAAACTCTGCTGGGTGGTGGCCAACTCTCCTCAGCAACAGTGGAAGCCCTGGGACTCACCACACTGCCAGCCCTCTCCACTCTTCTGGTGTGGGTTTTCTGCAGGACACACAGTTAAGGAAAAGACCGCTCTCAATAGTCCAATACTGGAGTACTCTCCCAAGCATCTTCCACAGACCAAAATGATACAACGACCATCACCTTCAGAGAAATGTGTCTGTGATGTGGTGGGGGTGGGGGGAAATGTTCCGCATCACTTGCTGAGCAGAAAATTAGAAATTGCTCACATAGCAATCTTAAAATGGAGAGAGCCTAACAAGACAGCAGCCAGCAGTGCACTCTACTCTCTTCACAAGGTCAATGGCAGGCCAGGTTTTCAGAGCTCAATCAAGGCAGTAAGAAGAAAATTTGTAACTGGCTAAATTCAACAGCTTCAACTTTTTGTTTCTCAGTTTCCAGTTTTAATTGATTTGTATCCTATGCTACTAATTCCACTTACTTAGGGAACTTCTGAATGTTAAACAGAGAAAAGTAAAGAAGTGAATCAGATATTAATATAAAATAAAGCGAGATGTCCAAATATTTACATGTATATTAAAATTAGAGAATTTTTTGTAATATATAAACGTTTCCTATCTGGACACAAGAATTCATTAGAACAGTAACATCTGAAGCTAGGGAAAATGGTAACTCTGGGACTCAGGGGCCAGAGCAGGGGTATCAGGGAGCAAGGCAGGGAGGAAGAGAGGAATACCTAAAGTCATCAGAACTCTGATCTGGCTGGCTACATTTTCTATTCAGTAGAATTAAGTGAATTCAACTTAATGATGGTTTGCATAAGCCTAGAATTATCTCTCACTTCCTGGTCAGTCTTGACCCTCAACATCTGAGAAGTCAACATGTTCCTCCATTGGTGAGATGTTATTTACAAACAACTCTGGCACTAATGGTGCAAGTCCTATGCATACAGGAAATGTACTCTGTGGCAGAAATAGAGAGTAAGTATTAGAGTAAGCCCAACCTGCATTCAATTTCTGACCCCTCATTAGGGCCCTGAGGAGAATGGAGTATGATGCTAAGAAAACCATGCTTTCTTCCCCACTTTAAAAAAGAAGGGGAGGAAGGAAGGGATTAACAATGACCTCAAAAGAGGGTAGGATCTAGTAAAAATTGTGTTTTGTGGCTGGCTCACACATCTGCAACATTCAATAGCTTCTTCTACTATATATTCCCAAAGTATTATTAGCATCAAATGTCTGTAACACACATGAAATTGCAGTCCCTAATCATAACCAATGTGAATGAATAAGTTAACTTTTGTTAATCTACAAAAACATTGTAGATTTCAAATAACTAACCTACAACCAGAATCTCTCACCGGGCAACACATTAAGAAGAGATTGGGTGGTTATATGAACAGACTCTACTTTGCACATGGACACCCCTAGAGCCAACAGATATTTCTCCCACCTAAGTACAGGGGCCTTCTGCACTGACTCTGGGCCATTTCAGATCGTCTCCAGAGTTCACAGTGTGAGCTTTGCTGTCGTGAGGATATCAATTCCCCAGGGATGGCTCACTCCAGCCTCTTTGCATTGTACAACCATATACCTCCACCCAGAATAATCAACCAGCCATTCCCTTTCTTCATCCCATCTTCTGTCCTCCTGGCAAACTTACTCTTTCCTTTAATTTCTACTCACAAACACTCCATACCCTGTAAAAACTGCCAAGAGTAATTCTATGGAGTAGTGAAAGTGAGAAGGGCATGTAATGCTAACCACCAGAATGAAATCAGGTAGCATGGCAAAGCCACTTCGCTACCAAAAGCGTAAGAGAGAAGGTATATATTCGTGTCTATGAAATGCATGAATACAATTATAGGCCACAACTGAGTCAATACTGGAAATGCATATGTTGGTGGGCCCGTAAGACTACAACAGAAATACCACCTAGTGATGCCATAGCACAATACATTATTCATGTGTCTTTAATGATGCTGATGTGAACAAGCTTACTACACTATATTATGCAAAGACATTATACATACAATTATGTGCACATATGATGATAATTAAGTGTTCCTGGGTACATACTTAAATTATACTATCATTAAAGCGTAATCCTGCTGACATGAAAAAACGATTCTCTAAAAACCAGTAAGCATTGTTACAAAGGCAGCATCCTCATACACTTGGGTTTGTTACATCTCTTGATGGCATCAAATACTGGCAGAAACAAGAAGATACCTAGAGCTCACTGGCCAGGGAGTCTAGTCTAAATTAGTGAGCTCTGAAGTAATGAGAAACCCTGTCTGGAAGGACCAAAGTGACATTCCTGAGGATAATACCTGAGGTTATCCTTGGCCATGCACATGTGGACACCTGCAGACATGAATGAACACACACGCACATAAAAAGAAAGCCATGCTTCGGCTGACCAACACTACCTAAATTCGTCTATGCACAACATGGCTGTGTCAGACTTAGCTGACTTCTGATCTACTCCAAGCTGTCTCTACATCTGCACATTTCCCATCAGCACTCTGAACAGTCACACGGCAGCAGTTTTCCTCAGCAAACTGAAATTCACCTCAACCCCGATCAACAATACTTTTATGCCTCTCACCTGAGCTTGATCCCAAAGTAACCCCACCTCCAATTACAGATGACCCCTCACCCAAACCACCACTGAGAACATGTGTGCATCTGCACAGGTAGACACATGTGCATGCTCACATGCACACATGTCTGTGCACGCATGCATGCACTCTGTCTGTCTGTCTGTCTCTCTCTCTCTCTCTCTCTCTCTCTCTCTCACACACACACACACACACACACACACACACACACACACACACACACTCTCTCTCTCTCACACCCTTAAAGTTGAAACCTTCAAGCAGGAATTCCCTCAGCAAACCTAAACCAACATCTTCACCTCTCCTTCCCTGGTTATGGTTAGGTGTTTGACCTCTCTTGTCATGTTGTTGTATGTACACACAAACACACATGTGGGATGCCTGTGGAGGCCATAAGACAACCTAAGATATTATTTCTTCAGGTGCTGTTCACCTTGCTTTTAGACAGGATTTTTCACTGGACTGGAACTTACCAAGTACACTAGACTGAATGGCCAGTGAGTCCCAGAGATCTACCTGTCTCCACCTCCTGGGGGGTAGCATTGCAAATGTGCACCACCACACCATGCCTATTTGTTTGTTTATTATTTAATGCAAGTTCTAGATATCAAACTCAGCTATTCATGTTTGCACTGCAGGCAAGCATTACTAACTAAGCTATGCCCCCAGCCCTCCTCCATCGTTCTTAAAAATAAACGTTTTCTTGGAAGACTGGAGAGAGAGTTCAGCAGTTAAGAACACTGGTAGTTCTTCCAGAGGACCCAGGTTCAACTCCAGCACTCACATGATGGCTCACAACCACCCAGGAGATCCTACCCTCTTCTGGCCTCACTGGACCCGGCATACACATAGTACACAGACATGCCTTCAGGGAAACATCAACAAACATAAAAACAAGATTTTTTTTTTTTTTTTTTTTTTTTAAGCTAGGCGTTGGTGGCACATGCCTTTAATCCCAGCACTCAAGAGGCAGAGAGGCATGTGGATCTCTGTGAGTTCGAGATCAGCCTGGTCTACAGCGCAAGTTCCAGGACAGGCTCCACAGCTACAGAGAAATTAAACACTCTTCCTTGACTTGTACACAATACCCAACCACTACCCTGTCAGTTTTATACTCACCCCCTCTTCATTACTAGCTAGCCACACACATAAACCAGTACAACAATTAAACTCTAGAACTCTTAGAGCCCATAGTTTTCTTCCTTTGTTTCCTTCTTAAACAAATCCATCTAGGCACATGGTTTCAACAGCATCCATGTAATAACTCACAATTTTTTTCTGGCTACAAACTCACATTCAGCTGCCTACTTGGGTGTCTAAGTGTCAGTTTAAAGTTGGGCCCTGTTGCTGGGGGGGGGGGGAGGCTCAGTATTAAGTCACCCACTCAGAGAATGTATTGTCTTTACAGAAGGGACCAAAAATTTGGCTTTTATAAACACATTTTCAAGACTGTGGTGGCTCAGAATGGGCACTAAGAATTGAAACTGCCTACATGGAGTTCACGGTCTCCATTAATCAGCTAGTCAGCTGTCTGCAGTAAAATGACTTCACTCTCCCAGGAAACTCCTGACAGGAAGAGAAGAGTTTCAAATAACTTCATTGTTCATTTCAGGAATTTCCCAAAAAACTCACATAAACCAAAGCAGACTATTCAAGACCTCAATAAATAGCAGTAAATGACTGTTCACTTTCCAGCCGTTTGACTTACCCCAAATACTACTTCCAATCAAGTCTAGCACTGGAATCCTCCAAACAGTCAATACTCCAATTATGCTGTCCCTTCCAATGGGTTCATTCCGACCACCACTGCCCCCATCATCCTGTCACCAGCTCCACCCACCCACAGACACGCCTAGCTCTGTAAAGATGGCATTCCTTGGCTGCTATAAGCAATAAACTCAACAGCTTATTTTTGGTAACACCTTCCAGGAACAAACATTCTAGGGCATTCAGTTCAGCGATACCAGATTCACTACAAGCCCTGTTGAAAAAATGTGAATACCTTTGTAAAAGGCTATGCTAAATCACTGCCCTACATTAGATGGTATCCACTCACACAACTAGCTTCAATGTCTTGATAAATGAGTTAATTGGTCCACTGATTAAATCCCTAATTATCAAATACACTATATCAGAATGGATATAATTCATGAGAAGTTATAAGAAATATGAGAAACACATCCTCTAAGGAAAAATAATATGAGAAACACAATAAAGGAAATAATCACCAATAGTAATAGTCAACAGAAGAAAAATACTAGGAAATATGGTGCAACTTAATAGTCAAAGGAACTATAAACAAGTCTTCTCAACTGCGAACTGGTTATAAAATGTGATTCACAATGGAGAGAGTGGTTCCCCTCAAATTTCTACAGATTATTAACAATTTCTATTCAGCAAAAGTAAACAGAACCAGATGTGGTGAGTGATGCCTGTAATCCCACGTGGGATGCTGAGGCAGGAGGACTGCCATGAGTTTGAGGCCAGCCTGGGTTACTATGTAAGTAACCAATTTCAATCCCCAGTACCTATGGCTCACAACCACCTGTAACTATAGCTCAGGTGTGCAATCAGAGGTGTGCAATGCTTCTGTTTCCCAGGGTACCTGCACTCACATACACACACATAACACATAATTTAAAAATAAATCTAAAAAATAAAGAGTAAATGCCTGAGTATTTCAAATGCTTCAAGGGGCTGGGAAGATGATTCCTTAGTCAGTAAAAGAACTTGCCACCAAGCTTGAGTTACAGCCCAGGAACTCACATGACAGAAGGGAAAAGCAGGTTCCCAGCCTCCTCAGACCTCCACACGTGACCCTTTTCCCACCACCACAAACACACAGGCTCCAGGTAGCCTGCTGTTTCTGTCCTCACTGCACCTTCAGGAAGCTGCACTTCCTGCCTGCCCTGGTATTGTTATCTTCCTTCTCAGGCCTTTGATGAGGTTGAAGATCAGACTGTCACAATTTTTGTTCTCTCTTCCTAGATAGAAATACTAGGTACAAGACTTAAACTTTCCAGCTTAGGACAACTCGATAGCGATCTCTGCTATGTCTTTACTGGATAGTTGCTCTTCCCGTTTGCTTCTGTTACTTCACTGTAATAGGGTTAAGACTGTATGTTCTCCCTTTTCCTTCTTCTAGAGCACACTTGATATTTACTGTCATTGTATATAGTTTTGTATCGAGCCTAAATCTTTTCTTCAGACTAAAAGGAGAACTGTAGTGAGACATCCACCCTGCCAGTGCCTGTTGCACTGACCACACCCATTGAGGCTGTGGGAGGCTAGATCTGCTGTCCCGGACCCCAGCTCACTCTCTTGGTTCTGGTCGGGTCACGGAGAGCAGCCTGGGTGTGGGTCCTCAAAGCTGGAATTTATGGGTCATTGGTTTCTCGTGTAAGTGACTTCTCCCAGAATAAAATATATAGCTCATATTTTATCCTCGTCCCATGTATCTTAATCCGTGCATCATTATGTCATAATAAAAATAAAAATAAACTAACTGCCTCAAGGACTATAAAGTACAAATGAGTCCTTAGAACTTAAAATACATCTACATGTAAAAACACAAACATTTGAAACCTGCTGGCAGAGGGGCAGTCGGTTTACTTTAAGGGTGTGGCCCCTGGGAGGTCCACAGAGCTCCAGTGGATGACCACACCCATGCTTAAATGGGCAACACAAACTGGATTCAGGGGGTTAATTAAGAGAGAGGGACAGGGACATAGAGAGAGACACAGTGAGAGAGAAACATGAAATTGGGAAGGAAAGAAGTCAGCGGGGGTGAATATGATCAAATTTTATTCTATGTACTTTTCTTATCCTCAAATAATAAAAAAGCATACTCAAAAAAGAAAACAGAAACTTCACTACATAGGACAAAAACATAGCATTCACTTAAAAACTGGTTGTAATGGAAATCACTTAAAAACTGGTTGTAATGAAAGATTTCCTAACTATATTAACAAAAGAATCGTAAAAGGGCGAAATGATATAAAAGCACATGAAAACAAAACACTCAATTTTTAGAAGACCATAAACAATCTTAAAAAAAAAAAAAACTACAGCTGAGATCACATATAAAGAACTAACCTTCAAGAGAACTAAACCAAGAAGAAAATGACCCCGAAGAAAACTAAAGATCGTGGGTGGGGGAGGGGCACAACACGCCTATGAAGTAATTTACTCAACATCACTGATAAAACGGAAACCATAATAACCTGAATTCCAGTCCTCATCGACCCATGTGGTAAGATTCTAGAAGCATAGCAAAGACAAATCAGGACTTTTGCATTTATGCAAGCATTTATCATTTTTAAATCAACTCTTTAGAATAGCTCAGAGTCACAGAAAAATTACAAATGTAGGACACAGAGTTCTCCACACTATACTCAGGCTCCTGCTGTTTACACCTTACACCGAAGTGGTACCCTTGTCACAGTTAATGAACCAACAGTAACATATTATTGTTAGCGAAGTCTACCACTTAATTCCATTTCCTTAGTTTTAATCTAATGTACTCTTTGTGTTCCAGGGTCCTGTCCAATTTACACTGTTCTGCAATAATAACATATCCTTGGCTATGACAGGGTCTGACTTCCCTGTTTACGATGACACAGACAATTTGATCAGCACCATTCAAGTACCGTGTAGAATGTTCCTCAATTGTGATCTGACTAACATTTTCCATGATTAAACCAGGGTTATAATTTTCAGGGCAGAAAACCACAAAATAAGTACATTCATACAACAAAATATCAATACATTTATAATTACATTTATAAGGCTACTCTTGATCACATGACTAAGGCAGTGTTTCTCAGGTTTGTCCTGGTCAAGTTATTCTTTCCAATTTTTTATACTGCAGTCTCCATACAGAAATTGCTAGGCTAGACTTGCTAGCACACCTTTGATCCCAGCCCTTGGGAAGCAGAAGCAGGTGGACCTCTGGGTTTGAGGCCAGCCTGGTCTACAGAGCAAGTTCCAGGACAGCAAGGGCTACACAGAGAAACCCTGTCTCAAAACAAGCAAACAAAAAAACAGAAGAGGTAAGAAATTATGTAACACATGCATTGATTCATTTATGATTAGGAATTTTGGACAAGTTTTATATCAGTATGAACTCACAATACTATTTTCCATTCTGGTTAATTGCACACTAATTTATTTGGGTTCCCCCATTGTCCTGGTCCTAGCCACCATGAACTCAAGGTGCCAGCACCATAAAGAAAGCACAGAGTCATGTGAAATTCTCACTTCTTCCTCCAGCCCTAGAATTCAGCCACTGCTCCAGAAAAGCCAGGTTCCTTTAGTGGATAGGTATTAGAAACTGAGAGCTAGTACTAGCAGAGCATGCTTATTACCATGGAGGTGCCACTGTTTCTCACAGCATTTCAACTGACAGGGTAAGGGAATACATGGGATTCTCTTTCACAAGCACATTCACTGGTGTGTGTGTGTGTGTGTGTGTGTACATGCATGTTATCTAGAGTAAAAACAGTCTTCTCCACAGGTGGTGGTGGCACACACCATTAATTCCAGCACTCAGGAGGCAGAGACAGGCATATCTCTACAGTTCAAGGACTTCCAGGACAGGCTCAGATAAACAAAACAAAACAAATCCAAACAGTCTTCTCAATATGGAATGCAACCCTTTGAAACTACTTTAGAACATGCATAGTTGCTTTTCTGACACTACAGAAACAAAAATAGGGAACAGCTAAGAACACTGCAGCGTAGAGGACAAAACCATGGTACAGCTACACAATGAAATACTATGGAGCTATGAAAAATACAATTATCTAAATATGCAAAGATTTCCTGCATAAACTATTCATGTGTTTATATCAAATGCCAAAGACATTCCTCATAAGCTTTAACACAGCAGAGGTATTTCGAGCCAAACTCAAGTTGAGTTTAAAATACTGACACACATAGATGATAATTAGCTTATTCTCAGATTCTGCATACGATTTAAGTGCATTACTACTAGGAGAATAGTATTGTTCAATAATCTGCAGCAGCAAGGGGGTAGGGTTTGAAGGACTGCAAAATTATTCACAGAGACATACTATTTGTATTCTTGATTATAATGTAGGCCATTTATAGTTGAATAAAAGGACCCACAATTTCTACATTTTATAAATCTATTGTTACCTCTTATTTGCCCCCCCAATGGCAAAAGCAATTTCCAACACAGAGAAATATTACCTTACTGGAAGACAAAAACAGCAGTGTTTACAAATTAAATACTCTTTTCCTAGTGTTCCCACGAGACAGTAAAATAATCTTCATGTCTCTGAGGTGAAGCAAATTGGAGTAAAAACAACATTCTCAATATGGAATATGCAACCATTGAAGCTGCTATTGAACATCAATATAGGACAAACATCCATTCAGCCGCAATTCTTTCCCAAGAATTTCACTGTAGAAAAATGTTTAATGTGTAGCGCACTTCAACATATGAACAAAATCTAAGTTCGTACAGGGTGTGGTGGTTTCAACTGAAACTGTCTCCCACCAGCTCACGTGGTCTCCTGCGGCTGGGACAGTTCAAGGAGGTTATGGGGCCTTTAAGAAATACAGCCTTGCTGGAGGGAGTACATCACTGGAGGTGAGCTTTCAGAGTTTCCAGTTGCTCACCGAGTCTAGTTTGATCTGTGCTTTCCACCTGTGGTTGAAGATGTGATCTCTCAGTTTCCTGTTCCGGTCTCCTCCACCTTGCCTCACCTACCCCTACGGACTCTCCTTCTGGGACCATAAACCCAAATAAACTCTTGCTTATATATTGCCTTGGTCTTGGTATCTTATCACTGCAACAATGTAACAAACACACTGGGGCATGTTTCTCTTTAACTTTATCTACAAATACCCTCCCAAACTACTTTTCTTCTTCCTACTCCCTGCTTCTTTTCTCTAAATAAACTACTAGCCACATACATAATACGTACGTACATACATACATACATACATACATACATACATACATGTAGAGCTGGGAGTTGGTGGCACACACCTTTTATCCCAGCACTTGGGAGGCAGAGGCAGGAGGATCTCTGTGAGTTCGAAACCAGCCTGGTCTACAAGAGCTAATTCCAGGACAGGCTCCAAAACTACACAGAGAAACCCTGTCTCAAAAAAACAAATAAATAAATACATGTAGATGTATCACCCAAAATAATTGCCTCCAACTAATAACAAATATTATATGCCACAGTTTGAAACAAAACAAAATACAGAATTAGATTTTACAAAAAAAATTTAAGGATTAAGGAAGGGAAAAAAGTCAATATCCCAGCATCAAAAGCAATTATGAGAAATAAATGTGTGTACATGGGTTCCTGGGTGTGAGGTGCCATGGGACATGTGTGGAGAGGTCACAGGACCTCAGGGGTCAGTCCTCCCCTTCTACCTGGGTGACACAGGTAAGAAGCAAATAGACTAGTTGCTCTCCAAGCTTGCAGAGACTCCTGTTTCCACCTCCCACTTCACCACAGCAATAATGAACTTACAGAAGCAAGCTACAGGGCCAAGCTTCACATGGAGTCTGAGGACTCACACTCAATAAGCCATTTCTCAAGTATGGGGGGGAGAGAGGGGGGATCATGTTATATATTAATGTTAGATTCTGCATCGCTGACAAAAGACTTGACAAAAACAACTAAGGAGAACGAAGAGTTACGTTTGTGGTTTCAGAAGTTGCGATCACAACAGGAAGACAAGAAGGGTGTAATGGAGCAGCTCCCATCAAGGCAGACCAGAAGCTGAGTATACACACATAGCAGGAAGTGGTCAGGGAAAACATATTATGCCCCCAGTAGCCTACTTCTTCCAACTGAGCTGGACTTCCACAGTTCCTCCCTCACAGCTGTCTAAATCCATCAATGGATTAAAGCCATTCATTAGATCAAAGCCTTCCTGATCTAACCATCCCTGGAAAAGCTCTGACAGACAGATTACCAATGTTCTTAGTATTTCTCAATCTACTCAAGATTTACTGCAACAATTGTAGCGCTAATATGGTTCATCATTGGTGATATCACTACAATAAGAAATACCAGAAAAAGTCTAATCAACTTTCATTTAAGAATCCCACTTCTGGGGCTGGAGAGATGGCTCAGAGGTTAAGAGCACTGGCTGTTCTTCCAGAGGTCCCGAGTTCAATTCCCAGCAACCACATGGCAGTTCACAACTGTCTGTAATGAGATCTGGTGCCCTCTTCAGTCATGCAGGTATACATGCAGACAGAATAAAACATGAACACATAATAAATAAATAAATCTTTAAAGAAAAAAAAAAAAAGAATCCCACTTCTGAATATTTACATGCCCTAAGGAATGGGGGGAGGGTCATTCAAGTTTATCATAGGAAAATCTAAAATAGGAAAAGTAAGACCTCTTCGTCTTCTTGTTTTTTAAGGAAGGGTTTCTCTGTATTGCTTTGGAGCCTGTAGACCAGGCTGGCCTCAAACTCACAGATCCGCCTGCCTCTGCCTCTGCCTCCCAAGTGGTGGGATTAAAGGCCATTGGCAACCAACGCCCAGCGCTTAGAGCTCTTTTGAGAGATCAATACAAACACCAAAAAACATAGCCTTAAGAATTAGCTGCTACCTTAAAAAATGGTACATTACAAAAATTATCTTAAAAATACAAAGTTATTTGTGAAAAGAATGGGAATATCTGAAGATAAGAAATGCATGAGGGAATTTAAATTACCTACTTTCTACATTATTGTACATTTTAAAAATAATTTTCAAGCCAGGCAGTGGTGGCGCATGCCTTTATTCCCAGCAGTTAGGAGGCAGAAGCAGGCAGATCTCTGTGAGTTCAAGGCCAGCCTGATCCAGAACACTACACAGAAAAACCCTATCTCAAAAAAACCACAATAAATAAATAAATAAGTTTCAAAGTCATAGTAATTAAGACCATGTAGATAGAAACTACATGGACACTGAGAAGAAACAAACTTAAAAGGGAAAGGGACTGTCCACTAACAGAATTCAAGATAAAATAAACAGAATCGGTTCATATATAAACAAGGATACTAACTCTTTCTTGTTCCCCCCAAAACTGGAAATAAAATCATTTCATCTTTAACACTCTAAATTTAATTTAATTATTAGCAGATCTTCCTCTCAGCACAATGCTTAAATTCAAGACTCACCAAGAATTACATAGAACACTAGAAATTCAAGCCGGTATTTGGATTCAGTTGCTGCAGATTACCCTCGAGATATAGACAGACAGATGAAGGCAGCAGGCACACATGGAGACAGACAGACAGACAGACACAGACACACACACACACACACACACACACACAGAAGATTTTTTGTTTCCAATCAACATGAATATTTTTGAAGTTCAGGTTAAGTCCAGTGACCTAAAACAAAAGATAATAAACAAGAACACAATAGGCAACATGCATCCGATCAGATTTCATGACAAAGAATAAAAGGAAAAGGTAATGTCAGTTTTTTTTTAATTCATGACTAGTTATTCTATTTAAAAAAACAAAACTTGAGAGACACATACAAGGGTGTTTAACAATGATAATAAATACCGTCTCAAATGTGTAGATGCCAAACAAGAGGAAATCCACAAGGCTAAGGCAGGGGAAATTATTGCAAGGAAAACCTGCCTGACCCTAAAGAAACAGTTATAAAAATGTGTACACAAGAAGTCAATGCCCTCTTCATCCCTGAAGACTGTAGGGAAGAAACACTGAGCATCCTAGGTGATTTATTAGTCACATCCCTTACTCCCAAATAAATGAAGAGTACAACACACACGTTCACTACCTGAGCGATCTCACAATGGCAAGAAAATTCAAGATGTACAATTTAAAAACTCATACTATCCTGATTCTTATGAATTACTGATAAACCCGAACAAACTGACCAGATCTCTATTATATTACAAAATACTCACTCCATTATTTCTGAAATAATAAATGTAAGTAATTTGGATCTCAAAAAGCACATAGAGAAATTAATGAATTAAGACTATGTACAGCCAGATGTTGGTGATGCACACCTTTAATCCCACCACTCGGGAGGCAGAGGCAGGCGGATCTCTGTGAGTTCAAGGCTAGCCTTGGTCTACAGAGTGAGTGCCAAGACAGGCTCCAAAACAATACAGAAATAGCCTGTCTTGAAAAACCAAAACAAACAAACAAACAAACAAACAAAAGACTATATACAAACAACTGTAAGTTGAGATATTTGAAAAGCTCTAAATCTTATCAACTGTCAAAGTTCATTTTTAAATGTTGCATTTTAAACGTGATGTCATCAAGCCTCAACTGCAGGTTTGTAAAATAAATGTATTAATTATAACAGACCTACACCAGGACAGTTTTAATCACCTTTCATTTTAAAAGTAAAATATTTTTAATTTAATTATGTTAGGAAACAAGTTCTTGATCAATTATAAACATTACCTACTGGGTTGCAGGAACCATACTAAAAACCCTGCACAACACTTTGAATACTATTCTGTACTTCCTAAGTGCATTCCAGTCCAGCACTTATTGAGCACTATTTTTGACCTTTAGAAGTAAGTATTTCATGTATAAATATGCTGGGTTTGTATTTTTTTTTCATTTGTCTCAACCATGTTTAAGGGCCACAAGTCTTTCCTCTTCATTTTCTCTAACAAGTTAGTACAGCTCACATGCAATTAAAACGTCTCAACAATGCCAAATTACTACCCTCTAAGCTGGCCTATAACCGGCTTCTAGGTTACTCTCACAAACACTACCAACATGGTACTCTTCAATATTCAAAACCTGAAATTATTTTTCATTGTTTCTAGGCGACAACTCTGCCCTTTACTAGCCTGGCATGGTGCTCCCCAGTCCTACAAGGCCACTGAACTGAACACTATGTAAGTGGTGTATGCAGATGAGGTTACAAAAGCAGAAAAACAAAGCAGAGTCAAAAGGAGAGACTTACACGTTCCCCGCCGCAAAGCATATTCAACACTGCAGCAGGCCCAACGGTTACAAATAACATGATTACCATAACCCTGTCAGAGCAGAATAAGGAAGATGTCGGAGGAAATGACATTTTGGCCTCAAAACTGAGAAGTACGCATGGAGGCATTGAAATATCAACACCCAAGTTTCCTCATCCTTGAACCTCAGCTCTAATATACATTTTTGATTCTTTAAAAATGTACCATGAAAAACCATACATTAGTATAAAAAGAACTATCTCAGTTTGTTAGTTGGTAATGTCTCACAAATATATAGCTTTTACCAACCTTTGTTTTTAATTACTGAACATTATTATATGCTAAAAACATGTATTATTCACCAATGAAAAATGCTGCACCATCAAAAAAAAAAAAACAAAATTGGTAAATAATCTAGGATAGAGTAAAAAAAACACCTTTGGAGATTTTCTTCATTGTCTACAAACATACAATAAAACTGAAAATCCTTAAAGGTACAGATAGTAACAAGAACATAAAACAAAGAAAGAATATGCTCCAAAAAGACAGTACTGGAGAGAGCTATCAGGAAAATGCTTATGTAAGCCCAAGGACCGGGTTCAGGTTCCTAGAAACCATGTAAAAAAGCTGTGCCCACATCCCAGTGCTGCAGAGTACAGACAGGATGGCATCTGCGGCGCTCAGCTCACTGCCTAGCCGGTCTCCCTGGAAAGATTAACTCTCTAGGTTCAATGAGAGAATATTTTTATAAAAGGAAAAACAGACAATACCACACCCTATATCAACCTCTGGCCTTGGTACATACATACACATATGACATACACACACACACACACACACACACACACACACACACACACACACACACACAAAGCTTGTCTCTTCTTTTTGGTTTTTTGTTTTGTTTTGAGACAGAATCTCACTATGTAACTCAGAATGGCTTTAAAATTTGCTTGTAATCCTTCTGCCTCACACTCCCCAGCACTGATAGGTATATGACAAGATTACCAGCTAAATGGTTCTAACGTTAATGATACTAATTTATAGTTTTCCTATTCTAAAGATCAATTTTCAATATGAAAACATCACATTTCTATTTTATATGCAAAATCTATACCTTGCTTATGGTAAGAAATATCAAGATCA
Organism: Phodopus roborovskii; assembly: GCF_943737965.1. Taxonomy (NCBI): domain Eukaryota; kingdom Metazoa; phylum Chordata; class Mammalia; order Rodentia; family Cricetidae; genus Phodopus; species Phodopus roborovskii. Next base: position 4,537,514 of record NW_026126618.1, on the reverse strand, counting down.
AAAACTAATAGTGGGGTGTGTGTGTGTGTGTGTGTGTGTGTGTGTATGTTTTTACCAGTACCAGGCCACGGATCCCTTTGATGGCATCATAGATTGGCTTCCAAATATTCCCAGAAGTGCAAGTGTTAAGAGCTGGGTTCCCAGTCCAGCAGTGTCAGGCAATGGGCCGTCTGGACGATGACTGCATCACGAATAGATTCGTCTGTTTATGAACCCATAACCTAGGGAGCTGTGGAAAGGAGTGGAAAGTTCGGGAGGAAGGTCTAGGAGAGGAAGTGAGTTCAGGAAGACAGGACCATGAAGGATATGCTATCTAGGCTCCTCCTCCTGTCTGTCCGTCCTTTGGCTCCCCCCACACCAGGAGATTATCTGCTTTACCCCACCACATGCACGCTCCTCACTGTGATGCCCTGCCTGAGCACAGGCCCAGACACCATGGAGCTAAAGAGCCAAGGACTGAAACCTCTGACCCACGAGTCAAAATGACTGTCTCTTCTTATAAGGTGATTTCTCTCACATATTCTGTCACGGGAATACAAAGTGGCCACACAGATGTCATATGCTCAAATAAGGAAAGCATTATAATTTCAATTGTACAAACGCAATCATTTTAATACATGTAAAATCAAGGTAAATAAGCAGACATCTTGTAAAAAAGTAAATGCATGTCAGTTATAATTTAGGGGGAGGTTCTCCGGTTTGCTTTTTTCCAGCATTCATATGCCTTCTGCATGTGAAAATACTGATAAGTTCATGACTGAAAACAAATCTACAAACTAGCCACGGCAGTGGGTTATATAGCAAAACTGTCTCAAACATGTAAAACAGAAAGCAGGGTCGGGAGGGCTGTGAAACAAACCTATCGACACTGCAAGTGCTTCCCTGTGTCTTAGTGCTGTGTACGGAGCTGTTAGCGAGCTGTTCAGCATCCCCTCCTAGTAGGGGCCAGCATTTTTGAAGGCTTAAACTTGAATCTTGGTCACGGAAGTAGTAGAACCCTGAGGAAAACTACTTAACCTAAGGCCTTTGCTTCCTTGTTAAGAATATATATATATATATGTATATATATTCCACCTAATATAACAGGCTTCCTGCAAGGATTTAATGAAACAATAGTGTCTACCATAGCACAGGGCAAAACCAATGGTATCCCTTTCACATAGTTTTCATTGTACACTATAGGTCTTTGAGGGACTTCAAATCCTTGTCTTGACTCTCACCTACCAGTATAACGGCTTTTGGAGGTGGACTCAAAGGATCTGGTTAGATTCAAGCACGGTTCAGGGGGCGGGCCCTTATAACAGTAGTTACACCTTTAAAGAAAAACCTCCCTCTCCCGTGTTCTTTTCCTCTATCCATCCTTTTCTCAGCCCGCCCCCTTTCTCTCACCCTTCCCCTCCACCTGCAGGCACCAAACAGCCAGCCCAGAAACCACAGTTAAAGCAGGCATCCAAAACAAAAAAGATAGCCCTCACCAGAAGGTAGCCAAGTGGGCCCTCCAACTTCAAACACCTGGAATCCAGAGCAGTGAGAAAATACTGTTTTAAAAAACAATCCAAGCCCGACATTGGTGGCGCATGCCTTTAGTCCCAGCACTCGGGAGGCAGAGGCAGGTGGTTCTCTGTGCGTTCGAGACCAGCCTGGTCTACAAGAGCTAGTTCCAGGACAGGCTCCAAAGCCACAGAGAAACCCTGTCTTGAAAAATCAAAAGCACACCAATATCTGATATTTTGTTATGGAAGATAAAGTAGACCAAGATAAGGTGTATCAGAAAATGTTTTGAAGCTCATTTTCACTAAATCTAAATTAGCCCCCTCAAACCCATCTTCTAACCATTTAGCTGGTAGATTAAGGGTCTCAGCACATGAATGGGAGTGGGGTAGGGCATGCAATCATATGAGGGAAAAAAGGTAATTATTAAACGTTTATTGTGCCCTCTGCTAGGCAAGCTATCCTGCTACTCTGTGGATCTGTAAATCTACCTCCTCAAAACAAGTGTTTATGATGGTATGTTACTGTAGACCATAAAACATTAGATTTATGGTAGATGTTTATTGATTTTCCAAATTGGCCAGCAAGGAGAGCAAAACATAGCAGAAAGAGAAAGCCGCGCACAAGACATTTTTTTCAGGCCCTTGACTATTCCTTTTTTCCAGATCAATATCTTACACACATCAACAGTAAACACACACATATGACATTAAACACCAATTGATTATATTGTGAGCAAAATTAAAACAAGCTCACTAACAGGAAGAACCCTTGAAGGCCGTTGTAATCAGCCCTGTCTCTAGCAGTTCAAACAAAGTGCCAATGTGACAGGCTAAATTCGACAGTAAGCTGTGGAATGGGTCTTCTAGTATTTACAAGTGCCATGTGAAGCACATTTTAAATACCATTATGTCAGCATTGGAAATGAAAAATATAACCATTTTACAAAATATACTTTAAACAAGTTAAACAAGTACTTAAAAGTTTGAGTAAAAATACTCCAAATTCAAAAGAATCCAAGAAAAGTACTCTTCCTTTGCATGCACAAAAGGAGAGATCATCTCTAAAAATACCACAGAGACTATTTCTATAAGTAGGGTTTAACATATAATGGCCTTTTCCCACCAACACACAAATACTTTTATTCAGTAACTATCCAGGCTGAACGCAGAAGACCCACGTGGAAGACACAAAGCTGTAATTGTACAGAGCCTAAATAACAATATAACGATTCAGAATGTAGCATCTTTTAAATATCCAAGACTATGAGACAATGACAAAGGAAATGGGCAAGAACTGCTGTGTTCAGATAGCTTTTTAACTGGGAGATATCACCACCTCCCTCTTCAGTAGCTTCCTCTGCTGCCACAATCGCCTGTGCACTGTTCACCATGAAGTATTTCCCTGCTTCCCAGTCCACAGCTCCATTTCATCGCTGAAGGAAAAGGAAACTACATTGCTGAAAGCCAGGGGGAAGCCACAAGCCTTACCGGAGGAGCAAAGCAAATGATCTTATAGACACCGTCCCATCATAATTGGAGGCCCAGGACAGTATGCGAAAACTAAATGTACCAAAACATACAATAGATTCCCAGTAGTCAGTTTCCTAGTTTTTGTAGAACCAATGACTTAGAAGCCATTATCAGCATCAAAGCTGACAAACATATTTAGTTAATTCCTCCAATTTCATCTTTCCTTACCATGTGCGTATCTCTTTTGACCTTTTGATAACTGACTTGTATAGAACAGGTAATACACATAATTAACATCAAGTTACTTTCTTAGGCCCAGATCCAGATGTGGGGGGAAAAAATGTCCTTTACAAAACCCCATTTTAGTCATAGGGAAATCAAGATATTAACAACACCTTATTTAATTCTGTATTTTTCCTGGCTGTAAGAGTAATGTGAAAATTTAGACAAATGGAGACCAAAAAAAAAAAACACCCACCATCCAGAAACATTTATTATGTTTTTGAAAAATTTCCTCATAGCAACACAAAGTTTTATCATCTAAGTAAATAGTAAGTGTGCAGGAAAAAAAAATGTACATTTTTATAAATACATTAAGCATCAATTAATGTAACCTGTCAATTTCACAGAGGTTCCTAAAATATTTTGGTGGGGGGAGGGATGAGAAGTTGAAAAGTGAAAACTAATCTGGAGCTGAAATACCTAAAATTTTAATGTCAATACTTTAAAGACAGTAAATTACAAGATATGAGCGTTCTTTTAAGACAACGCTAACATTACTGCACTTATACTAAACAGGCTTTATTTTTACTTTCTTCTTGCTCATATCTTCACCAACATTTTCATTTTCTTCATAAAAACAGTTAAAAATCCCATATGCATAGAAATTTAAAATATTATTGATGCTATTATTATTGTTATTTGCATGATGTGTATGAGTGTGGGCATGTGGAAGTCAGAGGACAAGTTCTTGGGGTTAGTTTTCTCCCTCCTCTTTGCCTGTGTCCCTGGAATTGAATTCAGGCCCCTGGCAAGCACACTTGCCCACCGAGCCATCTTGCCAGTTCCTAGTGTTATAAGGAGCTCAAAGGCTCAGCAGCGTTTCTCTGAAACACAGCATTCACAGTTAACACTTCTGACCTATGACAGGGTTTGCCAGATCATAGAACACTCTTCACATTCTTATATGCACTCTCAAAACACACAGACACACACACACACAGAAGTAAAGTCCTCAGTCACATTGTCTTCTTTTGGTTGAACCCACTGTTTATACAGATGTTAGACCCACAAAAACTGAATGACTTCATTAACAAGGCGATACCACACTTAATATATAAGCTAACTCCTTTGGTTCATAAAAGAACAAAATAAAACCAACTAAATTACCACTAGCAAAATTTCCTCATAAAATCTAGATTACACGTATTTCTACATTCAAATGTTTAGGTCAATTCAACTCATCAGAGGTCTCATTCATTTTCTTCTGTTCCGCGGATAACAAAATGACTCTGTCGCTCGGAATTATTACTTTGATATCCTGGTACAAGTGTTTAAAAGAAATCCAACAAAGGCTCAGAAAGAAACAGTGTAATTGGGAGGCAAGAATTTGCCTTTAAGTCAAGCATTTCCTGTTAAGGGACAGGAGGACCGCTACCAGGAATACACTTTGTTGGCTCAAGGACTGGCCAGGACTCCAAACAAAATTTGCCGCTTGTGTCTTGAAAATCAGTTTAGCTTGGGAGGCGATAAAACGGGACCATTGACACGGTCTTCGATGGCCACATTAACATAAGGGAGAGACGCCACGGATTTCAGCTAAATGCTTTTGCCGTTTTTTTTTTTTTTTTTTTTGAAGAAAAGCTAATTGTTAATGGCCATGTGACACAGTAGATCCCAGAAAGGAAAGGGGGGGGGGGGGAGGAGAGTTCAAGGCAGTTCAGGGTCAGAACAAGTCCGGCATCCTGTCATTAGCAAACGTCCTCCTAGCTGAAGGCAAAACACCGCTTACCCCAGGAGGAGTGGGCGAAAAGTAGGGGAGAGAACCAGTGGGAAGCCACGGGGGAGGGCGATGTAGCAGTGCGGGGGAGGAAAACCTGGGGCCACCCAGCTGAGATGGGGAGAAGCCCGGGACACAAAACACTGCGAAAAGCGACTGCAGCCTAGACAACGGTGGACCCCCCCCCCCATCCGCTCCCGGGTCCTCCGGGCTTCCTTCCCACCGTCCCTTCGCCTCCGATGGGAGCGACACCCAGGGGTGTGACCCGGCTGCCGGAGGGCTGCCCGGACCTTTGTGCCGGCCCCGCTCCCCACGCGAGGGCTCCTCCCCCGCCGAGCTGCCCACCGGCGCGCAGCCTCCGCGTCGCCAGGGAGCCCGCAGCGCCGCGTCCTCCTCGCCCACGGCCGCGCCCCCGCCCGCCCGCCCGCCCGGGCCCCGGGGACCTTTGTGTGTCTGTGGGGACTTTCCGCGGGGCCGCCGGCCTGCCAAGGAGCCCCGATCGGCAGCGACCTCCGGCGGCGACGGCAGCCGCGCCCGCCCGCCCGCCCGCCCGCACCCCCGCCTCCACCAGCTCGGCGCTCCCGCAGCCCACGCCGCGCGCGCGACCCACGCCGCCCCCGCCCGAGCCGCCCGCTTGACAGGCGTCGCCGCGGTCCCTGCCCGAGCCACCAGCCGCCAACTCACCAGCAAGTGCGGGCGGGGACGCGGACTCCTCCCGCCCGAGCGAGCGAGCGGATGCAGGTCCGGCGGCGGCGGCGGCGGCGGCCGCGCACAGGCGCCTCGGGCTCAGGCCTCCCCTCGCGCCTTCCGCTCCGCGAGGGCCGCCGGCCGCCTCACGCGTGCCCGAGCCCCCCGCTCAACATGGCTCCCGGGCCGCGGGGCCGCACGGACGGCCCGGTCCCTCCCCGGTCGCGGAGCCCGGGCCGGAGCGAGGCGGCGCGGGGCTGCCGGACCGTGGGGCGCTGGGGACCCAGACCGCAGCCGCCGCTCTCGTTCGCCTGCGTGCGCGCCGCTTTCGCTCGCTCGGCCGCTGCGGCTGGACGCCTCCGCCTGTTCCCCCGGAGCGGGCGAGAGAGGAGGGAAAAAAAAAAAAAAAGACTTTTATTGAAACGATCCAACCAGCGGCGGCGGAGAGCAGCGACCGGCTGCGGGAGGGAGCTTCCCCACCCCCGCCTGCACCGCTCGCCTGGGGCAGCGCGACCCCTGCCGGCGGCGGCGGGGAGGGGCGGGGCCTTGGCCGGGGGCGGGGCCGGGCCGCGCCTGGGAGGGGCCCGGGCATTCCCAGGAAACTGGCGCCCCAAACCTCGCTGCCGACACCACGGGAGAGGCGAGGAGACCCTCTCCGGGAGGAAACGATCGCCGTGAATCAGCCCCTCGCAACGACAAAATTCTGGGCTGAAGTATTCCAGTCGCTACTGCACGCGGTGCGCAGGTGAAGTCAGCCCACTCAGAAGCATCTCCATCGGCCGCTGCTACTTTTCTTCCGTTCTGTGGCCGGCTGTTTGGTGTTAGTGCCTTAATCATCATCCTCGCGGGAAGCTTTGATTGAAGCCCTAGTGTTTTTAAACGCTGTTACACTGTTGGCACTGTGCTGGGTGGTCAAAAGCCCTAGAATCTAACAGGGATGACAGATCACCAACGGTTACAATTAAACTGCTTTGTGAGAGGGTCAGTACCATGCTATAAGACCCAGGAAGAGCTACTGTTACAGTGAGTTAGGTTTTATTTGTTGGAGGAGACAGGCCAAAGAGGTTGGCCCAGTTTCTGTAAATGCTTTTTACTTTCTTCTTTTACAGTTGAGTGGGTGTATAGACAACTAAAGTTGATACTGGCCCACTTGTTCCCACAAGCATAAAGTAAAAACTAACTTAAATCCCCAGACAGAGAGAGAGATAATGAGAAAATTAAAAGAAGATAATGGGGCCCGGATGTGGACATCCTAAACAAGAAAAAATTAACCATATGAAAGGTCTCTAGGGTGAGGGTTAGTTTTTGTTTTGTCTTTCCGGTTTCAACATCAGGAAGTGTACAACCCATCTTAAATGAAAATTCAAAGATCAATATTTCCTAACAGGCTTCTAAATAGTGTCGTTTTGGTTTGCTGAGCAAACACCTTACCTTTGAAAATGCTTCCTGCCACCTTCTTTCTATTACTTACTGGTTAAAATTGAATGTGTTTTCTACAACTTATAAGGTACATACATGTTAATCTGATTCTCTGTGCCTTTAAAATTACTAGGAAGCATAAGTTAACAATAATCATGTTCTATAAATACTTTAACTCTTGCTTGCTATATAAGAATACACATATCTAAGATGCCTTCCTCTAAAAATGAGCATGCACTTTAAAATGGTACTGTTAAAGATGTTACCCACCCCCCTCCATGGGTCTGATACAAGCAATTTTGTAATATGGTAAGAGCTAGCATCATTTTCAGAGTTCTTTGTAAATTAGAGAAAAAATATTTTTATACATGACCTACTTTCATGCCAAACAATTTCATATGCTTGCCTTATTTTAAAAGCAATTACATGCTTTTTTGTTCTCTTAGTAGATATTCAAAATAGTCAAAAGGGAATCTACATAATTGCAGCCCAAGTTTCAGCATCTGTTAACCCTCCTCCACATCATTGGACTTGAATTAGCCCATTACAAACAAAAGATTATTCTGCCTCAGCCAGAATTGCCAAGAAATAATCTTCACAAACATAACTCCATAGTGGGTATTTGATCCTTAGAATTTAGATGATTATTTGCTTCATCTATTTGTTCTTTCATTTAAATAGAATTTGCTAACTGCACAGTTTGGGCCAGGTGAAGACCCCAAGGTGAAGACAGAGTTTTGCTCTTGTTTTCTATCGGTGGAAAGAGCAATATGCACACAGAGCACTTAAGGAACCGATAGGTTAATGTGTGAACAGGGGAAACAAAGAAAATCAAACAGCAATGATAATGACATCGAGGAAGGAGAGGTACTTCTGATATCTAAGATGAAGGAGGAAAATGTGAATATGGGTAGAGGCTAAATAAAGCACAGTTTCCTTCTTTGTGTTATTCAGTAAATGGTGATTGGCCTTTTCACAACACATGCAATTTTTTTTTTTTTTTTAGATAGGTTTTCTCTCTGTGTAGCTTTGTAGACCAGGCTGTCCTAGAACTCACAGAGATCCACCTACCTCTGCCTCCTGAGTGCTAAGATTAAATAAAGGCATATGCCACCACTGCCCTGCTAAGAATTTTTTTGTTGTTGTTGTTCAAGTCAGGGTTTCTCTGTGGGCTTTAGAAACTGTCCTGAGACTAGCTAGCTGTTGTAGACCAAGTTGGCCTTGAACTCGCAGAGATCTGCCTGCCTCTGCCCCTAGAGTGCAGGGATTAAAGGTGTTTGCCACCACCACCTGGCTACTAATTATCCTTTTTTACCTCAAAATAATTTCTATTTGTTTGTTTTTGGGTTTGGGGTTTTTTTTGGTTGGTTGGTTGGGTCTGATTTTTTTTTTTTTTTTTTTTTTTTTTTTTTGAGACCTCTCAATTATATAGCTCTAGCTGTCCTAGAACTCACTGTGTGGACTAGGCTGGCCTCAGACTCACAGAGATCTACCTGCCTCTTGTCTTTTGAGTGCTGAGATTAAAGGTGAGTACCACCATGCCCAGCCTGGTAAAGTAATTTTTAACTTAGACTACTTTTCAACTTTGAATATTTTCCATGGTACTTGGTGAAGGGTGGAAGGGTATGGGAAGAATTTCAAGTTCAAATCCGCATAGAAAATGCCACATTTTTCTCTTCCTTCTGGAAAATCACACTTGTATACTGAAAGCTGGGAGAAGTTCTGAGGTTAAAAATAATTTTCTTTCCATTGAGACTAATGTATGTCAAGCTGTTTTGATCACAGAAAAACAGTATCCAGGGGGCATATGTGAAAACATTGGGGAAAGAATCAAAAGTCACTGAACTTGGAATAAAATGAGGCAGAAATGAAGCTGTTCTTTAGTTACTGACTAAATGCTTTGGAAACATTCAGCTCCTGGATTCTAGGATGGCTCTCTGCAAGGCTATATTGAGACGCGGGAAGGGTTAAATACGCTGTCCTACCTCCGTCCCCTTCCTTCCCTTACCTAGACTGATAATTAATTTAGAAAAAAAGAAAAGAAAGAAGAGGGCTCTTAATCAAATAAAATACATTTAAAATTTATGGCATGAGGCAGAAGCAGAAAGACCAGTAGCTCAAGCTCATACTCAATTTTGAGCTTAAGATCAGTGGAGGCTGCAGACTCGGTCAAGTTTATAATACAAAGAAAGGGGCTTCTCTTTCTGACAGTCCCAGCTTTAACAAACTCTTCCCTTTCCATTGGGTGTTTATACTTTTGAATATGAGTGTGCTTGCCCAGAGGTGAACAAGAGAGGTCTCCCTGTGTGTATCATTAGCCACAATGTCTGTTTTGAAACAGGGTTTCTCTGTGTAGCCCTGGCTGCCTTGGAACTCCATGATGGCTTCAAACTCAAAAATCTACCTGCCTCTGCCTCCCGAGTGCTGGGATTAAAGGCCTGTACCACTAACTCGTCCAATTAATTTTGTTGGGGACCAGTTCTGTGATTGGCTGGCTGACCAGCAACCCTCTGAAAGCCTCAGTCTCCACTCCCACCCCAGCCCTGCCCCAAGCACTGAGATTATGGGTCCCAGTTTCATGGTCTGGGGAACTGAACCCCGGTCCTCAAGCTTTTTGGTGCAAGCGGTTTACCCAATGAGCCATCTCTCCAGCCCTAAATCTTCCCTTTTAATAAAAATGAGAGCAGGAGGAGCATTGGTATTCCGTGTTGGGTACCGGAGGGATGGTGTAGCCATTGGCAACCTTCCCAGGAGATAATCAATGAGCATTGATACTGGTTTGGAATTTTTTTTTGTTTTGTTTTTGTTTGTTTGTTTGTTGTTGTTGTTTTTAAGAGTGAGACAAAGCAAGGAACAACAGCAGCCTGTGGTTGGTTCATCATCTTGAGTTTGTCTCAGTAGTTTGCTTTCATGACAGTTGATCAGACTCATCGGAAACCTTCTAACCTTTGACTATTTATCAAAAGGTCATACTTGCAGTAAACTAACTTTCATGCCCAAGCTAACAGTGGTCCAGGGCCATTTAAAATTGATATGTCCTGTGAAGAAGAGGCTACAGAAAATATGTGATATTTAGAGATATTAGGGGGAAGGTAAGAAGTAGGTAAAAAAGAGAATTAAACCTCATAAGTATATTTTTTAGCAATGAAACTACAATTTTTTTAATAATTTTTAATTTAAATTCGAAACAAGCTTGTTTTACATGTCAATCCCAGTTCCCTCACCCTCCCTCCTCCTCTGTCCCCCACCAACCCCCATCCCATCTCCTTTCTGCTCCCCAGGGAGGGTGAGGCCTTCCATGGGGGATCTTCAAAGTCTGTCATATCATTTGGAGCAGGGCCAAGGCCCTCCCCTATGTGTCCAGGCTGAGAGAGTATCCCTCTATGAGGAATGGGATCCCAAAGTCCCTTCCTATACTAGAGATAAATACTGATCCACTGCCAGAAGCCCCATAGACTGCCCGGTCCTCCTAACTATCACCCACGGTCAGGGGGTCTGGGTGGGTCCTATGCTGGTTTCCCAGCTGTCAGACTGGGGCGAAGCTACAAATGTTAGGAAAGGCAAGTTTCATGTAAGAGTGAAGACGAGACAGTTCAAAGCTAAGCAGGTCAGGGTTCTAGCCTGAAGCACTATTGCAGCAATTACACTTTGCCGTTGATCGTGGTGGATGGGACTTGCATCTCTGCCACGAAGGCAAGTCGGTAGGTTGCTTAACTACAAGTTTCCCCACATGTAAACTTGGACTAATACTGCACCTGCCACGTTATGAGGGCTAAATAAGATAATGTCGTTCACCACATGAATTGCCCACTCATGTCACAAGAACACTGCTACAGAAAGGAGATTCGGGTGTTTGCATATCTGAGGAGCCCAAGGATAGTTTCAGCTCCCGAGACAAGTTAACCAACAGCTCATTTAATGTCATCAGGGCCTGGCTTCTCTCCTCTTGATTCTGCCTTCGGCAGCCTTGGCTCATTCCCCACTAGGTCAAACCAACCAATGGCTGCAGCATCTGTAGCTCCTTACTTCCGGGCTCCTTATCTCAGAGAAAAGAGAAGGTGGTGCCTGGGAGGATCCACAGCAAGTAGCTCAAATCGTCCAGCTTGAACCACTGGCTGTCAGCGTGGTCCTAACATCTTGAAAGAATTCCCGTCACTTGGATGACAGGTGCATCGCTAACAGGGAGAGAGCTCCTCCATAAGTCAGAAGAGAGTGGAGATCCTGATAAGCAGGCAACTGGTGTAGCATCCTCACTTAATTAAAATGCAAACAGCCTGTCCCATCAGCCAGTAAGTACCAGGAAGTCATCCTTGAAACACACTGGCCCAGGTTTGTCTGTACCCTGCCCCCAGCTCTGCTGTTTAGTTACATTTTATAGTACTAGGCATTAAACATTAGGCCTTATATATGCCAGGCAGGTTCTTTACCATTAAACTATATTTCCAGCCTCATTTATCAACCTTTCTTTTCTAAATTGCCCAGATTGTCTTTGAACTTGTTATCCTTTTATCTCAGCCCCCAAGGCAGTTGCGATTACAGGTCTGTGTTATCAGACTCTCTCTCTTTACAAGTTCACAGGCACAATGGTGTGGCATCCCCCAGAGAACCACGGATCAGAGGTTTGGTGGTCAGCCTTTAGCAGTGTGAGGAAATGGTGGGACCTATAAGAGGTGGAACCTTCTGGAAGGAATTTTTGAAAATGGTATTGGGATCCCAGCCTTTTTTGCTCTCTTTCCTTCCCGGCCGCCATGATGTGAACAGGCCTCCATTGCTTTTTGCTCCTACCATAATCTACTACACTGCCCCTGGCCCAAAGCAACTGGACGAAGTGACCACAGATTAAAGTGTTAACTACTGCGAGCCGAGTCCAAGCCTTTCTTCCTTCTAAGTTAATAAGCACAGGTATTTTATCACAGTAGCATAAAAGTGACTAACACAATTCTCAACCGAAAGGGAGGAAGTTCCACTCAGAAAATTCCAAGAGTTACTCTGAGACCCATCTTGAGTCATGTGCCCATCTTTTAATCAGAAGAGTCCTGTCATACTGGGTGGAGGGGAGAGGATGCAGACAGCCAGCGGTAAGGGGAGGGGGGTGCTATTAACCAAAGAAGGAAGAAAATGCAGGTCGTCGGAGACCATAGCATCTACCATCTCTGAGTACGTGCCAAGAGTATTACCAGAAACTAAAAATTGGAGAAAGTAATTTTGATAAAGAGAGTAGGGTGAACCACAAAAAGAGACAAATGAAAGGGTACACGAAAACAACCAGAACAAGAATCAACTCATCGATACATAAAGCAACATGGATGAATCCAAAAACAAGGATGCCCGGTTGAAGAAAGGCAAACTACAGGATAGACAGTAGATAGATACAGACAGATAAATGTAGATAGACAGATAGGTAGTTGAAAGAGAAGAGGATATTGTATGCTTACATTTTTCATGTATGTGCATGTTCATATGTGTGCAGGTGACTGCGTGTGGAGGGCCAAAGAACGACCTTGGCTATTATTTCTTAGACTCTGTCTACCTTTTTTTTTTTTCCTTCGAGGCAGGGTCTCTCAGTGACCTAGAAGTCACTAAGGAAGCCAGGCAGGCTGGACAGTAAGCTCCCATAGATTCCCCATCTCTGTCTCCCCAGTGCTGGGAATCTAAGTGTTCACCAACACACTCAGGAGGGTCTTTGTCTGTCTGTATTCTAGGGTCTGAGCTCAGTGTTTTCAAGCCAAGCACTTTGCTGACAGAGCTCTCACTCCAGCTCCCATATGATATATATATAAATATTATATATATATATATATATATATATATATATATATATATATATGAAATGCAAAATAATCAGTAATTTCCTGGGTCCAAGGAAGGAAAGGGCTCAAAGACATTCACAGTCATCATAAAAGTGTTGTTCTTTATCCTTTTAAAAAAATTACGGTGCTGACGTTTTCATGGTGTGCACCTAATGTGAAAATGTATCAAATTGGAGACTTGAAATATGTGCGGTTTATGGTATGTGATCATGCCTGAACAACCGTTAAAAGGAGGAAACGATAATCAAAAACACTATTGTCTGACCTGTCTGTACAAGCCTGAGTGTTCTGGCTACCCTGGAAAGGGAAACTGTAACACATAGATGACTTCTGTACTCAGGGTCAAAGGAAAGGTTAATGAGAGCTGCATACTGGGTTACATTTTTCTGAAGGATTTCTCTCTATAGTGCAAAAGAGTCGAGCAGATGCTGTTAGCCTCTTCTCCCAAATGGTCTTCCTTGTGGAGATCATCCACACAGTTTGACACAACACTCACTCCATGTATTCATGCAATATAGATAGTCTCACTTATTATAGTTCTGATCTGCAGTATATATGATCTGTGCAATTCATGGGGTGTCATTTGGGAACCAAGAGGGGTGTCATTTGGGTACAATACCCTCTTCCTCGGGGCATCCTGATACCTAAATGCTTTCAGGCCAAGTACAATTAGAATTATTTTCTAGAGCTCATAAAATTACCTATCTTCCAATTCTAGTTTGATTGGAAGGCATCAGATATGCTAAATGTTTCACTATTACCTTGCAGACACCTGGACTTACGTGTGTGTGTGTGTGTGTGTGTGTGTGTGTGTGTGTGTGTGTGTTTGGAGACAGTGTTTCTCTGTATTGCTTTGGAGCCTGTCCTGAAACTTGATCTGTAGACCAGGCTGGTCTTGATCTCACAGAGATCCACCTGCCTCTGCCTCCCGAGTGCTGGGATTAAAGACGTGTGCCACCACTGCTCAGCTAGAATGTCTGCTCTTTGTTTGAATGATAATGTCTTTATAGCGATTAAAAAGTAATGTAACATTGTCTATCCAAAAATATATTGTTCACGTTTGAGTGATTCGCATTGCTGTAAGTAGAGCTATTATAGTGTCACGGTGCCCAGGGTTCTCTCTATGTACCCTGCTGTTTCTTCTTGATCGTCCTTTTGCTTCCAGGCAAGGAATAAATGAAAGCAGTCTTGGTTTTAGCTCTTGGCTCTAGTACCTGTTGGGAGGCACTGAGGAAGGAGGTAGTCGTATTCAACTTCAGTCCGTCTCTCTACACAAAACGGGCATGCATCCTATACGGCCTCTCACACACATTCAACAAGATGCTAAATATAAAAGCAAGCATCTAGCGCAGTATTTGGCACTCAGCAAGCAATGAATAAATGTTAGTGTTCTTCCTCCCAGTCATGCACATCATGACTATAAAAGTCATGGAAAACTACTTTGATGAAAATGCATCGAGGATGGCGGAGATCTAAGTTTATCATACTCTGAAGAAACAATCTGTCTTCTGTGCAGAAGTACTATAATATTTAGCAAAAAAGAAATGGAGAAAAATAAACATTTTCTTGGATGATTAGCAGTTCTATTCAGACAAAACACACAGTTGTGTATGTTTTCATGTATTCTCTGTCATAACGTTAGACTTTAATTTCAGAATGTGAAGGATCTGTGATGGCTAGGCTAGATAAAAGAAAAAGCACATAGTTGTAATCTGTACAGGTTTTGTTGTCAGGAGAATAAATCATATGAGCACCTCACCTGGTTTTCATACACTATATTCTCAAGAAAAATAATACATCTTTATTTTACCAGAAATACTCACATGATTTTTGGTTTGAGAACTGTTCTAGTTAGTTCCCTAATGTTTCTATTTTGTCTTCAATCAATCGCTGTCTCTCTCCATTTTATTTATTAATTAATTAATTTAGTTTTTGTTTGTTTGTTTGTTTGTTTTGTCTTTTGTTTTTTTGACAGAGTTTCTCTGTGTAATAGCCCTGGCTGTCCTGAACTCACTCTGTAAACTAGGTAGGCCTCAAACTTATGGTAATCCTCCTGCCTCTGCCTCTGCCTCTTAAGTGCTAGGATTAAAGGCATGTGCCCTCTCACCTGGCTTCATTCAAATCTTTCTTGAACCAGCTTGCATCCGTGTCTCCAAAGTACTTGGTATGGTAAGCAATGGAAAGAGTCATAGACAATATCTGTCCGCAGTGGTGTAGAGTATACCAAGGAAGGCCCCAAAGGAGAAGACCCAGCCATATCTCAGAGAAAGCCCAGATCTTAAGCTGCTGGGGGCTTGGAGAACAACCTCAAGCTGGGAGAGCTCGGGGAAGAAGAAAATCCAAGCCGACTACACTGACAAGCAGACTCAACTGAATAGACTCAATGACTCTAGCATAGCACGATGAAGAATGTAGCAGAGTGCGGTAAAGAAGTGGTCACCTCCTGCGTGGACTTTGACCAACTATCCCAGCACTAAAAAGAATCTCTTTGGATACATTTGTTTCAAATGCTAATTGGTTTTTGTTCTGTTTTGTTTTTGTAGTAACTCAGTTGTTACAGACAATTAAATTTTAGAAACAAAACAAAACAGACGAATTGTATGTGAAGTGAAAGGCAGCTCTCACTTCCTGGTTTTTGTTGTTGCTGCTACTGTCGCTGATGTTTGTTTTCCAGAACAGGGTTTCTCTGCACAGACCTAGCTGTCTTGGAACTCATAGACCAGGCTGGCTGGCCTTGAACTCAGAGATCTGCCAACATCTCAGTCCCTCTCTTTATAAAAGCCATTTGATAAACAGAAAATAAAAACTAAGGTGACAGACCAGGACATCTCCATGACATCTCTAAACATCTCTAAGTAAGTCCTTTGCCAAACTGTGCGTGGGCCATTCCCCTCCCCCCTTATTTTTAATGAGACTTGGCTACTTAGCAGTATTTTGAAAACTAACGTTTTAAAAGAGCTATATAGTTATTGCCCACACCCTTTTGTAAAAAAGCATTAGTGGTACACTGTAATGACTACAGAGTCATATATTGAGTGCTTATATTTAACAAGATTAAGATGAGCATTAAATTTTTATTACTAAGGTTAAGCATTAAAAAGGTGAAGCATTTTTATTTCACAATAGCATTATCTCTATAAATCTTTAACAACTCATCTTAAAATAATCTTTATAAATAAACTTAGTTTGGCTTAAACATTTACCAATATGAAATACTCATTTCATCTACAGAAGAATTTCCGATGTTCATCTACAACAGCCGCGCTCTCATCGGTTGATATCTTAGGCTCTTCTGAGCCAATCGCCAGGGTAATACTAGCTTTCCTTGTGCATCTGACTCATGCCTTCTGCTACGTTAAAACTGGGCATCTCCGTTCTTTCTGCAGGTCAAGTTCTTCCAGCTCCAACTTAGGCAAATCTGAATGGCTCACACAAGAGACATCATGCCATCAAAATATAAGACTCAAACTGTACCATCACCGAACCTGACGGGGAGTAAGCTGTTTTACTTTTTAAAAGGGCAACGAATAGGAATTAGAAGAAGGTTGAAAGCAAACTTTGAAGGAATGTCGAAGAAGGAATGATAGGAGACTGGAGAGATGGCTTAGAGGTTAAGAACACTGGCTGCTCTTCCAGAGGTCCTGAGTTCAGTTCCCAGCAACCACATGGTGGCTCCCAACCATCTATAATGAAATCTGGTGCCCTCTTCTTCCTTGCAGGCAGGACACTGTCTACATAATCAATAAATCTTTAAAAAAAAAAAAGGAATGACAGACAAAAAAGAGAGGTTCTAATAATTTTTCTTATAGACTATGATGTATTAATTAACTCTTTTTTAACTCCTCTCTTTCCCTCTTAAACCTCCTTTTTGGTAAAGGCTCTTTTGTTTGTTTATTTGACTGCCTGGCTGGGTTTTGTATTTGTTTATTTGTCTACTTCAGCGTATACCGCCAAGAATGTGTCAGACTCTACCATCCAGCATTGTGCAGAGTTCGGACAATGGCACAGTGATACAGAAGGAAGACAAGCCAGGGCTTGGGCACAGAGAACAGTGACATGCCCAGGTGAAGACAACTGTTAGTTATTTAAGATGCCTAAATCACCTCATGGATTGGAAACTGGAACATCTGTCATCACAGAAGGAAAACAAGCAGGACCAAGATGCCACAGGTGGCAGGTGGGCACATGCTAAGCACATGGCAATCAACACAGGTCTGAACAGGTGGGGGGGGCAAACTGGGGGAAACCTGATAGCCATACATTTGGAACAGAAGATTTCATTTTCACAGGAATTTTATGGTTGACTGGTTGTTTGTGACTGTTTTGTTTTTGCTTCGGCTTAGTTTGCTTCCCAATAATTTTCTTGTGTGTCTGTGGGATGGGCCACCAATGAAATATAATGGCTATGATATAATATATTCTCACAAGAATGGTCCTAAACATCTCATCAAATTTCATTTTGTTACAGATAGACTTCCTTCACAAAGAAAACAAATTATGCTCCTTATTCTAGCTTATTCATACAAATTGGAAAATAATACAGATGTGTAAATACAAAAGAAAAAAAATATAACTTCTTCCCCTGAAATGAATTTCAATATCAAGACTGTCCTTGTTTAACGTGAGAGAAATTATGGTCTGTTCTTAGATGACAATGTGCTGGTCATTTGCTTTAGAATGTTTTGGGGTGTTTTAGGTTTTTGTTTTTGTTTTGTTTTTTAAGTTTTTCAAGACAAGGTTTCTCTGTGTATCCCTGGCTATCCTGGAACTTGCCCTGTAGACCAGGCTGGCCTCAAACTCAGAGATCCTCCTGCCTCTGCCTCCCCAAGTGCTGGGATTAAAGGTGTGTGCAGCCACCGCCTAACTAGAATGTAATTTTTAAAAACATACTATATTACCCTTTATGGCCTGTAACTCCCTATGTAGACCAAGCCGGCCTTGACTTTCAGAGATGCTTTTCTCTACCCACTGAGTTCTGAGATCAAAGATAAATGCTACCAAGCCAGGAATTTAGCAATTTCAATAACAACAAAAAGGATAGGCTGGGTCCAGACACACTAGAATTTTCTAGAACTCTTTATTTCATGAAGAAAATTCTTTAAGCTAATGTGGTGGCATCATTTCTTCTATCTTCATGTCTACAAACTCAGCCATCTTCACCAAGTCTACAGTCTCAATGTACTTACTCACCAGGGCAAGGGCTAAGATGTATAGTTCAATTTTGAAGTCAACATCTCTAATCTTTAGAGCTGTTCTTCATGTTTTTACTGTCTGTCGGCTTTAATCTCATGAAAAATGGACATACTTCATCATTCCTCAGTCTTACCAGGAGACTTTCCTCCGGCGGTAGAAGCTGGGGTATTTGTTTTTCCCAATCTCCTCTCTCATGGTGGCAACTTTTGCCAAAAGCACCCCTGGCTTATTTCTTGCCACCACCCCACTTAATCTCCTTTTTTTTTTTTTTTTTTTTTTTTTTTGCTGGATTAGTTTCCAAAACAGGTACTCAGGAGCTTCTGCTACAGAACAAAAGCCAAACTGTACCAATGTGACCCGATAAATCAAGCCGACAACCGTCTTTGACCTGAAGGATTATTTGAGGCATGAATCCCTGTGAAGAATCTTACCTTTTGAGGGGTGTTTGCTACAACGCCAGCCTAGGCTCTGGAGAAACCGGTGACTTCTGCAACTATAGACAGACTCAGTCCGGGACTGTTGGCAGGGACATCAGTGCCCTGTGAAGGGCGATGTGGAAAGCCATGACTCACAGTGAAGGCCTGAGCTGTTTCCTTCGTCAAAGCAGAAAAACCAGGTGTGCTGCCAACGGGTACACCAGCTCCATAGTCTCAGTTTTGTTCGCAAGTGGGATTTTAACATAAAGAAGTAACTCTTTCCTGACTCCAATAACTGGAGACCTTTAGAGTACCTCAAAACATATGTACACATACACACACATACACACACACACACACACACACACACACACACACACAAAGATAGCATCTCTCTGTGTAGTTCAGGCCTTGAATTAAGTATCCAAGCCTGGTACTGAATTTCCACATGACCCAAACACAAAATCAAAATACTAAAAAAAAAAAAAAAAAAAAAAAAATACTTCTTTTTCATGATATTATCTTTGGTATAAAAATGGGCCACATATTAAAATGAAACAGAAAACAGAAGTCAAAAAGGTTATGTACCATTTAGATATGAGAATAGATATATAACCTCAGAATAGTTATATGAGCTATTAATATAACTAAAGTGGGTTGGCATTTACCTATGTTATCCCAACTAATCTTTTGATGTTATAGTTTTTCATTTGGTTTTTGGTGTTTTGGAACCTGGGCCTCACACTATAGCCAGGCTATCCTAACAACTCACTATCCAGGCTGGCCTCAATCAAACTCAGTCATCTTCCTGCCCCATCCTCCCAAGTGCTGGGAATACAAGGACGAGCTGTCATACAAGGCTTCCATTTAATCTTTCTAACAGCACAGACAGGTGCCATTACTTTCTTCTATAGATGATAAACTTAAGGCACAGAAAGATTCAGTCACTGGCCCAGTGCTGAACAAATGGTAGCTGTTCCGAAATGTGAGCCTACATGCCTTTGACTCCAAGGCCTGGGCTCTTAACTACCACAGTATATGGGAAAGAATGGGAGATGTGGGTGAGAAGCTAAGAATAAGAGAAAGCATGAGAGTAAATATAGAATATTGGGAGGGGCGGAATTAATTGAAAGGGGAATGAATAGAAGTGTCTTTGATGAAGGTGCCATCTTTCAAAAGAATCCTGTCTCCTTTACTGTAAAACTCCACATTCCCTCAAATCTTGTCATGGTGGCTTGGGCTCTACCTTAGGAATCTTTATTGGAATTGGTTGTCCCTATTTACAGTCCAGGTCTTTAAAAATTTGCATTATAAACCAGGTGGTGGTGGCACACGCCTTTGATCCCAGGGCCCCAGGAGTCTGTGCAGGTGATCTGTGAGTTCCAGGCCAGTCTGATCTACACAGCCAGTGTCAGGACAGCCAAGGCTACACGGAGAAACCCTGGGGGGGGTGGCATTATAAATAGATGATTTTTTAAAAATGTTCAACAGGCACTTAGAGGCTTGAGAAGTGTAAGACATGTTTTCTAAGACCCAATCATACCTCCTCTTCTGAATTCCTTGTTTCCTTCATCTTTGGCTCCTCCCAGCACAGCAGGATGCCTAACAGTTAGCCTGTCCCCAGTAATGGTAAAATAATGAATGAGATTCTGAAAACACTCACCAAGTGGAGTGTAAACATCCAGGAGACTTGAACCATCCAGCGATTTGTGGCAGGAGAAATGTTTGGATTCATCCAATCCCATCAGGGACTGTTCTTTGTCCGCATCAACAGCATGATGGGACTGTGGGCCAGAGCAGTGTGCACTTACTCTGCAGCAAACCCTTGTTTGGAGGGGCATATGCCTGAAGCCTGTGGCTTCGGGCGGTGCTGACTCACCCGTGGGGCTCTAGGCTTCTAGCAGACGTCCCATGCCATCATCCCCTTATCTTCAGAAAGCATATGTTCCCTGCAGCTCTTGATCTTAAAATGTGCATTTGACTCTTGCCTACTTTGATAATATGCTGCAGCCTATTCTACATTCTTCCATTAACCCTTTAAGGAATGAAAGGAGAAAAGCAGTTTTGCAAATGACTCCCTCCCCTTCCCAGCTCCCAGTAACACTGCCAGGTAAACTCAAGGACAGATAAGAAAAGTACACCCTACCAGGCTGCCTTCTAGCCCTGCCTGAATTGCACTCTGGCAATCTGTTTTGTTTTGTTTTTGTGTTTTGCCGTTTTACAATTGTGAGTTGAGGAGGCACCTGTTCTTACAGCAAGTGAAAAGCTATTGCTCCCTCTGAGTGTGAACACTCTGGGAGGATTTCCTGCTGCTTTGTGTGGTCCTGAACCTGAGGGGTTCTCCGACTGAGACTTGACTGAGCCTTCTTGCCTCTTTGGTGATTGGGAAATAAGTACTGCAGGGTCTCCCTACAAGCCAGCCTCAGGTTTAATTAATTAATTACTAGCCATGTTTTCTAACTAGTGCGGAGGCAAACTCCTGAGGGAGAAAAGATAGCCCTCAAAGATAGCATTTGCCTTGGGAATCCACTCTAGTAATTTTCCTCTCTGTACAAATTGTCTCTATAAAAATGTAAAGCCAATCTTGGCTGACAGGCAACGCCGAGCTATTTAAGTGTTAAACCACATGAAATTCTTCCGATGAGCGTCAGAGAGAGCCAGGAATTCCTGATCTATTTCCCACTTGGGAGCCAATCTTATATTAAAACATGACATATATTATCTAAGGAATTTGACTGCAATGCATCTGGGAAGTCTCTTTGGAAACTACTGCAACAGCCTGAGCCACAATTTCAATGGAATGAATATTTGTTAATCCAATCCTGTGCTTGGATGAAACTTTTAAATAAAACTGTTTACATCTTAGCTGTAATTATGTATTTTTAAAATACCCTACCACTTAGTTCTACTTATCTATTTTGAGGAATAAAGGATCAAAGAACTGTTTCTTAATGACTACCCACCAGAGTTAGGTGGTAAACTACGACCGTATTTTGCTGTGTATTTCTATTCAACTCATTTCATGTAAATAGGCATGTGTACATGAAGTGTTCAGTACATATTTTTTGTTCCTTTCCTGAGTTTTAAAAAAAAATTAATTTTATTATTTATTTTGAGACAGGGTCTGTCTATAGGCCTGCCTGTCCTGGAACTCTCTATGTAGACCTGATTAGCCTCGGACCTAAAGAGATTCTGCCCCCTGAGTGCTGGGATTAAAGGTGTGTGCCACCATGCTCAGTTGAACTTTTGTTTTTAAAGACAAACCCCCAGGAGCCTAGGGAGATGGCTCAGTGACTAGTGAGTATAAACATAGCGCCAGGGCAGGCATGGCACAGGCTTATAATCCTTGTACTTGGGAAACTGAGGCAAGAGATTGCCAGGGCAAAATGGCAAGCTACCCAAATGAGAAAGAGAAAGGGAGAAATGAGGGAGGGAGGGAGGGATGGAGGGAGAGAGACAGAGAGAGAAAAGAGAGAATACTAATATATACAGTGGAAAGCAATCAAGGAAGACTCAGATGTCGACTTATGGCTGTCACACACACACGTGCATTTGCACATGTGAGAACATGCATAAGTCTACCCCACAATATACACAGCCATAAATATTTTAAAAAGAAGCAACACCCGACATGATCAGGTATTGACATATAGCATAGCGAAGACGTTAGGACACTCGGGCTCCATCCTAGCTCTGGTATTCATTCACATGCTCCTAGACACTGCGGACATAGTGTGTAACAGGACTCTAACACTTGGGCTTTTTTTGTTTTTCATCTCTAGAGCTCAGAATTGCTGTGAAGATTAAGTAAGATAACTCATTTAAAGCCCTTGGCGCAGAGCCTCGAAACCCTAATATTGATCTTCATGAAGAGAAAAGTTGGGATCTGATAAAAAGAAAAACACGGGTCTTGCTACCGTATGGATTAATGTGTGGCAGGCACGGCTAATCCGAAAGTCTTGAACTAACTGACTTTGAGTTTTCTGACACTCAGGCATCAGGATAAAACACAAATCATCATGTGAGTCTTGGGTACCAAATCCAGTATCTGTAGAGCAGCATCAGAGAATGTGCTAACTAACTAAAGCTCTCCACAACGTTTGACAGCACATCCGGGACTAAGCATCACGGAGACAGTGAACTTTGGTAGAAGTTTGAGCTGCGCAGTTTGGGTGTAGTTCATTCAAGAATCATATAGCAGATGAAGAAATATGGCCTCAATATATAGTCTTATAAAATTAAAAGGTGTCAAGCAAGTATGCTTGCAGGGTATCGTTATGTGCACTGTAAAAGAAAAACTTAGGCTTGGCTTCTATCCTCACGGCCATGTAGATCAGTATGACATAGAACGGAAAGAAGAGTAACAGGTATCTTAGTAAGGCCAGTTGTATCAACCTCACGGAAGATATAAAACGCTCTGGAATGACAGCGGGAGGGTCTGTTCTTATACACATCACATTTACACAGCCTCAGGACAGCTGGACAGACTGCTTCCCGTGCTTGGAATGCATACATCCTCCCCTCTCTACTGGTCTCCTTCTGTTTTGCCTCCTCGTGGAGTTCTTTCCTGACTTGTATCATGGAGCAGATGGTCATCTATTTATTGTTCTCTATCTCAACACCCTTGCTTGTCCCTATTATGGTCCCATTACTTTATTTCTTTGCTGCTATAGAGTTGCTTTGTCTGTTCATATAAAACATAAGCTCAATCGAGATAGGAAAACACACACACACACACACACAGATGTCCAATGCCATTTATCCTCAATGCCTGCAACACTGCCTGCCTGCCACTCAGTAGACTTTCAGTAGGTATCTGTGGGTTGAACCAATGGGCAACTACAAGATCACATTTGGTGGATAGGATCAAGCCAGGAGCCATAAGAGGCGAGAATTCCCAAGAACTTGGTAATGTAAAGAGAGGAGCAGCTGGATGTTGTAGACATACAGAATGACAAGAGGTGCTGAGCAGGTGTTGATGGAGGATGTCTCTTCAGTCTGAGCTCCACCTTTCTACCTGACATCAAATTGGCATCACTGGTATGTGTTTGTTTATAATTGTGTAAACAATGCACAGCAATTGTTTTCCTTTTCTGCCATGAAATGTAGTTTCACTGATAGTATGTCTTCTAATCATTAGTTGAAATATAGAAATGAAATAAGAAGGTATTTTTTTTTTTTTTTTTTTTGAGACAGGGTTTCTCTGTAGCTTTGGAGCCTATCCTAGAACTCACTTTGCAGACCAGGCTAGTGTGTTAAATCATTTTTTAAAAAAGATTTATTTTGATTGTATGTGTACAGGTGTTTTGACTGTATGTATGTGCCTCTGCCATGTGAGTGCTCAGTGCCCTTGGAGGCCAGAAAAGGACATCGGATCCCTGGAACTGGAGTTATAGATGGTTGTGAGGTACCATGTGGGTGCTGGGAATGGAATCCAGTCCTCTCTCTGCAAGAGCTGGGTGCTCTCAACCATTGACCTGTCTCTCCACTCTAGTAACCCACCCTCAGGGGAACATAGAAGGCATTTGAGAGCCGGGCAAGCAAGTGCTACAAAACCCTCTTGTAATCGTTAGGCTTGGAGCATATACAACTTTTATAATATTGTCAGGAGGGTGAACATATGCCCCTATGCTTAATTAATCAGAGGTGGGAATGGGTTTGGACTGAAATGGGCTGATACACTCATTCCCAAAAGAGTTGCAGACATTTCTATACAGATAGATACTTTTTCTTGGCCGTTCATGTTTTTTACACCCCAAGGCACAACAAACTTCCATGCCCAAGGCCAACTGAACTCTGCCTTGTTGGGTTATGAGGCAAGGACTGCATCTTCAGCAACTATCATAACAGTCGCTGTGCTACAATGGCTCTATCAAGCTAATGAAATGGGAAAATACACACTTAGAGCATGTTAAGCTCCTAAATAACGGTCAGATACATTTAAGATGACATTTCACTGTTCTTTAGATGAAATTGAGTGAATAACGAAGATGAACGCAGTGGTAGGACATTTTTGAAATCAAATAGAGCTAATCTGGAAAAAAGGTCTGGGAAGGAGAGACTTTCCTCATTGGAAGCAGAGAAAAGATATTGGCTGGCAGGGCGGAGACTTATTCACACAATACTTGACGATTCAGGACATCGAGGCCCTGTTCAACTTCAGTTAGGAAAATGATGAGATGTGTGTGTGAGCCAAAGAGAGGACCAAGGAGGATGAAATGAATCAGTGAATGCAGGGGCAGGAGGAAGAGGTTCGTCCTGGGGGGCCGAGCATGGCCTGAATCAGCCATGACTCACTTCTACGGAAAGTTCCAAATCAGAAAGCGTGCACGGGCCCTTCTATGAGAATGATGGTGCGTTCTGGAATGTAGGTGGATCCTTCTCAGTCCTGTCACCAGCAGTCTCGATGACACTAAACACAGGGCTCTTTTCAATGCTTTCTGAACCTGAACCAGCATCTGACTCTATTGACCTGTCTTCACATAACTGGGGTAAAAATATGCAAAACACAAGGTTTGTCACCACCATTCACCACCATTCACATTGCTATGTCACCATCACTACGGCCTATTACAGCGAAACTGAAACCCCACACCCATCAAGCTCTGACTCCCCACTTACCCAACCCTGAGGACCACAAATCTACTGTCTCCAGGAATTTGACAATTCTAAGTACTTTATGTAAACAATCACATATCACTTATTCATGTACGACTGACTCATGTAGCTTAGCGTGATTTCCTCAAGGTTCATCCATTTTGTAGCTTTTTAGAATGTTCTACCTTTCTAAGGTTGAATCACCTGCCATTGTTTCTACTGCCACTTTTTTCTTTCTTTTTTGTTCTTTTGGTTTTTTTGAGACAGAGTTTCCTTGTGTAGTCCTGGCTGTCCTGGAACTCTCTCTGTGGACCAGGCTGGCCTCCAACTCAGAGATCTGTCTGCCTCTGCCTTCCAATTGCTGGGATTAAAGTTTGTATCACCACCAGCTGGCTTTTCTGCCACATTTTGATTATGATCTCTGTTTTTTTGAAAGCTTCTCTCCCTTAGCTTCCACGGCATCATATTTTCCCTGTTTTTCTTTCTCCCTTCTTGACATCTACTTCTCTGTTTTCACCCTGTACAACTTGGCCATTCATTGTTGTTAGAGTTCCTCAGTATCAGTCCCACATCTCCTCACACTCACCTCTTTTTTTCCCACAGACAACCACGCCAGGGACCATTAGCCCCCTTCTGATTTGCTTGTCAGTGTTCCCACGTGTGCAGTTTCCAGTGAGACAGACCATATGGAATGGCAGGAGGTGAGCATCCCATCACCAGTTAGATCAATAGAATCAGCGCTGACGAACGAAGGGATGCTGATGTCTCCGCCAGATTGCTCTCACATCTGGATCCGGAGCTGAGTAGCATTTGAGGCCAGAATAATGCTTAAGAAGCTAATTCGTCCTATGACTTCACAGAAAGGAATGGTACAAGAGTCAGCTATCAGGAGACAGGTTACCATGGGGCAGCTGATATCAGGCTGTCTTTAATAATAGAGATGGATTTGAGGGGAAACTACATTTATGTGGAAAGATGAACACAATTGATACCTTAATCCTGTACATGCAGCTTAAGATGCTTAAGGCCAAAAGAGCATGTATCCTCTGAAGATTAAACAAAAGACTGGCTCTTTGAGACCCTTCCTTACCAACTCCTCCTCTTTTATTCCATTCTAGAACTGGAATCCGCACAACATTTTGAGAGAAATGGAAAGGCAACAGACCGACACCTGGGTCTTTGCTTCCTCCCTTTTCTCTTTAATACTGATACATTTTGATTAACAACTTCACTCTCAGCTTCCACCACCCTTTAGAAACAGTCTCGTCATACCCTTCAACTTATCAGCCACAGACTTCCAAAGCTTAAAGCATGCAAGAAAGGAACATGTGTTTTTTTTTGGGATTGAGCCTGGAAAATGCAAATCATCTGTGGGACTTGTCAAACTAAGAAAAACCAAGTAACAAACTCAGAATATTGAGAAAAGTTGGGTTAAAACAACAGTTGAGCCAGGTGGTGGTGGCACATGCCTTTAGTCCCAGCACTCAGAAGGCAGAGGCAGGTGGATCTCTTTGAGTTCAAGACCAGCCTGGTCTACAAAAGTTAGTTTCAGGACAGGCTCCAAAGCCACAGAGAAACCCTGTTTCAAAAAACAAAGAAAGAAAGAAAGAAAGAAAGAAAGAAAGAAAGAAAGAAAGAAAGAAATCAGTTGATGAAGCCAATACGACATAATCCCTGTCCTGTGAACACAGCAAATGTAGAACAACAAATGTAATTAGTATTGTATTTAAATTAAACCTTATGATGCCAGTGTTCTATGTTTGCTTAGGGATAGTACTAGAGACATTTTAGATCTTTCATTGCCCAAGATGCTTTGTTAATTAGGCAATCAGGTAGGCACACGACCCAAACTAGACCAATCAAATGATTGCCCTGAGAAATTTGAGTCTTGAGAGAAAAACAGAGGCCAAAATATTGATCTCTCCCCATTCCCATCCCCACTCATTTTTTGGTTACCCAAATCCCTGTGGGGCTACCTTGTTCCTTAATTTATTGTTGTTGTTGTTATTATTATTATTTTGTAACTATTATTTTGTAATTGAGCTGGGCTTTCCAACCCATGAGCTACTAGCATACTAAACGGGACATGTCCATTCTGCCTACTTGAATTAGTTCCCTTTATTGCCAATTAGCATTTTCCTCTTGAATACTTACAAGTGCCAGGCACCATTGTAAAGTTTTTGTGTGGATGATTACATCATTCAATTGTTTAAAC
This sequence comes from Phodopus roborovskii, assembly GCF_943737965.1. NCBI lineage: Eukaryota > Metazoa > Chordata > Mammalia > Rodentia > Cricetidae > Phodopus > Phodopus roborovskii. The sequence goes on along the minus strand of NW_026126618.1, from coordinate 4,510,215 downwards.
GACCTGCCAATTATTATTCCCATTTGACAGGTGAGCACCTTGTGGAAGGGTGCACAGCTTGGCAGACCAGGAACTGAGGTTCAGATTCAGGTGATGTGACTCCTGGCCTTCAGCATCTACTCTCTGGGTTAGTTCTTCAGGAAAACTCAGTAGGTGGGCCTTTGGATCACTAGGTGGTGGGGGGAGGGGAGTTCTTGAGAGGAAGATGGATGGGAGAAATTGAGAAGCTGGGGAGTTGTTCTACTGAGTAAAGCAGTAGAATTTTGGGAGTAATTTTTCACACATTTAGAAAAAAGTAAACATGGAGTACCTAAAATGCAATGAAGTCTGCAAGAGGTAGAGAGAGTGTTGTGGAATATTAGTGGAAGATGTGTTACACTTGATTATGCCATGGAACATTTGTTCAGTGATGCAAAGATGTGTTGCATTGGTTGATGCTGCGTTTGCCTGTCTAAGACATCTAATAAAGAGCTGAACAACCAATAGCAAGGCAGCCGAGAGAAACAGGTGGGGCTGGCACGCAGAGAGAATAGACAGAAGAAGAATAAGAGAGGATGGAAGAGCAAAAGGAGAAAGAGGGGAGGATGTCGGGGGCCCGCAAACCAGCTACATAGCAAGCCGTGGAGTGAGAAGCAAGGAAAGGTATGTAGAAAGGGAAAGCTAAGCCCACAGGCAATTTGCATCATTAAACAAATGTTCCATAGCATAAACAAATGTAACGCATCTTCTAATGAAATGCCACAATACAAGCATGTCTGTGACTAAAAACCGTTGATAACTATGGCATATGTCTTGTGAGGACCTCATAAAGCAAACGGTTACAACCGAGAGCTGACCTTCAGGGCCTACAGCTTAGTTAGAGATGCCTCCTGTAAGAAGCCTTCTTAACACAAGGCCAGTGAAGGCAAACTTTCAAAATGGGGATTGTGTTGGTTTGAACAAGAATGGTCCCCATAGGCTCGAATCTGTTTGAATGCCCCGTCCTCAGGTGTGGAACCATTTGGGAAGGGGTTGGGGGAAGTGTGTCTCTAGGAGTGAGGGCACTTGCTACTACGCCTGTGAGCTCTCAGCTATGGCTCGGGTACCACATCTAAGGGGCTGCTGCCAGGCTTCCTACCATGAGGGTCATGGACCCCACCCTTTGAAATCCTAAGCCTTGGGGCTGGAGAGACATAGCTCAGCGGTTAAGAGAGCACTGACGGCTCCTCCAGAGGACCCAGGTTCCATTCCCAGTTCCCACTTGGTGGCTCACAACCGTCTGTGACTCCAGTTCCAGGGGACCCAACACCCTGACACAGACATACACATAGGCAGAACAAAAAAAAATCGTAAGCCTTAATAAACTCTTCTAAAAGTGGCCTTGGCCATGGGGTCTCAAACAGGAGGGAGGGAGGGAGAGAGAGAGAGAGAGAGAGAGAGAGAGAGAGAGAGAGAGAGAGAGAGAGCGAGAGCAAAGTACACAAATTCACAAATGGTGGTTAATCTAACTGCCATGTCCAGGGTGGGTCAGAAGGTGGAGAGACAAAGACAGGAGGCTTGCCAGGAACCAGGTAAGAGTTTGCACACAGAACAGTAAGGATCAGGGTGAACGTGTGCCATATGAAGAAAGAAGATTAGAAAGGGTTTGGGGATGGCAGGCTCGACACCTGGGCTCTTCACACTCTTGGTGCGAGCCCTGCTTTGCTCTGGGGGAGGCCTCCAAAACTCAGCTAACACACTCCCAGACCTGACCATTTCCACAGCTCTCCTATCCATTGCTCCGTCTCTCTCTTGGTATACACTCTGCCACCGTTCCTTGGGCTACTTACTGCCTTAGATTCTACCGTGCAGGAGATGCGTTTTGTCTGCTACGAGAAACAGAGACCTGAGGTGGGACTGTAGGTCAGCAGTTTAAGGGCTTGGCTAGCATATGAGAGGCCCTGGGTTCAAACCCCCTACTACAGAAAAGGAGGTGGGGGAGGGGCAATACACAGGTGATGGTCTAAGAGTATGTCTTCTTGCCTAATCGGAAGACTGCCTCAAGTCTGAATCAGAAACCCAATGCTGTTATCTACAAGGCGAACTCCACCCTGCTTCCTCAGTGAGTCAGAAGTTTTTCGATTGTCAGCTTGATGTCACTATTATATTCAAAGGCATTCGAGGTGAGATAAAAGGGGGGGACATCAAAGGCTTTCCTTTTTTCCTTGGAGAGAGTAAAAACCTTTTCAATGAATCGGCGATCCTCAGACAACTTTTCAACTTCTACTGGTCAGCACAGGGTCCACGTGCCTGCTCCCATCCCAGTCACTAACAAAGGAAAGGGGTTCACCGTGGTTCATGAAGACCTAATACCACTCATCCCGTGTGCTGGTCACATGTTCCTAAACAGACTTGGGGTTTGCTTCACAGGCAAGAAGGCGAAAGGTTGTGGAGCAACCGGCTTACTGGTGTTTGGCTTGGAGTCTGCATGCAGCAATTCACCCTGCCCCAAACGATCACTTCCTAGCCAGTTCTTGACACCCAGCCTCCCCTCCCCTCCCTCCTACTCTACCAGAAAGGTCCAGGCTTGATTTATCACGAGGTCTGAAGCAATCAAGATGTAGGCAGTCATTCCACAAGAGGAATTGGACTGGGGGTGTAGAGGGCTTGCTTAGCATGCAAGAAACCTTGATTTCCATCTACAACACCACACACAGAGGACTGACTAGCCAGAGCCCTTGCCTGCATCTGCAGGACAAGGCTGACCTACACTGCAAGATGTTGGTGAGGTCATTTGAACCTCCGTTGCTAGTTTTGCCTTATATGTGATGATTTGGGAGTGAGTGCCTGTCTTTAATCCCCGGAGTCTGTCAAGTGTTGAGTTCTAAGGGGGTGGATAATATAAACACCGAGGATTAGGCGAGAACAGTTTGAGGGGGAGTTGAGAGAAGACTAGAGAATGCCAGCGTCTTCTCGGATGACGGAACCTTTGTGAGCCGTTCTCATGATTACTGCTTTTCTGCGGTTCGTTTCACATTAACATTTCCCTCAGCATTTGGCATGGAGAAACCTTGGCAGTGTCTTTTTGAAAAAAATAATTATCATGTTATTTTTTTACCCCCCGTTAAAGCCAAGCGGCGTTTTAAAGATGGCTACACTCTGCAGATTTCATTAGGAAAATCTCTTGAGCATTTACAAAGTGAAGGTCATTAGAACTCCAAAATACAACTGATTTCACTCATTTGGCCTCTCTTTTCAGCTACACTTTGATTGTTCTTTATTCTGGTAGTTCTAATTATCATAAATATAAAAGCAATGCATCTCCTTATTTTAAAGAAGATTTGTTGTGCAGTCCCTCTCATATGCAGAACCTAGATTTAAATACATCCCAGGCATGGAAGCAGAAGGCTCACTACTTGAGGGAGAGAGCAAAGGAATCAGCAAGTGAGGGGACAAGGCCAAGAGAGGGCGAGGCAGGGTGCACAGAACATGTCGTTTTAAAAATGCATTATTTTGTAGGCTTGCGGAAAAAGTCTTCCCTTTGCTCCAGCCTGAGGCTGAGCTGTTTTGTCCTTACAAATGTCTCCACTAACCCTCATGTCCTACCATTTGGTTTTAATTTTTCCAGAGGGCTCTCTCTCTGACCTGGCCCTTCTATTTTCCCTATAACAGGACATTTATGTATCACATCCCCGCTTGAGCTTATTCTGGGGCTTTTTACATGTGTCAGATTAAATTTGTAAGAAAAACTAAGCTTAATTGGGACATGCAAGGAAGCAAAAAGTCTTTCGTTAAAGGGTGACTTCGTCCTCCTTCTATCTGTCTTTCATACCCCTTGCTTGTCAACACATGCACACATGAGCGCACACACATGTGCGTGCATATATACATGCACACATACAAGCGCACACTCGCACATGTGCGCACGCACACACCCCACACACAGTTTTCTGGCTACCCTGGATTAGTCATCCTTTACGATAAAAATACCTCAGGCCTCCATCTTTCTGCTAATTATAAGCTTTTGCACACCACTTTCTCTGGATTGCTCTCTGTCCAGTTCCATTTCATTCTTCAAGTTGTTTTCTTCAGAACTCACCTCAGCAGACCTCCCTTTCTGCCCCCATGGATATTTTTAATTTTTATCTTATGTACATTGTCATGAGAGTTTCAGATCTCCTGGAACTGGAGTTACATGAGCTGTCGCATGGGTGCTGGGAATCAAACCTGGGTCCTCTGGAAGAGCAGCCAGTGCTCTTAACTGCTGAGCCCTTTCTCTCCACCCCTACCCACTGTGGATATATTTAAGTCCTTCCTATTCTCTGTGTTCTTTGTAATAACTTAAAATTCGTCATACGTTAAGGATTGTCGAACTGTCCCTAACCAGTCCTGACATGGCTAGTCAGGCTTCAACCTTTGGATTCTAAGAAGCAGGACACTGCCTTCATGTCAAGGCCATCCTTAATAGTTGATAGTGCATCAAAATCTCAATTGCAGTGACATGAGCATCAGCCCTCGGCATGGGTAGTCAGGTGCTTGGGTCATCACAATTGGAGCAGCAGAGCCCCATGTGAGCCCGATGTACTCTTCCCCGCCCCCCCCCCATGCTGGCTATCGTTTCTTGCCAGACTGGGAACTTGGTGAACAGGGGGCTCGACCTCACAACTTGGAGAGGGCGTACACTGCAGTGCCCCAAGCAGGGATGGTGAGAGCTGTGTTAAAGTACCCACTTTAACTTTCTTTGAGACTGGCACTCAAGAATTTAAAAATAGAGGCTCCAGTGATTGTTCCCTGTGTGAAGATTTCCTCAAGAACAAATGGTTCACAGAAAAGAAAAGAAAAAAGAAAAAAACCCAAAAAACAAATGACTCTTGAGAACTGAAGTTATATTTGGTGCAGCTCATAACAAGACAAGTGTGGCCTACATTTATGATGGGATATTGTGTTCCATAAACCAAAAGGCAGAAAATAAAACGTTTGTGGACATGCTAACAGATGCATACATTTTTTTTTCTTTTTTTTGGTTTTCTAGACAGGGTTTCTCTGTGTAGCATTGGCTGTGCTGGGGCTTGCTCTGTAGACCAGGCTGGCCTGGAATTCACAGAGCTCCCTCTGCCTCTGCCTCCCAAGTGCTGGGATTAAAGGTGTGTGCTACCACCGCCCAATACAAACAGATAGTCTTGTGCAGTTGTACACACTCTTAGAGCTCTTAATATTTCTAGAAATATATATATATATATATATATATAGTCATCGTTTTTGTCAACTTGACATAAACCTACACATCTGAGAAAAGGGAATGTCAATGGAGGATTTGCCTTCATCAAATCTACTTTTGGGCATGTCTATGGGGTCATTTTCTTTTTTTTTAACTTTTGTATACATTTTTCTCCACTCCCCTCCTCCCCTCTCCCTTTCCACCCTCGCCCCTGCCCCCCACCATGCTCCCCATTTACTCAGGAGATCGTATCTTTTCCCCCTTCCTAGATGACCCCATACTTGTCTCTCTTGGGGTTCTCTTTGTTACTTAGGGTCTCTGTGGTTGTGGCCTGTAGGATGGTTGTCCTTTGCTTCATGTGGGGTCATTTTCCTTAAAGCCAACTGAAGTGGAAGGACCCGACCCACTGTGGACAGTACCGATGCCCAGGCAGGTGGGCCTAGGCTGTGCAGCTGAGCAAGCCAGTAAGCACGTTTCCTCAAGATCTCTGTTTCAGTTCCGGACTCCGGGTTCCTGTCTGGAATTTCCTCCATGATAGACTGTGCAATCTACATGTTAAATAGACTCCTTCTTCCCTCAAGTTGTTTGGTTATAGCAATAAAAAAAGAAAAGACAAGAAAAAGAAGAAGAAGGAAAAAAAAGCAACCTAGGACAGAAATATCTGAAATACCAAAGTATATATAATGTTACGAGGGAAAGTACTCAAAGTTTTATTTAATAATGGAATGAATGGATAGTTATGGTATATCTACACATTAGAATGTTATTCTCTATTATTACTAGGGTTTCTATGGTGGTATAGAGACACCATGGCCACAGCAACTCTTATAAAGGAAAACATTTACTTGGGTGGCTTAAGGTTCAGAGGTTCAGTCCGTTATCATCATGGTGGGACATGGTGGCATGCAGACAGATGTGCTAGAAAAGGAGCTGAAAATTCTACATAGTTGACCTGCAGGCGGCAGGAAGTAGTCTGAGTGTCACACTGAACAAAGCTTCCCTCAAAACCCACCCCCCACAGTGACATACTTCCTCCAACAAGGCCATATGTTCTAATAGCACCACTTTCTATGAGCTTATGGGGGACCAGTTACAGTCAAACCACCACAATTATGCAGCCAAAAGTTGTGGAAGATTTAAATATGTTACTAAAAAGCAATTTCCAATATTTGTTAATAGAAGAAGATCAAACGGTGTAAGGAGTAAGGTTTTTCTGCCCGCCGCCCGTCCTGTCCTGCCGCTGCGCCAGCCCCAAATAACACAGAGACTCTGTATTGATATAATGCTGTTGGCCAGGTACTAGTAGTTTCTTATCGGCTAGCTCTGCTTAATTATTAACCCATTTCTGTTAATTTACATATTTCCACGTGCTTTCATCTTACCGGGGAGGAGTGGGGTCGGCATCTGGTCTCCCCAGTCTCTCCATGCTGACTCCTCCTTCCTACTTCCTCTCTCCTCCTTGTCTCCTAGTCCCTCCTATCTTCCTTTTCTATTGGCCAACAGTGCTTTATTCATTAACCAGTATGAGAAACATATTTACAGAATGACATTTCCCATCAATACGGTATTCTAAGGACACATGTATGGCATGTTGTTTAGTTTTATGCCAACTTTATAAATGCTAGAGTCCTCTAGGAAGAATGACTCTCAACTGAGTAGATGCCTTTGTGAGGTTGGCCTATAGGTTAAGTCTATAGCGCATTTTTGTTAATTAGTGACTTATGTTTGAGGGCCCAGATCACTATAGGCTATGCCACCCCAGGCTGGTGGCTCTGGGTGCTACAAGAAAGTAGGTCAAGTAAGCCATGAAGGGAGCAAACCAGTAAGATGCACTCCTCCATGGCCTTTGCATCAAGTCCTGTGTTTAGGTTCCTTCCTTAAATTCCTGTGCTGACATCCCTTCATGGTGGACTATGGAAGCTAAAATAAACCCTTCCTCACCATCCCTTTTGGTTACAATGTTTTATCATAGTAATAGAAACCTCAGCTAAAACATATAGGAAGGAGGTTTGAATATTTTGTCCTATTTTATCATTTTTGTGCTATTATTATTATTGATGATGACTAAATCTAGGACCTCAAGCTTGCTTAGGCAAGTGTTCAAACAGTCAACTGAATCCCAGTTCTCTGTTCACTTTATTTTGAGGCATGGTCTCACTAAGCTGCCTAGGCTGGTTTTAAACTCGCTCTGTCCCCAAGGCAGGCTTTGAACTTGAGATTGTCCTGCTTCAGTTTCGCAAGTAGCTGGGAGAGAATCCGGCATCAGAAGAGTGCATCTTCCCTAACACTAAGCATAGGGTTTAGCACTTATTAACTATTCATCTTTCAAAAAAAATAAGTTTGGGCTTATGCAGTCATCATTTGAGGGGACCATGGCAGGGAACCAGGAGTGAAGAGAAACAGGGAGGAAGAAAGGAGAGAGAGTATCAGGTGACATTTTACTTTACTGGCCTCAGCCTTCAGGCAAGGCAGAGCTGACTATTCAGAAAGCAAGCTCTGGAAATAGCAAGAGGTTAGCTGAAGGATAGTGTATCTGTTGGATTCTCCAAGTCCTCACTAGGTAAATTCTACTGCTCTCTGTGTGTGTGTGTGTGTGTGTGTGTGTGTGTGTGTGTGTGTGTGTGTGAGAGAGAGAGAGAGAGAGAGAGAGAGAGACAGAGAGGGGGGAGGGAGAGGAACTTTTAGCTACTCCAGGAAACCTCTGGCCAAGCCAGAGCCTCCAAAGTCTCATTTAGCTACTATGTAAGGACTGGAGTAGCTGGGGCTGTATCTCTGTGGGTCTAAGGTGCGTGAAGCCCTGGCTTCTATCCCCAGCACAGCATACAAGCAAGGTAGTGATGCCCTATAATCCCAGCATTTGTGAGGTGGAGGCAGGAGGATCAGAAGTTCAAAGTCATCCTGTGCTACATACTGAGTTCCAACCCAGCTTGGGCTACATGAGAACATGCTACAGAAATGCATAAATGGAGCCAGGTGGCGGTGTCACACACCTTTAATCCCAGCACTCAGGAGGCATAGGTAGGCAGATCTTTAAGTTTGGGCCAGCCTGAACTACAGAGCAAGTTCAAGGACAGCCAGGGCTACACAGAGAAACCCTGTCTGGAAAAACAAACCAACAAATAAAAACAAAACAACAACAACAAAAAAGCCCTATGAATTGAAGCCTCTATTATGGATGACGTTAGGAAACTATTCAGAATATGCAATAAAGAATGCTCCTTAAGTTAGTAATAAAAACATGCAAAATTAAATAAAGAATGTAGAGAGATTAGGGAGTAGCAAGAGCCTAAGACATGCCCCATTGGTAAATGACTGGTTTTCAAGTGATGGATAGATAGTGCAACATCGTAAGGTTCTTGAACTGGATTTGGCCCAAGAACACAGCTTTAAAAGGAGAATAGAATTGGTAAGTCCATTTAGAACGATAGTCTGGCCTTGGTCCAAGCTCTTAAAGCTTGGGACACAGTGTGTAGACACTCTTAAAAACAATACTGGCACAGGGTGGTTCGGGACAAGTCTCAAAGGCAGCAGGGACTACATTATGAAAGGCTTTCAAATCTTTGGTAAAATACCCAAATTTTCTTCTGTAATCAAATGGAAGTCATTAAAATATTTGAGCAGAGTTTCTTACTGCTCTGTTAGGAATATTTGGGAAACAGGACCTAATAAAACGTCTGCAACACACTCCTAACCCCTCGCTAAATCGGAAGACATTTCCTCCCATGGAAATGTCTGTGATGAGCTGACCAAATTCTGAAGGAGCTAATTTCCCTAGGAACAGATTTGATGTATTTCTGGAGTTTTATAGCTCATTGGGGGGCTTTTTATGAAAAAATATGTCTTAACTTTGGGCTCTCGATCTCTTATACAACAAACACATTTTTAAAGGACAGGGTAGCTAAGGAATGCTTAAGTGGCAGCCTCCAAAGTCTGACCCTAGATTTGGTCTGAAGAAAACCATAAATTACTGGCCTCTGAATGGAAGGTGAAGGCATTTATCAGCTGCATCTTACAATCAAGCTGCAGCCACATAACATCACATCCTCTTCCCTCCGCTATCAGTCGGATGCAACAGGAAGCTGACGAAGGTGCTAGGCATTTTCCTTTCTGCTGGGACCTGCCTGGCTTCCTCTGCAGCTTGCGCCCAGCTGATTGTAAAGGAAAGCCTGCAAATGCCAGTCTGCTTCCTCCAGCTGGATTGAGACCAGCATGAGGAAGGAAAAACAAATTTCTTAGATGAGTCAGTTTCCCTTTGCAGCTGAAGCTGGTGCAGGGTTTCTTTCTGGCCACCCTACTCTTGACGATGTTTCTCCCTCACGGCTCAGCTTTAAATAAAGAGAGGCATGAGGACTTTTCCAAAAGTGCACAATATATATTATATAAGTCTATGGGACATAGCCTACCCACATAGAACAGCTTACTTAATGTGCTTAAACCTTGGGTAGCTGCATGGAAAGGCTATTCATACAGAACAATTTACTTGGTAAGCTTTAATTCTGGGGGGGGGGGAGTACTAGGAATGATCCTAAGATCTTGCTTGCGGTAGGCAAGGACTGTGCCACCAGGCTACATTCCCCAGGGGATGCATGTCTTAGTCAAATGCGCTGGCACTGAGCCCTCCATCTTTTTAATTCAGGGTCTCGGTAGGTAGACCAGGCCAGCTTCAAACACATGACCCTTCTGCCATAGCCGTAGCTAATAAAATGCTGGGATTGTAAGCATGTATCACCACACCAGATTTGATAAGTTTGTACTTTTCCTTTGATTTCAATTAAACTCATTATTGGGGGGAGCTGATTGATAACTCAAATGTGTATGCCCAACAGCCAAGTTATTTAGCTCCTGTCTCAGTATGACTAGCAAGGAACTGTTTCCATGGAGAACGTTTATTCAGAGTTAAGAGGGGAACCAAATTAGTTTAGGAAAGAGAGAGGGTTGGACTGCTTTGAACAGCAGGAAACGCTGTCTGGTGTTCCAGCAGATTGCAGGCACAATTGCAGGGTTTGAGGCAAATACCGTGACTGCTGTAAAGGAAGACTCTGGGCGCTCATACTGCAGAAGCTGCTCGCTTTGAGGATGCGAGTTACTACCTGAAGTATCTTCTCATGTTGACTGTGATGGCAGACATCAGAAACCCTAGCACTCAAGAGGCAGAGACAGGAAGGCCGAGGTTGAGGTGTGTTTGGGCTATATAACAAGAGTCTTATCTTCAAAAACACAAATCTGGGGCTACAGACAGGCTTGGTGGCTGAGAGCGATCATTGCTCCTGCAGAGGACCTGAGTTCAGTTCCCTGGGCCGGTGTTGGGTGGCTCACAACCATCTGTAAGCCCAGCTCCAGTGGGATCCCACGCCTCGGGCCTCTTGCGTGGAAACACGCCCTCATATGTCTGTACCCGAATACAAATAATTTAAAGTAAATAAATAAATAAAAGTCCAAACCACAACAAGCCAACATTTCCGCAATGAACTTAGCCGTGTGGAACCACGATATTGCTGTGGAATTCACACTGGGTTAGAGTAAATTAATTTATCAGATGGACCATTTCCTTACTGCGCGCTGTTCGCTGTTGTGCTAGCCTCTTGCCTTGAATTTCTTTATGAAAATTTCCTCGGTTACAGTGGTTCATAGTTGTTCTTTAAACTAGACGCCCTTGCAGTTCTGCTTTATGCATTTGTATAATTGCATGCAGCCTCCTTTAGCTCAGTCAAGATTGTGACCACCAGAGCGGACAACGGGGTGCAGAGAAGAGAGGACACAAGGGAGCTTTGCCCAACAGCAAATGGTTGGGCTCCGAAAGAAACAGGATTAGAATTTCTGTCATTTCTAAGCAGTTGGAGCAGCTCTGTATGTACAAGCAACAGATTTGAAGGCGCTCTGGCATTCTCTCTCTCTCTCTCTCTCTCTCTTTTTTTTCTAGAGACTAATTATCTGTTATTTAGCAGACTTGCTAATATACTGTGCAGTTCTCCAAGCAACTTGATGGATCAACTGGCAGATGCATTATTAAATGAACAAACAAACAGAAAGGACTGGCACATGAATAAGGGCCTCACTAATCGTTGCCAGAGGATCTGTAGACCTTTTCTAAGCACTCACAAGAGAAATGGACCTTTGGTTTGCAGGGAGCCCACTATTTTATTGACGTATATGGTGCTGGGGCTTGACCCCAGAGCCCCCAGCCTGCTAGACATCTGTTCTAACATTGAGCTGTACCCCAAATCAACATACCATGTCTCAAAGGAGGTGAATATACCACCTTGTTAAAAAAACTAATTTACATATTATTTTATAGACTCAGTAGGATGGTCTACATTATCATCATTCATAGCTATCATTATGTGTTTTAATACTAGAGTCTGGGTAATTTTTGTCTCCATAAAATTTGAGGCAAAAATGGAGTATGTGATTAATATAATAAGGGCAAGATATTTTGTTGTTGTTGTTATAAAGCTGTTGGCCAATTGCTAGCATTTCTTATTTTCTAGCTTTATCTTAAATATTAACCCATAATTACTAATTATGTATTTCTACATGGTCTTCTCTTACCAAGAACGCCTGACTAAAGCATCCACTCCTGAGATCACATTGCGACTCCGTCCTACATTTCCCAGAATCCTCCACCTCTCTTGTTAAGGGCAAGTTTGAGGCTAGCCTGGGCTGTACGAAAACCTCTCTCAAAAAATAAAATAAACCAGACATTGGTGGCACATGCCTTTAGTCCCAGCACTCAGGAGGCAGAGGCAAGCAGATCTTTCTGAGGTTGAGGCCAGCCTGGTCTACAGAGTGAGTTCCAGGACAGGCTCCAAAACAATACAGAGAAACCCTGTTTCAATCTTGAAGAAGAAAAAAAAATCCACTTTTTCCTTTACCAATTTCTGTCTCCTGATTTCTTTTAAAATCTAGAGGAAGTGTGACAATGGGTTTGTGGACCCGAGTGTCTGGTCCCGAATGTCTGGTCATCATTAGAGCACGGGACTCTGTAGCATGATGAGGCTAGGGTGTGGGGTTGAACTACGACGGGCACTGGACCAAGTCAAGTTCTAGCTCTCTTCGGCTTCTCTCCTCCCATGATCAGAGTTCTTTCCTTTCCCCTGCCCTAGACTGAGGGTTCGGATCAGTGGCATAATGGAGGCTGAAACCAGAGTTGTAGTTTGTTAGTGGCTTGAACAGACTTCCTCCCAAACAGAGGCTGAATGCTCCCCTCTTCCATCTTTCTCCTGCCTCCCACTCAAAACCAGATAAAGACAGTTGGTGTGTGTGTGTGTGTGTGTGTGTGTGTGTGTGTGTGTGTGTGTGTGTGGTGTTAAAATTATGAAGTGAATCAAAATGTCTCTTTCTTCTGTCTTTCTGTTATTTTTCTCACTACAGTTTACTTTTGATGAACGTGAATTTGTTGTACATGTTAAGAAGATTCACTCCGTGATCGCCATATGTGTGTGTAGCATTCCTCATTAGAGCTAAGCACACCTTATCCAAACTGCTGTAAGCACCGTCCTCCATTCACTTTGATCTTTTGTTTTTGTTGTTGTTGCTACTCTCACACATGAGAGAGAACACATGGAACTCATCTTTCTGTGTCTGGCTTATTTCATTTAACACAGTGTCTTCCAGTAATATCCGTCTTGCTACAAATGGCAGAAGTTTACTTTCTTATGGCCAAATTACAATTAACTGTCTGCATTTATGGCATTCCCTTCATCCATTTATTCATTGATGGACTTCTAGACTGATGAAATAGCCTAGCTGTTTGTGTATAATGTCACAATAAACACAGCATACAAGGGTCTCTTTAGAATGGTTGTTTCATTTCCTTCTGATACATACCCAGAAGTGGGGCCGCTTGGTCATATGGTAAAGCTCTTTTTTAGTTTTATGTCTAACCCTCCACACTGTTTTTCATTGGGTCAATCTGAATATAACTTATTAACATTGTTAAAAGGATCATACACAAAGTTAGCTACATATTTAGGTCAATCACCATTAAAATGCTAATGATATTCTTTAGCCACTATAACGAAAAGAATGCACCAAACCCTAAAATTTATATAGAAATACAAAAGACCTCCGGTAGTTTTGAAAAAATCATATCTAAAGGAAAGGGAGATATGACGTGATGGGTAAGGTACTTGATGTGCAAATCTTGGGACATGAATTTGGATGGGAGGGACCCATTTAAAAAGTGTGTTAGTGTGTGTCTATAATGCCAACACTGGGAATGGGAGACAGGGGGATCCCTAGTTGTTGCCAGTTAAGTCAATCTAGCTGAATTGGAAAGCTCCAGGTTCAGTGAGAGATCCTGTTTCAAAAAAAAAAAAAAAAATAAGGTGGAGAGCATTATGCTCAGTTGGTCTTCTAGCCTCTACACACAAACACACACGTACACATATAACTCCCCCAACACATGCACAGACACCTGAAGATCAAATGTAGAGGCATTACAATACCAGATTTAAAGATATTACAGAGTTATTGTAACTAAAACAGCATGGAACTGACAGAAGAAGAAAACAAAAAAAAAAAAAAAAAAAAAAAAAAAAAACCGACAAATGGAACGATAGAGCAGAGTGAAAATCCAGAAGTAAAACTACATACCTATCTGAGTCTCAGAAAAAGGTACCAAAGACAAACACCGGAGAAGGTGAAGCCTTTTTAACATACAACCCTGGGACGCCTGGATTACATAGTCAAAAGATGTAAACTTGACCCATAGCTCTCATCCTATGCAAAATCCCAACTAAAAATGGATCGAAGACTGAGTGTTAAGAACTAAAACCATAGAACAAGCAGGAAGAAAATATAAGAAATCAGGAACCATCGGTGACTCAGGCATTTTATTTTGATTTATGGGAAAGAGGTGTTTCTTAGAGCTTGACCATTCTAACAAGATCTTGAGGATCGATATATATTTCCCCCATAACAAATGATAAAAATTTATTAGCCTTCCCACCCCGAGTTTTTTCTTTGTACATGTCTCCTGTTCCCAGACAAGAACGTGTCTTTGTTTACTTGCTTAGAATGTGAGGTCGTCTCTTGTCAAGTTATGAAACACCTCTCCTTTCTCCCCTTTTCTTGACTTCATGCCCCAATTTTTTTTTTTTTAAACCTTGTGAATGTTGTCATTTCTAGAACACCTCCAGAAAGCTGATTGCTATCGGGAAGTGGAACAAAACCAAAACCAAAAAGAAAAAGCAGAGTTTTGAGCTTTTGAAACTCATTAGTCTTAATGTAGGAAAAATCTTTATCTTGCCCAGCAGAGGGGTGATGTGGTCACCTTAAGCCCTGGCCTTCAAGCCTGTTGATCTTGGCAGGGACACCAGTCTAGAAGAAAAAATGGTAATTTGAACAGATAAGAGTCGGCGTAATCTTGGGGGTGAAAAGTCGAATGGTTTCCTGAGTCAACATATATATCACACACAAAGAGAACCTTTTTAAAAAATGACAGAGAGCTTACAGACAGTAACCGACTTAAATTCCTTTGAAAACTGAAGCACTGTGGTCCGGAGCCTTTAGATTACAAAAAACAAAAGCAAAACCAATTATTATTACATATGAAATGGCATGCATGGTTTTGATCGTTTTCTCTTCCTGTTCCCAAAGCAAGGAAGGAAGGGGGCAGAGGGACCAGAATGAACAGAACGCAGAATGGTGGTTCTGTTAGGACACTGGGTGGCAATTGTGGCCTCATCACTAATCACACTAATTAGCTGTGGGAAGTGGGAATTAGCTGTGAGATGTGGGCTGTGAGAAACCCTGGCTCCCTATAATTTCTTCCCTTATTTGCAAAACGATGGGATTGGCCTCTGTTGTCTCTGCCTCTTTCTTATTTAAAATACTGTGATTTGGGGTTATACATCCATTGAGAATGCCAGGGGCCATGAACAAATCTCCGCGGCTGCTTTCTCCTCTCAGGCCAGATCAACAGAGAATTTTCTAGACTGATGTGGCCGCAAGAAGTGCTGCATTTGTGCACATGAAAAAGGATTTACACCAGGTCAGAAAGCTGCTTACTAAACTCCAAGTTCACAAGGGTTCCCTGAGCTCCTAGGATAACTCTCTTCCTCAAGTCCCACCGAAATCCAGACCTAAGAAGTATCATCCCACCACACACCGCTCTGGAGAGCTAGGAATAGGAGTTGATTGACGCAAGTGATAGTGTGATTTCTGAAGCCAGTTGCTGTTTCTACCCGAGTTGCCTATTCTTTCTGGACCTTCACACTTTGGGGTAAGATCTCTACCTGCCACCCCCCAGCTTGAGTTTTCATATCAAGAAAACTGGAAAGACTAGAAATGAGTTCACAGCGCGGCTGGGAAAATTGAAAGAAATCAAGACTAACACATTAGCCTTAGTTAGGGTTTCTATTGCTATGAGAAGACACCATGGCCATAGCAAGTGGAACATTTTTTACTATTTCCTTAGCTTGATGCCAAGTGATGGAAAGGTCCTTTTTTAAACCTTTACTAGTTGTATGGTTTTTTTTTTTTTTTTTTTTTTTTTTTATGAAACTCTGAGGCCTCCAGCACACTTCCTATTAATAATCAATCCATTTCACCATTACCTTGTGCTAGAGGACCACCGCAGTCTTCCTGCTCCAGAAGATGCAGTCTCTGCCCATCCGATGTTCTCTGAAACTCAACAGAGTGTGAGCCAGCCCCACCTCTACCTTAGAACGGGTCACATCTGTACCTAAAACCACGCCCAAAGGGTGTGGCCACCACTATAAGTTCACAGGCAAGGCAAGATGTCATTACAGCCCACCTCAGAGTGACATTATTTCAACAGAAGGTGTGGCCCGGATTAAAGGTGTGCCCTCCAACCTCAAGTCTGGATCAAATGTATGTGTCACCCAGCCTCTTCCAATAGGACCATACTTTCTCCAAGACCACACTTCCTCCAAAAGGCCACACTTCCTAATGAGTTCATAGGGGCTGAATACCCTATAAATTCAAAATACCACACACATAATGGACTTTGCACACCTTACCTGTGATTATTGTCTTTTGGGGTGATATTAGAGAGACAAGTGTAAAATTAACATTGAATATTAAAATAGATTGGGTCAGACATGGATGATAACATGCATCAGGAATTAAAAAAAAAAAAAAAAACCAACAAAACAAAAAACCCACTTTACTCCTATACAGACGAAAGCTAAAAAGCTCTGATGAGCCCAGATAAAGAAACCTAAACTGTTAGGCAATAGAGACAGAGGCAGGCAGCCAGTAGGGTGATTAATTCCCCTGCCATGGAGAAACCCAGTCAGTCTTTATTCTCCAGGCTCCTGGAATGGAGCGTGTGCCCCAGGTCAAGGCTGTGAGTTCTGCTTTCTAAATTAACTGGGATAGTTGTTGCCAGACATTGCCAAAGCGGGTGCTAAGACCATAGAGAGAAATGACACAGTATTTCAGTCTTTGCCTTGGGTTGTAAGCCGCATGAAAATGCAATTTATTGCCTAAATTTGGACACAGTCAAGTGAAAGAAAGCATCGTAGCCATCAAAGGGGAACTGGGATACAGTTGTCCCTGGTTACATGGTTGGAAAGCACCAAACGGCAGTCTGATGGCCACACAGTCTCCCTTCCTAGTTAGGAACTGCACCAGTTGCCAAGAAAACAAGGAACTTCATAGCCCCACCTAACCCTGACATTATAAACACGATAAGGTAACTGAGAAGACCCCAAACATTCGAGGAAAGCCAACAGCACCAGGCATAAAGCATCAAAACCAATGCACGAAACAGGGAGACCCATAGAGGCTCATTCTTCCCATAAAGCAAAAAAGAGGTTGCTATTCCCAAAAGCAGTAACCTAGGAAATCTAAGAGAGAATTGGCTCTCACTTGAAGTTACCAGATCAAAGAAATCAAAACAGTGGCTATCCAGTTAGATGTTAACTATCTAATTTTCTATATATGCACATCAAAGAAAATAAATTGTTGTGTAGAATATACTTTCATTATAAGTATTTTAAAATTATTTTTGCATGTTTGCATGTTTATGTGCACTGCATGTTTGCAAGAACCCAGAGGGCATTATACTCCCCTGAAACTAGAGCTGGTCCTGTGAACCAAACCTGGGTCCTTTCCTCTTAACCACTGAGATATCTGTCCCCTAGTTTCATTTTTCTAGTCTGAAATAAGTTATATACTTCTTCCTTTCACTATATCTCTTTTGTCTTTCCTTAATAATCGTTTGTTAGAATTTGCCTGTTAAATTTCTTGTAGTGGGTCTGGAGAGATGTCCTGGAGATTAAGAGCACTGACTGCTCTTCCAGAGGTCCGGAGTTTAATTCCCAGCAACCACATGGTGGCTCACAACCATCTGTAATGAGATCTGGTGCCCACTTTTGGTGCGCAGACATACATGCTGGCAGAACACTGTACACATAATAAATCAATAAATCTTTAAAATTGTTTCTTTAGTATCAGCCTATGTTCCATTTGCCTCACCATGGTTACCCAGTTTGTTTTGTTCTTTTGTCCATTGAACATTTATTTATGAGAAAATGAATTCGATGTCAGATCATGAACCCATTACACTGGTAGTCTGTTGGAAACTTGGAAGATTTACTCTTCAAATCTGGGCTGTTAAATAACACATTTCATAGCCTAAGTCGCCTTTCTAGCCTTCAGGATTATATTGTGATCAATAACTTAAAAAAAAAAAAAAAAAAAAAGACATCCGTGGACAATTGTGGCTGCGGAGGGGTTAAGAGCACTGACCACTCTTCGGGAGGGCCTGGCTTTAATTCTCAGTATCCACATAGAGGCCCACAACTGTCTCTAACTCTAGTTCCAGGGACCCGCCATCCTTTTCTGACCCCCACAGGCAGCCGGGCATCCATATGGAATGTAGACACATGTGCACACAAAATAGCCATATGCATCAAGTAAATAAACAAGTTTTAAGATGCTGTCTGTCAACTAGAAGGTGTTGTCATCTGTTGGGCTCCTTACTTCCACACATACCGTAAAGATTCCATTGCTGCCATGCTGGGGTTCTTTAAGCTTGTCTGTGTAAAAGAATAGAAGTGATCACAGGAGGAAAGGTACTCATGGGAAGGGCCCATGATTAGCCATTTTAATCTGGAATTTCAGATGTCGTAGCACAGGGCTATATTCCCAGCACTGGGGAGTGAAGAGAGACAAAGGTTAAGTCAAAGCTGTCACCCAGCTTCAGATAAATAGTGAACATAAGGCCTGGATTGTATGAGATCTTGTCCCAGGAATTTTTCTTTTTTCTTTTCCTGTCAGTAAAGGAACAGCCTTGACATCTAAAGAGGCAACTGTTTTACAGATTTTGTTATTTGCTTTTAAAGATAGCAGATTCAACAATTGCCTTATGTAATAGGTCTGTTAGGCTAGATCAGGAGCACCGGAAGACTTGAGTTAACATATGACATAATTTTTGCTTCAGCTAAATTATCTTATTCATCTGAATTCTTCTTAGTTGAAAATTAATTTATCACTTATTGGTATTAGTTAAGGTCATAACACATTTCATGCTTAGCTGTTTACATATATCAACTCACATTTGACTTATCACCAAGGGGTTTTTTTGTTTGCTTGTTTTCCTGTGTGTGTGTGTGTGTGTGTGTGTGTGTGTGTGTGTGTGTGTATTTTTTGGGTGGGGGGACGATGACAGGGTTTCTCTGTATAGCCTTGACTGTCCTGGAATTCACTTTGAAGACCAGACTGGCCTCTGCTTCTGCTTCCTGAGTGCTTGGATTAAAGGTGTGAACCACCACGGCCTGATGTACCATGTTGTATGATGAGTAGATAATTGCTTATGATGAATTCAGAATGACCTCTTCTCTCTTCAATAAAAGACCACTGCTCAGAAATTTTATCACAAAATTTGCACTTGGGTTTGATGCTTTAGGTGCAAACATTTCCATGTAGAAGCCAGATAATAGCAATCACCACACAAAGGGAAAACATTGCATTTAATAGTCTCATGGTAGTATTAGTGTGTCTGTCACCTCAAGGTCACCTCATGAGGGTTGAACTGCTGAATGGGCAGATACACTTATGAACTAGTGATAAACTGAACTGGAGACAAAATCCACAGGCACAGTCTCCCCAAATAATCAAATCCTAGTTTTGGTTCGGTTTGCTTTCTGAGACAGGTCTTACTATATAATATCTAGATAGATCCGTGTAATGAGTCGTCTTTGACCGCCAGCCAGCTCTCAAATAATGACACAGAGACCTCTCACTAATTACGAAAGCTCCACCTTACCTTAGGCTTGTTCTAACTAGCTCTTCTAACTTAAATTAACCCATCTCTATTAATCTATGTGCTGCCTGCCATGTGGCTCATCCGTTTACCTCTCCTGCATGTGGCTGGTGACTCTTCCATTCTTCTCAGAGGTCTCTATGTCTGGAAGCCCTGCCTATACCTCTTCCATTGCTACTGGCTCTTCAGCTTTATATTAAACCAGTCACAGTGACCTGTCTCTACACGGTGTAATCAAATATCTCACAACAGACCCTTATCTTATTATGTAGCCCAGGCTAGCCTTGAACTTGCACTCTTCCTGTCTCAGCTTCCCCAGGGCTGTTTAAAGTCTTGGACTACTATGCCTAGCCAAATCTGACTTTATAAGAGGCTATAAGAGGTTTCAGGTATTTAAATATTGGTGAGCTTCTCGCCGTTACCCTGAACAACTCCATCAGCAAGGATTAGTGATGTTGTGTATGCTGAAGTATCTACAGAACAACAAAGTTAGAGGGAATAAAAACCCATCAAATGATATCACCTCAAAACCATAGCATTAAAACACCAAAATAAGCCAGGTGGTGGTGGCGCACATCTTTAATCGCAGGACTAGGGAGGCAGAGGTATATAGAGCTCTGAGTTCTAGGCCAACCTGGTCTATTGAGTGAGTTCCAGGACAGTCAAGGCTACATAGAGAAACCCTGTCTCAAGACATGCCCCGCCCCTCAACATTAAAATATATGCAAAAAACCTCTTAGAAACACAGAGACTTGGGATGGGGAGGCCCTGTGATTATGGTAGAAAGCTTCAGACTATCACACCAAAAGTGAGTAAGTAAGCCTGTGGCGATCTCAACAGGATAGAATAATCCACAGACTTGACTGTGCAGGATACTCAGCTAGGTGTGAGGGGTAAACTTAGGCCAACAGGATAAACATCAACTGATGTAGCCTATGTTTTCCTTTGACCTCCATATCTTTTAAATGAAGCAACCCAGAATGTAAAGCAATGCACCAAATTTTTGTTCTTGGAGAAAAAAAAAAAAAAAAGAAAGAAAGAAAGAAAATACATGACGTCACCTCTGTGACTACACTTTTTGTATTTGGGAGATAAAGGCTGAATTCTTATTAATTTTTTGTGACTAATTTAATGAATCACCTTTGGCCTAGTTAGTCAGGGAGACGTGACTTGGGTAGGCAGTATCCAGCCTGGGCTAGGGCACCCACTTACAGGTTTGGAGAAAACTTTCAAAAATGAAAGAACCCTGGGGACATAGCCCAGTGGTGGACAAGGCAAAACCCAATAAAAAGCCAGGCACTGTGGTACATGCCTTTATTCCAGCACTCGGGGAGGAAGAGGGTGGGGGACCGGGAGGATGAAGTCATCCTCAGCTATATAGGGAGTTCTGTGCCACCCAGACCCTCTCTCAGATGAATAGACAGATGATAGATAGATAGATAGATAGATATAGGTAGATAGATAGATAGATAGATAGATAGATAGATAGGTAGATAGATAGATAGGTAGGTAGGTAGATAGGTAGGTAGGCAGGTAGGTAGGTAAGTAGGTAGGTAGATAGATAGGTAGGTAGGTAGGTAGGTAGATAGATAGATAGGTAGGTAGGTAGGTAGATAGATAGATAGATAGGTAGGTAGGTAGGTAGGTAGGTAGATAGGTAGGTAGGTAGGTAGGCAGGTAGGTAGGTAGGTAGGTAGATAGATAGATAGGTAGGTAGGTAGGTAGATAGGTAGGTAGGTAGATAGATAGGTAGGTAGGTAGGTAGATAGGTAGGTAGGTAGGTAGATAGATAGATAGATAGATAGATAGGTAGATAGATAGATAGGTAGGTAGGTAGGTAGATAGATAGGTAGGTAGGCAGGAAGGTAGGTAGGTAGGTAGGTAGATAGATAGGTAGGTAGGTAGGTAGATAGATAGGTAGGTAGGTAGGTAGGTAGATGAGTAGACAGATACATAGATAGGCAAGTAAGAGATAAAGTTAAAAGAGAATATTATGCACAACTTTTCAAATGAGCTTTGGAGAAATAAAATTGATCTTTTTCTAGAGAAAGGAGTAAGAATGAGTGAAAAACTTCAAGAAGTAGTAAACTTGAATAATTCAGTGACTGATAAGAATATTTCTGTACCAAAAGACACTCACACTGGGTGGTATTTCTGTAAGCTTTCCAAACTTTAAGGAAGGAATGTCATATTTAACTTCATAAAAGGAAAAGTTGGAGTCTTCAACTCTGCTTTGCACAGGAGAATATTCTGGTAAGAATTTTTGGCAAACATTGCACCTATTTTAAGTATAAAAAGTCGCTTTCAGATAAAACTGCTTTCCCCAGTTTGTGGTAATGTGCTTGTTCAGCTTCCACATTCTGATCACAGTTAATCATTGAGATAAGTCAGAAACTCAAGCAGAAACAAAGGCAGGAACCATGGAGGAATCCTGCTAAGGCTTGTTCTCCTTGGCTAGTTCAGTTTGCTTTCTCCAAGTAGCACCGACTGTGGGCTGGGATCAACAAGCAGTTAAGGAAATGTCCCACAGATATGCCACAGGCCAGTCTGATGGAGGTGATTTCTCAATTGAGATTGAGGTTTCATTTTCCCAAGATCACCTAGCACTTGTCAAGTTAACAAATATTCACCAGCACATCATCGGTTGGGGGTGTGTGCATTCATGTGTGGGTGTGTGTGCGCGTACGTTAAATTAAACATATATTCTCTGCAATAACATAGACTCTCAAAGTAAACTCAATTAAATTTGATAGCATATTGAGGTGACCTAATGACAGAACTCAAAACTTAAGCATCTTATTATTGAGCAATGTCGTTTTATTGTCAAGGAAATACTTAGTTAAAAAAAAATGTGCTAAGTGAATGAATGATCAAACTCTTTCTACAAAACTTTTGAGGTCTGTGGGTTGCTGTGTATAACTGGTCCCATTCAAGAATTATTTGCTGGGCTTAGTGGTGAAGAGTGTTTCCTGTTTCTGCTGAGAATCAGAATTTGGTTCTCAACACCCACATCACATGGCTGACAACCTCCTGTAATTCCAGGCCCAGGGGATTTGATGCTGGCTTCTGGCTTCCACAGGCATCCACCTTCATGACACAAACACACACACACACACACACACACACACACACACACACACATACACACACACACACACACACACACACACCCTTGTTTTTTGTTTTTGTTTTTTCTTTTTTTTGAGACCAGAGTTTTTCTCTGTGTAACAGCCCTGGCTGTCCTGCAACTCTCTTTGTAGACCAGGCTGGACCTGAGGACCTGAGCTACAATGCACCTGCCTCTGCCTCCCGAGTGCTAGGATTAAAGGCGTGTGCCACCCACCACCTGGCAACAAAAGCAGTTTTTAGAAGTATTTGCTGAATTTACGCATATATACTCATTAAAATCTACCTGTTTTTTTACATGTTTCTTGCCATTATTTCTTCCTTCTTTCTTAAAATATCATAGTCTTCAATTTTTGCCTACATTTTATTTACGCTATGAGGTTAGAGAATCTTTGTAACCCACAGCATCAGTAGTCATGGAAGACACATCTAGTGGTGTATTCTGCCTTTCCTCCCCAATGAGGTAAAGCTAATAGTGTGAAAGTGATCTGTAAGTCATCTTTGAGTTCCAAGTTGTGAGATAATAGCATAAATCTTAGAGTGCCTAAACTTCCTCTTGCTTTGGGAAATCTCTTTTAATCCAAAGTGGAAATCTAAAGGATGCCAATCCTTTGTTTTTTAGAGAAAATTGTATTTGAAAGGTGAGGACATCGCCTCCCATCAGAAATGCATCTTTTATATTTGAGAGAAATCTGGGGCCTCGGGAACATACTGTGACAATCCAGGGGATGCGCTTAGCAACTGAGCTAGCGTGGGCTTTGAGTGTGTGGAACCTAGTGACATTAAGAAATCAGTTTGCAGAGAGGTTCTTTCAAAGCTCAACTTTTTAAGAGGTGTTATGAAGAGGTGTTGAAGCCACAAAGCAATTAGAAAATGACATGCATTTCATTGCTTGCATAACGCTCTGTAGTTCAAGTTTCCTTACATGCTTTCTGCCCCATTTTCTTACATTTCAGGAGAATAAATCATGGCTAAGGACCTTTGTACAAGTGAAAACACCCTCCACCTACATCGTTCCTCTCTGATGCCCTTGGACAGCGTTTTCTCCCCCCCCCCCTTTCTCACTATGAGGGGTGGACATGCTGAGATACTCAGAGATTTGGGAAGTCAAGATGCCCTCGGTCTTCTGTATTCCTAAGGCCTAAAACAACAACAACGAGCTGTAACATTAGATAATAATATAAAGCCTAAAAGGACAGGAAGAAAAGAGTCTGGGTGTGATAGGATACGAGAAAACTATCATTTGGTGAGGTACCACTGTTTCTATGTCCCTCTTTTTCTTTCTTTCTTCCTTCCTTCCTTCCTTCCTTCCTTCCTTCCTTCCTTCCTTTCTTTCTTTCTTTTTTTGACAGGCTCTCGTTGTGCTGCCTAGGCTAATCTCAAACGTGTGACAGTCTTTGCAACTCCCTAGCTCTGGGATGACAGACATATTCATCCATGTGTGCCATGGAGCTCTGTGAGCCACTGTCACAATATTTTGAAGCAGGAAAGAAAATAAGATTTGGCATTTCCTGTGTGTGTGTGTGTGTGTGTGTGCGCGCGTGCGCGCGTCTTGTGTGTGAACATGAGTGTAGAGTACACGTGCCAGTGCATGACAAGTGTGCTAAGATCAGAGGGAGATGTAAGGAGTCCTCCTCTTTTCGGATGCCATATTCACTGGACATAGGGTGTCATAGTTAGCTTCAGGTACCACATGCCTGGAAAGAGAAGCCCTACACTGAGCAATGGCCTGCATTAGCATTAGCTAGGCCTTTGGTGTGTCTGTGAAGCATTTTCTTGATGGCGTATTGACTAGGAGGGCCCAGACCATGGTGGACGATGCCTTTCACAATCAGGCCGGTCTGGGCTGTGTGAGTAAGAAGGCTGAATGTGAGTCTGTAAGCAATGTACCTCTGAGATCTCTGCCTTACTTCCTGCCTCCAGGTTCCCACCTGGTCTTCTCTCTGTGATAGACTATGGACTGAAAGTCCAATAAACCCGCTCCTCCCTGAACTTGCTTTTAGTCAGTGCTTTATCACAGTGGGAGAGAAGCTAACCAGAACACAGGGTCTCTCACTAAACCTGGAGCTCCCTGCTTTTCATCCAGGCTGGCTGGCCAGGAAGTACCAGCTACCCTGTGTCTGTCCAACCATAGCCCTGAAGTTACAGCTGCGGGAGGTCATTCCTGACTTCTTACATGAGTGCTGGGGATCTGAACTCAGGTCCCTGCATCTATACAACCAGCACTTTAACCGACTGGGTCCTCTTCTCAGCCTCTGACTTGAAATTCTTGACTGAGAATTTTGGTTGTGGGCCTAGCCTTTCACGGCTGTGAGGCGTCTCTCCAGCCCTTGTCTGAGAATTTTAACATCTCCGACAGTTTGAATCTAAAATGTCCACCATAGAGTCATCTTTTGAGTGATGTTTCTTGGGTGTCTACACTATTTTGGGAATTTTTAGTAAGTGAGTCCTGGCTGGACATTGGAGGACACAGGATGGGAGGCTTTGAAGGTTCTAGCCCAGGGCCCTGGTTGTAGCCAGTGCTTTCTGTTGCCTGATCTCTCTTGATGGGAGGAGTTTTCCCATACACTCTTACCATTGTAAGCTCAGCCATACCTTCTCCTCCGTGATGGGCTCTGTCCTCTGAAATCAAACGTCCAAATACACTCCTTTTCTGTTATGTTGCTAGAGGTCAATGTCTATTGTATACTTTTGAATGTGAGAATGAATATTACTGCAAGGAGTGAGTTTTTAAAATGTAACTTGGATATTTAATTATTATTATGAGACTCCTGATGGGAGATGTCATTCTGTAAATATATTTCTCATACTGGTTAATGAATAAAGCACTGTTGGCCAATAGGAAAGCAAGATAGGTGGGACTAGCAGACAAGGAGGATTCGAGGAAGTAGTAGGGAGGAGTCAGCATGGAGAGACTGGAGAGCAGAGGTCCGGGCCCTCTCTCCGGTAAGATGAGACCACGTGAAAATACTTAGGTTAATAGAAATGGGTTAATATTTAAGACAGAGCTAGCCGATATGAAACAAGTAATTGGCCAACAGAATTATATCTAATACAGGGTCTCTGTGTGTTATTTGGGGCAGGCATGGCGGTGGGACCAGGCCGGGGGGCGGGGGAACCTACACGTAACATTATGGCGCCACAACGTGGCTAATAAGAACTTCCACTTAAATTTTAACAAAAGCTTAAAAAAGGGTTTTAGAAACAAAAGAACAAAGACAAGCAAGGCTTTTTACTAACAGCATTTTTCTTGGTTGGGCTCTGTTTTGTGCGAGACAAGCAAAGATTTCCGAGGCTCCTTTAAGGGAGATTTCCTGACTCAGCATAAGCAGAGGCAGGCAAATCTCTGTGAGTTCTAGTCCAGCCTGGTCTACAGAGCGAGTGCCAGGATAGGCTCCAAAGCAATACAGAGAATCCTGTCCCGAAAACAAACAAAAAAAGGTCTGACTGTACAGCATTTTATAACCTTCCTTCCTTCCTGGTCCCCCCCCCCTTCTTCTTCTTCAAGACAGAGTTTCTCTGTATAGCCCTTGCTGTCCTGGAGCTGGCCTCAAACTCACAGAGATCCACTTGCCTCTGCCTCCTCAGTGCTGGGATTAAAGTTGTGTGCCACTGTGGAATGAATTGGCACCAGGATTGTGGGATATTGCAGTGACAGACCTGACCATGTGTTTTGGGGAGCGTTGTGGAAGGACTTTGGAACTCTGGGCTAGAAAAGCCATTGAGTGTTTAAAGCTTGGTGAGCTGTTGTGTGGGATCTTGGGAGACCAAACTGAGAAGTGTGGGTGATGGAGGCGTGCCTTGTGAATTCGGAGGAAAGTCTAAAGACTCCATGGTCTTTATTTGCCATTTGCTATTTTGAATTAAGACTCTGCAGTGCTGGTCATCTGGGGCTGACAAACGCTGGTTGTCTGGAACTGAGGAATTAGAGGTTATTACAAAGAGACCAGCACTGTGGAGGCAAGGTCTTCTGGGAGGTGTTTCCTCATAGTCAGCACACAGAAGCTATGTTCCAGAGGTGCTCACGGTTGGACCTTGTGCTGGCAGCCAAACTCGGTCGTGTGGTCATCCAGGTGTCACTGGTTTTGAATGGGATCACAGGAAGCAGTGGGACTTGGCACCGGTAGCAGGGCTGGAGGTCCGGAAGGGAGTCCAGGCTGTTGGTAAAAGTACAGCCCAGTTGGAACAAGGACCCCCAGCACTTTGGAGATGCCAGTCCCATGGGACAATTGCCAAGAATGGCAGCTGCTGTGGAGTACAGTCTGCCAGATCTTAGGAGGCAATCCATGTGCGCTACGGAGAGTGGACCTGGAAAAGTGTCCGAAGCCCTTTGCAGGAGTCTTGAAGATCGAGATCAGATCCCAGACATTGGACACTGAGGTGTTTACACAGGTGGAATTTGGTTTTACTTTGTTCAGATTGTGACTGTACCTTGGTTATTTGCTCTCGAAAGAAAGTATTTAACTTATTTTATAGAGTCCATAGTTGAGAGGCTTTGGGTTTTAAAAGTGAGTTTTTTAAAAAAATGTTTGGATTTGTAAGACTTATGGAACTTTTTAAGTTTGAAAATGTTTTACATTGTAATGACGATGTTAATGTGTGAAAAGTCTCTGGTTTTACAGTGATGTGTCTGTGTGTCAAGTTGACAAGGGATCAATTGTGTTGGCTAGTTTTATGTGAACTTGACACAAGCTAGAGTCATCTGCAAGGAGGCAACTGCAATTGGGGGAAGAAAAAAAAAAAAACCCATGAGACCCAGCTGTAAGGCATTTTCTTAATTAGTGATTGATGCAGGAGGGTCTAGACCATTGTGGGTGGAGCCAACCCTGGGCTAGTGGTTCTGGTTCTATAAGAAAGCAGGTTGAACAAGTCATGTAAGCAAGCCAGTAATCTGCACTCCTCCAGGACCTCTGCATCAGCTCCTGCCTCCAGGTTCCTTCCCTGCTCGAGTCCCTATCATAACTTCCTTCACTGATGGATGAGGACGTGGAAGAGTACACCAAATAAATCTTTTCCTGCACAAGTGACTTTGGTCATGGTGTTTTATCACAGCAGATAAAGAACAACAACAATGAAAAAACTATACATCTGTGTGGTGGATTTCCTATTATCTGAAGTTTACAGATGCAAAACAAAAAAAAAAAAAATAGATTCATGGAGAAGGTAACTGAAACTTTTAAGATCTCATGACTTCCATGTACTGAGTTGGGCACCTAGTTTTGAGTTCAGGAGCCCACATCCTTTGCTAGGCTCCTATAGTCCTTGCAACCATCCTAGTGTGATCTGGAGAATAAATTTGGTGACAGCCTGTGACGGTCACAATCAAGGACTCAGTAGGCAGCAAGTGTTAATTCAAACAAAATGGCCATGCACACCTGCTCACCTATGAGTTTAATAATTTAATTTTAGTATTTCTTCCTTCCTATTTCCCTTTTCTTTTTCCTACCAAAACACTGCTTAAAACCACTCTTTCAGCAATATTTAACAATATGCATGCGTATGATTTGAGGAGGGGGATAGAGCAATTTTTTTGACACCTAAAAGGAGACAAAGCTTGTCAAAGAATACCACAATCATAATGAAGATTGAGCAGATAAAATTACCCGCATCTCCCTTCATTAAAACGCTTTAAAATTCAATGAAGATGAAGCTGACATAATAGAAAATTTGCTGCAGCCCCTGCACAGTGGAACTGAGAACCGATCTTATATATTTAAAAGCAAATAGCAAATGTGTAGCATGTTGTGAATATTATACTGGCAACATGTCCCGCTGGACAGGAAGCCTATTATGTCGCTTGCTTACAGGAATTTTTAATTGTTTCATCGATGACTCACAGTAAGATCTTAGATGTCTTTGTCTTTTCAAGAGAATAAGAACAATGGTGAAAGGAAACAGAGGAGAGAGATTTGTCTGTGGGTGAACTGAGAGCAGTGAAACGCGGGGAATAGGAAAGTGGAGGATATGAAAACTCTCTTAAAATTAAGTATGTCTGTATCCTTAGATCCTTGGCAAAGTCCCAGGGAGACAGGCCTAAACCAGGGGTCTGAATTCCCAAGGATGAATCTAGTTATAGAACTGTATCATGAAAGGCCGGGTCTAAGACTGGCACTATACAAACAGAGAGCAGAAAGCGGCCTAGAGTAGGGTTGAGCTGTAGAAACATTATGTGGTCTAGTGGCTACATCAAAAAGTTAAAAGTAAGCAAATGGAATTAATTTTGATGTGTTGTATTTTAACCTTTGCAAAATTATCATCATTTCAAAAAAAGGCATCCCTACAAAACATGTTTGCTAAACATGCTTTCTTAGCAAAACCTTTAAAGTTTGTCATGTACTTTACACACACAGTACATCTCAGTGCAAACTGGCCACATGTAGTCTTCCCTGCAACCACCATGCAGATAAGCCAATAGCCTGGCCGTTTGAGTGCTCAGCAGTCACATACGGCTGGTGACTGCCTTTACCACATTACAGATGTAGATACTGGAGCAAGCAATGGCATCAAAGCACTCAGTGAACTCGGTGTCTTGTTTAGTGACATCCAGTGACAGGATCAAGGGGCAAGTTGAGGGGACTTTAGCTACTTCATCATGTCAATCAAATCCATCAACGCAAGAAATGAGTATACAATGCAATTAAAACCCACATAATTGTCTAGAAGATGCAGCTTCAAAACTCTCCTCTGAGCTCATCCTTCCTACCTGTTGCCACACCAACATTTTATTATGAGAATTCTACTAACAGCATCAGGTTTTTTTTTTTTTTTCTATGACAGAGGGGGGAAATAAAACAGAATAGGTTGGACAAGGATGAGTGTTGTGTTTGCTTTATATTAAGTTCGAACACCTCCATTAGATTGAAAACGTACTTATCTCTCCTTCCTTAGGGAGGTATGCTTCTTGGCCTCCTTGAATGAAACAATGAGCCTGTGAGAATTGCTATGAGAAGGGACTGAGTGGAGGTGGTAGGTTCCACTTCTGAGATACGGCATTAAGATCTAATGAGTGGGCCTGGTGTGGTGGCCTTTAACCCCAGTACTCCGAAGGCCAAGGCGGGTGGCTCTCTGTGAGTTCAAGGCCAGCCTGGTCTATAAAGTGAGTTCCAGGCCAATCAGGGCTAGACAATGAAACCCTATCTCAAAACAAAACAAAACTCTACTAATTGGTTCTTTATGAGCTTTCCTCTTCTGTCTTCTGTTGTGGGCCTCAAAATGTCAAAGGGGGGGGGTGTCAGATTCCTAAAACTGAACTACGTTCTTTTTTTCTTTCCATTTTTCTGTTTTGTTTTTATGAGACAGGGTTTCTCTGTCCTGGAACTTACCCTGTAGACCATCCAGTTCTGTAACCCAGAGATCCGCCTGCCTCTTCCTCCCAAGTGCTGGGGTCAAGGTGTGTGACACTGCTTCCTGACTCTGAACCGTGTCAAGAGGGTCCCAGCCCCATGGCATTCCTTATAAATACACATTAACACATTTTTTTCACAGCACCCTTTTTCCTTTCTTTAAAGCCCTAAAAATCTTTTCATGTTAAAACATGAAGACCCACTATATTCCTTCAGGCTATTGGCTTATATTAATTCCGAGAGAAACTGTAGATAGGAAACATGTTATCCATATCGCCAGGAGTTTCTTCCTTTTTTTTTTAATCTTGAATCTTTTTTTGTTTCCATTTTTTTTATTTCATTTTACATTCCAACCACAGTTCTCCCTCCCACCCCCTCACCTCCCTCCCAGCCCACCCCCAGTCCACTCCTCCCCATGGGTAAGGGCTCCCATGAGGAGTCAACATAGTCTAGCCAGAAGGTCTCTAAAGCTTTACTGTTACTAACATTTAATGCTAGCAATAAACACACTGACTGTATGTTCCCTCATATACTTAACATATGCACGTCTTTATTCTTGTGTGCCAAAGCTGATCTCAAAAAAAGTTAACATTCCTAACACTTCAGAACAGGTTGTTTGCTTTTGTTACGTAGTTAATTGTGTGTGGCATTCCAGCTTTGGAAGCCAGGCTCTTTGCTTCTGCTCTGCCTCTAGTGTTACAGGCAGGGACCTCAGGCTGTGCCTTGGATTTACCACCTCACTCCTCATCCTCCTGGAGTCCCTGCCACTGGCAGGGCAGCCAGCTTTCTGAATCAGTCTTCACACTCAGCCCCTCTTCCTGTCTCCATAGTTTAACAGCTGTTGTAGAGACTGCCCCAACTACCAGAAGCCATCGTCTGGCATTTCGAGTCCCTTCCATTGCTTTCGAATTAAGATCAAACACATCATATTACAAACAGCTGCCTACTGAGCCAGGCGATCTAAGCTGGACGTATAGCGATGAGTCTTGACCAGGAGGAAGACCGTGTGTTTACTTTCTGCCTATTCTTGCATGCTCTAAGACGGACATAGCTTAAGGCTGGGCAAACTGACCGTGTCTTCTTTACTCACTGGATGGGACTGGGTTTTGTTTACATCCGTTCCTGTCTTGCTTCTCTCTCTTTTGGTCCAGTTTCAGTAGAACCACACCAGAAAAGAAGCCTCCCATGAACCTTTACTTCAAGGTCATTTTTTTTAGGAAACCTTAAGTTAACACAGTAGGAATGTGGGATTAATCAAAGGAGTCAAGAGGGGGATTTTAGATTTGGATTGCTCATCTCCCCGAGAGTCACAGGGACCTGATTGTCCTTGGGGAAGATGACAATTTAAAATAGTTTCAAAAGAGACAATGTGTCTATTACAGCTCCAGGCAAATGCCGGGGTACCTAGGATCTGATTATACAGCAGGTTTTCCCAGAGTGGGGCCTAGAGACACAGCCTGAGAATTCTGAATTCCTGAATTCCTCTGAGCCTCCCAGGCTGAGCCTAAGTAGCCCCTCACCAATTGCTAGACAACAACAGTTTCCGCTTGCCTTGGGGGAATACACAATGACATCATCGGAAGCAGGTGCTTCTCAAGATCAGACATGTTTTCCTGAAAATAGACCCCCAGCATACTTCATTGCCTCCCGGCTGGAAAGCAAAGTTGGGTTTCAGTATAACCTGAGCAGGGAACTACAAGTTTTGAGTAGAAATAGACCACACACCATAGGAATGACAGAATCTCGCATTTAAATAGGCTTCAGCTGAAACCAGATAGTGTGCACTGGGATGGATCTTAAATACACCAGTAGTCTCCTGTTTTCCACAGTTTAGCTTGGGCGAAGAAGAGAATATACAGAAGAACCTTAACACTGGATTGCTAAACTCTGGAGTTAGAACTATTATATGTGTGAGAGAGACAGTGCACACGCCTTACTCTGTTTACCCTAGTGCTGAGTAAGAACCGACACCCTGCTCAGAACTACAGGGATTTGTGCAAGCATCAAGGATTTGAAAGATGCACAGGCAACCGCCCACAGCTACGTATCTGCTAGTGAGGATTTTAGATTTGGGAATGTTATGGGTAATGTTGCTAATCTCTTCACTGTATATCCAGCTAGCCACTGCTATCCAATATTAAACTGTTCCTTTTACCCAAGAAGCATCTTTATTTGGGCTTTCCTCTCTTTTTTTTTAAAAAAATATTATTTATTTTCATGTGTGTTGGTGTTTTGCTTGAATGTATGTCTGTCTGTGTGAGGGTGTCAGGTCTGCAAGAACTGGAGGTACAGATGGGTGTGAGCCACCATGTGGGTGCTGAGAATTGAACCCAGGTCCTCCGGAAGGGCAGTCAGTGCTCTTAACCACTGAGCCATCTCTCCAGCCCCTATTTGGGCTTTCCATCTATCTGGATTGCAGTTGCTGTTTATTACTGCACACATCACTTCTCGGTGGGTGGTTTCGTTTTCCCAGTCCCCGTTTTATTTGGGTACCAAAGGTTTGGATTACTGCACTCAACTTCAGCAGTATTTCTCTTTTACTTTTGTAGATTTTAGGACAAGCTTCCTTTTGAAATGACAAGTACAGCGATGAGATTTTCACTACGTTTATAATTACATATAGTATAATGTAATTCTTATACAAATCATGTCTTTCCTCTCTGAGTCTCCTTTTGCTTCTGTGGCTAGGTTTTTGTTTTCTCCCGATTCGGTCTCAGTGCCTACTTATATTTCCAGTCTGGCATGTTCTCTCCCTCTGTTGGCTGTCTATAATTATTCAGGTGCTCTGTGTAGCTTAATATGCATTTCTCAGCCCAGTCTCTCTCGTCTTTTGTTCTTCCATAAAACTATCCTTTCTAAACTATATAAAGCCCAAACTGGGTCTTGTACTTCTCTGCTTAGGAGCTTTCCACTATTCCCGACTAAATAAATCTAATTAGCAAATATTTACATGGCACTGTTTTATGGGGTTTCCATGATGGAAGTCATTTGGGGGTTGAAACAGCAACAATAAAAAACCAGATTCTGAGGTCTTAGAGATGAACTAAGCAAGGCTAAATATGGTGGGAGAGCTAAACATCAAATCACACCGTCTGGTCCCACAATTTTAGCTCTGTGTGTGTGTGTGTGTGTGTGTGTGTGTGTGTGAGAGAGAGAGAGAGAGAGAGAGAGAGAGAGAGAGAGACAGAGAGAGAGAGAGAGATCACACACATGCATATAGAGGTCAGAGGTTGACAATGAGTCCCTTTCCCTATTGTTCACCACCTTACTTTTGAGACAGGTTCTCTCACTGATTGGCTAAACTGGCTGGCTAGTGAGTGAGCTCTTGAAATCCACCCCTGAGTGCTAGCATACAGATTCACGTGTGACCATATCCAGTGTTGATTTTCGTGTTGGGGTCTGGAGTCATGTTCTCATGCTTCTGGCATTTTACTGACTCAACATCTCCCCAACCCACTGGACTTTTAATCTCCACATTATACATGTGTGCTTTGACGTATGGCTCACTCTTGGTAAGCCCATTGTAACTTGAAGATATCAAAAGGTCAAAAGGAACTTAGCATTGCTAGCCTACCAGACACCACAGCTTAATTTAACGGACATTAGGTGTGCTCAGACCACTTACATTTGTATATAATTGGACCAACTCATGCCCAGCAAAGTCCATTTTACAATGTGATGAATATCTCATGTCACAATGGTCATGCCTGTATTCGTCTACACTAATTTAAAGCTGGAAAAAAAAAATCCCAAGTCAAACTGTCATACGTTGGGGAAGTCTGCATGCTTTTCTGTCCAAAGGTTTCCACTAAATACAAAACCAAGTGACAATTTCTCAGCACACCTTCCAGCTGCTCACGGTGTTTGCTCCCCTTTCTCGCTCATCTCCAAGTGCTGTGACTTGGTGCCAGGCTCCTAGAGGAAACAGGTTTGTGAATGTTGGAGCTAACGAGAGGCAGTTCTAGTCCACAGTCAGCCATTGTCTCCATCCAAGGCAATCCTTCGTTCTCTCCAGCTTCATCTTGGAACTTCGCTAGCATCCTTTGACCTTATCAAGCTTTTTTTTTTTTTTAATTGTGGATGGCTGACCACATGTACCTGCTTCTTGTAGGGAGAGAGTGTGCTCATGTGTAGATTATACAATGAAATGGGTGCATTTAGCTGAATGAATGCATGAAGAAATGCGAAGCAAACTTCAGTTTACATATTAGTTGGTGATGTGGGGAAAGGGAGGTTTTTGTAGTTTCTTTTTCAAAGGACCACACATTTAAGACGTCTAAGTGATTAACAGCTAAATATCTAACAGAGAGAGAGAGAAAAAAAAAAAAACAAACCCACTAACCTTATTTATCATTTCTCTAGCCATAAGTTAAGATAAAAAAAAGAATTCTGAATGAGCAGAAAGAATCTGTGAGGCCAGGCAAGGCATTAATGATAAGAAACAGCAATTTCTTTTATTTGTGAGGAAGCGGTTTACATCGCCTGGCCCTGCTCTTGGTTGTCTCACTTTCGTCTTTCATTGCCGCGAGAGTGAGAAGTGACTGGGAAAGAAAAGGAATTACAAAGGCTGCGTCTCATCACGGGAAGATAGCATCTCTAAAACCTTTTTCCTTTGAACCCCTCAAATATAACTGAAAGGGAAGAAAATGGAAGCTTCCATCTTGCCATGATGATGATTCATAATCTAACACCCCTTTAAATATCCAGAGAGGCTTCCAAAAGCCGCTGCAGGTGAAGCACGGTCCACAGAAGCCTGTGCAGGCAGGGCATGCGACTAAGACGGAATGTTTCATAATTCGAGCACTTGAGCTTAGTCACATTCTTTTTTTTCCACCAGTGACTTTGAAAACTGTACACTATGAGAAAGGTCGTCTGTAAGAGGCACCGGAAGCAGGGGGCGCAGGACCACTTTGTTTCCTGTTCTTTGCTCTTCTCTGACCACTTCAATTTAATTGGCTCCTGCCTCCTGCCGTTTCTACTCGTGGCTACAATAGATCGCTCTCAGTAGCAATTTGCACCGGCTTTTGATCTGAAGTGGACAGGGCTGCTCTGTGAAAACCAGGGGGAAAAGAGAATTTACCAACCCCCCAAAAATTAAAAGTGCCTATATATATATGTGTGTGTGTGTGTGTGTGTGTGTGTGTGTGTGTGTGTGTGTGTGAAAGCTCAATGGACAAATCCCCCCACCTGTATTCTTTAAAATTTTTAAATTTTTAAAGTTTTTATTGCACATCTAGAATGAGGTCAAATGTAGTGATCTCTTGACTAGAGAACTGGACTCAGACAACGAGGCAGGTAGGTGTTCCTGTGGTTGCCTAGAAGGTTCTTTATTCACAATGACCTGCTCCAATGAGCAACTTCCCTGTGACCTTCCTTCCAAGAGTATTAGGGTATAGTGCACAGGAGGCTGTCCTGACTCTTTAGCCCAGATCCATAGGGTTGGAAAGGAATATGGTTGGGCCTGGACAAGGCTGTGGCCTAATGAACTTCTTGGCATTTGGCTGCTGCTAAAGCTACCACCTACAATTTTGACTGTAAAAAAAAAAAAACTGGTGATAGTTTTCAATATTAAAGACCTAGTTTTTGAAGCCACCATAAATCTCTGGTTCTTTAATAATTTTTGGCATTGCATAATTTATAAGAAAAAGTGGGTCCTCTAGTTGAAGTTCAAACTCCAAATTGATACATTTGACTCAATGTGGCCCATGAAATGCAAGAAAAAGAGCATATCTTGAGGTTCACTTTCCTCCAGGCCTATAGTTTGTTCATCAGAGGAAAAATCTCTGCATCCCTGTTTAAAAATGCAGAAGCATTTCGAGAGCAAACAGTTCAAACCATTAGCATGGATTAATGTCAGAGTTAAAGTTGAGTAGCTCACACACTGATTTAGAACAGAGTAACAAGGAGGGTAAGGCTGAAGTACAAGTAAATAGAAAATATCCTGATTATTGGAGGTATAAATATGAATCTCATAGTCACCAGCTCCGGCTGCTGAGGGAGGAGAATATAGCAGCGGCAGTTACTAGCCTCTCGGAGAATTTCCTAATTTAAATTGTGTTAATAAGTTTCTTTCAGGAGTGTCTTAGTTGGGATTTCTGTTGCTGTGAAGAGACACTATGACCATGGCAACTCTTATAAAAGGAAACATTTAATTGGGGTGGCAGATTACAGCTTCACAGGTTCAGTCCGTTAGCATCATGATGGGAAGCATGGTAGTGTGATGGCAGACTCCGTGCTGGAGGAGCAGCTGAGAGTCCTACATCTTGCAGGCAACAGGAAGTCAACTGAGACACTTGGTGGTATCCTGAGCATAGGAAACCTCAAAGCCCACCTCCACAGTGACTCATTTCCTCTGAGAAGGCCACACCCATTCCAACAAAGCCACGCCTCCTGATAGTGCCACTCCCTGATTATGGGAGCCAGTTACATTCAAACCACCACAGGGGGCATCATCAAAACAGCTTATTCGTTCTGATCAGATAATTAGGACTTGTTTCCTGACCCTGCGCTTTGTTCTCTGACTTTGGTCAAAGTTATGGTCTCCTAAGCTGTGATATAGTGGCGATGTGTTTGTAGCTGAGATATGAAGTCATGATGATTAAATAAGAAGAGTAATTTCATCTGGGTGGTATTGGTGGTGCACACCTTTAATCCCAACACTCAGGAGGCAGAGGCAGGCAGATTTTTGTGAGTAAAAGACCAGCCTGGCCTTACAGAGTCAGTAGAGAAACCTTCTCAGAGAAACCCTCTCTTGAAGAAAAAGAAAAGTTTCAAAATGCTTGAAACAATACCAGACACATCTTAATTATTGTAATCATGGATGTCGTTATTAAATGCTATAAAATGGGAAAAATAGCATGAATTTTTTTGATGGTAAGTTTTTATTGGCTTTCTGTTTAAAGACCCCCTCTCTGGCTGCCTCGTCTGTGAATATCTGTAACCCCAGCACTCAAGAGACAGGAAGAAGAAAGTGAGTATGAGGACAGTGTAGACTACATAAGGAGGCCCTTCCTTCTAAAATTAAAAACAAAATTCCACAACAATCAAAACCTCCAAACAAAACGAAGAAAAGTGGTTTGTGCATTACACACCAGTGCCGGGCGGTTAGAAAACAAATGGACCTAAAAACCTTAAATGTATGTTATCCATTCATTCGATTGTTGTGTGTGCATTTGTCTATGGGAAACCACACAAAGCCATTCAGAGCATCCTCCTTTCCAGGCTGTTGGCGCTTCCCTCGCCCTCTAGGGGCCGCTGTGCTTCCGGAAAGCATGCAGGTGGCTTGGTTGCCAGGAGGCCGTTGCCTGGCAACCGCGTGTACACCAGTCCCTAGCTTGCCGCCTCTGGCAGACATGGCGACCTCCAGCACCTCCTCCAGCTCTTCCTCGGAGTCCCGGGACTCTGGCGCATCGGTGTCGCCGGTGCAGCTGCCTCCAACGCCTCCGCCGACCTCCACTGCGATTCTCAAATCGCCCACAGAGTCCAAATCTAGCTCGTCCAAAACGTCGCCCTGGTCCGGCTCCGAGGAGTCGCTGCCCGCTGCCGCCTTCTACGGGCCTCTGGACGCTAAAAACCCGCTCCTGGCCTCCTGCGACAAGGAGATCCGGGAGCTGCTGGGCTTCATGAAGAAGAAGAAGGCTCTGGCCATCTCGGAGGAACAGAAGCACGAATTCCATCGGAGATGGTAAGCTGAGGCAGGGCGCGGGGAGGGCGCCACCAGGACAGGGGCGTGGCCCTGGACTTTCCTCTCTATTCCAGCCCTTAGCTCTCCCATGGTTCAGGTCAAAATAAAATATCTGCACAGAAGCCCTTCCTGACTCCGGGCTCGGTCTCACTGTCTTCTCGTGGCCTCTCCTGGCTCACTCATGGGTCGCAAAACAGGACAAAAGTAGACTAAAGACCAACTCTGAGATTGCTCAGGTCCTTGAAGTTGGTCTATCGTGTTGTGAAAGTATTCATTTATTCTTTTTATATTCCCGTAGGATTGCAGGAACTTCTTTTTCCTCTTGATTCTATGGCTCATTCTGATCGTCGGGTTGCTTTTGGTTTGTTTCTGTCTCCAATTTATTTCTGTGAACTGAAAACGACACTTTTGTTAATGTTACTATCTTTTCTAACACATCCCAAAATGAGTAGTCATTGATATAGGCAAGCGGCAAAGAATACCAGACTGGTGAATAATTTTAACTTACATATTTTCATCATGAATTTAGCATGGGTACGCAGACTTAACTTACATTTATTATTCGTTCGAACATCCTAAACGATTTGTTAAGCACCTAGTATACATCTTTGAAAGGTACTTCCTTCAAAACTAGGAAAGCATCAAGTTAACAATAGACCCCTTGCCCCAAGTCATTATTTCCATGAGTATATAGCCCCATACTCAAACAACATTCTCCTGTGGTCAAACGCTGTAAAAATCTTAAATGGAAAGTTCCAGAAACAAATGGTTGACATTGTTTACATCCCTCTGAGCAGCCGGATGAAATCTTCCTCTGCCCTGCTGTTCCACCCAGGATTGGAAACATCCCTTTCTCCAGCACTATAGTCCTTCTTGGCCCTGTTGTTACCAGCTCGGCAGTCATGGTAACTCAAGATGTGTGTTAAAGTGACTCTTATTTTGTTTAATAACCACCATGAAGTGCAAATGTAATGATGCTGGAGGTACTGGTGTGCCAAGGAGAGGGCGTAAATTCCTTTTGTAAATGAAAGATATGTTTCACTAAGGAAAAGAAAAAACTGCGTGGTCTGGTGGCCAAGATCCCCAGCACAGTTTAGGAGACTTGAGAGACACCATATTTGAATAACTTTTATACAGTTTGTTATACTTCTTCCAACATAGTACAGCTCCCCCTACCCCTTCTGAGACAGGGTTTCTCTGGGTAGCCTTGGCTGTGCTGGATCTCACTCTGTAGACCAGGCTGGCCTCACAGAGATCCACCTGCCTCTGCCTTCTGATTGCTGGGATTAAAGGTGTGTACCATCATCACCCCAGCTAGCTCAACTCTTAGTGTGCCTAAAATCCATAAGGAAAGCTTTGACATGACCTGGTATGATTGCTAATCTTGGTTGTCACCTCAACATTCCTGGGAAGAAGGCACCTTGTGGCATGTCTATGGGACATTTTATTGATTATGGCAAGGCCCAGGCTACCCTGGGCAGTGCTATGTTTGGGCAGGTGTCCCTGGCACCAGGGGAAACAAGTCAGTAAGCAGGGTTCCTCCATGGCCTCTGCTTCAGTTCCTGCATCCAACCTGCTTTGAGATCCTGCCCTGGTTTCCATCAATCATGGACTATAACTCACAAGATGCAATAAACCCTTTGCCTCCCAATTACTTTTGGTCATGGTGATTATTGCCACAACAGAAAGCAAACTAGAACATTGTGTGTGTGTGTGTGTGTGTGCGCGCACGCGTGCACACATGCAAGAGTGTGTAAGAAAATATAGTATATATAATGTACAGTGTTAATTGTCTCTTCCTGCAACTATAAGGGCTCTTACATTGCACCCGCTGACAGTAGGGAAGAACCACAGGAGAGACATTTTACCAGGAGAGAAGTGTAAGTCAGGGGATGGGACTGAGGGGTAACTGATGGGTGCTGCAATTGGATATGGGGTGGCAGGGGGATGGATGGAGCAAAACAGGAAAAGTGGCCCGGTTTTCTCTTTTAAGGAAGCCAAGGAGGAAGCTGGACATGGTAGCACACACCTTTAATTCCAGCAGAGGCAGGAGGCAGAGGCAGGAGGAGGCAGGAGGAGGCAGGAGGAGGAGGCAGGAGGAGGCAGGAGGAGGCAGGAGGAGGCAGGAGGAGGCAGGAGGAGGCAGGAGGAGGCAGGAGGAGGCAGGAGGAGGCAGGAGGAGGCAGGAGGAGGCAGGAGGAGGCAGGAGGAGGCAGAGGCAGGAGGAGGCAGGAGGATCTGGGAGTGCAAGTTCCAGGACAGCCAAAGCTTCACAGAGAAATCCGGTCTCAATGTCCCCCATCCCCCACAATGTCGACAAGGTGTGGAGATAATGTGTTAGGATATCTTTGTAGAGTGGGCTGCACGGGGACGATGGCAAGTGTGAAGAAGCTGGGATCGCATTCTGAAAGTGGGAAGAGCAGGTTTAGGGAGGAGGGAGTAAGATGCAGAATTTAGTTTTACATGTAGTGGGATTGTAACTCAACGTCCAGGCAGGGCTGGAGGTTAGAAGAGAAGCACTTTTGGGATTATCAGTCCATCCATGATGTTTGCACTGTGATGCTTGATGGACTAGCCAAGGGAGTGAGTGCAGGTGAAGAGGGCGAAGGGCAGAACAGAGGGATGTTCCAACACAGAGACCCATAGCACCGCACCTGCCCAGACTAAGAGGCCAGGGAGAGAGGAGGAGAACCAGGAAGTAGCTGG
Organism: Phodopus roborovskii; assembly: GCF_943737965.1. Taxonomy (NCBI): domain Eukaryota; kingdom Metazoa; phylum Chordata; class Mammalia; order Rodentia; family Cricetidae; genus Phodopus; species Phodopus roborovskii. The sequence goes on along the minus strand of NW_026126618.1, from coordinate 4,469,944 downwards.
TGCTCAGAAAAGCAAGGCGAGAAAGTGATTTGAGGGGAAGGAAGAATCGACTGTTACATACCCTGCTGATGGGCAGGAGGAGAACCAAGAGCTGACCAAGGAGTGAGGACAAATAAGAGAACATAAAATAAAGGCTTTTGCTGGGCATGGTGTTGCATACCTATCATCCCAGAATTTGTAGGGTTGAGTTGGAGGTGCCTGCATTCCAGGCTAGCTGAGTGATGCCCTGTCTAAAGAGAAACCGAGGAGAACATGGTGCACACCCAGCCTCGATCCGAGTACACTGTGTTGGAATGGTTTCCAATTGTACATCCTTCTCGAATTTCCACTGCCATCATTCCAGTCTTTTGCCTCCACTCTGTCTCAAATAGCCTTCATGTGTTCTCTGCAAAGTTATCATCTGCTCTTAGCTAAAGTCTTTGATTGTCATTGCTCCAGAACGCAATTAAGGGGCCTCCATTGTTCTCCAGCGTTGGAGGATCTGGCCCAGCCTTGCCCTTGTCCGTTTCCTTGGGACTAGCTTCAGAAACACTCTGCGTTCTTGCTCCAGAGGTTAATTTGTTGTTTTCTCTGTCTGGGAGGTTTTTCTTCCAGATTTCTGGCAATCTGGCTTGCTCTCCTCTTTTCATGTTTCTGCCAATCATCACTATCCAAGCCAGGCTTTTTCTGCCTACTTCAGGTTCACCTGTCAGATGGTATTTTATTTAACTTTTTTGTGTTCTTGCCTATTGTCTGTCTCCTTTATTAAAACATAAGCTTCCTGGGGAGCTTGGGATAACTTTTCTTTCTTTCTTCATCACTCCATCTCTAGGTGCTAGCCTAGAGATTAGAGCATAGGAAACACCCAACAAATATTCGATATTGCAGGACTATATTATCTTGTATGCTGCCAACTTTGAAAACAGATTTATTTATTTTTATAGCACGTGTAAGGGTGTTTGGCCTGCATGTATGTTAAAGTAGGTGGCATTCTGGCAGAGGCCCAAGGGAGCTCAGTGGCAGCTTGCTTTGGAATGAGGGGTCATGGCATGGTGACATGAGAAGACTCTGAGAGAGACAGAGGGCAGCAAGCATAGCGGAAGATCCTCGGCGGGAAAGAACCAAGCACTCTGAAGGAATAAGAGAGAAGTCCTTTCGGCTCCAACATGGGAAGTGCAGGTCCAATGGCAGATGGTGTGAGAGGGAGCACGGGGCTGTAGGAGGCTGTAGAGGTCCTTTCTGGTAAAGGATTGCATTACATAATTTTTGTTTGAAAATACTGCTTGGGTGATCATGTCCAAATGGAACAGGAGTTACCATAATGGGGAACCGGTTAGGAACCCAGGAGGCAGGAGTTGCTTTTATAACACATTTGACAGATGGTTGTTCTTGAAATCAAAGCTTTTGTTTTTCTTCTCCTAACTATGGGAATTTCCACGAGCATAAACATTTATAGTCCCCAAAATATAATTTTGACTATATGAACAGTGCCGTTATATAAAGTGTGGTCTCTTTAAAAATGTGCTTTTGTTATTAGCACTACATAGTTTGCTTATACTGTGAGAATCTTTTTAGGACATCCAGAATGTCTCCTAGCCATCGTAGCCAGCCAGCAGTATAACACGTTAGCCTGCTATTCTTAAAGCTGCTTAAGGCGGTCCCTGTCTGCGATGCTAACCCTTGGGAGGCTGACTTAGGCGGACTGTTGTGAACGTGAGCTCAGCCTGGACTAACATACTATGCTTCAGGCCACCCTGGGCTTGCTGTAGTATTATGTAAGCCATTTCTAATGAGCAGCATTCCTGAACTTCAGATTCTGTAAAGAGAAAAGAAAAACCCTCTTGTTATGTAACCCCAATTGACTTAATTAAAGCTGGTATTCTGCTTCTATGAGTAACGAACCCAGTGATCGTATCATCGGTAAGGCTCGGATGAATTAACTGTTTTATGTGCAGGGTTGAAGGGTTCTGGCCCAACGGGGTAGATTTCTTGAGCGTATTCCATCTAAATACCCTGGAATTTCAGGGGCAGTAAGTGAACTATGAAATGAACAAAGACAATGTCTTTCTTTCCTCATGGTTTCTATTCACCACCCTATTCATTTGTCTTTGTCATTTATTGTGGGCACATGTATGTATTTTTGTATCTCAAACATTGTTCGGTACATAAAGACAGGAATGCTTAACCCCCTTTCCTTAACTGGGAACTCAGTCAGTGTCACTTAATTATCTTAATGAGTCAGTTGATCAGTATCTGTAGACCTTGTCTCATGAATGTGTATAAGTGGTAGAAACCAATCTCCAGTTCTGTTTTTGGTTTCCTGTGTTGCCCTGGCTGTCCTGGAACTCGCTCTGTAGACCAGGCTGGCCTTGAACTCATGCAGATCCATCTGCCTCTGCCCCCCCGAGTGTTGGGATTAAAGGCGTGTGCCACTACTGCCTGATCAGTCTTTGTTACCTGTATTCCTCAGTTCATGCTGCCTTAACAAGATACCACAGAATTTCATGTTCACATAGTTCTGAAGACTTCAGGTTCCAGGATAGGACCTGGCCAGGGCTGTTTTCCTGGCCAACTGCTCTGCCCTCTTAGAGCACTTTCTCTGTAGAAGCCTGGGGGAAGAGAATGAACGAGCACACATTCTTGGAGTCTCTTCTGGTAAGGACATTAATTCCATCAGATCAAGTTCTACTGCATGGCCTTAATTGCTCCCTCAGACATCCAGTTTCCAGTGCAGCTGCCTTAGGGTCAGGACTTCAGCAGCGTGTTCTGGTGGGAAGGATGCATTCTGTTTGCAACACTGTCTTTATCTAGAAATTTAGAAGACAGGATTGGACAGTTTTAAGGGGGAATTTGAATTTCTTTTTTATCCGGGAGGCACTCATAACATTTGAGAAAAAGAGAAGAAGTCAGTGTTAACTCAATGAATGAATAAAATTAACAATGATTTACTGCCCTGTTCATTTTTATAATAGTCATGGTTTGTTTTTGTTTTATGTGGTGGAAGGAAGCATAACCCTAAATGGTTTTAAGTTCTTCATGGAAAAGAATAAAATAAAAGCAAGAGCTTCCTCTGTCTCCTTTTCCCTCCCTTCCTCTTTCCTTTACACTCCTCTTGATTACTGTGGCAGCTAGTGTGAGTTACCAACTTGACAGGATCTAGAATTGCTCAGGAGACAAGCCCCCGGCACACCCATGAGGACTTCTCGAAGTTAGGTTACCCTGTTGTAGGGTGCCATCTTGATCTGTGTGACTGAGGTGGGAAGACCTACACACAATGGTGGTTCCATCCCCTGAGTTAGCATCTCAGACTGCATGGAATGGAGAAATCAAGGCAAGCATGAACTCTTGACTGGGGAAATAACACAACCAGCTGCTTCAGGCTTTTGCCTCGACTTCCCTACCACAATGGGACCCATACCTTGACTTGTGAGGCAGAAGGAACTGTTTCTCCCTTGTTTTTGTCAGAATGTTTTTTTTTTGTTTTTGTTTTTGTTTTTGTTTTTGTTTTTTGTTTTTTTAATCACAGCAACAGGAGAAGCCAAGACAAGAGGAGTAAAGCAAGAAGTGAATATCATCCTTGAAGCCCTTGTCTGTGGGGATGCTGTTTCCTGTCTTAGGGTTGTTGCAGACATGAGATGAAGCAAAGAAAAAATAATTCAGAATAGCCAACACAATACTGCAGAATGAAATTGGAGGATAGTTAAGAGTGTGGTGGCCCATGCCTGTAATTCTGTCATGCTGGAGGGTGTGACACCAGGGTATTGAGTTCAAGGTTGACCAGAGCTCCATAGTGAGCTCCTGTCTCACCAGCAGCAAACAAAATCCAAAGAAACAAAGCTGCAGACCGATCCTACACAGTCTCTGGATTTATAGACTGCTGTAGTAATCTAGGTACTAGTAATCTAGTATGAGATTGGTGACATATGGACAAATCAATTGTGAGGAACAAACAACCCAGAAATATAGTCTGTAGTTTGACAAAGAAACAGAAACAAGACAGAATGGTGCTGGAAATGCGTAGTGATATCTAGTTTGTACTCAAATAAAGCTTTCCTGAAGATCAGAGGGCAGAGCTAGCCACCAGTTAACCATAGAGGTCTGGAGGTCTGTATAGACAGGACGTGAGATGGCTGGGCGGAGAGAGGAAGTGATAAAGTGTGTGTGTGTGGGGGGGGGGAGATGGAGCTCATTCTTGTTTTGGCTGGGAATTTGAGGAGGTAAAGGTGTGGCTGTGTCTTGCTCCTTTGTCTCTCTGAACGTTCAGCTTTCACCCCCTAATATCTGACTCTAGGCATTTATTATTAAGAACCATTAGAACTCATGCTACAGAAATACTACGTGCAAGAAAATGAACTTACAGATTTTACATCCTTCATGGAAATCAACTCCAAGGACCACTTTCCTTAAATGTAATACTCAAAATGGTATAATTCCTAAGAGAAAATCTGGGTGACTTTGGATTTGGGAATTATGTTTTTTTACACAACTCCAAATACATGGCCCATGAAAGAAATAATCAACAAGCTTAATTTCATCAAAAGATTTCTGTTCTGTAAACTTAACTAACACTTGCAGAAGTCATATTCGATAAAGACTGTTGTCCACAGTATATAATGGACTCTTAAAGATCAATGATAAGGAAGAAATTCCAACCTGTTTTTAAAAATTGGCCGAATATCCAACAGACATCTCACCAAAGAGGTATACACAGATGGACAATGAATACAAGAAGATGATCCACATGCAACAACATCCGGGAACTGCTAATTCAAACAACTCTGAGATCGCCTACACACTGACTACAAGGCGAGAATCCAAGACTCTGACAACTCCGAATGTTGATGAAGGAGCATCAGAGGTTCCATGCTGGAGGGGATGCAGGATGGCAGGGGCAGCCTTGTGAAAGACAGGTGATGCTTTCTCACAAAGCTAAGTACACCCTTTAGAATGCGACCTAGTAATTGTGACTCTTGGCACTTACCCAAAGGAAGATTATGAGATTATGTCCACACAAAACCTTGCATATGAGTACTCATAGTGTGTGTGTGTGTGTGTGTGTGTGTGTGTGTGTGTGTGTGTGTGTGTATGCAGAGGCCAGAATTCAACCTTGGATGTCCTTCATCAAGAGCTATCCTTTGTTTTTGAGACAGGGTCTCTCACTGGAATCTGGGTCTTACAAATTAGGATAGGTGACTGGCCCATGAATCCCAGGAATCCTCCTGCCTCTGCTTCCCCAGTGCAGAGTTATAAGCATGTGCCACAGGACCTGGCTATTTACATGGGTTCCAAGACTCCCAACTCAGGTCCCTCATGCTTGTATTAACTGAGCTGTCTCCCCAGCCCCAGAGATGTATAGCCACTCACTTCATCTATAGTTGTTAAAACTTGTAAGCAGCCAAGACATTTTTTTAAACAAGGTTAGCACAAAATAAATAAATGACAATATTATCAGCTCATGTAATGTTAGTCTGTATAAAGAATAGACTGGCGAACCAAGGAAAGGCAAAGAGGAACTTAGATGCGTATCTCCAGATGAAAGAGGGCAGTCTGAAAAGGCACAGTACCATGTGGTATTCTCGGAGGAAAGTCATGGAGACTGTAAAAGGATCCGTGATGGCAACGACTAGGGAAGAGGGGAGAAACATACTGAGGGAACACAGAAGGCTTTCAAGACAGTGAGACTTATAACAGTGCCGATATGTGTGGTTACACATTTGTCAAAGGTCCATCAATCCTGGCAGAAACAATGGACTTCATCAATCAACACTGGATGTCAGTGTCAGCTCCATCAATTGTGCTGTGATTCTGTGACAGAGGAGGAGCCGAAACAAAGCTACATCAAGATTAATGTGTGAGGGGCCCGGAGAGATGCCCCAGTGGTCAAAGGAACATCCTGCTCTTGGAGAGCGCTTGGGTTCAGTCCTGAGCACCCAAAGGGTGCCTCACAACCACCCTTAGCTCCGGTTTCAGGTGATCCGATGCCCTCTTCTGGCTTGCTTAGGTACTGAAGGCACATGGAATGCACACAGACAGGTAAGGCAAATGCACTCATACATATTTAAAAAAAAAAAAAAAGAGTTAAGGACAGAAAGAAGTTGGTTTGCAGAGGAGCTCTGGAAGTCCTGACATCATCCAAGGAGCAGAGCATGCAAAGGAAATGCAAACGAGACAGAGACAGAGAGAGAAAGAGAGAGAGAGAGAGAGAGAGAGAGCAGGAGAGAAGGGCACAAGAACACCATATGGCTCTTCCTTCAGCTCTCTTCCTTTCTTGGGAGTGCTTGTTCCTTAATTAATAATCCTTTATTAATAATAAAATGATAATAATTTTCCTTAGTTAACAATCAGTCCATTCCTATTCCATGCCTAACTTAAAAGGCATGACTTTTTCTCCATCTTCTGATAGCTGCTGGGATTTTTTTTTTTTTTTTTAAACCCAGCCTCTGTTATGTTCTTTTCTTCAAGTCTAATAAAATTGTCTGTGGTCTTCTTTCCGAGTTCAATTTCTAAGATCTTTCTTGAAACAAAGAACCCCGGAAGGGAACGTCAGTTTTCCCTACTTTTGGAATCAATATGGTGGTTGTTATTTATAGTGTGCGAGATACATAACAAAACCCACTTTAAGAGTTTTGTCAGGAAAGAGTGGGGAGAGGGGATGTCTGGAAGAAATGTGGGTCAGACGTGTCTGCTTTAAAGGTCACATAGTGAATGATGCACATGGGGGCTTATGTAGCCACGCACATGCATGGATTACGTGACCACGCGGCACACGCGGCGCATACAGAAAGCCCTGGGATGTCCAGGCATTTTGCCTGAATGCTGATGGCTCATGCTCAGCCTAGAGCGGAAATGCTAACACCTGGGATGACTGAGCATTTTTGCTTGAATGCTGACGTAGGTGACCGTGGGACCCCGGAAACGACAATGGCAACAGTTGTGGATACCGATAGAGAGGGCATGGCTTGTTCTTGCTCTAAAAGAAAAAGTTTTTTAAAAGTGCGTATGAAGGCACATGTTAGCTATAATAACATTAGCTATTATAGCTGTAAGTCATAGTAGAAAGACTCAGCACAGGGCAGGTATTAAAGGGTGTTTGCTAATTAACTGAGGTTGACTCTGAAGATGTTTTACTTTACGATTCTCTCTTTCAGTGCTACCACTCTGTTTAATATCTGGACCAAATACGCCCCCCGGCTGCCACTGGACTATTACAACGAGAAGCTTCTGAACGTTGGAGACAGCCTTTGTCAAATGAAAGTAAGTGGTTTGAAGGCAGAGCCAGCTGGAAACAAACTCCTTCGGCTGTTCGGTATTTGGCCTCATACTTTTCCTAGTCTTCATGTTTGAAAATGATACATGAATGGATAAAAGTTGTAATGAGGTACAGTAACAATCCTAACAACCATGGAGTTTGCCTTTGAATTTGGTATTTGAAATTCTCTAGGAACCAGAGGCAGCCGGGGATTGGGGGGTGGGGCAGCTCAGCTCCCTTAACTGAGGGTGTGGTAGGCCCACACCGGGAAGTGCTGAGTCATCTTTTCCTACCTTACACAAAGGAGACCAGAAGCTACTTCCTGTTGGTTTCCCACTCAGCTGACATCCTTGCCTGGGCAGCCCTCGTGGCTACTGGCCTGGCCATTCAGTGTTCTAGGTTCTTTTGAGTATCTGGCTACTCAGCGGCTGCTCAGCATTATATTAGAAACTGAGCATGTGCTGTAATGTTAGTTCTATATCAGGGTCTACGATGCTTGAATGTCATGGACCTGAACTTGACTTGATAAGACCATGCCATGGCTTGGCTTTCAGTTCATGACCTTGTAAGTTTAACACCCCCCACCCCCCACCCCTACCCAGCTCTGGCTTAAGTCCAAATATAGCAAATTTTGTTCATTGTTGGACAAGGAGTTATTCTGTGCACTGGAATTTTAAGTCAGGCGTGGGCAGTGTTAGGGCCTTCTTAATTTTCAGTTTCTCAGCTTGGTTTTCTTCCTGCATTTCTATTTCTTGGACTTTAGTCTGTGTTCTGGGAGATGGATTTACCAACTAGAGGGGAAGGTGTAGAAAGGCTTCTATTCTGAGACACCATCAACACAAAAATACAACTCTTAGCTCAAAAGGGAATCAGAATCGCCAAATATGAGTGACGGTGGTCCCAGAAAACAGGTTCAGGTCACTGCAAATTGCTTGTCCAGTGTGGTTAACAGTTCCATGAAGTTTGTGTAGTCATTTACGACTTTCTAGTCATAAATCAAGATGCTTTTCAAATACATTGGTAGAAACATCCGGCAGACCCGTCATAGCAAATTGGGGAATCTCTGCTGTCTCAGATACTATCTGATGACATAGTTAGCCTTTTGGTTGGTGGCAGTTGTAACAACCTGCTAAATTAACATTTTCTAAGAATTTTTACCTGGTAGTCAAGTCATGAGGATTAAACAGAGATAGGCAGGGAATGCTTTAAAGAGGCTAAAAGGTAGCCCAAGACAAATTGTAATTAGACTCCGGACCTGCAACATTCCAGTCTCTCCTCAATTACCCCAGTTCTAATCAGCTATCTGCCTTCCAGAAGGTTCAGTCTAAAATGCCTTTCTTTTCACCCACAGAACTAAGATCTGGCTTCCTCTGCCTAAATTAATGATAGCCTTAGCTCCACATGTATGCACCATGGCTCCCACAACACTTGAAAACACAAGGTTTTGGGGGGGGGGGTGATCTAGGTGAGTCCCAGTTCTGTGTAGTGGAGTGACAGTTGACACTTTCTAAAATCTTGGTAGCTCTAGGCCTGAGAGGTCAGCATTATCTGGGATAGATGGATAGTCTGGGAGCCGCAGGTGGGTGTGGAGGATGTTGGTAGAGGGAGGAGGAAGCATGTTGAACACCGAGGCAGTGAGTTGGCGATGTAGCTAAGAATGCCCGATGCTTCTGATAGACAAACCTGGGCAGGGCATTTACGGTTGGATGAGAGGAGTCAGAAAAGATGTAGCTATTTTTCCCTGACGGGAAGTTGGTCACTGTCAGTGTTTATAATCTTGAAAATGAATGAACTGTTATTGCTGTTAAGTTCTAGACGGTATTAATATTTTAGTTATAGTCTAGATAACCCTGTGGAATGCTGTTGTTTTGAACACATTTGGGTGTACTGTAAGTTGGAATAGGAAAGATTCAAAATTAACCAGTGAGGAAGTAAAAAGGAAGTCGATGGTAACAAGAACAAAGCAATGTTTGCCGGTGGATACCCCTCAAGGGGCTAGGCGAGGAGGTGAGTCAGAGCCAGGCCAGTGGCTTTTCATGGAGACAGGACTGTGGAGGAAGAGGCTGTAGGAGGATTGCAAAGCGCTCAACTTTACACTACTACTCATGTTCCCTACTGACACTTTCTAGGCCAACCATCCCATGTGGGTGATAGAAACAAAGTCCCTGACCCTGACTGTAGCAAAGGCTCCTCACTCTTGAATTGAGCATGTGGGCTGCCATGACCAGACAAAGTTGGATTTCAGAACATAGATTCTGAGTCTGTGAGATGCTAAGGGTGTTGTCACATTTAGAACAAATATGCATATTCTCGTCACGGTGGTCACAGTGGTCCCATATCCCAGTGGGCTTGTTCTGAGAATTCAACACAGTAATACCCATGTGTATGCACAGAGGCATGCTTAGAAAATGGTGCTGGTCATCTGGTAGTTGTAGGGCTTGGTGTATAGAGAAATGGATGCCTGGTACACAACGGTAACATTAAGTTTTCAATAAAAAGCAGTAATGACATGCTTTGATATGATTAAGGATGCAGTGACTGTCACTCAATCTTAAGACTGCATTTTGAAACTGTAACGGAGCCCTCTTTGACTTTAGGAATACAAACTGGCACTTCTGCAGTGCTATGGGAGGTATCTCCAGCAGTTCGCTGATTTTGATGAGCATAAAGAAGATGTGAATGAGTTCAAGACGGTCTTTTTCCCAAAAGGCTTTGGAGATGAGACTGCTGAGCTTACGGTAAGATGGGAGAAGTAGCTAAGAGCAGCTCCTGGCTTGTCGCGTTGTCAGTGTAGCCTTTGGCTGACTGTATCTGGATGCCGTTCATACCTAGTATATAGCGTCTGCCTGTACCCTGTAAGTTGTTTGCTACATGCTTTGAGAGCTGTGGAGATTGTGTCAATAGAAGCATGAGTTCATCTTGCAGGCAACGCTGTTGCCATGATGACTAATACTTGTAGGCACATTCATTTACAGAGTTTTGGAAAACATACTGTTTCCTTGCAACATATGCTAGATAGATCTTGTTATTGCTCTATCTTTCAGATGAGAAAAACAAAGCTTATTACATAGGTATTGTTAAAATAAAAATGCCCCTTGAGTGCAAACATAGATTTATTTTGATAAGAAATTTTCAGCTATATTTTTATTATACCAGTGTTACTGTATTAATTGGTAGCATTAATTTACTAGTCGAGTCCCCCGAAGCTTCACAACTGTGCGTGGGACTCTGGGAGATAAAGGAATCCATGATAAGAGGGTGGGGCTGTGGGAAACACTCACCTTTACCCTTCTTGAGAGTCTCAATGACTGGCCTTGTTGCCTCCCTTTCCAAATACCTACGGTGTCTTCACAGGGACAAAAATGCATTTCGACAGCAATTAAGAAAATCATGCCAAAGTGAACTTTGTGTCAGGTGACCTCCAAATGCACTGTATGAATTATCAGCATACCCTCACTGCCTAAGAGGTGGCACCATTTTGCCTTTTTACCGATAAGAGAAACAAGATTACTAGAGGTTAAGAAACCAGCCCAGGGACTGAAGAGCCGCCTCTGTGGCTAAGAGTGCTTGCTGCTCTTATAGAGGATCTGAGTTTGGTTCCCAGCACTCACATTCACAGCAGCCTGCAACTCCAGGGTATCTGATGGTCTCTCCTGGACTTAGCGACCATGGCAGACAGCTGAAGCATCCCTAATGTTGTCGGTGACTGGAACACTTTGCCTCTGCCAAGGGCTGTTTCTTTCCTTGAAATAGTGGGAGCCAATCAACATTTGCTGAAAGCATTGTATAAATTGAAATAATGACATTTGAGTTAATAAATAGGTTAAGATGCTCTTGGATGAGATTGTAAGTAGTGTTGAATGGTAATAAGCTCATGGGTAATGGGATTTTGGTAATCTTTTGTTTGGGATTTTCTTTTGCCTACTGAAAGCTAATCTTAACTAAATGAATGTTCTAATGAAGATTATCTTATGTTTCTTTGCATACTAATCCATTAAACCAATTAAGCATTTTAGGGTGTTTTTCCCACTGCTGAAAAAAAAAATGCCTTTTCTGAATCATAGGCCTAATTTATTCATATATTTCCCATGTCTTTCAGTTTCATGCCTTGAGTGGCAAAAATATCTGCACCTACAAGCTGGTGTGTGACAACGACGCCAACCTGCAGAATAAAGAGTCTGTGAACCAGTGCCTGCACATCTTGTCCTCCCTAAGGCTCATCATGCAGGTGGCTCTTCCCCAGGAGCACCTTTGCTGGATCATCTTCAATGGTGTGAACCACAGTGTCTTACTTCCCATTGTCTTTCAGATACTTATTTAAGTGCCACGTTTGACGGCAATTTGATCCTTTTGTGATTTAAAACGCATACATTTTTAGAATAGAATAATCATGTTTTTTAAAAAAATTGGATTACCTTTTAGTTTGTCTCCGCAAGTACAGATGTTGAGTTTTTCACCAAAGGAAGGAAGGGTTAGTCTTGGTTCTTTCTGAAAGATGTCAAATCTTCTCAAGTAACTGACTCAACTAATCTAAACTTTCAGGACACTTTGACAATGGCCATCCAGGATGAAAAGGAGTCCCAGGATTAGGCTCAATAATTTAGAGTAGGGATTTGGCTCAAAAGAGAGGAGGAATAAGAAGAGGAAGATGAGGAGAAAGAGGAGGAGGAGGGAGAAGGGGAGAAGGAGGAGAAACAGCAGTAACAGCAGAATTCCAAAATGTCCCTGAGTTCTAGGTCCCATCCTGTGCCATCTACACTTGCCTGTGGCTTCTACTTGTAGGAATTAGTGAGCCAGGCCAAAATCCTGAACTGTCAAAGAATTCCAACGTGGTCAGGATGGACTGGGGCTGGCAAGGTTATAGGCATGGTTTGAAACACAGAAGGGCCTTTGTCATTTCTGAGGACAGCCCCCCCCCCCCACTGCTGGTATGTTTTCCAGGCCCCTGGCTTGAACCTGGGTCACATGCTCTGTGGGCAGGGTACACTTCCTGTGCACTGCCCTACCCTACTTGGTGACTTTTTCTTTTCTACAAGGAATCAGTCCTATAGTTGCATTTTTTCCTCTGTGCGTATGTGTGGTATTTATGTGTTTATATGTGTATACACGTGTTGTGTATGTGTGTGTAGTGTATTTGTGTGTATGTGAGTGATGTGTTGTGTATGTGTGTAGTGTATTTGTGTGTGTGTGTGAGTGATATGTTGTGTATGTGAGTGTATGTGTTGTGTATGTGTGTATGTAATGTATTTGTGTGTGTATGCATAGTATGTGTATGTCTAATGTATATGTGGGTGCATGTATGTATAGTGTATAAATGAGTGCACATATGTGTCTAGTGTAGTTATGTATGTGTGTCTAGTGTATATGTATGTACACGTGTGTGTGTGTAAATGCTGGAGACTAGTGTCAGGGTAGCTTTCTCTATTGTATTTTGAGACAGGGTTTTGTTGCTTAACCTGGGGCTCACTCACTGTTTTAGCTGGTGAATCCTGGAACCTCACCTTTATCTACCCTCCCTGAACTGGGGTTACACATGTATGCCACCACACCCAGCTAACTCAAGGCCTCACACTGCCCTTTACCCGCTAAGCTGTCTCTCTGGCCCTAAGAGTTGTATTCTCCACACAGCCAAGCCAAGGTGCTTAGGGCAGTTTTGAGTGGGTTCTAGCTGTGTGACGTCCACCCTGGTAGATCTTAACTGGAGGCAGGAAGAAGACATCACAGGCCCTCCACCCACCAAGTCATTGACCGCTAAGAACCACTTGATTGTGTTTTCTCTGAAGTGTTTGGTGCTGCAAAGTTGCCAGGTGACGTCACTGACCTGTGTGATTGATGTTGGATGTGCTCACGGGCGTTTTAAAATCAAGGAATGTTTTTTAGAGTTGAATTTTTTGGAGTTGAATTTTGCTGGCCATGGATTTTAGATCAGTTATGCAATAGAAATCAGTTGGACTCTTGTAATTTTAAGCCAGACCTTTTAATTGTGTGATTTTGAGAATGCACCTGGTAGGATAGTGTTCTTTACCTACAGACAGATGTATAGTATAGTATATATAGTATAGGATAGCATAGCATAGTATATATAGTATAGTATAGTATATATAGTATAGTATAGCACAGTATATATAGTATAGTATAGCACAGTATATATAGTATAGTATAGCACAGTATATATAGTATAGTATAGCACAGTATATATAGTATAGTATAGCACAGTATATATAGTATAGTATAGCATAGTATATATAGTATAGTATATCTAGTATAGTATAGTATATATAGTATAGCATAGCACAGTATATATAGTATAGCATAGCACAGTATATATAGTATAGTATATATAGTATAGTATAGTATAGTATATATAGTATAGCATAGCACAGTATATATAGTATAGTATAGTATATATAGTATAGTATAGCACAGTATATATAGTATAGTATAGTATATATAGTATAGCACAGTATATATAGTATAGTATAGTATATATAGTATAGTATAGCACAGTATATATAGTATAGTATAGTATATATAGTATAGCACAGTATATATAGTATAGTATAGTATATGTAGTATAGTATAGTATAGTATATATAGTATAGTATAGCACAGTATATATAGTATAGTATAGCATAGTATATATAGTATAGCATAGCACAGTATATATAGTATAGTATAGTATAGTATATGTAGTATAGTATAGTATAGTATATATAGTATAGTATAGCACAGTATATATAGTATAGTATAGCATAGTATATATAGTATAGCATAGCACAGTATATATAGTATAGTGATCCCCCAGCCCCTGCACTTGGCCACCGGCCCGATTTCTCTTATAATTAATTGTCTGCCACACAAATCACACTGAAGTGGTAGTTTTCGTTAGACTGATTATAGGGCACATCTTAATCATAGGGTGAATATTAACTGAGGTAGGAAAGGGATAGGATACAGCTCCTCACCTGTGTCAATTTTTCAGTCACCCCGAGCTTCCTTGTTGGATAGTGTTCCACACTGATTTAATATGATTTAATATTATTCACCGAGAAATCTTTCATATTTCAACCATAAGGAAGCCACAGGAAAAAGGAACATTTTAATGTTAATAAAACCACAAGGTATACAAATTAACTGCTAAACTCTCATTCTCTCCAGTATATTTTAAAACGCCAGTTGCCATGAAGTGAGGCTGAAAGATTGTGGTGTTAACATATTTAAAGCATGTTCATATTAGTTAATTCAATGATATTGGGCTTAAGAGATAAGAACAATTACAATGATTGTCACTTTCTACCAATATCAAGCCTCATGAGAGTACTTGCTTTGGGAAGGACAGCCTCAGCCATAGAAACTACAATGCCCAGCCTCCATCTTTTGACTGTAAAAGTTGCTAACCATGTTTCTCTCCACTTAGGTACCATCTACATTTACACCATTTGCCGGAAACTGATGATCCTAGGGCTTGCTGCCAAGGTATGAAATGTGACACATCACTTCCCTCGGATGGCTCTCTGCCACACAGTGCTCAGTCAAACACAGTATTTAGGGGATTATTTAGCGTTTAGTGACTATATGCAATGGAATGTATTGGCCTTGATTTTAACAGTAGTCCTGTAATGTGAGGGCCATAAAGAATCAATGTAAAGAATGGGAATTATTAACGTCGACAGGCATATCCTAGTATCTCCATGTGTCAGATACCACATTTGTCACACTTTATACTTACCCACCTGGTTACTAGGAAAGGGGACGCTCCTTCCTGGCTGGCCCAGGACATTTCCTATTTATGCTGTTTGTCCCATAGTAATCATGAACACTGTCCTCTGTCACTCTGGAAAGTGTCTTGGTTTGCAGGATAAACTGTTTATATTATGGAGTTCTGGGACTTTTTACTTATGACTCACGTGCTATTTGAATGAACAAACGCCCAAACTCTCTAGCTTCTTCAGCTGAACGCGAGGGGACTTTTAAATTATTATTATTTTGGTATGCCTATACTGTGTGTGTGCAAACACATGTACATATGCCGGCCATTGGACTGTTTGGGGATCCCTCTTAGGAGCGCTGCCTACCTCCCTGGAGACAGTGGTCTACTAGATTTCACCATTAGTAGAGCTGACCAGCCTGCCTCAGGGATCCCTCTGTCTCCATCTCACTGGTGTTAAGATAACACACATGCATTGTCTTATTTGGCACTTCCCCATGGGTTCTGGGGATTCGAACTCAGGTACTCACGCTCACGAGGCAAACTCTTCCCGGACAGCCATCTGCTAAGCCAGGGGACTTTATTTTCTAATGCTCTCACTTAGAAGGACTCCCTGACCAGCTTTAGCACGAGGAAGCTGACGAGATGTCTGTTGATTTCCCCACAATGTTGGTGGCACTTTTGAGGGCAGCAGATGTATTTGTTTTCTGTACTCATTTTCCAGGCATTGGAATGTAGCAGGCATTGGAATGTAGGCCAGGAAGGGCAACTATACTCCCGCCACTGGGGTTGCTGTTGGCCTGTGAAACATTGCTTCCTTCTGCAAGCTTTACTCAGCGTTCAATGCTCTGGAAAAACTAGACCTGTATCTTAGAGCTCACAACACTTGAAAGATACAAATGGAAGGTATGATATGTACAAGCTCTGTGGATAACATTAATTGTATGTCCACTTTTGTTTTGTTCCTCAAAAAAAAAAAAAAAAAAAAAAAAAAAAAAAAAAAAGAAAGAAAGAAAGAAAAGAACCCTATTACTAATAATAACTGGAAGAAATTCTGGACCAGCATTTTGAGTATGAAGGAAATGGGAGCAAGGCCATCCCACATTTAATAATAAGTGGATCTGTAGCCTCTACTGTCGATGCTACTTTTAGTTACAGTTGAGAGACTAAAAAAGAATTTGCATATTTGTGTTGCACTTGCTCCGTTAACAAACGCTGCCTCACGGAGCAGTCATGGCTTAGCCTGCTGTAGTCGGCTAGCCGAAGCTTTGAAGGGCACAGCTGTGTGTGTCAACATTTGGGTGTTTGTGCTTGCACTTGTTAGCATTAAGAGAAGTTTAAATTAACATGATAGTCATCTTAAAATACTTTATTTATACTCTTTGCCAAACATCTCTTCTCCCCCCCCCCATGTCACTTGAGTTTGTCTCTGAGAAAGTATGTTGTGAAAGAGGGTAGTTGAATGGTCTCAAACCCATGGGAAGCAGGTAGAAATCTGGGGGGGTCCCAGACCCATGGGAAGCAGGCAGGAATCTGGGGGGGTCCCAGACCCATGGGAAGCAGGCAGGAATCTAGGGGTCCCAGACCCATGGGAAGCAGGCAGGAATCTGGGGGTCCCAGACCCATGGGAAGCAGGCAGGAATCTGGGGGTCCCAGACCCATGAGAAGCAGGCAGGAATCTGGGGGTCCCAGACCCATGGGAAGCAGGCAGGAATCTGGGGGTCCCAGACCCATGGGAAGCAGGCAGGAATTTGGGGTTATACAGTTGACAGTAAAGACCAGTTGAATTCTTCCTATTTGTTCAGTATGGTAAGCTTCATGGGAATTAATAATTTTTACCCAGAAATTCCCAAACCTCCATATGGTAAATTGCTAATCTGAGGCTACACATGGATAGCACCATTTAATGGATGGAGGTAAGCCCTGTAGATCCCACCACATACAGGCTTTAGGGATTTTTTTAAAAAAATTATATTTGTTTGGTGCAAGTGCTTGTGTGTGTGTGTGTGTGTGTGTGTGTGTGTGTGTGTGTGTGTGTGTGTGTGTGTGGTGCCCTTCTTAGTTGTTCTTTCCTTCAGTTTTGGAGACAGCCACTCGCACAGAACCGTCACAGTTCAGTTAGCCTGCCTGGCCAGTGAACTCCAGTCAAGCACCTGTCTGTCTCTCACTTCCTCCAGTGCCTGAGTTAAAGACACGTGCCACCGTGGCTGGCTTTTACATGGGTTCTGGGGATCGAACTCAGGTCATTCTGCTTGCATGGCATTTTACCAAAGGAACAAGTCCCTGAGTTCAAGTCTGTAGTTGCATAAGGCAGAAGCAGACCTGGGCTTCCCCAACTATTCTTGGTTGGCATAAGCTCCCAGTTCTGTAGAACCCGGGCATTATGGCTACCCTTCACCGTTGCTGCATCCTTGCTGTATTCTGGGTGCTGTGGAAGGGCTTTGCA
Source organism: Phodopus roborovskii (assembly GCF_943737965.1). NCBI lineage: Eukaryota > Metazoa > Chordata > Mammalia > Rodentia > Cricetidae > Phodopus > Phodopus roborovskii. The sequence continues at coordinate 4,452,562 of NW_026126618.1, read as the reverse complement.
TGCATAGCAACACGCTCTACAGTCTTTTGAGGCAGACATCATCATCATCACCGTCATCGCCATCATTATCATCTGGACAAGAGGTCACCGCCACATACCATGCATGCTGCTAAGTACCTTCATGAGTCTTTTCACTCAATTCTCATGCTGACATTTTAAGGAGGGCAGAGTTTTCACTCAGCTTGCAGTCGCTGAGAAAATCAAGCTTGTTCACAGTTACAGGTTTAGTTTGAGGTGTTCTGAGGTCATTGTCACACAGTACCACACCGTAAGAGCAACACCTATTCACTCAATCAGATCCTGCTCTGCCTCTCTTATTCCGGAGAAGCTGCGCGGGAGGGGCAGATACTTTTTTCCTCCCTAAAGGAATACCAAAGGCCAAGACCCACAAGGGCTTTTCCTCAGATGGAAGCTGCTTCATGCACTCGCCAGGTTATGCTTAGGTAGCATAGGGAGGGAGTCATGTCATCTACCTGAAACTGCTTTTCCTAACACGCAAGTGACACAGTTACTTTGGGTCACATAATAAATCTAGCATCTTCTGGGTCATTTAAAGCTGAAGTCAGGGACTCAAAAAATGTTAAAGAATATGCTAGCCCAAGTATGGACTTGCATCTTTTGTAGGCATTTCAGTAAAGTATTTGGCTTGCACTGTTATCAAGTCGCTCACTAGTATTACATAAACCCGAAGTCAACCTGGAGAGGGCGCCTGACATAAACTAATGATACACAAGGTTGCACTGCCATCCTGTGGCTGAGCTAATTTATTGTGTGTATTTTTCCTGCTGACACCAGAGTGAGGTTTTGCAGGGCCATAGTTTAGGTCCATCCATCTATACTTGGACTTTTTGAAGTTTTGTTTTTCTGTGAAGAAAACTGTCCTATTTTATTAAGAGAAGTAATTAATTCTAGCCTTTAGGGCTGGGGCTAGAGAAAAACTGCTACAAACTGAGCTTTTTTTTTTTTTTTTTTTTTTTTTTTTTGAGATGGCTTTTCATCTCCAGACTTGAAAGCAGGTGTTCCAGTGGGTTTGGCAGTCTTTTGTCCTTTGTCAAGGCTTTGCTGTGTGCTGTGTGAAGTTCAAAGACTTGAATTCCAGCCCCGGTTCAGCTCCCTCTTAGAAGCAGTTTACACTCCAGTCTGATTAGGTTAGATTTCCTTGGGGCCCCTCCCGGCAATATACTCTCTGAGTTCTTTAATTCCAGCTCTTAAAGCCAAACCCAAGTCTGATGTGAATAACTGTGAGGGGAAACTATTTTTATTTCGAAACGTGAAATTTCTCATTGCACAAGTCCCGAGGGATTTTGCAAAGGCGTGCTGATTTGAAGCCAGTATTTACACAGTTTCTCTCCGTATTCTCCGAACCACAGTGGTCCAAAGATAGGGTTGGCGTGGAGTGAACGGTGAGTGTGAGAAAACAGTTAGGAGGGTCTGACGATGCTGGGAAAGTCAATAAACAATCGTGGCAGCAATGACAAAAGGCATCACCCAGGCAGCACGGGGCTGACTTGGCAATGGCTTATCTTCAGAACTGGGCCTGGGGCTTCTTACTGTGATCACCTACACACCCTAGAGCGAAGCCACTGGACACCGCCATGCATGATGGGGGAGACTTGGGATATAGGCTGCCTGGGTAGTCTCAGGTCCATGGAAGGCTGTGTTTGGAAGCGAGTTTTGAATTGTTTGAGACTTTTTCTAGAAGATCTAACCAGGGCTAAGTGCTGGGAGCATATCAAGGTAGATTTTAGTTTAGATTATGAAATCATCGTTGTCATTTTTTTCATTTTGAAAATTGCCCTATGCTTGCCACGGTCTGTGTCTTGTTACTGTGGCAGGGACTCTTGGTAGGGGATGGATGTGGGACTTCCAGTGTTGGTTCTGGTGATGTCGGTGGGCAGAAAGTCAGAGGGGCTTCCAGCCCTCTGGTCTCTGTGATTGCCTGAAGTATTTCCATAGCCAGCCGGTGAACTGCCATTTTAGTGAAGGCCAGTCTGCTAGTCAACAGGTATTTCCTGTGTGTTCACTACTTGCTGGGTGAAATGGGTTTGCAGTGGTGGGGGAAACCCAGGGGCTCCCTAATCTAGCAAGAGGAGCTAAACTTCTTGCCCATGGAGGACGAGCAAAGACTTGCACGTTGCTGTTAAATCCTCATCTACATCCAATAAGTTCCTTCTCCTTTGGAATCGAAGCAAACTGGACATGGGAAACTCTGCTGTCTCCTCTTCTGAAGAAGATGGCAGTGGCGTCTGGCCGCCACCACTGTCGTTTCAGTTTTCCTATTAAACACCACATTTGTCTGGTGTCGTTTCCCTTTCAAGCTGGGTCATTGATCTATGGAAGAAGTGATTCTTTAGTTATTGAAGGCATGCGTTCATACTGGGAGAGAAATTTTGTTCTGCTCTCCAAAGTTGTCATTACTTGAGAATCCAGGATACTTGTCAGTTTTCCTGTGTTCGATTCTGAGGCCACCATTTCTAGAGTGTGTGCTGCATAGTTGTTGTTGTTGTTTGTTTTTTTTTTTTTTAATTAAACTAGACACAGGCTAGAGTCATCTGAGAGAAGGGAACTTCAACTGAGGAAATGCTTCCATAAGATGGGCGGTTGTAGGCAATCCTCTAGGGCATTTACTCAATTAGTGATTAATATGGGAGGGCCCAGGCCTTTTGTCAGTGGGGTCAATTCTGGGTTAGTGGACTATAAGAAAGCAGGCTGTGTGCAAGCTGTGGGGAGCAAGCCAGTAAGCAGCATCCTCCATGGCCTCTGCGTCAGCTCCTGCCTTTTGGGTCCTGCCCTACTTGACTTCCTGTTCTAACCCCCTTCAATGATGAACTACAGTGTGGAAGTGTAAGCCAAACCAACCCTTTCTCCCCCCAGTTTGCTTTTGGTCATGGTGTCCCATCACAGTAATAGAAACCCTAACTAGGACAAGTGCCGGCAGCTGACACTAACCCTAAAGCTGCATACACACTGCTTCTTTCTTCAGAGCCGTCTGGCTGGGATGTGTGAAAGGTGCCCATGATGCAGATGAGAAGACCGAGGTGTAGAGAGACTGAGTTGGGAGTGCAGCCTAGTTTATCTGATTTCGGTCTGGTTTTAATGTGCCTTGAAGCGTGTGGTGGCAAGCCCTTCCCATGTCGCCCATCCTCCTAATCCAAATAGTATACCCGTCAATGCCACAGATCAGCCAGCAGCTTTGAATAGCTCCTAGACTACAGTTCACACTTGAAGAATGTTGGTGAAAATGAGCCCCGCTCACAGGCCTCTTAAGAAACTATTCTAGAACAATAAAGATACTCTAGAAGGGCTACTTTGAGATTTGTGGCTTTCTTGACTTAAGAGGAAAATTCAGGAGACGGGGAGATGAGCCTTTGGTAAAGAACTTGCTTTGTAAACACAAACACCGAGCTTGGTTTTCAGAATCCACATTTGAAAAGAAGCCGGGCACAGTTGCGCTCCTGTAAACCCTGAATTGGGGCTGTGGAGACAGGCAGATCCTAGGTGCTAGCCGGCCGGCCGGTCCAGCTGAGTCAGTGAGGCCGAGGTTCAGTGAGAGACTTGGAGAGTTCTAGAGGAAGACACTCAGCATTGACCTCGGCCCCCGTGTGCAAACACACACACCAACACAGTGTGAACATGCACTCACACATACAATACTAGTGTTCTTTGACTCACTGTTTATGGTAACGTAACTTTGATAGGAGTAGCTGGCAACCTGCTGTCACAGTTTAGGCTTCGGTGATTCTAAATAATATCCGTATGGTTAGTGTAAGAAAAGGTGAGAATCAGCCTAATTGTGCTCTCTGCCTCCCTTGCCAGGCCTTAGAATACCTGCTGTGGGCCAGCATGTGCATGGAGTCCTCTGTCCCACTCCTGTCCACCAGGTACCTGACCTGGAGAGCCACTCTGTACACTGCTGTCTGCCAGTGCCACTATGACTGCCAGGCTGGCATCCACGGGGAGGTATGTGGCTTTCAAAGGACGTCAGCATTTGAGACACAACCCACCAGACCCTCTGCCCCTTAGATGTGTCAAGGCAACACACCAGCCCGGGAACTGAAAACGGGGCAAAGGCAAGAGACCCCCGGTGGTGTCTGAAGGCGCCTTCCTGGCCATGTTGCTTTATGGCTTTCCTGCTTTGTGCTCTTTGGTCTGGACTCTTGCTCTGTCAGCTTGGCCCTTCTTTGTTCCTTTTATTCCCTATCGTTTTCTGTACACGGTGTGCGAGCATGTGCGCATGCGTGTCTGTGCATGTGTATGCATACGTGTATATGTATGCATGCGTGTGCATGTGTATGTATACATGGGTATTATGTATGTGCATGCACATGTGTGTATGTATGCGTATATGTGTAAGTTTATATGTGTGTATATGTATGTGTCTGCATGTGTATGTATACATGTATGTTATACACGTGCGCGTGTATGTGTATATGTGTGTATATGCGTGCCTATGTGTATGCATGTTTGTGTATGTATGCATATGTGTGTATGTGTGTGTAGGCACCACAGTGCACATGTGGAGGTCAGAGGACAATCTTGAGCGTTGGGCCTAGCTTTTCACTTTCTTTCAGATAGGGCCTCTTGCCTGTCCTTGCTTACTCCAGGCTAGCCGACCCAGGAGTCTACAGAGCTTTTGCCTGTCTCCGCCTCCCATATTGTCATAGCAACGCTGCGATTACAGATGTGAGCTACTGTGGCTCTACTTGGTTCTGGGGATCCAAACTCAGATCCTCATGCTTGTGCACCCAGCTCTATACCCACAGACCCGCCAGTGTCCCCAGCCCTCTTTCCAGCGCCATCCTTCCCTCCGTTTGTTCTTTGAGACTCCATTGCATCTGTTACACACATACCTTGACTTTCCGCTGCCCCCAGCCTTGTTAGTGCTATTTGTTACCCCCCCCCCTTTTTTTGGTACATCTTTTAGACTGAGCACTTGACGTGTAACAAGCTGCCAGGGCCTCCCATTGATTGGCACGGACTGGCAGTATTAACTTCACGGCAGATCTTCCCTGCTGTACATGGTACTCACCTGTCAGTGACTGCAGCCTCCGGGAAAATTACAAAACCACACCTCTTTCTTCTGGCCAATGCATCTTTGCCCCAGGATGCTTGCACAGCCTGTTGAGAGCCCTGCTGCTTGAAGTTCAGTGTTCCCTCGTCCCCTGAACGGTTAGGTGTTAGCAGTCCCTGGCTAGAGGGGAAGCTAAATTCAGACCCTGCTAGAACATTTTTAAAGCTAAGGATAATTCTAGAAACTGCTCACCACATATGCTTGTTTAACTTGAGTACTCTAGGGGAGGCACAGTTTGCAACACTATGACTGCCATGATCCGGGCCAGAACACTGGATGTTCTAATGTTTTGATTCTTATTGGGATTCTTGCTTACTGGAAAATTTATGCACTTCAGCTCTCCTGGAACGTTTGTTTTCAGAAACAAAAAGCCTCATCTGAACCCTTGTTACCATCTCTAGAGAATCGTCACGTGGTGAAATGGTCCCCCCAGCTAGCCCACCTTTCTTCCCGCCTTTCCTTCAGGTTCTTCAGTACTTCCTCTACCATGGGCACTGGAGATCTGAAAATGAATAAGGCCTTTTAGAGACACCACACTGTAGCGGTCAGAAAGCGAGCAGTTGAAGAGGTTATATCTCATGTTATACTAGGAAGGTTGAAATTCTAGAAGACCATCTTAGGATGGTGTGTGTGTGTGCGTGTGTGTTCATGTGTATGCACATTCACGTGTGAGCATGTTTGTAGGCATTGTTAGCGGAGCAGTACTCTGTACAAAGTTTCTGTTTAATTCACATTTTGGCTTTCTTCTAACAACTCTATAATTCATAAAGTTAATGTGTCAGGATGTTTATTAACTTTAGATTTATAGAGCGTAATGGTGCTCATCAGAAATGATAGATTGGAGAGCTACTGTGGTATAAGGAGTCAACAGCAGCCAGCAGTTTAATTCAGATTAAATCAAATGCCTCAGACATCAAAACATACCATTTTTATACATTTTTAATCACTGTTCTCCAACTTATTGTGAATTAAATTTGTTTTAATTGCAACACAGGCATTTGCTCGACGTGCATTAGCTAAAATTGATGAGTTAAGGCAACTGGAATTAATGAGTTCCTCCAAGTCTCAGGAAGAATCCCGGAGATATTACAGAGAGGCCACGATAAAGGTATGAAAATTTCATGAAACAGAATTTCATGTACTGCACAGTGCTGTTGATTGAACACTCAATCTTTGTGGCCAAGGCATGCTTCCTGTTGTTATTTCATGTGGTTCTTCTCTTGGAGACAGATGGCCGTGATGATCTTCAAAAGAGGAGTGTTTGAGTCTAGAAGAAAAAACAAAGCTGTATTTAGGCCGAAGATAAGAATTAACCTAAAGGAAGCTCAGAGCGTGAGTCCCCAAGGCCTTCTCTGGAAGACCAGTTTTGCAGTATGCGTGTGCTATTCCTTTGTATCTTTCAAGCCTAGTTGTTAATGATTAAATCCTGCCCTAGATTTGAGAGCAATGGAATGTCTTTCCAACCGAGATCAGTCTCTCCCGGCATCCATTTCTCTCTTTTGTGCCTAACATTATCCCAGTTTTGCAGTGTTGATGGATGAGAGGCAGAAGGTGAGCTCGGGAAAGGTTCGCATGAAAGCCCCTTGCAAATGGACAGTCCTGAGCAGGCCTTGGGCCACTTGGCGTTAGTTTTGAGCTTTTCTCATTAGTTTTAGGTTTACCATTGGGACTGTCATGAACTAGACTATACAATTGCACCCTCCACCCCATCTCTGAAGATTTAGAAATAACTCTGCATTGGAGTTAGGAACCAGCAGAGCCACCAGGGGGCCTGCTATAAGTGGCTGTTCAGGATTAGCCCTAGGAATAATGTCTATGTTTAGACATTGCTGGCTTCTAGGCTGGAGGGGATGGCAGAGAGCTTAGGGGAGGATGGAGGTGGCATATTTCTCCCCTGTCCTAGCTAGTGACACGGCCCCTCCCAACCTTAGCGTTAAATACTGTCTTAGGGGAGTGAAAGGGATGCTCCACCCTTCCCTTCCCCTCCCGTCCTGGCTTCCCCTCGTCCCTTCTTTCTCCTTTTGCCTTTCTGAGCTCAGCATCCCCTGGGCTTGCTCTCCTTCCCTGAAGCTTTCACTGACTGCTGGAGATGCCATCAGCTAGCTCTCCTCTGAAATCAGGGCTCAGAGTGTTTCTGCCACCAGCTCAGGGTCACAAGTCCCCGCAGCACTGGAAGGTGAACCCAAGCCCAGTGCCGTCGTGTAGTGCCAACCCCAACTGCTCTCCCCTTAGAGCTTACACTATTCAGGGACCACCCCATTCCTATTTAAATTAATAACGTTTACAACTATTATCTTGGGCACAGGGCCAGTCTACCGTTACTGGGCAAGACTATTTTGATTATGGGTCCCAGAAGAATATCTACTACATAGCTTTAAAATCCTATCCCATGCTGCTCAGCGCTCTCCAGATGCTGAGGCTGGTAGCTTGCCACACTGCAGGCAGTTTCTTGTTGAGCTGTCGGAGGACCAGCATCGGGGATCATTAAGTTGTAATGATGCCTCCATGTAATAGGGCAGGGGTGATTGGTTTTCCTTTCCTATAAACGTTTGCTTCGCTCTTGTGAAGATCACATTTAGATATCTGAATCAGCAGAACTGCCATACTGAGCACCCAGTCAGAAAGTATAGATATTCTTTTAACAGAATTAAATATATCTTTAGGAAATGTTTACATTTCCAGATGAAGTCATATTAAAACTCAGTTATTTGGGGCTCCTTTTTTTTTTTTCTTTTTTCTTTTTTTTAAATACAGGATCTCACTTTGTAGCCTAGGGTGTCTAGAATTCACTATGTAGCCCAGGATGGCTGTTGTTTTAATCAATTAGGGGTAAATATAATTTCATTTATGATAGTTCTAATTATTAAAAAAGCTTATTATAGCATTTAAATATATTTCATTTTTTTAAAGTAATTTATTACTTTTATGTGTGTTGGTATGAGTGTTTTTAGATCCCCTGGAACTAGGGTTATAGATGGTTGAGAGCTGCTATGTGGGTGCTGGGAATTGAACCCTGGTCCTCTGGAAGAGCAGCCAGTGCTCTTAACCACTGAGCCATCTCTCCAGCCCCTATTTTTTATTTTTTAAATATATTTTTAAAGCACTGTTTTAAACTCTAGCACAAATCTCCCCTGTTGGTGGAGAGAGGGCGTGGACTTCAACTTCTCTGGAGGTTTTTAATGTTGGCCTGTGGGATCAAAGACATAAAAGCTAATGGGCAGGGAAGCTCGAGGCAGCTTTATCCCTTCTCTGTCTGTCTGTCTGTCTGTCTTTTTTTCTTTCTTTCTTACTTTGCCCCTACAAGAAGAAGAATTACAAGTAAGCCACGGGATCATGGAAATGTGGCTGGCATTTTCCAGCCGGATGTCAGTTCTGGAAATGCCAACCTACAGGCACCAGCTGCCTTATTGGCAACCTGTAGGCAGACAACAGGCCATTTGTCAGAGGGAATAGCTTTAAGTAAACACCTGTGGGTGAAGCCATTCAGTATGAAGGAGGGTGGCTGGGAGTCTCGCAGACCTGCGTAGCCTCTTGCTTTTGGTATGTAGCCAACACCATCAAACAGTGTTTTGGATTTGAGTTTAGGACATTCTTCAGTGAGAATTTCCTGTAGCGTTTATCAGCACTGTCTGGCCTAAGCCCACAGATTTTTCTGGACATTTGGCCTTGAATCTAAAAGGCATCCCCAAGTGATTGTCAGGCCAACAAAGTTCCCTGTGGCTGTCACCAATGTGCTACAACCTTGAAAAATGATCACAGTAAATAGTTTTTCTATGATGCCTTGGAAACACCAGCACATGAGAAATAGCAGAGTCTTTGGTGTTGCGACTTACTTAAGCGGAGTCTGCAGTGATGAAAATAGGCCCGAAAGCGGCTGGCTGTCTCACTGTCTGATTAACTGCTCCCTCAGCATCGGGGAAGCAGGCAGTCGCCTTTGCCTTGTGGCAGCTTTGGTTTTCTTTCATGTCTAGATGGTGTGGCCTCGGACGGTCACGGAACGGCTGCTGGATGAGCTGTTTGATAGTACCTCATCCCGGTTCCTGGCTGTCTTGGAAGCTCTTTCTGACTCAAGCAGGCGGATCCTGCAAACTGGACCTCTGGTTACCGATGAAGTAGAGCTTCGTGATGTCGTCTCCGAACTGTTTATGGCTGGAAAAGAACTTTTGATACGTAAATAAAGTGTTAATATTTTATAATAGATGCTGATAACAAACACCTTCAGCATGAGGGCCCATATATGAAAAATTAGTATCAAATTTACATACTGACCTTGAATCCAGTGACCATGCTATAAATAATTTACTTGTAGTTTTTTTATTTTTTCTAAAAAATATAATGATCTTTGAGTAATGACAATTGCATTTCTTTCTTTTCAGGCTTTAATCTCTTAGTCCCTCCACCCTTCATTTCCTGATTCATTACACTGACTGGAAAACTCCAGAAACACATGCTGATGGCTGTGTTGTCCCAGTTTAACCATAGATGGGAAACCTTCAACATTTTACCATTAGTTCAGTACAGATGCTGGGTTTTTGTTTTGGGGCTGTTTTTCTGTTTTTTTATTGTTTGTTTTTAAAATTCAGATGAAGAAAGTTTCTTCATTCTTATTTTTTTAAGGTTTTTTTTTTTTTTTTTTTTTTTTTTTTTTGTTCATGGGCATTGCTCATACCTATTTGTACTGTGTTTTAGTACACTGGGTCCAGTGATGCAGGAGGCATTTTGTGCTCCTTTTTTTTTTTTTTTCCCTATCCCACTACTTTTCATTTCTCTGTATCTTCCTTTTTTCAAAACAAATGGCAACATTTTTATATTCATCACCAACCTCCCATCTTATTTCCCCCTTCTTTTTGTCCTTTTGTTATTTCTGAGAATTTCTAGGTCACTCATTTATGCTTTATTTTTTCTGTTCTGGCATTCTGTCCACCAACCAAGTCCATAGTTTCAGATGCGATCTTCACCTGACCCTTTCCCTAGGGGCCCAGTTCTCACCCTCATGCCCCCGAGGCCCTCCTGCTTCTTAGAGAACACTTGCGCTTAAATTCTCATTCTCTCTGTTCTGTATCTCTGCTTCCTGTGGTAAAGGATGCTTGCTTTGTGGGTTTTCTTTGAAAACAGTTGTATATTTAATTTTCTTTCTGCATGAACTTACCTTCTGTGGGCTTGCAGCAGCCAGCTGATTTATATGATATATACATATGTATATATATCTATGTATATATCTATATCTATATATTTTTTTTCAAGACAGGGTTTCTCTGTGTTGCTGTGGCTGTCCTGGAACTCACTCTGGTGACCAGGTTGGCCTCAAACTCATAGGAGATCATTTGCCTCTGCCTCCTGAGTGCTGGGATTAAAGGTAGCCCCCAAGTAGCCAACAGATTTAGCTTTAATGTCTACATAGGAGGAGCTGTGGAAAGCCAGATGAGATTCTGTGTGTCCACCTGAAAGCAGTAGCATCTGATTCTACACTTTAATGAAAACAAGGCCTCATGTCTTCATTTAAGTTCTGAGAGAGCGGGGCATTGGTGGCACATGCCTTTAGTTCCAGCACTGGGGAGGCAGAGGCAGATGGATCTTTGTATGTTCAAGGCCAGCTTAGTGTACAGAGCGAATTCCAGGACAGGTTCCAAAAAACTTCTGAGAGAAAGTGGAGGGGGGCAGAGACCATGATCAGAATATTTTATATGGGAAAAAAATCCATTTTCATTTTAAAAAAGTTCTCAAGTGATATCTTAGTCAGGGTTTCTATTGCTATGAAGAGATACTATGACCACAGCAACTCTTATAAAGGAAAACATTTAACTGGGGCTGGCTTACAGTTTCAGAGGTTTAGTCCATTGTCATCATGGAGGGGAACATGGCAGCCTGCAGGCAGGCAGGCGTGGTGCTGGAGAAGGAGCTGAGACTTCTTCATCTTGATCCGCAGGCAGCAGTAGAAGGACACTGTGTACCACGCTGGGTGTGGCTTGAGCATGTGAGACCTGTGAGAATGTCTTTGATCTCATCCACTCAGATTCTAAAACTTACCTCATCTGCACACATTGAAACAGGAGGGATACGTTTCCACTTCTTCAGGTCTTCATGAAGTCAAATTCTTCTAAGCAGTTCCTTTATCCTGGGTCCTCTTTCATCTTCTTCCCTGGGTATCTGTGAGGCGGTCAGATGGGCCAAGAGGATTGCCTATGTTCTTCCCTTCTACTTACACACCAGGCAGCCTCTTTCCCTCCCATGTTATTGAACAACTCATAGATGGTCTCCTTTTTGCTCTGTGAAGGCTCACTCCCCAGTGCTCTGCTCCGACACTCCTCTGTAGGCTCTGTAGTACTCACTCCTGTTGACTCTTTTTTTTTTTTTTTTTTTTTTTTTTTTTTTTCTTTCACTAACACTCTCCTTGGCAGCTTTTTCTCTCTGCCTTGACTTATTTGATGATATTTCTTAGCAGACTCATAGCTGTTCCTGCCAGCTGCTATGAATGCAGCTGCTGCTGACCCTGAAAGCCACGCCCCCTTCTTTAGGTCTTGTTCCTAATGTCAAGCTGCCTAGAGGCTAATTCACTGCTGCAACAAGTCCTTTGTAGTCTACACTCCTCCGTCCCCATCTTAAAAATAATTCATTTATTTTTGTTTTACATGTATGAGTGTTTTTCCTGAATGTATATGTGTGTGTACCATTTATGTGCCTGGTGCCCTGTGCCCCGATGTCTCAAGATGCTAGAAGAAGTCATTGGATTCCCTGATACTTGAATTACAGACACTTGTGAGCTGCCACATGGGTGCTGGCAACCAACCTGGGTCCTCAGCGAGAACAGCAAGTGTTCTTAACCCCTGACTATCTCTCCAGGTTGAGTGGCTTTGGGAAATGTCTCCCCGCAGACCTATGTTGGGTGCCCTTATTATTTGTCTCCATAGCACTGAGCATTTGCCCACTTAGGCTTCTTATTTGGCCCACTCCCCTGCAGACTCCGTGACAGTGGGGCTGGGGACTGTGCCCATTTCAAATCATTGTTTTCCTAGAGCCTGATGGTGTCTGATGGCTAATGACTAATAAATGCCTCTTTGCATGAATGACACCCACACATTCCCCTCTCCTCTTCTAGTTTCCAATGTTGGTACAAACGGAAAACTTGATTTCCCCAAAACATTTCTCCTGGAGCATATGGTGGAAAGGAAAAATATCATTTCTGTGCGTGCTGCTGTGAAATTCACAAAATTGGCTTTTACTTATGAAGAATGGGGATTATTTGAATCGCTGGCTGGACAGCTTATCCACTTTCTCCAGGTACCACATGCAGAGCCCTTCATTTGTTTTTGTTTTTTGCTCTGTTTGGATGGCATTGATTTGCTAATTACCTTGTGGGGTATACTTTCTCAGAAGCAGGATAGTCCTGAATTAAAGAGAGCCGAGAAGGATATGATTCTCCTACTGGCAGTAGAGCCACTCATCAACATAAAGAAAAGCAAAGGCTTGATCTTCCCTCTGGATAGTGATAAGGAGGGGCAGTCTATTCAAGTTTATCTAAAACATATCGCCTGTCATGGTGAGTATTTGCATTTTTGAAAAAAAAATGCTTTATGTGAGAAAATATGGTCTTTTCAGGTGAGGTGAGGCAAAACATGTTCAAGGCTTAAGGAGGCTTGTGCCTGGTGTTTGAGGGTCTGGCAGCAGTGATTGTGGCTGGGAACAGTGGAGTCTGAGAGAGTGGGAAGGCAGAAATAGCTGGGTGTCAGGTGATGTGGCTCCTGGATCTTCTGAGGACACCTGTGATTCTCAATGGCTTTTGACACAAGAAGGAAGAGGTTGTAGGTATTGTAGAATGGGAGGTGAACAGGGCTACTGGGCAAAGGGCAAAGGGCAAAGGGCAAAGGGGATGGGAAAGGGCTAAGCAAAGAGAAAGTTTGGTTGTGTCCCTTCTCTCCAGCATGCATCATTTTCCACTGTAGGACTTCAGTCATTTAAGCATCATTGTATCAGTGACAATTATTTTATTCCTTGTTTCTATGTTTTCCATGTTCTTTTAGGCACCACATAGCCACTCACTAGCAGTAAATCATTTGTGCCCATAGTGATAGACATTCTTCTATCAATACCTGACTGAATACCGTTGTACATTTCTCCAACCACCACATTTCAGATTATTCTAGTATTGTAAGCCCCTTCAGTTTCTCTCTGGACATAGTTGACATACGTATTGTGGGTTCATAATAAAAACATTAGCTTATTTTAATTGAATTACAGCCACTGAGATTAACTTTGACATGAAAACATCCTAAATGGCTCATTGGCATGATAAATGGTCCAGATACCACTTGAGCCATTCTTGTAAACTTCTGTGATTCATACTTGATGCTTCGGAGTTGACACTTCCCATTTCCCCTGCCTTTGCCTGCAGAGTCCTGCGTGAGGAGTTGCGGGTACTCAGAAGATATTTTTAATTTGGCAGCGATCCTCCATTTCTGTGTTTGCATCCCCAACAAGGTGAGGTAACTCTTGTAAATAAGTTGTAACAGCATGGAAGGAAATCCCTTTTAATAGTCTGGCCTAGCATAAGGCTGGGTTTAAAAAGATGTCAGGCTCCGTTCCTAAGTTATTAATTATTTGCTCATTTGGAATACATCATTGAGTTTGTTGCTGACCTGGAACTATCATTTTCTTTGTATTGTCACCATTTTGGGTGTCAATCTGCCCCTTTAGGGGGAAGTGCTAGCTAGGCTAGCTGCATTTCATGCAGTGATGAGGGAACCCAGGAAGTCGTTCTGAGGAAGAGCGAGTATGTTCAGTGCAGCATGGCCATGGCGCTTTTCAGCCCATGGTGACAATGCCTGCTTCCTATCACTTTTCACGTAGTGGACAGCATTTAGAAATGGCCCACGTGCAGGGGCTTGGGTAAAACCAGTGCCTTAGGCCTGCCCCCAGCTCCCGTTTTTTTGGATTCGGAAAGAGGAGCTTACTGTGTATCTCATGTGTATTCATGATCTTTTTTTTAATTTATTAGTTTACATGTCGATCCCAGTTCCCCCTTCCTCCCTTTACCCCCTCCTTCCCCCCTCCCTACCTCCCTGATCCCTCCCTCCCCTCCTTCCTCCCTTCCTCCCTCCCTTTTACCCTTTCTCCCCCCCCCACATCCAGGTGCTAGGGTTTCAGGAGTGAGACATGATGCAACATGTATTCTCTTTCCTTTCTTCTCCCCTCCCCCTCCAACCCAGGGCAGGGAGGGATTGACCCCATGGTCTGACTCTACTGCTGAGCTCCACCATCCCTGGCTTTCTAGCACCCCAGGGTGTCCTCAGAAGCCACTTTTGAGTAGTGGCACCCTTACCTATTTCCATCCCTTTTGCATATAATATTGGAATTCTCCTGACATTTCATTTGAAATTTGGGTTTATGATTATGAGCAGAAACTGTAATTATAAAGTTTTGCATTACTATTTTCCTAGGTAGATGAAACACAATAGGTGATTAAAATATGCCCTGTTCTTACAGTATTTCTGTCTCTTCTGAACTAGAGTATTTTGGGATCTGTGGTAGATTTTTTTTTTTCTCTCTCTCAGTGCCCGGAATAGAACATAGGGCTGCATGTAACAAGGCAAGTATTCTATTCCAGAGCTGCCTCCTCAGGCTACTTTTTACTTTTGATTTTGAGACAGAATGTCAGAAAGTTGCCCAGGCTGGCCGTGGAACTGAGGGCCTCTGTCTCAGCCTCCTGAGTAGTGAGTGACTAGCTGTGATTTCAGCCTGGCATCAGTGGACCCAGCCAGGTATTTTGTTTTGAAAGACAGGCAGAAAACAATTATTATAATGGGTGAGCTTAACCAAAAAAGAAAAATTCAAGGTTTAAAAGGGCAAAGCCCTTTCACTTACGTATTTAAAAAGGAAACATGGCATGTCTTAGTTCAGCTCAGCTTGGGCTCAAGTCCAAACACATTGACCAGTGTTTGGTATCTGTTCTGTTCCCAAGTGCTGTGGGAGCTGTGACACGTACCAAGTAAGTCTGGGAGCCTCAGGAGCCCCACATTTGCTTTAGTCCCAGCTCAGATATGATGAGTGAGTCCCCCTTTCTTCCGAAGAGAGCCAGCTAATCAGAGAGGAGACATGCCCACCCGGGGGGGGGGGTGCCCTCACGGGGGTCTGCTCATTTCTGCTCAGTCCCCCCCCCCATGCTCTCCCCATCCCCTGCATGCTCTCCTGTTCCCCCAATTCCCTTTCCCAGCTCCTCCTCTGCAGGCTGTACCTCTCCCCTGCATTCCCTCCCCGCCCCTGCCCACCCTCCCCTGCCCACCCTCCCTTACCCACTCTCCCCTCCATTCCCTCCCCGCCCCTGCCCACCCTCCCCTGCCCACCCTCCCTGCCCCTGCCCACCCACCCTCCCCTCCATCCCCTCCCCGCCCCTGCCCACCCTCCCCTGCCCGCCCTCCCTGCCCCTGCCCACCCACCCTCCTCTGCATTCCCTCCCCGCCCCTGCCGACCCTCCCCTGCCCACCCTCCCCTGCCCACCCTCCTCTGCATTCCCTCCCCTGCATTCCCTCCCTGCTCCCTGGGCACGATTTTCCTGCTCTTGTTACCACTTTACCCTTTACTTCTCTAGTTTTGTGTTATTTTAATACGGGAAGTTTAGAAAGAGAAAAGCAAACTTTGCCAGGTTAGAGAGGATCGTTACTTATTTATTCATTTATCTATTTTTGCGAGCTTAACTAGTTCACAGAGTGCTAGGTGAGACTCAGGTAGCCTGATGCTTAGGTGTGAGCCCTTCTGTGGCTTCCTGGTCATTGATCTGTGGCGTGGGGAGGACTACATGGGTTCTCTGCATCTGTTACGACTGTGACAGTGGAGGACCTTGTCTTAGTGCACTGATTGGCAAGGGGTGGATGATTGGGGACATGTGCAGCACTTACAGGAGTGTCACCCGGCACACTGGATGCTATGCACACACATCTTACACTTACGCACTCACCATATTTGTTTTTAGGGTGTTCAGCCTGATAAGGATATCGTCGTGGACATAATAACATTCTTATGGCAGAAATGCAAGCTAGGAATTCAAAGGATCAACATGTCCAGAAGCGACTTTGCAAAATATTCTCACAAGATTAGCACTAGCAAAGTATGTATGCCCTTTTCTTTTCTTTTTTTTTTTTAAATTTTTTTTTTTTCAATTCAAGTTGAGGACACATTTCCCGTCTGGGCCTTCCCTATGATCTGCCCAGAACTCCCATCCTTTGGAGATGTGTGTGTGGTAGGAAGCTGTTCTTTGGAGTGCCTACTGAGCCTTTCTTGGAATGTGTGCCGCTGTGCCCTGGGTTTAAAAGAGTGGAAAACTGATCTAACATTTTGGTCATGTCCTCTATTAAATGATGATGTGGGTAGCTAAACACTGTTTTATCACAGGGCTCAGAGAATGCTGGCTGGTTCATCTTCTATGCTCTGGGGATATAGTCGTAAAAGTCAAGTTCTGAGCACCTAGGATTGGGCCAGAAACACCTGCCCACTTGGCTGACTTTTTACTTTGAGAATATAGTGAGTAGTGACAATAAAGAAAAGTAACATCATAAAGTTTCCATTGTAGCTACAGGCAGGCACATTATAAGCAGGTGAATAAATATGGATGTTTGCAAACACATTTATTGTTAAATAGTTCATTAAAGTCACTTTATGTTGTTTATGGTTAAACAAGAATGAAGAAATTAAGAAGGAGGCCTATGTAATACTTGGCTGTAGTCAGGAGAGGATCAAAGGTATACGATGGACTTTTAATTTATTTTGATTGGCATTTTCTTTTTGTAGTGGGTTTATCTCCTGTGGCAGATAAGTGAAGTGATTCACTGCTATCAGTTGGAAGATTTAGACATTGTGATGGTGGCAGAGATCACATTACGATTATGTGAAATACTGGAGTCTTTGGGAAGCCCAAGAAGAAAATTCAGAAAATCTGCAGGTAAATAAATGATAGATGAGATGCACGATGAGATTGTTAGCATATGCATAGACGAATTATGGATGCAAACATAAATTAGAATACCTGCCATTAGCAGGAGCTAGGTGTGGCGTTTTGAGCTTCACTGATGATTTATAGTGAGAGATAATAGTGCAGGTTTATCCAGGTGCATAGAAGACAGAGTTAGCCGCTCTTTGGTTTGATGGTGGACAAGGCCTTTCCCCCCATCTACAGCCTCCCCTGACCCATCCCTCTTCTTCCTTTCTAACTTCCCTTTCATGAACGAAGAAAGTATGTCTGCGTGCTGCTGTTGTGCCCAAATTCTGAACCCCCAAGTCACCAAGAGAGCCATTCTGATGCAAAAGCAAGGAGTCCTTTATTATTTAATGAGTTAACTGTTTTAACTTGGTTCTTCCTTCTGTCCCACTTGGTGGGTGGAGGGAGAAGGACCCAGAGGGACTGAGAGGCAGGGAATTTATTGGGGTGAGCAAGGGGAGTGCCTAGGGGTTCACAACAGTCTCAGGATTGGTGTACATCCGAGCTTGGACGACCTGTCCTGTGTTGATTGGTCAGTTGGTTGCTATGGCCTCTAGGCCCTCCGGGGGCTGTTGCTATGCTCCGTACCCCACTGTTAATCCTAGATCACAGGCTGAGAGGATATCAGGCTTCCTAGTGACTAGGGTGCCGGGCAAGAGAGGGAACTCAGCACAGGGTGCTGAGTCAAGGACCTTTGTCATGCTGGGTCTCTTCTGTAGCCTGTCATGGCTGCCAAAGTCTGGTCCCTTCCCTGCTGCGTTCTGGGCCCTCACCACGCTGCCTGACACAAAGAAACACTCTCTAATAGGTACTCACGGAGGAAGCAATGGTCTGTTCTGCCATAGTTATCATCTCATTCCTCATTTGCTGCCACTGCTGCTCCTCAGGGCTGGAAAATGAAGCTCAGTTTCTCTCTTCAGAATTCTCATAGCGTCCCATAGGCGGTCTCAGTCAGCGCAGGCTGGCCTTGAACTCACTGTGCAGCAATGGACTTGAATCCCTGATCCTTCCCCTCTACCCTCGTGTTGGGGTTGCAACCCTGCGTCACAATCCCCAGCCCAGCCTCCTGACTTTCTACACTCCATGGCTTGTTTTTCTAAGCCCTTTGCCTTACATTTACTATTTTATTATCTTCTTAGCCTATGCATCCAGAAAGTATTTTCTGTCTTTTCTGCAGCCAAGAGACATTTTCTATATTATCTGCCCCTGAAAGCAGAAAGTCAAAATGATCCCATCTTTAAAAGTCTGTTTCTTATTCACTTTTATTGTTTGACGCACAAGTTACTTTTGGAAGATTGTTGTTTTAAGCTGTTTGGTCATAACCAGGCTAAATACAACCCAAGGTGTTTATTTGTTAAAATGTTGCCATCAATGTTGGAATATGGCCTGTCTATGAATTAGTATGTTGTTTAGTTGGAATTATTAAATATATTTTTAAAAATATGAAATGTAGTGTTGCCTTAAAATATTTATAACTTAAAAACAGTTTGGAAGGGGTTAAGACGAGGCTGGAGAAACCCACAGAAACAGCTGACTTGAACAAGAGGAAGCTCATGGACCCCAGTCTGATAGCTGGGAAACCAGCATTGGACTGACCCAGACCCCTTGAATGTGGTGTCAGTTAGGAGGACTGGGCAGTCTATGGGGCCTCTGGTAGTGGATCAGTATTTATCTCTAGTATACCAATGGACTTTGGGAGCCCATTCCACATAGAGGGATTCTCTCTCAGCCTAGGACTTGCTCCAAATGTTATGACAGACTTTGAAGACTCCCCATGGAAGGCCCCACCCTCTCTGGGAAACAGAAAGGGAATGGGGGTTGAGAGAGGGGAGGAGAGGAGGGGAGGGAGAGGGAACTGGGATTGACATGTAAATAAGCTTGTTTCAAATTTAAATATAAATATTATCATAAAATTTAAAAAAAGACCAGTTTGGACTGGTTTTCTGGGATTTGTCTAAGTCGGTAAGGTTGTACCACCCTTTTAAGTGCTCTGTATAGAACAGAGAGAGATGACTGCCCTGGCGCCACCGCCTTGTTGCGAAGCAAAATCCTTGAGTGAAACTGTAAGTTACACACAAGAGACATGTTGATGTCATGTCACGTTCTGATGAGGAGTCATTTCTAAGACCATTAATTTAAAAAGGTAACTGATTTAGCAGACGGTTGTGATGGCCAAGGCTCACCCCAGTATTCCCATCTCGCCTTCCCTTTGCCCTCCGTGTCTCCCTTTGTGTTCTCCCCTGTCTTGCTCTCTCTTCTTCCTCATCTTTCTCTTTTCCCTCACCTCTTTCTTTTTCAGATTTATCTGCAAGAAAAGGGCCTGAGGAGTTCCCTGGGACCCCAAAAGGGATTCCGGAAGTCCTTCCAATATTAAAGGTACTGCAGTATATTATGGGAAACATGGTTAAAAAATGTGAATTCTTATTTCCAATATCAAATTTATAAATGTAAGTGGCTCCAAGGGTTGAAGCTTTAAGAGTTTCTGCTGCTGTGTATATTGGTCACTACAGAGATGTCCTCCCATTTGGCCTTTCCTCTGGAACAGGTGCTACCAGTTCTAAATGAGCACAGAAGCCTAGCAGGCTTTATGTGTGCCTCTGTGTGTGGGTTTGTACACATGAATGCAATGCCCGCAAAAGCCACAATGGGGTTGTTAAATCTCCAGAGCAAGAGTTACACGTCATGAGTCACTGGAGGAGGGAGGTGTTGGAATTAAACTCAGGTCCTATGAGAGCAGTGTGTGCCCTTAACCATTGAGCGTCCCTCCAGGCTCTCCGGAGGGTTTGCTGTTACATCATCACACTTGTTTCAATGTGTCCTGAGTCAGGGATTGAAAGGGTGGGGATGCTCGCTGGGCACATGCTGAATGAGGAGTTCTCAACCTGACTGGAATTCATCAAGGATGCTGATGGTACCCGGGAGTGCTGAGTTAGTCAGTGTTGTCTTGAAGGAGAAGGGTGGGGAGCTACCTGGCTGTTTCTCATTGCTTGCTTTTCTTATAATATTTGGATCACTTCTATGCATGAACATTACGGTCTAGATCTGAATGGAGCTGCCTCACGTAACAGCCAGCATCCATCTGCTTGGAAGCAGCGTCCAGGGCAATGCGTGTAGGCTGTTCTCTGTGACTCTGGTCCTATGCTTCACTAACAGGAGTCATGGCAAACACAATAGGTTCCTTTGCTATGGGATTTCCCAGGGTTCACTTTGCCTACAAGCTGTGTGATTTTCTAAGGAGATGTAGAATACATGTGTTTTATCATTTGAGAACAAAATACCTCTTACTCACTGTGGAGCCTTTACTTAGGGTTGCTGTGTTTTCTGGATGATTCTTAAAACGTTTCTCTAGAGAGGAAGTCAGTGAATGTTTTTATTTGTCTGATAAACTGTAGGCTAAGTTATAAAAGTTGTATTGACATCGGGGGGTGTTTAATATACAAAAGGAAAATATGCAACTTTACTATCTTGATATCCCATGTCATTTCCTATCCCTCACGCCCTCTTTCAGTATATATATATATATATATATATATATATATATATATATATATATATATATGATTTTTTTTTAAGACAGGATTTCTCTGTATAACAGCTATGGCTGTCCTGGAACTCGCTCTGTAGATCAGGCTGAACTCAAGTCATAGAGATCCGCCTGCCTCTGTCTCCTGAGCGCTGGGATTAAAGTGTGTCCCACCACCGCCCAGTTCACATTTTAACATGCAGAATTCTGTTGCCTTTTTTTTTTTAAACATTATTTTGGCAGCACCTGCCCTGTTGGCTACTCTTAGCCCTCCTCACTGAACCAGTGCCCGTAAACCCAAAGAGGTGGGAATGTTTAGTTAGAACCCTGCTCACTCCTGCACAAGACGAGAAACCCCAGCTGCCCTACCTACCCAACCCTGTTCACACTGAGGAAACTCTGCACAAAGGAATGGTACCAATAGCCCAGTTCTGCATCTCTGGCATCCAGTGTAGCCTGCCGTTCTGACATGGCTAGCCCACCCAAGGGTCCACCCAGGGACTTAGCTCTTGACCATACTTGGGCATAGTCCCAGCTCCTGGCTGATGTATCATCACTGCTCTCTAAGGTCTATAAAATCTCCCTGCCTTAGCCTGGGCATGCAGTTTCCCTGGCCCCCTTCTTTGGAACCCATGAACCCGCCCAGGAGCAAATAAACTTGAATTTATCTGCTTTTAATCTGGTCTGATCTGGTTTGTCGAATCGGCAGAAGCCGATCAGTTTGAGGTCAGAAATCAACCGTAGATGTTGTTCCACAGGTGAAACCTGATTAAAAAGATATGTGTAGTGCGCGCGCGCATGTGTGTGTGTGTGTGTGTGTGTGTGTGTGTGTGTGTGTGTGTGAAGGAATGCAGCAAGTATGGAGGTCAGTGGACATCTTGCGGGAGTTGGTTCTCTCCTTCCGCTATGTGGATCCTGGGGATTGCACTCAGGTTGTCAGCTTGGCTTCAAGTTCATTCCTGAGCCATCTCACCAGCCCTAGAAGTACTCATCTTTCTGCCACACCCAGTACATCAGGTAAATCCTCGGAACCTTGGTACCAAACAGTTATCGTAAAAGGGGTGGTTGTGAATTTACCTTCTCAAATGAATATTCATTTTCTAATTCCAAGGTCCAGGGGTACACATGTAAATTCTTTATTCTTAATTGCATCTTACAAAGAGAGCTAGATTTAAGAGATCTCGCATTGGGAACAGAAACTGGTCTTCTAGAGGGGCAGAGGAGGCATAATAGTCCAACAGTGGTTTGTCTAGGGCTCCCTAGCAGTGCTTACACAAGATGTGGCTTCTCATTTTCCACTCCAGACACAATCAATCATAATTTCAACTCAGGTAGGTTCTCGAGGGCACTAGAGCTTGAGAATCACAAGTTTAGTGGGATCGTTCTTATTCCGCATGAAGTGATGGGGGAGACACAGGAACCCTAGTGGAAATGATAAAGGGCTTGGTTTTTTTGGCTTGAACTTTCCTACCAACTAAAGCCACCAAATAAAATGAGTTTCTTAGTTGTCCAGTTTCTCACAGCAAAGATTCCAAAGGCTATAGATGAGTTATTGCTACTGTTATTAGAGTCAGAAAAAAATATGTCCTTTGCCCCATGTAGTTTGCTACGATGTCCTGAGAGATTGCCAATGCCCTGTGCAATTGTCTGTGATTAGGAAGGTGTGAACGTGCTTCACAGCTTGCTCAGCTGTAGTAGTACGCAGTGGTTGGAGTACAGGCAATCACCTGCATGGCCCAGAGCCTAGCATTTGTCTAGGTAGACTTACTGTTGAGTCTTGACTAGGATGCTGACTGTTGGTATGAACTTGAGTGAATTATATGGTCTGTTCAAGTGTCTTCATCTGTGAAATTATAATTGTGCCTGTTCTGCTGGCCTATTTAATTGACATATTGGTGATACTTAGGTCTCAGACCCATGTGGAAGGGAATTACTGTGGGAGAATCTGAGATTCGTGTTTTCACTTAGCAATCTTTAGGTGAGAAAAATTATTTTTCTTGAACACACGCGAAGTGCTGCATGAAAAATATAAGGGGTACCGTTGTGATGACATGATTTAACACAATTTCAAAGTTTTGCAGAATATATAGCATCAATCCAACAAATGCTTTGATTATGAGAAGATGATAACTAATGAGTATCTGCCTTCCGGAGCCATGGCAGTTAAAAGATTATGCAGTGTAATTATCCCTGGATGGCAAGCAAGTTTTAATTTAGTGTTGGCTATGGTGCTGAAGACAAAATGCACATAGTGGTGGTGGTGAAGATAATGATGAATGTGACTGTGTATGGGGTCTTTGAAAATTTTTGGTGTCAAAAAAGTTATTTCCAGGGCTGGGGCAATAGCTCAGCCAGTGAAGTAGTTGATGAGCAAGTGTGAAGACCTGAGTTCAATCTCCAGGACCCCAGTGTGGTGGCTCATGATTGTAATCCCAGGGCTAGAGAGGCAGATGTAGGTAGATTGTTGTAGCTCACTGGCAAGCTAACTGAGCCTCCTTGAGAGACCCTGAGTCAGGGAAGAAGACAGATGGCCCCTGAAAATGTTACCCTCCATGTGCATGCATGTGTGCACCTATACACACACACACGCACACACAGCACACACATAGACACACAGACGCACACAGGCACACACACGCAGATACACAGACAGACACACAGACATACACTCATACACACACACAGACACACAGATGCAGACACACACACAGACACTCACATAGACACAGACACACAGAGGCACCCACGCAGACATGCACAGACACACACACACACACACACATAGACACACAGACACACACACACATGTTATGAGTAAGATTACACAGACATACACACAGACACACATCCTTAACGACCTCTGTTTCTGGCTAAACAACAACCTAGATGACATAAACATTTCCCTTTTAGAAGACACCTAGACATTTTGGACAGAAATGAACAGGTATCTTCTAGCATATTGCAAAATTCACAAGAAAGTAAGGAAAATTCTAGAGGCCGAAACAGAAAGAGGAAGTGAGAACCAGCATGGTGAGCATGTAGGTGTTGCTGCAGCGGGTTGCTGGGCATAGTTAAAAGCAAGCATAGATTTTTCTTTTTCTTTTTTAACAGCTATCTAGGGGAAGGAGATAAAACTTCAGCTCATGAAAGATGGAGTTGGCATTCAGCCTCTCCAATAAAGTCAGAACCTACAAAAGACTACATCCTAGAAAAATTACTGTAAAAGTGTATTAGAAAAATCACGAGTTTTATAGGGAGATATCTCGGGTTCAGTCCTGAGAGGAGGTGTGAGTGAGTGAGAGACTCCTCACCTGATGATTTGGAGCTATGGCTGGGTCCTCAAGCTGCTTTGTTATTGGAACGTGTAACTTGAGTGGTTGGAAGTCTCCCCGAGCCTGTGATTTTTGGTGGAAAGAGATATGATGAATGGCTATATGTGATCAAATTGTGTATATTCCAGCAAGTAAGGCTGATTTAACATTAGCACCCTATAATGTAGCAAATTCTCACATTAAAGGATAAAGTAAAACATGGCCATATCAGTCCACAATGATGCAAACAAAGCATTTGACAAAAGCGACGGCCAATCTTTCAAAATGTGACTTTTAACAGCTGAAAATAGGTCTCTTACCGAATAAAGCATATTATCCAAAGACCATCAATTAATGTCATAGCATTGTACCAGATTAAAAACTGTCCCTTTATGCTGATAGAAACACATTCTGGTAGCCACCAATTTTCTATTCAACATGTTTTAGAATTCTTAGACAGCTGAAGACTGAACTAGGAAAAAAAAAGCAGTAAAGACTGTACAGGAAGTGATAATTTGGTTTCAATCACAGATTCAACTCATTGCAGGGCATTTAGTTATGGCAGTCTACATGTCCACCAGAACATTCACAAATAATGGCAACATGCTTTTCAGAATGGCTCCTGTCGTTCTACACAATTGTGAGTCATCTGGGCATCCTTGCATTTCCTGTCATAGGACGGTCCCCTTTGGATGACAGGGGACTCCTGGAATGTATTTACAGCATATCACTTCTGTACTGTCCTATGTGGCTAGTCTTCTAAAGAACATTTGACTGACTTGTAATGAGAAGTTCTTATTCCGTGGTAGTAGAAGGAAGATGGGAATTTACCAGCCATATTGAACAAGCTTTTGCAATCCACCTAGACCACTGTAGTGGATGCCTGAGGTTGTACTCACCTCCCTCCTGGGTTCCCCTGAGTCACAGAGACTCACAGGAAGCTCTTGGGAATTGTAGGGAGTTAACTTCTCACCAACAGTTGAATCATGGGAACCTGTGATCCTGTGCATTTGGCCCCTTTCTGTTTGGGGTACTTAGAGAGCTCCTGGGGGCATAACCACACTCTGCTTGAGTCACTAAGGTACCAACACCAGCCTGAGCCTATGGTCAAGTGAATAGAACATCTAGAAGGATTTTATGATGGAGAAATGAAAAAATTTGAAAATTAAAAAGTGATGTTACATATTGATTAAGGCATCTGGATGGTGAGAGTGGTTAAAAAAAAATCAGGTAACACAAGTGAATGATAAAAGAAAGATTCAGGGTGCTTGTTGGGATAATGAGGCAGAGTGGCTCTGGATGATACCCAGGGGGCCTTGGTTTTATCCATACGTGTGAAGAGTCAGAGAGGAGCATTTGGACATGGCTGCTCATTCTTTGTTCTGTACTAGTCTCCCTGTGAGAATAATGATGCTAAAAAGATGTGTACACTTTGAAAATCACTGTGTATTGCTTTTTTATGAACACAAAGTCTAAATTTCCAGCTTGGAGCTTCTGAGATTTAAAAGAGTCGTAAGTTTTCAAATTAAGTGCATAAAAGAATAGCTAAACTTAAAAAACCAACCAAACAAACCAACCGATCAACCAAACAAAAAAGAATAGCTGAACTAATGTGAGCCCCATATTTGACATTTACCTGTGTGTTTGGTACAACTAGAATTTCGAAGACAATGGCTAGAACTGAAAAGTATGTTTGTGAAAGTTTGTTTTCCGAAAATGGTGAAATACATTATTTTTGTCTTCATTGACAGTACTTAGTATTTAGTGGAAGCTAAAAGTATTTAGTAAGAGACAGAGCATGGCTGATGTTGGACAGACCAAGTTTCTGCTCTTTAGACTTGAGTAATTATTTAAGAGTTTCAGCTTTTCCTGTTTGCTTGTGAAATTACTCTAGCGAGCTCCTGTGGAACAGCTGTTTTATGCATATGAACTCCTCGATAAATCAATCACTGGGATGAACTGGAATTGCATGTTAACTACGTTGTCAGATGGATCATCAATAATTGACCATTGCTATGTCAAGGTAAGAGTGGACAATCTCACATCGGGTCAACGTTTCCCTTAGGTAGGAAAAGAGCCATCTTTTCAAGGAGGTCCGTAAAGCATGGTTTCCTCTCATAGGCCAGAAATAGCTCTTCCCAGAAGAAATCAAGGTGAGTAGGTGTCTCTGAATTGGTCGGTGAGGAGGACACTCTAAGAGAACATGTGTCGTCATGTGAGCCAGCTGCTCAGGGCTAGAAGTGAGCAGAATTAAATGGCTATGAATAAGACAGGACTTGAAACAAGGCATAATAAGGCATAGCTATTTTTTAGACTGTTTTGATAATCGTTTTCCTTTCTAATTTCTTCTTCAACTCTACCGGACTGAAGTACCCTCATGGCATGGATGGGGTTACTTGTAAGCCAATCTCAGCGAATAGCTTCATGATGGATCTGCATCTTGAATTAATTCATGCTCAGCACCGCATAGCTGTTGTACTTCTCGACCAATTGCAAGGTACTGGCCACCCAGCAGGAACCATACAGTATATGTTTTTAGTGCAATTCAAGGGTAAAGTTGATTTAAACCTTGAAGTTGTGTATTTGTTGCCCACTTTCCAAATAAGTTTTATTATTTTATTTTGTCTCCTTGGATTAATATCAATGGATACTTTATCAGCTTATACTTTGCATAGCACATCAGTAGAGTTTTAAGAATGCTATGCTTATATTTGTTTGCCTTCAATAGGATATTGGTGTTTTGTTAATTTAATAGAGCAAACATTTATTTAGTACCTACCAAGATCCTTTGTTTTTACCTCCTTATGTTTTCGTCCTTTTGCGTTTAATTTAAAACAGTTATATAGCTTTACTACTGTTCTCTATGTGACCTTTCAGATGCAGAAGGCAGCAGGCAATAATGGAAACATTTCTATTTCATCATAAGTAAACTTGAAACCCTGCTAGAGCCCCTCTGTTACGTAAACATGCTAGCCAGCACCGTTATCTGAAGCTGAAAACACGTGGTTCAGAAATGCAACTTAAGCTCAATAGAATGACTGTGGGTGGTTCCTTCAAAAAACACCCATTATTTCCTATATCATCCTTCATGGAAGGAAAGGGCTTTGTTTATTCCCAGGGCAACTACTTAATGGTTTGCTCCCTAGCTGTCGTTCAGTAGGTCTTCCAAGGCCTAGGTATTACATCACATAGGTATTGATACACATAGGTATGGATGTGAGGCCTGAGCTTGATTTTCATGGAATTAGTTAGGGGTCTGTGCCGTATACCCGAGTCTCTGTGCTTCCTTTGCTGTTGCTTTCGTGATCTTCTGTCCTAGCACAGGCTGTCGTTTTATCCCCTCTGCCTTCTTCCCTCAGATTCCTGCTCCGGAAGTGTTATTTGTGCCTTTCTTATTCAAGAACTTCACGGTGGCTGCCCACTGATGGCCCTAGCCTTAAATACGACTCATCTATATCTGCACTGAGGGTTTCCCATGAACCTTATCCTTCGGTCGTATCTGGTTCTGCCTTTTCACCAGTCACCATCGCTTAGCACTCATTAGCACAAATAATAAAATTCAGCAGAAGAAGGGTGTGCTGTCAGGGTTCCTTGGGAAACCCTGTGGCTTAGTCACTGTTGCGTTGTTGTGAAGTGTCGCCAAGAGCAAGGAAACATAAAAGAAAGATTTAACGGGGGGCTTGTTTACAGTTCAGACGGCCTTGACCACCCTGGCAGGGAGTACAGTAGCAGGCAGTAGGCATAACTCTAGGGAGCAGCCGAGGGCTACTTCCGCATCTGCTAGTTGGAGGCAAAGAAAGAGAGAGATGGTCTGGCATGGGATTTTGAAACCTCAAAGTCCACCACTAGTGACACACCTCCTTCTGCAAGGCCACGCCTAGTAATTCTTCCCTAAATAGCTCCATCAACTAGGGACCAACTTCTCAAATAGATGAGTCTCTAAGGGCCATTCTCATTCGGACCACCACACCCTGCATACCTTGCAGGACAGAAACAAAATAGTGCCAGGTCTCTTGCGGACCAGACCTAGGAGTCATCACCTTTCCGTCTCCCCGGCCAGCACAGCTCCATCCATGTGTCCCTCATCCATTTTATTGAACCACCATGACAGCAATCCCAAATGTACATAAACTGTTCACCTGCAATCCTTTCTGTTTTGGGTGAAAATTGTTAGGTTTTCACTGTCCCGTGGTACTTATATTTTCCAGGGACTATGGTGACACAGTTTCTCTAGAAAGGACCAGGGACAGTTTGGCATCCAGATCTGCCATTTTATGTCAGAAGAAGGTAAAGTAGACAAGAGTTTCACCCACAAGGTGACTTTAGCTAAGATGGAACAGAAAATCAAACGTTTTTATAATTTGGAACTTCTGTGTTCAGAAGCACACCACAGAAAAAGAAAAGAGGAGGTAAAAGTACAGCCTGCTAGGGATGGTGGCACAAGTCTGTAGTTCCAGCACCGGGAAGCTGGAACAAGTGGGTTATAGGTTTGAGTCCTCCCTGGACTACATAACATGTTCAAGACCTGCCTGATCCAAATAGGGAGATCCCGTTTCAACCAAAAATAAATCAAGGTCTGGGCTTATAGTGTAGAGCATATGCCTGGCATGCCTAAGGTCATGCATGGGTTTGTTCCCCAGCACGGAAAGAAAGATTTCCTGTTTGGTTTATAATCAGTGGTCTTTTTCAGTTTTGCAGATGCCAACTGCTAGCACAAATTCCAAAGGTTGGGAAAAACTAAAAGAACCCAGAAGCACTGAATGTTTCACAGGTAGGCAATTCATGTTGGATCACAAGTAGTTCAATACATTTAAATGATAGCTTTCGTCTTGACATTTTAGTAACGATTTGCTTGCCTTTACAGAGTTAAGGATAATGAATAAAATAAAGAAGAACAAGCTATTCAGAGCCAGCTACCTGATGCAGAAGGCTCTTCTGCTCTTCGAGAAAGATGCAGCCTGTGCATCCTCACAGGAATTGTTGATGGTAATACTTCATTATTTACACTTCTAGTCATGACATACAACTTGTGTTAAAAGGAGTGATTTGTTTAGCTTTTAAAAACGTGTTTTGAGCTGGCTGTTGGTGACACCTTTAATCTCAGCACTCAGGAAACAGAGGCAGGTGGATCTCTGTGAGTTCAAGGCCAGCCTGGTCTACAAAGCAAGTTTTAGGACAGCCAAGGACAGCTAAGGCTACACAGAGAAACCATGTCTTGAATTCCCCCCTCCAAACACCCCAAAACAGAAAAGAACATGTTTTGTTCTTTGGCATCTAATTATGAATTTCCTGGACCACCTCTAAGAGCAGGGAGACTAAGCTATTCAAGAAATCGTGAACTTTTGTGAAATGAATGTTTCTGTCCCTAGAGACAGCTGACTTGGGAAGCCAACTAAAATGAGGAGTTAAGATAAGGAAGCACTATTCAAACTGGAGCAACACTGGCCTGCCTCATACATTCTTTGTGTCAGAATTAAATGTATAAAGGCAACTGGCTGAGGTAGTTTCATCCAGACAGGGGCTGCTAACACATGGGACAGCCTTCTGGTTGATGTCTATAAAAATGTGGTGTTGGGAATGGGACGCAAGGCATCACTTATGCTAAGCACTCACCCTACCACGGAGCTACCTACCCTCTAGATCTGATCTTGTTGCTACCTTCAATGTGGTCTCATGCTGGAAATTATTTTATCTTCTTGCTGATTCATGATAGGAAGTTTTGGTAGGACTTTCTGAAGGCAGTTATATTGCATGTTAGGAGATCTTCATTTTTGACCCATGTGTGACCTCTAAAGTTTGGTAGCATTTTCTGTTAATTAGCATCCCAATATTTTGAAAAAAAAATGTGTAGAGGGACACATCCTAAAAGGAGCTTTGATGGATTAAATCATAAATCAGGTGCTGTGGAATTTTTTTTGCCACCCTCTAAAAATATATGGAAATCCCATCTCCCCTTTGCTCAGGGAACTTCTCTGAAGCCTTCCTCTTTTCTTCTAGCTCCCTGATCTTGTTGTACATGGTAGCTATTTTTTTTGTTTTGTTTTTTGAGACAGGATTTCTCTGTGTAGGCTTGGCTGTCTTGGAACTCTGTCTGTAGACCAGGGTGGCCTCGAACTCACAGAGATCCGCCTGCCTCTGCCTTCCAAATGCTGGGATTAAAGGTGTGCGCCACCACCGCCTGGCTGACTGCTACTTTCCCCACTCTCCCACTTAAAGATAACTTAAGGAACGGTGTTCCTTCCCAGGCCTTCAAGGGAAGGCCCTCTCTGCCTTTAAGGATCCAACATGTTGTCTCTAGTATGACATATTGTCCCTTCTCAATGCTCTTCCATCTCAGGTCCTGATTGTGGCTTCCCATTTCCCTCATGGCCACAGGGCTTTCTCACCCAGCACGGTTTGTAACGAAGAGTGATTGTGTCAGCCACTTTCCCGAACCTGCAGCTGTCAGTCTCTGTTATTACAGGTGTGAACTGAATGTTTACAGTATGAAAATAAAAGCAAGTTCAGACTGAATAGGGAGAAATAAGACATCAATGTGAAGACTTCATTGTTATAGAAAAATCACAAAACTGGACTACCCATCAGAGACCAGGAATTGAGAGTCTGAGAAAGCTGGAAGCATGCATTTGCAGTTAGCAAGTAGGCTTTTCAGAGAACGTGGACATACACCGAAGCTGAACCCTGAAAGAACACTGAGTAGCCAATGATGAGGGGTACTGGGAGGAGAAAAAAAAAAAAAAAAAAAAAAACACTCCAGGCAGAGAGCGATGTGCGCAGTGTCATTCACTGTGAGGGTCTGGGATGTGGCGGGGTAGGAGAAGATCTGGGGAAAGATGGTAATGCATGAGACCAGATAGAAAGTAGAGAGGCATCCAAAGAGCTCTTACACAGCAGGCTAAGGGCTTTGGATGGATCGATGTTATCCTTGTTCAAGGTATGGGAGTCCGTCCTGGCAGTATCAGGGAAGAGCTTTTGATTTCTAGCATTTGAGTTGGGGATGGAGATTGATGGCAGTGTGGGCGGTCTGAACCAACAGGGTCAAGGAGTCTGATTCTGGTTGGAAGATTCTTAGTGTGTTCAGATCTGTTTTCTTGGTTGACACTTCATGGCTGTCTGCTTAGAGGACACGGGCGCTCCAGTCCCATTTCTATGGAGAATAAAAGGTAATTTCTTTTAAAAATGTTGTTCCCAGGGCTAAGCCCCACATGTCTTTGGAGCCTGATGAGAATGAGACCTTTGATGTTTTCCTCCTATTTCCATAATATTCCATTTCCTTGTTATAGCTCTACTCCTGCCCAGGCTGGGGAGGAGGAAGAGGGTGGAGAAAGGGAGTCTAAGTTTTCAGGTCCTTTTATTTCCTAAGACTGTTTGAACTCGAGTATAATGCCCTCCTAAGAAGCCTCATGAGATGTGTTTGGAGGTGCTGCTCTTTACAAGGGATCCCCATGAAGGGGTTTTACTGGCTGACAGCATGTTGAATATTTATTTTGAGGTCTGGAATCTTCAGGCGCCACCTCTGCTCCTCAGTGGCAGTTGTCATCCAAGTGTTACAGTGTCACGATCGCTCCTCAGGGCACTCCTGAGCTGTGATGTTATGGCTCAAATAATTGTCAAACTTTCTTCCCGTAAAAAAGGCAAATAAAATTCTTTCCCTTGGCAACCATTCTCTCCTGAAGAATATCACAGAATGTTTTACATTATCAGGGGCCTGTTACAAAATTGTCCCCAAATTGGTAATTGATGTGTCACCTGATATCATAAGAAGGTATGGAAAGCTTGGGTCTCCTAGGAACTCTTAAATAATTCATACTCTGTTTTGGTTTTTCAAAAGTTTTCTGCCATTGTGTATCCATATAATCGTTATCACGTGTGTGTGATTCCAAACCAATTAAAAGTGAACCAGTTTGTTGCCACAGACAAGGGATAGACGTTTGGTAATGTTAGCTTCCCAAATAAGATGAATGGTTTCTCTTCCGTTTAGAGGAATGCATTTATCCCATTCTCCCGTCTTGGCTATTTGACTCTGTGAATCTGCTTTGCCTTTGCACATTGTGCCATCCCTCCACTGGACACTTTTCTCCTTTGGAGTCGAGCAGCCACCATGTGGCTTACGTTAGACTCTTAGTTCACTGGAGAGTCTACCAGATAACCTTTTGGCATCTTTCACTGGAAAGAGACTTGGGGTGCTCCTAAGGGAATTCAGGGCAGTGTTCCTTGATGCTGCATTTCCCTTCCTGGGTAGTATCTCTGAAAGAGGGATTACTTCCTCCCCATTAGCTATAACCAGGTAGAGTGGGGATGCTAACGGTGTAAAAGGGGCCAATTGACTGCTCCCTCCTTGGAAGCTGAACCTTCAGCAGCAATATGACAAGAGTACACACCCCAGTGTAACCCTTGCCGGGACAAAGGAGTCTGTCAGTTGCCCCTGTAAGGGGATGGAGCTTGCAGCCCCTATGTTATCTTACCTGTGTGCTGATGAGAGGGCAGTGGCCCTGTTCTGCGGATCATCTGTCCCTCCGATCCACACTGTAGTTTCTGTTGCAAAGAGACACATGTGCTGCATCTTCTCTTCTCCTAATGCTGTCTTCTGGAGCCAAAGTTAACCTGCGGCAGCCATAAAATCAGCAGTGACAGATCCTGGTGCTAGAACCCCAGCTCTAAGCCCAGGAGCCTTTGTGGCTTAGCAGATTCTTTTTTATTATTGGTACAGAGCCCTGAAACCAGGGCCACTGAAACTTCTAGTAAGTCCTGGCTTTAATATTTTCAGAATTCATGTCTATAATTCTATCCCATGAACTGAACTGGTAGTAACTGAGTTTATTTCTTTTTCTTATTTATGGAATTTCTGTCAGTCAACTCAATCCTATTTGTTTTTCCTGAGGGAAGTGTGAATTTTTTTTTTTCTCAGAGACTCTCTCAGTCCTTTATGTCTGCTCTCTACTGAGGTCTTGTGGAAGAGCAGAGGCCTTTCTGATTCTGACCCCTCTAGTGAGTGAGGGGAGCAGGCAGAGGCACCTTGGCCTGAGTACTGCCATTTTAGCTCCAGACTCCATTTTATCTGCAGGGTGAAATGAAGCTCAGGTTCCCAACCCTTTATGGAGCTGAGACCTTTCCAGTGACCGACAACCTCCTCCTAAATCATAGCAATAGTTGTTACGCATCTTTAGTCCCCTAGAAACATGGCTGTTCCTAACAGAGGGAACAAGTGGATCTGATTGGTTGGGCTGAAGGCTTGCACTGTATGTCGTTTGACAATGATGAACACTCAAGGAAGCCCCTGATCTCTAAATCCCGATTGGTGGACATTCTAACTGTAACTTGGTGGTTTTTGTGCTTATAAATCCCACTTCTGCTCCGGCTCAGGGCTGTCGGGAGAAACAAGGCTCCCGAATCCTTGTCCTGCAGCCCTAATTGACCAGTGATCTGTTTATGTGGTGAATTTAAAAAAAAAAAATCTTTGGAACCCATAAGTGTCGTCTGTCTCCTTCCTCATGGCGCATAACAGGCTAGGTGTAGTAATGAAGTCATGGCTTGAACCCTGGGTTTCAAACACTGACAGCATATTTGGGCATAGTTGCATAGTAGAGAGTTTCTTTTTGTCTCTCTTAAAGGTACAGTGATTTGCCTTCCCAGGTTTTTTTTTTTTTTTTGCATTTCAATACAATAGCATGGTGTTAGGAATATAGGGTTTGGGTAGAGTTCTGGTTCTGCCAGAGAATGGCTGTATGTCCTGTGTTAGTGATATCTTCTTAAGTCTTAAAATATTCATCTATTAAGTATGGTGGTGCACACCTTTAATCCCAGCGCTTGGGAGGTAGAGGCAGGTGGATTTCGAGTTCTAAGCCAGACATACTACATAGTGAGACCGTGTCGTCAAAAAACCAAAACCAAACAGTAAAACAGAAACAAAGCCCAAATCAAAACAAAACAGTAAAATATTTGTCTATTAAAGGGAGGTTCTTAGAAAGACTTGATAAAATGGCATATATAGCATCCTTAGCTTTTCCCACAGAGTAAACAGTCCATAAGTGTTAGCCATTACTTTTTATAGCTGTTATCATTATTACTCCGCTCTTCACTTTCAGCATTCTCTAGCATTTGGTTGGAATTATTAATGGACCGTCAGCTGTATTTATCATCATGGGATGATACATCACTTTCCATGCCTTCTTTGAGAGTCATCTTTGAAGCCATGTCTTATTCTCGGCAATATTCCCGGCCGGGGTTCTTGCGGGGGGGGGGGGGGGATCTTGTTCTATTTCTCATCTTCCGAGGTGTACATCCTCACACCGGGACCTAGAATGTACCTCTGGGAGGGCTCTGGGACAGTAGTGAATGTGGCGCTCCGTCCCTGAAGCTTCGTGACAGCTGTTTGCGTACATCTTAATCATGCCCTCAGGATTGTATTGCATCTTTCCGTTAGTGCCCCGATGCACCGTGGGTGTCAGGCCTGTGTCAGATGTATTTAATGTCAGCCTGTCTTCATAAGCATTGGCACACTTCTGAAGAGAGGCAGGTCTCATTTTCTCTAAGGGAAACTAGAGGCAGAGACATCTGCATTCATAAAAGTACTTGGGGCCTGAGTTTATGTAGCCCACGGATACACAGACGGCCATGAAAATCATGGTTGCTTCCTCTGAACGCTGCCAAGGAAGTCCATTGGCATCAAGGGTCCTGGCTAACCTTCTCCCTTGGTCAGTAGAGGGTCATTTCTCCCTTTAGGTTTGGTAAGTCCTCCTAATTTCCAAGGGCTACCAGGAGAGCATCTGTCATGTCTGGGAAAGCAAGTTTTCGAGCTAAGGCTGGGAATGACTGTCCAGATTTTGCACTTGTGAGACCTCGGTATTCCTTCAAGTCTTTATTGACACCCTTTCAAAATTGAGTGCAGCTGCTTTAGGGGATTTTCTTTTTTAATCTCCTCGCCTTCCCCCCCCCCCATATTTCCTCCTATGGTTGAAGGTCTTAAATCACCCAGACACTTCCTCTTGAATGAACCTTACTAACAGCTGCAGGGTTTGTCTTACTGAGTTAGTACTTTATTTTTTTAACAAACATTAGAATTTGCCTTCAGTTCTATCATGGAATTCATCTGACTCAAATCTAGGACTTTGCTTTGGACTTTTCTTTCACTGCTTTTTTAAATCAAACTTTGATATTTCCGTTAACATTTTGAATTGGGCCACAGGATCTGAGTCAGGGATCTCCTCTTAGACTTGGTCAAGGCCCATTTTTATCATGTAGTTTAAAAATGTATCATTGTGAACCCTCTTCTCCACCATCATGGTTTAGTTCAACTTTCATTTAGGACACAGTGACTGAATCCAGAGACATAAATGAAGCACTGTGCATGCCATCAAGGCGCCCTTAACAAGGCATGGGCATTTGAGTACACAGATAACATATGATCCATTTCCCACTGAAATAGGGAGAGATGCCTGAGAACACGGGGCTGTTAGGGAGATGTCAGCAGAGGGTGCTTCAGCAGAGAAGGTGAGGTGCTGGTTTCAGAGGCTTAGGCTAAATAGAGAGGTACATAAGACATTGAAAGAGTAGTTGGGGAGATATAGCTAGAAGACATGTTCATGACCAGTACAAAAACCCTTGTGGAGGAGCTTGCCCTCCGGTAGATACTAGATGCTGCTTTCAAAGTCAAGACCAGAAGTTGAGGAGCCCATTGAGCAAAAAGCGACTCGCCTTTTACAGAGAGCAGGCTGGCTGTTCAGGTGCAGCAGGTGGTTTGGGAAAGGAGTTGACGCAAAATTACGCTTCAGTGTGAGCTTTAATAGGTGATTCAGCCTTGTGGCCCCAGGGCTGTGATCACAGTTTGAGGTTGGAGAGAGCCAGGAGGGCACTAAGATCATCCTCGCAGAGGAAGCATGAAGGGGCCTTCAGGCAGAGAGACAGTCTTCCCTTAGAAAACATGGAGCGGTGCCTCATCAGGAGAGATAGCCGAAGTGGTAGAGTAGGAGGGACAGCTGCCAGGTACGGCATGATAGGCGTCCTGAAGGGACAGCCTGCAGATTCCCTGAACGTAGATGTTCCCGACTTTGATAGGCTTTCATGGGGGTGGGTCAGAAGTTCCACACCAGAAAGTTTAGCGCAACCTCATCAAGGGGCTGAGGAGTCTGGTACTGGGTGAGAACATAAGCATTTTGCAGCTCTGAGGAGAAGACACTCGAGGTCCAGCACATCTTGACACCCCGTCAAGTGTCTGTGCCCCAGACGGCGTGGCCTGATAATCTGTGGGAAGATGAAAGGCCTCGGGAGAGTCTGGGCTGTGTCATTTCTTACCTGAAGCACTGGTTGACATTTGATGCACTTAGTGTTCATAGCATTTGTTGATGTTATACACAGTCAAGCCCTACTTCTGGATTTTTATTTTGTGTTAGTGATGGATCATCCTGGCTCCTAGGTATGGCACCCCATTCTGAGTGAAAGAAAAGCACAGCCTTTCTGAGTTGGCCTTGCTTGCGGCTAAGGCTTGGGACTGCAAGTGCAGAATCGCTTCCCAAGCATCAGAAAAGTCGACTTTTAAAACCTGAGTCATTGCAGCTACGTTTTAGTTACTGCTAGTGCTTTTAGAGCTGGGTGCCAACCACTCAAACAAAACAAAAAAACAACAAGTTAGTTTTCATTTCATGTAGGCCAACCTTTACTATTAGAGGAAAAACCATGTCTGGAGCTAGAGTCTTGCAATCTATACTCATATGGGTGCAAGTTTGAGCACTCAGCCTTGAGCAGCACTCCGAGGCACCTCTAATTGCATGTCCCATCTCTTCTTCACTGAGCTGGAAGTCCAGGTCTCCAAATGGAAACCCCGATGCCACACTTCTCTTGTAGGAGAAACAGCAAGGGTGTCCTGTAACAGAAAGGGAGCGCTCGGGATTTGGCAGACAGACGCTTGCTGCCTTAGCTCTAGGAGCTTTTCTTTCGCTTTCGTTTGTTACCAGGGTAGAGCTTCTAAAATACTATGGAACGGTAGCCCTCCATCTCTTTTGGGGCTTCATTGGAAATTCCTTAAGTGTTTTATTAGGAACACCAAGAGTGCCATTTTAGTATTTTGTCTATTAACTAAACTTATTATTTTAATGATTTTTCCTAGTTTTTGAGAATTAGTAGTGTTTGAATTGTTTAAGTGTCTCTAAAATAGTTATGACTTTTTATTTTATGTGTATGAGTATTTGCCTGAATGTAAATATGTGCACCATGAGTATGCCTGGTGTACGCAGAGGCCACAGAGCGTATGAAATTCCTGGAACTAGGGTTATAGACAGTGTGAGCCACGGTGTGGGTGTTGGGAACAAGCCTGGGTCCTCTGGACAGTGAACTACCCTCTCTCCACCCTGTTTAAACACCTCACAAAAGCGAGCTGCCATGTGGGTGCTGGGAATCGAACCTCCAAAGGTCTTGAGTTCAATTCCCAGCAACCACATGATGGCTCACAATCATCTGTAATGAGAATCTGGTGCCCTCTTCTGACAGGCAGGCATACGTGCAGACAGGACATTGTATACAAAATAAATGGAAAAAAAAAAAAAAAAAAAAAAAACCAAAAGAAAGTAAATATGTTTGGTTTACCTGTGATTATCGAGACTGGATTTATTTATTATTCATTGTGTGTACAGTATTGTGTCTGCATGTATCCCTGCAGGCCAGAAGAGGGCACCAGATCTCATTACAGATGGTTGTGAGCCATCATGTGGTTCCTGGGAGCTGAACTCAGACCCTCTGGAGAAACAGCCAGTTCTTAACCTCTGAGCCATCTCTCCAGCCCAGTTCATCTGGCTTTTAAGATACTGTTTAGATATGAAGTTAGGTATCGTCTCTGTATATAACTGTTTGAAGTAGTGATTGCTTCGCCTTCAGAATTATAGAATTAGCATTTTTGTCTATTTTAGGTTCGTTTTAGGGGTATAAACTCTTAATGACATCCCTTTCACAAACCACATGTATCAATAGTTGTGTTTCTTGAGAGCCACATTGCAAGTTGTGTTAAGGGTAGGCTGTGGTCTATCTGTGGAAATGCAGGTGTCTGGTATGAATTTTTAAAGGATAATAAAGCATGGTGGTAGCCAGAGGATTTCCAAGCCAAAAATGCCTCCTATTGATACATGACCATTACATTTAGACATATGCATCTGATCCCATTGAGGCTCATTTAGTAGTCTTTTATTGCCCTGCAAAAACCATATTGAATATATATATATATATATATATATATATATATATATATATATGCCTCCAAGGTTCAAGAAATGGCATATAGAAAGAGCATTTACCACAGGGGAATTCTACAAATATAAAGGCAGCTTGAGCTCCTGAAATGTATTTTTCTATTTTCACACTTTGTTACAGGAAGCGTATACCTTAATTGAGAAGCTCGAAGCAGAACAAAATGCCCTATATTCCTATCAGAAGTACTTGGAAAGCTCAAAAACAAAGAAGAGCAGGATCCCTCCCCCACCCATCTTGCTGGCCCGAACCCACTGCTCCGTGACTCTGAAACCTGCTCCGTTCGTTTCAGATGTTAAGGTACGGTGCCCTTCCTGAGTGCTGCCCACGCCATGCAATGGAAGTGCTTTTGTGACCATAACGACTCCGGGTATCACTGTTTGCAGCGCCTGAATAGTCCTATTTATCAGCACCGAGCATCAGATTAGTGTGTTCGTGTCTCACCTGCACTTAATTTATTCATGATATTTCCCCGTTATGAATTGCCCTGGAAAGCTATCTCAAACACACAGTAAGGAGAAGCAGGAGAAAAATCGTTCCCTCTCTGTGTCTTTGTGATACTTGTATGCTGACATTGTGTTCAGGGTAGAGGGCTGGAGCACACTCAGAGGGTAGTTGGAAGCGGCTATGTCCTCTGAGAGTCGGCCCTGGGGATGAAGCAACCGGACACGGGAAGGTGGTGGGTTGGTCTAGAGCACTGGTTCTTGACCTGGGGTCACGACCCTTTCGAGGTTGCACATGGGATTTTTACATTATGATTCATTACAGTCGTAAATTTGCTACTGTAATTTTAGGTAAAGTTATGAAACAGCAACGGAAATCATTTTATGGATGGGGGTCACCACAACATGGGGGACTGTATTAAAGGGTCGCAGAATTAGGGAGTTGAGAGCCACTGGTCTAGAGATTCTGTGTAAATTCCCCTCGAGTCGCTGTGGAAACAAGTGACGATCCAAATGTCTCCATAGTCACGAATCTTTATGCCTTTATTAAGATGAACCCTTTCTCCCATCCCTGAGTCCCAGAACTCGGCCTGAATGGGAACAACACTTGGGATTTCATTTCCTAACAGGAAATTGGCTCCAGCTAGTTTGTGTTTTAAATGTTGCCCCTTTCTCTTTATTTGCTCTTTGATGTCGCACTACAGTACAATCCTATCTTTGACTATCTTTAGGGCATTTTGCACGCAGAGACTTTGAAGTCAAGCGCATTTATGCTTTAAACTCCAGCTCTGCTCCTTACTGGCAGGACAGCTTTAGAAAGGCCAAAACAGTTTGAAGATTTCTCTCCATGTGTGGAGCGTGTTTATCATGAAAAGAACCCGAGAAGGGATGGAGATGTATGTAGTTAGGAGAGGGCTTGTCCAGCATGCATGGAGTCATTGTTCGGTCCTAGAGCCACACAAATTAGCTAGGGTGCCATGTGCCTTTAATCTCAGACCTTTGGAGGTGGAGGCAGAAAGATCAGTTCTCAGTGAACACTCTTCACAGCAAGTTCAAGGCCAGCACAAGACCATGTTTAATTGAACTAGCCTGGTGATGGTGGCACATGCCTTTAATCCCAGCACTCAGGAGGCAGAGGCAGACAGATCTCTGTGAGTTCCAGGCCAGCCTAGTTTACAGAGCATGTTCATGGACAGCCAGGGGCTACACAGAGAAAACCTATCTTAAAAAAGCAAACAAAGAAACACAAGAGGGAGAAAATACATGGAACAAATATAGAACATTCTCCACATATTAGCTGGTGACTTTCTACTTGTGTTAAACACAGGTAATAGAATTTATCAGAACAATTGCTGGGATTACAGGCTGTGAAGCATTACTTAGTGATGTTTTTCATTAGTTCTGTACAAGGAGCACCTTTTGAATGTCTGTTAGCTGACAGGTGCTGTGGGGTCCACAGGCAGCAAGTGAAATGTGGGTGACTTCAGATGGATGGGGTGGCCTTTCTTGAGAAGCCTTGTTGCCTTCATGTGGCTTTGTTCTTTGAGACTGTGGGAGTATAAATGTCATCATTTCAGGGGTAGGAGATTTTGGAAGTCTGTAATAGGAAGTGTTTCATTGGCTTTAGGAAAGTCGCACGCAATGCAGGCTGTGAAATTTACTGTTTGTTTTCAAATATTTTGGTTTAACCCAAACTTTAATTTTTTCAGTATTACTATTTGGCAAATATTTTATTTTATGTTGCTTGAACGTGAGAAGACACTAGCACCTCATATTTGACCTGAAGCTCTAGGGCTTTTTAATGGCGCCTAGGCAGTAACATTTATGTAGGTTACTCATTAGGAGAGCTGGTTCAGGAAGGCTCTCCCTTCGCTTCCCCTTTGTCAACACTAGGTGGTGCTGTGGGCTCATGTAAATTGGCTGGCTTGCTGGTTTGGCCATCTTTTGTTTTACTGAAAACTCGTCTTCAGACTTGGCTTTCATTAAAATCTGTTTCTATAGCTGCAAATGCTAATGTTACTTACATTGTCTATAAAATCTTATTCCCAAAGTTAGCGACTTGTTCACACTGTCTCTATTCTTATGTAGATTCTAATTACACATTGCTTCTTTGTGTTACACAAAGTAGGAACAAAATAAAAACATAAAATCTGCTGGTAAAAAAATGCTTTTAGAGAGAACGTGCCCTCTAGATTCTGGTCTGTGTGGTATAATTTAGTAGAGCAACAACAACCTGCCACACAACACAGCCCGTCTGCCCCTCCCTGCCCGGAGAGTGAAGTCTTTGTGTGCCTAATCAAGAGGTGATAAGTCTGTTATTGTGGTGTTTGTGCTTTGTTTTGCTTTGGGGATTCATTTGAGTTTCATCCTTGTCTTCCAGCCTCCCGTCTCTCCCCTCTGTCTGCTCATGTTGACTGGCACTCTTAATTAGTCATATATGTCACAGTCACTGGGGAAGTTATCCCTGGAAGCACAAAGGGACGGACACTAGTACCAGAAACCTCTCTGGTTGAAGCTACAGAGCCTTGGGTGGCTAGGCCTTTGGTAATTTTAGAAAGTAACCAATTCTGTACAGACTAGCCTTTTAAAGAGTGACCTAGAGTGGGATCAGGATTGGGACTAGGTGGGTGTGTAACGCCTGTGTCTTAGGCTCTCTCCTCTGGATTCTCTACCCTGTTGTTTTTGTCGTGTGTACCTGTCACATGAGAAGTCTTTTAAATGGCGATCTCTGTTCCCATCTCGTCGCATCCTGAGACCCTCAAGATGAAGTTGCCTTTGTAACGACATCTTGGTTCCCACGACAGTAGCCATTTTGTCTCCAAGGGATGCGGTGAATATTCGTCGTGCGATTTTTTGACAGCGACACTAAAGACATACACTAGAGAGAACACAGTCTCTTCAGCTAATTGTGCCAGCAGAACATGGAGAAGCCTGAGACCAGAGCCTTGTCTCATGCTGTAAGAGATCAATTCAAAGCAAGCCCAAGACCTTAATAGGAGATGGGAAACCCTGAAAGTACTGGAGGAAGACACCTCGGGATGCAGGCACAGGCTGAATCTGAGGAGGACTTTGTGAAAAGGACTGGGATAGCTCAGGGGAAAAAAAAAAAAAAAAAAAAAAAAAAAAAAAGAAGCAAGATTTGACAATTAGGATTTCATGAAATAAAAACAAATAAACCTCTGTTCAGCCTAGGAAGCAATTCAAGGAAACAATTTGTGGGAGAAAAGTCTTTGCTAGTCATATCACAACATCACAGATGGAGACTTAACGTTTAGATTCTACAGAGGACATAAGAGACTAAAACTGCGGCTAGAGAGATGCTCATTGGTTGAGAGCACTCTGCCTCTGGTAGGGGACCCACACACTGTGGGGCTGCTCACACACTGTGGGCGGAAATAGAATTAGTACGCAAAGTAGTGTGGGGACTCCTCAGAGAACAACATAGCTACCGTGCGACCAAGTTCAACCCCTCATGGGTGCTGGGCCAGGAAGACACGGCAGAGGTGGCAACCCACCTGTGTGTTCAGCCATATTCCCAAGAGCTCCGTTACAGAACCTGCCCGGGTGTCCGCCGATAGACAAATGGACGAAGAAAATGTAGACTACATACATACACAGTGGAGTTCCATCAGACATAAAAGGCATGAATTATATTCTTTGGGACACAGGGTGGAGATCACTATATTAAGCAAAGTCAGTTGGACTCAAATAGACAAACGTAGCGTGGTTCTCTCATTTTCAAGTTTCATCTTCTGTGCAGATGCATTAAATCATGCGTGTATATAGGCCATGGAGGCAGAGGGCGGACTGGGCGAGTGGATCAGAATAGCAGAAGGCGAAAGGGAAAAGATTGGCCGTGGTCAAAGTACTTGCATTTGCACGAAAATGTCTTTATGAGACCCAGCGCCACACATAATGAACATATACCAATAAAAAGCAAAGTATATGCCAGTTTACTGATGTTACGTAGTAGAGAACTGCTCAATTAATAGTAATTAGCGTAGGCAATGATGAGGGCCTGGGAGGAATGGCTCAGTGGGTCAAAGTGCGGCCAAGCAAGCATAAGGATCTGGGTTCGAACTCCCAGAACCGATATAAAAGCCGGACACACAGTGTGAGGGTTTGTAATCGCCTTCCTGTGTGGAGCAGGGAGGATGAGGCAGGAGAATCCCTGAAGGCTTGTGGGCCAGCTAGCCTGTTTTCTTTCTTAATGTGGAAAAACAACGATTCTATCTCAAGCGAGGAAGAAACCAATGACTCACAAACTGTGTTTGCTAACTTTCATACACGAACTGTGCGTGCTCGAGCACGTGCAACATACATACGTACAGTGCGTGCGTGCGTGCGTGCGTGCGAGCGAGCGAGCCAGTTTATGAATAATATCTCAGTCTTGATTGTCCAGGTAAGCAAGCCCCACATTTGGGGTTACCTTTTAAAGATGGCATACGTCATATAAGTTTAGATTTCGTAGTTTAACAGATGAGTAGCTACTGTTCTCGTCGGATGATTATTGATTTTGCTACATCCAGACAGAGGAGATCAAGGGCCATTTATTAGACTGCAGCTGATGGCTATCTGTCTCTCTCCCCCCGCCAGGTGTCCTGGTACTGCATATTGGGCTGCAAAGCAGAAGGAAGCTATGGAAAAGTAAGGCTAAACAACAACCATCTCCCGAACTCAGGAGAAGCGGTATGTCCTACTCTCCGTCAGAAGCCTCATTAATGACAACCGAGTGGGTGTTCCCCCCATGAAGTCATTACAGCGGTGGACTGACACTAATTCCAACTCGAGTCACAGCTAAGATCCAACAGAGGAGGAGAAAGGCTCATCCAATTATGATTTAATAGTCACATTGCCTTAATTTTCGAGTAAAAGCTGAAATGTTTCCATCCACAGATACCAGCCGATGGCAAAAGCACCTTTGAAATTAAAGGTTTAGAAATGAATGAAAAATATGTATTTGCTACCGCTGCTTATTCTTCCAACGGGAAGCTCATCGGTGATTCTGTTGGCGAGACAACTAAACCAATCCTCGTTTACCCGCCTCTTTCTGCTGTGACTGCTCGGATGTACCTGACACAGGTAGAGAAGATGGCTGCTGTTCGCCATCTCTTTTTCTTTCTGTTAAGTATTTGCTAACTGATACCCGATGGAAGAAAAATCACTGTAGACATTCCACAGTGCTTGTGATACGTATTTTCCACGACTGCAGCTTTCTTCATAAAACACAAATCGTTGCTTGCCCTATTAGTGAATTTGCTTTCACATAGAGCATTTTCCCCAGGGCGTACAAATGTAATCTTAGACGTTTTAGAAAATACTGCGATGCTACTTGTTACTACCCAGAGTAGTGGATCTTACCCTGGGGCAACGTTGTCAATGCCTGGTGACACTTTTGGTCATGCTGCTGGTATCTCATGAGCAGAGGCTGATAAGGAGCATCCAGTGTGACAGGACAACTTTCTGCAACTAAGAAGTACCCAACACAGGCTGGGGATATAACTCAGTAGTGATAGAATACTAGCCCACTGTGCACAAGGCTGTGGGTTCAGTCACAAACACTGTAAAAATAAATAAAAAAAAAATCCAATACAAAATGCCATACCCAGAGAGAACTCTTTATTTTTTTTTGTGCATCTGCCTATTTACCTATTGACCTTTCTTCTTCCTTCCTTCCTTCCTTTCTTTCTTCCTTCCTTCCTTCCTTCCTTCCTTCCTTTCTTTCTTTCTCTCTCTCTCTTTCTTTCCTTCTGTCTGTCTGTCATCTATCTATACATGCAATTGTATGTATAAATAGTAATGCACATATATGTATTAATTTGTATATGTTATTTAAAACCATATAAACCATTTTACTTGATAGTTTTCTTGCTTTTTCTTTTTCTGTTTCAAGACATGGTTTCTCTGTATAGTC
The DNA here is from genome assembly GCF_943737965.1 of Phodopus roborovskii. Lineage (NCBI taxonomy): Eukaryota > Metazoa > Chordata > Mammalia > Rodentia > Cricetidae > Phodopus > Phodopus roborovskii. The sequence goes on along the minus strand of NW_026126618.1, from coordinate 4,408,103 downwards.
CTGGCTGTCCTGGAACTCTCTTTGTAGACAAGGCTGGCCTGAACTCAGATATCTGTCTGCCTCTGCCTCCTGAATGCTGGGATTAAAGGTGTGTGCCACCATGCCAAGCTGATATTTTCATTTACTAGGCAATTTTTGTGTTTCTGTTCTGTTAGAAAATTTCCTATGAAGTAGTCTTTAATGATTCCATTTTATTGAATTATTTTTAAATTAAAATACAGTTCTATAATCCCCTTTCACTTCCTTCCTTCTAACCCCTTCCATACTCCCCTACCCTGTAGAATTCTTGGCTTGTTTAACACTGTATGGAGACTTGTGGCCATGTTGTAGTTTCCTTAGTGATCCTTTACTGCTGGGTATTTAGAAACTCTTCAGTATTTTGTTACAGTAGAAAAGCTAAAACATGCATCACTGCATATGAATCTCTAACTGTACCCATGGCTGTTTTTTCAGGATAAATTCATAGAAAGGGACGTAGCAGGATCATGGAATCAGGTAGACCCAAGTTCAGATTCAAGGTCCTCATAGTAGTCATGTGGTACTGAGCAGGGGAGTTTCGTGTTTGAAGGGAGGATGGCAATAGGATGTCCAAAAGTCTTAGGGATGTCAGTGGAGTTCTGTGTGCCAAATGTTTAACGATAACATTTTTCTCGCAGTACACACTGGATAAATATTATTATTATTATTATTATATTTTATAAATATTATTATTGATAGTTATAAACAAGCCCCCCCCCATGATCAGTCTTCTTTCTGAAATAGCTGCTGTCTGACTGAAGATGGGTCACCCATGACTAGGACACCAGAGTGACTCATTGACCTAGGTCTGAAGGATCTAATTTTAAGCCTATTGTTGGCTGTAGAGTGGATGGCTTTCTAAATTTTATCATATTTCTATTGTGCTGTGCTATTTTTCTTTTAATAGTTGATTAGTATTATAAGCTTGGATCTCACTGGCATTTTATATGATCATATTTTTCAAAGAAAATTAAGTTGAGAGAATTGCTAAAATTTGTCTAGCATTGGTGTAGCATGTCACACTGGCTCATGGTTTTCTGGTATTTTGATTTCGTTAGAACTTAATATATTCTCTAATTTGCAGCCATGGAGTTATTGTGAGGCTCTGAATATTTCATCAAGACCTAATTTTTCTCCTGGGAGTGGTTTGACTCTTGGGTTCCATTTGGCAGAACTTTCACTGAAAGTTAATAAAATGAAATTCAGGCCACACTGCGGGCATAATGAGAAATACCATGGAGCCATGACCTTTGTCTCTTTATTGACACTGTATTTGCCTAGGTCACTCAAGATGGTTGATGGCCATGCTCCCATAATGCCAAGGGGCTAAGGCAGAGCCTCCTTAATTCTCGTTTGAAGAATACGTTTTTATATATTCTAGTTTAATATCAACCTTTTTTTATTTTTCTTTTTAAAAGTGCAATCGGGTTTTCATAACAGTAGTTAGCTTTTAGGGTCAGGACATCCCTGTTCATTAAAATGCATTATCATAAATAATATGTAGTAAAAGATGAGCTATTCCCCTAAATGCTTCTGCTTATCATGGCCTTGTTTGGGGGGGAGGGACTTAGGTTGTGCTTTTATTTTACATTATTCTATAAACATTAAAGTCAGACTAATCTTTAATAGGTCTTCCACTAATGTAGAACACTGGTAATTTAGTCTGATGTTTTTAAAAAGAAACCCTTTAGAATCATATTATTTTGTGAATATTCCCTAATTTTTGGCCTCATTTCTGTTTACTGTTTTAAAACATGTAGTCCTTAAAGAATGTATTCTTTCTAATGCTGCGACCCTTTAACACAATTCCTCAGGTTGTTGTGATCCCCAGCCATAAAATTATTTTGTTGCTACTTCATAACTGTAATTCTGGTACTGCTATGAATTATAATGTAAATGTATGAAATGCAGGGTATGTAATATTTGGATCCAAGGGAGTAACAACCCACAGGTTAAGAACCATTTTGTTGATGCTTCCTATCTAAGAACATGGGGGAATCTTTCCATTTCCTGATATCTTTTTTAATTTCTTTAAAGATTTAAAGTTCTTTCTTTAAAGACTTAAAGTTCTTTTCATACAGGTCTTTCACTTCTTTGGTTAGAGTTACCCCAAGATATTTCATGTTGTTTGTGGCTATTGTGAAGGGTGATGTTTCTCTGATTTCTTTCTCAGCCCATTTATTGTCTATATATATGGGAGGGCTACTGATCTTTTGTTTTTTGAGTTTATCTTGTATCCTGCCACTGGGATGAAGGTGTTTAGCAGCTGTAGCAGTTCCCTGGTAGAAGTTTTCAGGTTACTTATGTAAACTATCAAGTACTGAAAGATTGACTTCTTCCTTTCCAATTTGTATCCCCTTGATCTCCTTTTGTGATGAAATTTTGTAACCAAATTCTTCTTCTATATAGTGTCTTACTAGCCTTGTCATCAGAGCTAAACTTAGAATGAAGTCCATCGTGCTTTAGAAGGGGCTGTGAAATAACCAACTGGGGTCAGGTACTCACTCACCCTGGCAGTAAACAATGTTTGGCATCCTTCTACTGGAGCAGGAGGACATTACCAGAAAAGGGTGATTTTTTTTTTTCCCCTCGAGACAGGGTTTCTCTGTATAGCTTTGGAGCCTGTCCTGGAACTAGCTCTGCAGACCAGGCTGGCCTCAAACTCACAGAGATCCACCTGCCTCTGCCTCCCAAGTACTGGGCTCAAAGGCGTGCGCCACCAACGCCTGGCTAAGGGTGCTTTTAAATGTAGTGAGCAGACCACTTCTGGGTAATTAGCCTGTCCCAGCTACCCCAGGTAAGGAATCCTGATACCCCAGTGTGTAGAAGTAAGTTAGTGTTCTGGTTTCCCAGGGTGCTGGGATCTACCATCAGAGTTCATGGTTCACTAGGACCTAGGAAGCCTACGAATTTTGCATTTCTAAGTAGTTCTGAATAGATAAAGTAAATCGGCAGACTAGATGTCAGAAGGTGGTGCGTGTTAAGGAGCAAATATCTGGAGTAAGGCAGGGGGAATGTAAGGTAATGACCGTGTTGATAAGAGGACAGGGAGGGTACGATTTGAGGGGAGACTTGAAGGAAGTGACAGAGTGGTTCTCCAGGGAAAGACATTCTGAAGAAGGAACAGTTGGAGCAGGAGCCCTAAGATTTTCAGGGGTTCTCCCAGTCCACGGTGGTTTGAATGAGAGTGCCCCCACAGACCCATACGGACGAGTGGCACTACTAGGAGGTGTGGCCTTGTTGGAGTGGGTGTGGCCTTGTTGAAGGGAGTGTGTCACTGTGGGTTCTTAGAGGTTTCAGATGCTCAAGCCAGGCCCAGGGTCACTCTCTCTTCCTGCTGCCCACCAATCTGGGTGTAGGAACGCAGCTACCTCTCCAATGTCAATCATGTCTGCCTGCCTGCCACCACGCTCCCCACCGTGATGATAATGGACTGAACCTCCAACCTGTTCTGTCCAGTGCTGCTGGGTTAATTATTAGTGAACACGAAGACATCATGGCACTTTCTGTTAAAAAGCCTATGGTGCTTCATGAGTTCATAGACCTTAATTATTCATTTTTAGTCGGCACATCTAGTGTTCACCAGGCCAATACCTTATTCTTTAGGCGACTAGGGCTTTTAATAACCCAATTTCAAAAGAAAAATGCTCACTTGTGGGTCTGCCAACCCTCACACATCATCTTACTTTCCTTGGACCATCTTAGAATTTCACGGTGTCTTAGGGACTGTCACTGCCACTGTGTGATTAGTCAGATGGGGCCCATCGCAGTGACTTTCTGTACTTTAGGACATGACTCTCCTACTTCTACTGACTGTCTCTGTGCAGGCTCTATGCAGGCTCCCAGCCTCTACATGCCCCAGCCTCCTCACTGCATAAAGGCTTCAGCTGGGCTTTGCAGAGTAGTAATCTAAGGCAAGGTTTCTCTGTGTAATAGTCCTGGCTGTCCTGGAACTTGATTTGTAAACCAGGCTGATCTCAAACTTATAGAGATCTGCCTGCCTCGGCCTTCCAAGCACTGAGATTATAGGTGTGCGTCATCACTGTCCAGCAGGCCCGAGTCTCTACTGTAGCACTTCGCTTCTAGAAAGTTCCATCTGGTTCCAAGGCCTGGCAGAACCCATGTCCTACATTAACCTTTCTGCACGCTGCCTGTTTTCCTTCCAGTCCCCATTCATCACTCCAACCTTTCACCAGTGTTCTCTAACCATTTCCTATGATTTGTGTCCTCGCCTTAGGGTTCAACTCAAGCCTCCCTCTCCCTCCATATGAAAAGTGCATCCGGTGTTGCTAAGACCCCCGCCCCCAAACAACAATTGTGGTCTTCTGAGCTTTGCTGTGCTGTTGTGTAGTTTATACCTTCAGCTTGTTTCCAGCCACATGGGTGGCGAGGTCATTTCTAAGCCCACAGGAGCCGGCTCCTCCAGCATTGAGCACAGGATAGGAACTTTTGGGAACGCTTACTGCTTGGTGGGTTAGGAGGAATCATTTGACAGACTAGAGAGGTTCTGGCCCTGTAAGCTTTCCCCATAAGTGGATAAAGTTCTAGAAACATGTCCTCTCTGTGCTCAGTTCATTGCATTTATTTATGCCCTATCATTTGAAGCAGCGTGGAAGTCATTTGATGAAGGTTCATGTGATGTATGCATTTAAATAGAATTTTTAGAAACTCCCTTAAATATATTCTATCAAAAGAAGGTCAGTTGGTGATAATTTTTTTTTCTACTGAGCTTCTAACCCTCACTAGTGAAATTATTTTTCCCAACACTGGATCTGTTAAACTTAAAAGATATGGACTCTTAGAAAGCATTTCTGTTTTATTCTTTACCCTTTTCAGCTGCCAACTCTTAGCTGCACAAAAGCTCGGAAAGTGTCAGTCAGAACCAGGAAAGAATGAAATAGATTTCATATATCAGGTTGGAGAAATCTGATTGTTTCTTTTGGAGCATATTGTTCATTATAACGTTATCTATAATAAACGGGGCATACTGCTGAGATGGATGGAAATGAAATTAATTTGGCTCAGATGTGATCTTTGTTTTGCTTATGAGGGCTTAAAACATCCTTACAGAGTTTCAAATGTCCATGCAATTTAGAAATAAAAGAGGCTTCAAAATGCGTCTACTTCCCCTGCCAGTGTTCATCCATGGCCACCCTATCCCCTCACTAAGGCACGGTGGAGCAGAACAGCAAACGTGACATAAGTGTGTGGCAGGACGTGTCCCAGTTCTGTGTGAAATCTACATGTTCCGAGTGAGAAGATCCTTTGAGACAGTTTTTTTTTTTTTTTTTTGTTGTCACAGGTCGCTTATCAGATTGGAAACTTTGAGTTGGCCAAGAAGGTCTTCTCCCCAGTTTGGGGCTATTTTGTTGCTTCCCCCACTCAGGATGATCAGTCGGTGATCTCTCTCAGCAACATTATGACGATCACACAGAGAAGGTAATTAGAAATGTTACTCCAAAGCCCCGAAGTCGTGTGTTTTCGTTTTCAGATCAAGATAGCCCATGTAATATCTAACCAGAACTACAAAGAGTGTGTATTCCAAGGTCTTCAGTCCTCATTAGAGCCGTTCTCACTGGAGTCAGGAAACAGTGAGGCAGATGGGTGAAGGCTTTGGAATAAAAATGTCAAGTGGCAGCAGCCAGAGCAGGAGCGGTCACTGGAGACTTTGAAACCGAGTAGGGGGAGCGTCGGTTAAGGTGAGGGCTTGAGTGCGGACTGTGATGGTGAAGGTTTCCTCCTTTGTTTCAAATAGGCTCCTAGGATTAAACTCTGGGCAGTTGCCAACATGCCTGTAGGGAAACTGGCCCACTGCCTTTTAACTTGTGCTGTCTCTCCTTAAAGGAGAAGGACTTAAGACAATCCCAAGAGAGAGAACTTCAGGCTCTTAGCTCAGGCAGTGTCTACAAGTGGGGGGGGGGGGAATCCCTCTCCTGCTTATTATTGTCTGAAAGGAGCAACCCCTCCCCCTCACAGATAATGAACTTAAAACGTGAATGATAGGCAGAGTAAGGTGTTGGTGATGCTTATGCACACTAACGCTCAATTCCATTCCTGTTAAACAAGTGTAGACTTAACATTTGCCCTGTGAAGGGCTGTGAGTGCCAGGGAGAAGGGAGGAGGTGAGTCAGGTTTTGTGTGAACTGTAGAATAGAGGAGGGTGAGTGGGGACAGGACCTTCCAGTGTTCAAGGACTGCAGAGCCTGTGGCATTTACTCAGGAGGTGGGGCGGGTGTGGAGGAAGATAACAGTGGGGTGGGAGGTGAGAGCTGCTTTTGCTTTTCCAGCAGGATGCACCTGTAGGTCATGACACTAGATGTTCTGTTTAGTGCAGACATCCAGGTGATAGTCAAAGCCAGAGGGGGCAATTTGGAAATTGTCTCCGGAAGTCACCATCGAAATCTTGAGGAGGAGCCTTGTTTTCCAGAGAATGACGGTCGAACTTGAGCAGAAAAGGGACAATCCTGGGATTGGCGTTGCCCGTGTTAACAGGGCACAAGGAGGAGAGGAACCAAGAAAGAGGCTATTGAAGGGGGAGCTGTCCAGGAGATGAGGGGACAGGGAGATGCCTTGCCAAGGGAAGTGGGAGTCACTTGGGGGACCGCCGTGCTCTGTCACATACAAATGCCATGCCAGGCTCCGTGAAATCCTCTAGGAAGGTTGAAATCAGCAAGGATAGAAATCAGCAAACATTTAGAGTTGGCAATTTGGAGGTCACCAGTGAATTCAAGAGAGCAACTTAGACAACACCGAAAACCAGAAATGATTTCGTGATGGGCTGAGAAATAATGAAAATGGAGATTCCAGGCAAGCAAGGACCACTCACAGGCACGAGAGAAAAGAGAAGCTCGCAGAGGCTCGAGGGGAAGGTCAGGGTTCCAGGAAGGATTGTAGAGTCGAGAGGGGAGAGCCAGTAAGAGGGTAGGAGTGGCAGGAGAGGAGACATAGAGACACAGAGACAGAGAGAGACAGACAGACAGAGAAACACACACACAGACACAGACACACACAGAGAGAGACACACACAGAGACACAGACACACACACACAGACACACACAGACAGACACACACAGAGACACAGACACACACACAGACACACACACAGAGACACACACACACAGAGACACAGACACACACACACACACAGAGACACAGACACACACACACACAGAGACACACACACACACACAGAGACACACACACACAGACACACAGACACACACACATAGACACACACAGAGACACAGACACACACACAGACACACACACACACAGACACACACAGACACACACACATAGACACAGACACACACACAGAGACACAGACACACACACACAGACACACACAGACAGACACACACAGAGACACAGACACACACACACACAGAGACACACACACACAGAGACACAGACACACACACACAGACACATACCCTGTGTGTGTGTGTGTGTGTGTGTGTGTGTGTGTGTGTGTGTATTAACGATTTGGGGCTCTTTCCTGCTCTGTGGGGTCAGGAGGTTCAGAGCAGATGGACCTGAAGCTTGAGTCTGAGGGTTTGTCACCAGCTAAGCCTGGGTTGGAAGCCAAAGCTGGCCAACAGATGACAAGCTTGGCTGACCTTTGGCACTGTTGACTGCAGTTTAGAGAAGGCTACCAGAAACAACCAGAGCTGCTAAGACACACTCTCTGTAGCAGAACTTGCTTTGAAAGCTCCTGTGGGCACAGAGTCCTCAACCTGACTTACTGTAACTCCATCACGCTGACGGAACTTTACATTCCTAAGAACTAGGCACGTTTGCCACGGGTTACTTTTACAGACCGGTGGCCTAGCACCTCAGCTGCTTCACGTTCTTAGGTGTGAACTTGCTTTTGGCTTTCCCCTAAGAACAGCTGCTCCACGTGCTGCCGTTGCGCTAGGCCAGCGATTGTGCAGGACCACGCTTAACGCCATTTCCTTCTTTTGCAGATTGCATTCCAATATTTTGGCAGACACATCTTCGATCCTCTTATACCTTTTCCTCAGAAATATCTTTGTGATGAGCGACATTAAAATTAAAGAAGAAAATCTCTTCTGTGATAATATTAAAGGCAATGAGATTTTCCCTGCCCAACAAGTGAGTAAATGCCAGGGATGAAACTGAGGGGCTCACTGTGTTTGCTTCTCCCGGCTTCAAGGACAGATTCCTTTGGGATCTCCTGTCCTTGTAGTAGATGGGCCAAGCGAATGTAGCCTGAATATGTTGCATTATTTTATATTCCATGCAGGTCTCAAAGCTGTCATTTCAATCATTCTCCTCAATTTGTCCTTTCTTCTCTATGTACAAGACCAATATATAGCTCAGAAATTCAAATCTGTGCAACCTGGACAGTGAAACACTCCTAGTCCCTCCTGCCACCTCCAAGAACACAGTGGCTTCATTTTCATATGGTTTCTCTGCCTTTGAAAGAGACACAGGGATTAGCGCATTATTATTTACAAAATGGGATCTCAATCAATTTTCTGCTCAACCACCTGCCTTCTTTAAAATGCTTTCTTTCCTTAGAGATGCTTTTATGCTGGTGTATGTTAACTTGCTATGTTTTCTTGAACTATAAAATTGCATGTTTACACAGAGACATCGATTTAATGCCCCTCCCAGGGGTGGACTCTCAGGGCATTGACACCAGGCTCTGTGTCGTCTGCAGCCCCCTAGTTCTGTGACTTTGATAGTGGTCTTATATTGGCCCCTCATCCCAGCTTGAGCATCTCCCTTTGTTCTGACCTTCCTTGTGGGATATGGAAGTGTCAGGCATCTGCTTTCCTCCGTCTTCTGTTTTTTTTTTTTTGTTATACTGTTTTGATTTGCTCATTGATGAATTAACTGGCAGTTGGTTGCACGAGGCCCATGCCAGGCCAGCTCACTGTCCTTGAAACCCAGGCTCTCTCTGCATTGCATCTCGCTTTCTCTGTTGCCACACCAAGTCTGAAAAAGAAGTCATTTAAGGAGTGCTGCTGTGAATGTCAGCACCAGAAACCACCTTTCCACTAGAAGCTGCTTGTGTGGAAATATCTGGATAGTGTTCACACAGTTTCTCTTGCGAATAATGTGGATATATAACAAAACAAAACAAAACAAAACAATTTTTTCCAGACAGAAAGCAAAAGAAGAAGAGAGGTCATGGCTCCCTTCACAAGGCATATCTGATATCACAACTCCTAACTCTGCCTTCTCCATCATTTCTATTTTGTAAGTGAAAATATAAATAGGAGTATTAGTCTGGCTTGTCGAAAATGTTCCATTTTCTCATAGATTAAGATGTGAAATTAGAATCTGTTCATGAAGTGAGTACAATATTTTCGGTATGTTACATTTTAATCATTATTCATCACAATTTGTGGTTTTAAACACTAGCATTTTTTTTTCCTGAAATTAAAATACAGCTAAGCTTTTTTGTCTCACTGATAAAATAGATGGGTACATTTTCTGTCATTGGTGACTTTTGTACTGTCTTACCAAAAACACTCTGAAGTTTAATTCCAGGGCTATGCTGTGCATGTGAAGCATTAAGGGAGAGGCAGAGTCCTTTCCAAATTTAGATTTTCTTCATGTTGCCGCTCCTGTTGTTGAGATAGAAGGACCATGTTCCCTAACCCTCTCTGCACCTTAAAGACTCGTGGGGTTGCACACCTGCTAATTCAGCCCGGGTAACGCCGTGTCTTGTGTCTGCACAGATCGCTAGACTGATGGAATGTGAGAACATGCTGGTGGCGCTAGAGCTCAGCATCTTCCTCAATGATTCCAATTATACCCTCCAAGCGGTGACCCAGTGCTACGGGCTCCTCGCGCCCATCATCTATCACAACATTGTTTTGGTACCTGTCATACAGGTAAGGGTGTCCCCCAGCCTCCACGGAAGGTATGTGTGGAAGGACAGTGCAGTGATTATTATGGGAAGGACGAGCAGTATGTCCTCCCTGAAGTACAAATTGGTCAAGAAGAAGGATGGCAGAAGTATCCCAACGAATTGTGTATCAGAAAGAAACCACGAGTGTGTTCCTTTGAAAGCACACAGTCCTATGAAAGGCCTCAGTTAGACACTGGCAATGGCCATGTTTCAGTTTTCAGAGTTATTTCAGTTTCCACGGTCTTGCCATGGTAGGTACAGCAGTATTTCCATCACACACCCCTACGCCATGGCAAGGATGCGTATAATGAATAACCGGAGAAGGCTTGCTCCGTGGTTTGTTGATTTTCTCATTCGAAGGGAGGACGATAGACATTTTGGATAAATGATGGTTAAACACCTAGTTATTCATCCGAAAGAAAAGTAGACTCTGACCTCTCTTTGTAAAACTGCCCAACCTAAAATAAAGGACGACTTCGGAGGTAAAAATGAAAAACAACCAGGAGAGCTGACATTTGTACTCTGGGGCTTTTGGGAAAATCTTCCCAATTAAGAGGACTTCTAAAGCACACCACTCGGGTATTGAAAAAGCAACTTAATTAAATTAAACCCAATTTTAAGCAAAATTAAAACCAAATATAGCCAATATAGTAATTCCTTTACTGGTAATTTATTTCATGGAGCAAAAATTTAATAAAATGAAAAGTACATTTATCTGACAGAGCAACTACCCTGTAAGTGTCACACAGAATAAAATTATTACCTGGCCAGGTGCCGGGGCTCCCACTACCCTTTGTGTCCCGGGCCCATGTATCTTCCTTCTTGGGGGTTTGGTACCGCGTAACGGTCACTGACTTAGTGTGGCCACAAGGCTGTACTTCATCCTCCTCAGAGCCCACACGGCCGCTCTTCATGGGGGCACTTAGCAGGTGCAAGGGTGTTGAGGGTGCTTGCTGGAGACAAGGTAAGTGGAGATAGCAGCAGTGTCGGAGCTGAAGCATTAGCCACGGTCTGCTCAGTGTGAGGGCAATACGTTATCATCGTCCATGCCTGGTGACAATATGTAGCCATTAGCAAAGTAAACTAGGTTTGGAAGCACTGTTTGTGAGGCATAGTTGAAGGAACCAGATAAACGCTCAGACAAGTATGTGTGTGTGTGTATATGTATGTGTGTGTGTGTGTGTGTGTGTGTGTATATGTATATATATATATATATATATATATATGCCATTTTGTGAAATGACAACACAGTTCTCACTGGGTACATTTTTGGACAAACATATATGCACACACGTGTGTGTGCTTTGAGAAATGACCAGGGTAGTCAGCATGATTTGGGGACGTGGTAGGCAATGGGGTCAGAGGGTAAACGAACACAGAAGGGGAGAATTAACATCAAACATACTCACCCGTGTATCAGCATAGGAAATACTGTTTGAACGGTGGCTTGAAGCAGCTCAGAAGAGCAAGCATTGTTCTTGGGAATCACCAGAGTGAAGGGCTTGCCGTAATCTCAGATCTGCCTCTCTGATGACAGTATTGCTCTGACGTGTGCAGCAGGACTAAGAGCCCAATCTCATAGGCAGGTTCTTGATCAAGTTCAGGAACACACAGTGTGAGGCCAGGAGAGGAAGTAAATGCCAGTATTAATTGATTTTCGGTGGTGTGAACCTCAGTTCTAACCTGAAAGGGATGCTATGATTTCAAACGCGTCTACCCTCCCTACTGTATCCAGTGACAGCAGCCGGAACCCCTCTGTACTTTGCCAAGGTCCCCTAAGGATAGAAGTGACCTTTGGTGTTTTGGATTCACACAGCATTTGGCCTCTTTTATGGAAAATAAGCATTGCTTTATAGTTAATTGGTACACTTATTTTGTATTCTTTACTCGTTTTCAAGCAAATGTAGATAGTTGACTCATCTGAAAATGAAACATGTCCATTTTATCTATGTATATCCTTTTATACCTGGTGAATATATTACCAGCAATGATTGATTACAGTAGCACTTGATAGCCTGAGCCTGATAGGATTTACATACTGCATTTTATACTAAATAAATGGCATTTTGACACAAAAATCATTGTGCTTCTTTTCCTTTTAGATTTTGATAAAATGTATTGTGGTTTTGCAAGCAATGCCAAGTATTGTTCACTCCAAGAAACAAGTTGCAAGCTTTGAAAGTATACAGCACATGATAGCTTGCTGTATCTTCTACATGACAAAGGTATTTATTTCATTGTTTATCAAGTCAAACTTCATTTAATCATGGTAATTGGAGTGCATAAGACTAGCACCCCCAGGACCAGAGACAGGGCTCAGAAATGATGAGTTCATGCTGTTCTTGTAGAGTACCCGAGTTTGTTTCTTAACACCCTTGTCTGACAGCTCATAGCTGTCCCTAATTTCTGCTTCCCAGGATCCGATACCCTCTTCTGTTCTCAGAGAGCACCTCCACTAACTTGTTTAAAAATTCTTACAAAAATTAGCAGCCCAGAGTCATTTTTCTTAGATGAAAAGCAAACATAAATCCTGCCTGTTATAGGATGATAACTGTTGTTGATAAAATTATGATGCCCCACAAACTCAACCATGATGTCCCTGAAGTGGCATTTGGATATCATCTGGCATTATTAAAGTCCCACAGAACACATGTTCTGCAAAGACCGTCAGGCTGTGATCATGATGGATGGAGCTCACAGGAGGCTGGCCTTAACTATCAAGGCCAGGCTTTGGGCTAGGATAATGGAATTTAGCTCCACAGAGACCAACAGAGCAGTAAATAGCTGGGTGTGGTGGCCATGCCTTTAATCCCAGCAGTTGGGAGACAAAGGGGGGTGGATCTCTGTGAGTTCTGTACAGTGAGTTCCAAGGCAACTAGAGCTATGTAGTGAGATCTTGTCTCAAGAAAACTTCAACCCCAAACCCTCCCAAACCCCAAACCAAAACCAGAACTCAAGAGTCAAGTAGCGATATCACAATTAAAGGGTTAATACAAATGAGGGGTGTGATGCTTTCATGAAATTAGAATGTAAAAGATAGAGGGCAGCCTTGAAAGAAAGGACAGGCTAGGTATCCTCTTGAGGTGTGGGACAGGTGTGGCAAAATCTGAAGCCAGTGTGAATACAAATCTAGACCATGGCTTGGGAGTGGTAAACCCGGAGACAGGAGCTGAGCATGGGCACAGGCAACATGTAGCGGGAGACACACTGCTTTCTCAGGTTTTAGTCTGATCCTTCATTCAACAGATATTCACTGATTGCTTACCTGGTAGGTTCTGATTTTGGAGTTGGTGTATGGCCAAAGAAATAGAACTTCATGGGTAATACCATCTCTCCAGCTTGGGTAATGAATGACACACACAGGGGTGTGGAAACTCTGGGGAAGGCTTCATTTGAGATTTGGATGTTCTTTAAGCAAGAGGTAAAAGTCCAAGTGAGCATTGAGACCACACAGGTAAAATGTGTGATTTCGTTGGATCTGAGGCCAGGTTGTTGGGCTTGAGACAAACTTCCCTGCGGCATTTGTTAAAGAATTAAGTAATTAAGATAACAGCCCAGTTCTGTCTCATGAGCTTATGCTTTCGTGGGGGAAGACAGAGCACACACACACACACACACACACACACACACACACACACACACACACACGTAATTCTGTGAAGCTTTAAATGACATAAGTAAACAGAAAATCAGGTCAGGGAGAGACGTTTATGGGCTGGGCTTTCGTTAGATGGGAAGGCCCTGGACAGCAGGCAGGACATGTGAACAAACATACTTAGAGGCCCGTGGCCAGTTTCATCTTCCACCTGAATAGGCATGCAGGAAAAGTGGAAATAAGATTTTTTTTTTTCAAAGTAGAAAGTAGAAAGGGAGTTAGATTAAGATGAACATGTGAATATTTATGTAATTTACCCTTCACTATGTTGGAAAAGACCACAAATGGGTTGGGGTCAAGGAGACAACAAAAACTCTAAAGGGGGCAATCAGATGATACAAAGTCAACCAACCAACTAAATAAATGCTACAAGACACCAAGCTTCTGCAACACACAGCTTTGGTATCAAACAGTAGACCGTGAGTTCAGTCTGAAAACACCCCAGCGTAGAGCTGCTCAGAGATGGCGAGAGCTTTTAGAAGGCAGATCCAGAAGTCGTCACATGAGGAGACCAGGAGTTTGGGCTCAAGAAAGAAATAGATGGAGTGGTAATAGGCTTCCTGAGTCCCAAGTAGGATAGAGGTAGGGACATTTATGTAGAGAGGTTCTGGTGACATGTTTGCAGTCGATGGTTATAAGGACAAGCCTTAAAGTCTCGTGCCCAAGAATAGGCTGCTTGCAGTGCAAGGAGAACCAGCTGGCTCCCAGCTCAGCAGCACTAGAAGTTAAAACATTGAAATGTTGTTTGAAGGATAAGGCCTGAGGTCCCAGAACTAATAACCAAGAAAGATACCAGTCACTTACTCAGGCCAAAATAAACACTTTCAAAGTACAAGTGTTCACGGAGCATTGTACCCATGCCCTTATCTGGGAAAAACACTTGAGGAAACATTTTATCAAATGACAATGGATTCCAAACAGAAGTCCCAAGATAGGGGCAGACAAAGAGAGGAATAATAGGAACAATGAATCTCTCAATGTATGTATTATTAAAAGTAAATAGATGATAAGGGTGTGATTGGATTGTGGAAATGCTAAGTAGGACGAGAGTCATCCTTGAAAGACAAACTTATTATTAACCCAGAAGTTATCTTCCATTGTATCTGGTGTGTGTGTGTGTGTGGGTGGGTCAGAACGTTAGAAGGTAGGTTCTTGGACTACGGTTGTACAAAATTATTGTTGCACGAAGTGTGCATAGCTTACGGCTCCTGTTTTTCTGTCAGGACAATTTTTAAAGGTGACTTGGGAATGTGTCACTGTGAGCAGAACCTTATAGTTCAGTGGGATTTTGAAGTGTAGGGGGAGGAAAAAGAATGAACTGGAGGGGGGGAGGGCGAGAGAGACAAGAACAGGAAATATGGGCAGGGAGGGAAAGGGCAGGAAGTGGTAAGGTACGGAAGAGTGTTCATTTTAAAGATGGGAGTAGTAAAATAATTATTAACCACTTTACAAAGTATAGAGATAGTCATAGAAGGTAGGCTCCCAGGAGGGCTGGAAACGCAGGTACTAATACAGGTATCATTTCAAGAAAGACATCTAAAATGAAGCGGACAATGCTTTTTGATGGCAAATACCATCAAAAAGGAGGAAGCTGATGATTTCCACTCCAGGAAAAAAGCAGAGTTCAAAATCCACAAACACTGCCTGGAAGCAAGAGTGGCTTGGCACACTGTCCTTTGGCTCTTTCGGGTTGAGCTTCCCTGCTGGCGGAAGACTCCAGATCTGTTATATACCAGTCAGTCTCAGGGCAGGCTCACGGTCAAGCAATGATTCTACGCCCCCCCCCAAAAGGGAAAGAGTCTGAATTAATATAAAGCTTGAGTTATTTTTTATATAACAGCAAATTGAAGAAAAATAAGATTGAGTGAAAAATGCCACGAAGACATTTGATAACACTTAGCAACCTTTCCTAATAAAATTACTAGTGAGTTTGGAATGAAAGGGAGCTGCTGCATAATGATAAGGACATTTACCCAAATTTTAAAGCAAATATCATACTGAATGGCAAATTTCAGAAGCCATTTCTTTAAAAACCAGGCCCAGGAAGGAGGTGCTGACTTTTCCCAGTTGTATTTTCAGAGGGTTCCTCTTGTGCCATAGACATGGGTTCGGAATACTTTCATAGTAGTAGAAAGGGACAATGCGGCTTACTTGTAATTGTAGGGGTCTCAAACATCTTGCAAGGAATAATTAGAATTACAGGAAAATGATAGGAAGATAATATAAAGTGGATGTGTATTAAGCAGATATGATGCGTGCTGGTTTTGTTTTATGTCAGAAATCATTAGAGATGGAAAGGGCAGACTGTACTGTTTCAAAGTGTCAGTGTACCTGCATAAAGGAACTGGATTCTTGCCAAGGATAGACATTAAAATCAGAACATATGGCAGGCCACATCGAGTTCCACCGCACGGAGATACACTGTAACAGAAATAGAAACCCTTCCTAAAAATGATGCTTAAAGTTAATGCAGTTTTAATCACAATTCCCGTGGGGTTTCTCTAGACTCATTTCAAGGTTCCCAATAGGAATTAAAACTCAGAACAAAGCCGCCATAGTAAAAAATGGTGTTAATGGGCCAGTGGATCAGTGGAATAGACTAGAGGGCTTGGCCCACATCTCCGGAAGAAATGAGTGTTACAAAGGTAGCAATTTGATTGACCACAGAGACTTGGCTCTATTATTGTAGTTTTCAGTGTGGGGGGTCCCCGGTGTAAGTGACTGTGCATCTCAAGTAAAGCCAGAGCCCTACCCCACACCACAGTAACACCCAGCTGGATCCAAGGGCTTCCGTCAGGGGTCACCTTCCTCAGCAATGGGCAGACGCACACTAGGAAGTATAGCTAGCTGTTAAAAGCAAAGTTAAAGGCCAATATCAGGGTGAGAAAATGCATAGCAGGTACAGGATTGTCACCATGGTGGTTGTCTCAGAGAAGAGTCAACGAGAAAACACACCCACCGCGGCTGTAAAGGCGGCACAGTGAGCAGGCAGCAGCTGACAGACAGGTCGTCTTGTGAGATCCAACAGGAGACTTTCAGAGGTTTCAGGCCCAGCGAAGGCAAACTGGGGTCTGCATCCTTAGAGAAAGAAATGACTCCGGTGGCATGACAAGTAGTGATGTGAAGGAGGGAAGATCCGTGGCAGAGGGTGAGTTAGAGGCAGGAAAGGGAGGAAAGTTGAGATGGGGGGGGAGGGGGCAGAGAGGCTCAAGAGTTATTTCTGAGCTAAATGGAGAAGCTGGCAAGCCGTCATGTGCAAGGGATAAAAGACACAAAGCCAGGGCCTGTGCTATATTTTCTAGACGTCTGGACAAGCGCAATAATTTTTAATTGACTCCGGATGAGGGATATTTTCGTGTAGTGAAGGAGACAATGGTGTGCCTTGGGAAGATTCAGTTCTGAGGTTTGCAGAATATCCAAAGCAGCGGTCCTCAAATGGTCCTATAGGCCATGAGTTCCGGGGGAGGAGACGTGTAACCACAGCAAGGCCACACCACATGGGCCGTGACCCAAGCAGCAGCGAAGTAGGATGCTTCGTCAGACAGGCTGTGGAGAGAGAAGGAAAAGGAGTTATGGGCGAGTCCCCAAAGGTGCACTTAATCCAGGGAGCAGCTCCTGCTTCCGAACCCTGGGTGGGGGAGGAGGAATCTGATGAAGCCACCTGCCTGTTATGGCCCACCCTTCTGAGCCTTTCTGTGGCATTGGTCCTGATGCAGTCTCTTTGCTGTAACCTCTGACAACACCTGCTCTTTTCTCTTGCTGCCAAATTCATCCATGCTGTGCTCGGCCTGGAGGACCCTTGCTGCCTTTCTTTTATGATTATTGTTTTCTCTTTTCGTTTTTAAATCCTATGTTATGTGTCTGGGTCCTTTGCCTGCATGTATGTGCAGCGCGTGTGTACCTGGTGCCCTTGGAAATCATTAGACGATGTTGAGTACTCTAGAGCTGGAGTTTCAGATGGTTAAGAGGACCATTTGGGTGCTGGGAACTGAGCCCAGTCCTGTATAAGAACAAGTGCTTTCCACCATCAAACTAGGTCTCCAGGCCCCTGCTAGTTTCTTTAGAGACTGTTCCTCTGCTTGACCTACTCACAGATGCTTCCATGGGAGGAGGCTATTTCTGGGGGAAGGAAGGGTGTCCCTTCCAGGCCAGGGGAAGGGCAGCTTGCACTGTCCGTCAGGACACTGAACACGGCCATGCACCCCGTTTAAATGACTGGGACCACTGCACGGCTCCACCCCAACAAAGACACTGTATTCCAAGGTGACTTCCCAATAGCAAGTTTTCTGCTGAGGAAAAACACAGTAAAGCTTGCTTCCCTGGGTAACTGAAACTTCGAAACTCAAGGGGAGAGGATGAAGCTGTGGAGCGGGAGAGGAAGACCCCTGCAGGTTGCCTGCTGACAGTGAGGAGACAATGTCTGGGGAAGAACGCTGGTTCCAGTCAGCCAGAACGCAGTGGAGGCTGATGTCCTTGACTCCTCATGCTGTCACCCTTAGCCCGGGTACCCAGTGGCTCTGGGTACACTTCCTGGCTTGCCAGCCATGCCCCTACCTCCTGTCCTCTCCCTTGATGAGTCAGGGGATTAACTTGTGCCATAGCAGAAATGCCCTTGAATACACTCTGAGTAGGAAAAAGAACTGATGCCTGCCTGAACTGGGGTTTTCCCCAGCTGGGGTGGTGGGCATCGCCATTCTAGAAGTTTCCTTTAGCCGGGTCTACAGTTCCTGAATCATGGGCTATCTCTGAATTCCAGATGTCAGGTGTTCATTTGGTATAAACAGTTCTAGATTTTCTCTTAGGACATGTGGGACTCAGTCAAGCAACAGTGTTTTTGATTCTGAAAAAAATCCCTTCAGATAGCTCATCACTTTTATTTAAGCAGCAGTATTTCCTCCTCCAGGATGCTGCAGTTCCGAGCTTTGTCGTCTCCCACATTGTGCTGTTTTTCCATTGTGTTAACGTTGTCAATGCTGAACGTTTGCCGTACTCTTCATTTCTGTCCGTTATTTGGTGTGTTGAATAGAACCAGTCCTTTGTTTTTCTCTTCATTAGAAAAATCAGTTCTCCTCATTTATTGTTTTCCCATAACATATTTAGACAAGAGGGAGAAGGCTGCACCTGAGCCAGATGAATGCACATTGGTAAGTGACTGGGGTAGAGTGCAGAGCTCACATCAGCCCACGTCTGTTTTCAAATAGCAATGCGTGCCTCACTCACAAACATGTTTATACATTTTAAATTGAAACACAATTATCTCACTCTTCACCTCCCCCCCCATTTTATCTCTCCAGCCCCTCCCAGGTGGTCTCTGTTCAACTCCTTGTATGTTCCTCCAACTCTCAAATTGATGGCCTCTTTGTCTTTAATTGACTCATATATGTGTATGCACAGACACATAAATGCAACCTGCTGAGCTCGTTTTTTTTTTTTTGTTTTTGTTTTTGTTTTTGTTTTTGTCGTTTGTATGTGTGTGGTTTCAGGGCTGACTACTTTGTATTAGACATCCAAGAAGGGGGCTCATCCCTAGGAGAGGCTAACTCTCCTTCAGCAACCGTCGGTTGTCTGATGTTCTTTTTCTAGGGGTGGGAGCCTGTGAGATGCCCTTTCGAGTTAGCATGTCTATCCAGGTAACCCTTGTTTATTCAGCCGTTTCTAGGAGAGACCGTTTCACAGCACACTTCCTGCTGTTCTGGCTCTTACACTCTCTCTGCCCCCTCATCCTCCATGCTCCACAGATGTAGGAGCCACTGGGGCTGGGCTCCTCACGACCTGTTGAACACCTTGCAGGCCTTTGCCCTGTCGCGGCTTCTTTGCTACATTATGCTCCTCCCGATGCATTGGTTTTATTGGAATACACTGTCCTGGCTCCACAGAAACATTTCTCTTCCTTAGTACTGGGCGGCTCCTAGTAGTTGTAGGTAACCATTCACTATCTCTGAGTCCCTTCATATTAGCCCTTCTCTACATATGAAGTAGCAGTGATTGCATATCTGAAAAAAAGGACCATGTTATCAAAATGTGTCTACATATAGCACATTCACACAGACATATTTATATTTTTAGTCGTTCCCCCTGGGGCTAACCGTGAATGTGTTCCCCTCACTTGAGTCACTACTGTGGGAAATATGTAAATCAGACAACTGGCCAGGGAATCTTCTTAGAGGTGATGCTAGAACCAGGATTTTAATGATGAGGTGGATAGCACTGTACAAACAAGGGATGGCAGGTCCATTCAAAAATGACTCAGCCACGGAGAGACACGAGGTTCCAGTTCTGAGCCACTGTGGTGTCCGGATTATCATTGGCTAACAAGAGATGATAGTAGAAGATTACTCTTGAAAAGTGGACAAGGGCCAGACTGGAAAGGGCAGAGTAACCACTGTCCTTGGGCAGTGTGGGTGAGGAGGACAGGGTTGCTTTTCATTTTAAGAGTCAGTGTATGCAGCTTCTCAGGTTTTTTGAGAATCTGCCCAACCCTCTACAATGTCCTGCAAATCACTAAGTGCTCCCCTCCACACTCAAGATGTTGTGTGCTCAGGCATCCTGCCATTTTCCATAGAAAGCATCCTGAAATAAGGTGGGCATGGTAGTTGATGCCATATGGTAATCTGTATTCCCAGTACTTTGTAGTTCCAGAACATCCTCAGCTAAATAATGAATTTGATGCCAGCCTGGACTACATGAGACCCTGTTTCAAAAATCCAAACAAGAAAAGCAAAACAAAACACAAGCAAGCAACTAAACACTCAAAATAAAAGGTGCTATGCATATGACTTCAAGGAATAATTGTTTTACTATGGCTTTTAGAAGTAGAAGTAGTTTCTTAATAGTAGAGTACTGCATCACAAAGAGAAAGCTATACAGCCCAGAGGGGTAGGAAATGCATTATTGATAGGAAGCTGTTATTAGTCCTTTTATTTAAAGAATGGTAGAGAAAGTACGATCCGGAGGAAAGTTTCCCATTTCCTCAACAATTGTTAGGTGGTGGTAGATCCACAAGACTTAGGGGAACATGAATTTATGAAAGATTATGAATTGCATTTGAAAACAGAGAGGCATCCGACAGAGATAATTAATACTTACTGTTAATTAGATTCTGCGTTCCTGGAAGGAATATGACCTGGCAATAACGATCATAAATTATGGGAAAAAGACCTTGGACATCACATCAGCATGCAAATCTCTGTTTGGTAACGACCAAGATGACACTGCAGAGGAGGTGATTTGTTTTATTGTTTTGTTTCTTTCTCCTTTTTGTTCATTTATCTGTTTTACTTGCTGTCATCAAACACATTAGAAATTGATCAATTTGTCATCTTTCCATTTTGGAAAGTAATTTCATTAAGAACTTCTATAATTTTTTTTTTAAAAAAGTATTTTAAAGATATAGCCAAGAGCTAGCACATTGAATAGTCCACATTTTCAGACTGACTGCAAGGTAGATGAGGATAGACCTTTCTCCATCCAGGGGCACACTGGCCTAAATGCTTCCTAAAAATGCCTCTTGAGTTAAAGATGCTTTGTTCTTGTTAGTCCTGAAATTCACCAGAAAAACCAAATTGCAGCAAGCTTTTATTAAAATGTTAAGTACTGACTGAGATGGAATTTGGTCAGGACCACTACCTGGAAACTCTTTCCAGCCGAATGGCTCCAGACATGTGTTGGCAGGGGCTTATGAGGATAGAACCCATAGGTCACTGTACTTTCCCATGAGACTTTGTTGTTATTTTCCAGGAACTACAATTCCCAGAGTCCCAGGATGTCACCTAGTCCTTGGGCAGGTGGGGCTTATAGGTTAACTTGGGGTCCATCACTGACGGTATTGAATATATAGCCGAACTTCCTAATCTCATGTTCAAAGTCGATTTATGAACATCAGTGATACCTAGACTCCCGTCTGTATGAGGCTGCTAATTTTGAGACTAATCTTCAATATGTGCTTCATAAGCAGGGATCTTAGAGGGACTCAGGCTTTATTGCTTTTTGTCGAAATGATTAGGGCTACATGTGTTTGTAGGTCAGGTTTTGAGATGTTTCTTGACTTACTGGGTTTCTGAGGCACAGCAGGAAGGACCTTTGGCCTCCTTTGGACTCTCACACTGAGTTAGATTGGCTCCACACCTTTTCTGAGGTAGAAAGCAAGACAATGTGTTGGCTGGTAAGGTTTCCAAATCATGCTGGCTAAAGGATTTTTAAGCTGTAACATCTTTTGGGGGTAGGGGATGGGATGGTGGGTGGCATGTGGGGCTTGCTTTGCCTAGAGGGCATTTTTGATTAAACCAGAGGCGATCTGAATTTGTTGTTTCCAAACGCTAGCCCCTTGTGTCACCCAGGCCTCGACTCAAGGCTCTGTGCCCTCTGCAGCATTGCAGGTGGGTCTCACACCTCGCTCCTGCTCCTTGGAGCCTCTGGTCCAGCAGGGGATGGTGACACTTCCCACTGACTACGATTATAGGATCTGCCAATTTGTCAGAAGTCACTGGAGCCGCTAGAGACCTCATCTAAGAATAAAGGGGCTTAGAAGGCTTTATTTGTGACAACACGAGACAGAGAAAACATGGTGGGAACCCTGGGCAAACATAGGCCAGTCCTTAATCTGCTAATTGTCAATCCTGTTAGGTTTTAGTGAAAGGCAGAGTGGTAGAAGCAATTAGCCGCTTTGTAAAGGAGCTCCTTCTGGGGGAAATGCGAACAGAAAGTAATAAAAGGGTCCCCTCCTGGGGCTGACTGGCGCTTTTATTTTGAGGGTTCTTGGAGATGACAGTTACAGTAGGGAGAGTGCAGGGCTGGAGTGCTGGCTTGGCATGGCGGCAGCCCTAAGTTTGATCCCTGGCATGTCACAAACTGGCTGTGGGGAAGGATGCACATAATCCCAGCACTGGAGAGGCGGAGGAATAGTAGGAGTTCAAAGTCACCCTTGGCTACTTAGTGGCTGGAGGTAAGCCTGAGCTACAGGAGACATTTTTTTTTTTTTTCAGATTATGAGACTGACACACTGCCTCCTGTGCTAAGATGGCACCCAGAAGAAACTTTTTCAACACACACACACACACACACCCGCTGCCACCACTACTAATCGAAGAAGACTACATGTTCTGGAAGGGGCTGGCTTAGGGTGGGAGACCCTGGGAAGGAGGAAGAGGAAATGGGAGCATTTTGGTTCTGTCCATGAAACTCCTGGCACTTCTAGCTAAAATGCAGTATGAGTTACCATAAGTCTCCAATTACTGTTGGCTAGCTGTGCAGATCATAGTCTTACCCATTCAATAGGAACGAGAGGCTTTCCAAAGATGACAACTTCCCCAACATGTTGGAATGCATTTTGACATTTACCAATGTTTCCAGGGTTCTTGTTCTAAGAAAACTTCAAGAACCAAGAAGCCACAGCAGGTGCTGCTCCCTGAGAAGATAAACGAACAGCTGGCCTTGTTGGAGACACATCTACTCAAATTGACAAAGCAATGTAATTTTTCCCTCTTGGATCTGTTTAGCGTTGTTTTTTAAAATGAGAAACTATTTTGTTGAAAGAATTAAGATGAGATTAGTATTTGGTAAACCCTTTAAGGATTATACAGTGTGTCTACATTCTGCCATTAATCCTAACAACACTTTGTTAACAAGAGACTGCTCACTGCTTTTTTACAGGTGTACCTCATAAAGATAAGGCATTCATTTAGGCTTGCATGACTGGCTTGGACTTGCAGCTTGAGAGCAGGTTTTTTTGTTTTTGTTTTGTTTTGTTTTTTTCAACCTTGGCACTATTGTTGTTTTGGCTGAGATAGTTCTTTTAGGTGTCTTAGTTAGGGTTTCTATGGTTATAATGAAACACCATGACCCAAAAGCAAGTTAGGAAGGAAAGGCTTTATTTGGCTTACACGTCCATATTGCTGTTCATCATCAAAGAAGTCAGGATAGGAACTCAAACATGGCAGGAGCCTGGAGGCAGGAGCTGATGCAGAGGCCATGGAGGGGTGATGTCTACTGGTTTAACCTGCTTTCTTATAGAACCTGTGAGCACCAACCCTGAGATGGCCCCACCCACACAGGGCTGGCTCCTCCCTCTTCAATCACTAATTAAGGAAATGCTTTTCAGCTGGATCTTATGGAGGCATTTTCTCAACTGACAGGCCCTCCTTTTAGAGGAGGATAGCTTGTATCAAGTTGACCTAAGAGCATCCAGCACAGTAGGGATGCCTCTGTCCCAGGTACTGAAGGGTGTGGGGAAGCATCCCTGGGCTCTGCTCATAAGAACTGAACACACCATCCATTACATGCTGGTAACTGGGAAGCAAACATATTGCTGGTAGTGTGTGAGAGGGTTGCTACCCTAAAGGTGAAAATGCAAGGGAGAGGTCCCAGGGTTGTGTGATGTAGTTCTGAGGAAAGTGGTCTGGACCTTGGCTTACATGAGTGCCGAGTGCAGTGAGAGATAAGTTTAATTTTAGGTATGGAGTAACTCCACAATGGACTGATGTGTGAATGCAATGATTAATATTTTGGAGTTTGGAGTTTGCAAAGCTACCTGGGAATTTGTTTTGCTTTTTGATGAGTGTTAAGAGGTTTTTTTTTTTTTGTTTTGTTTTGTTTTTTTTTTTTTTTTTTTTTTTTTAAACGCTCACTAAGTGAGTGTTACAGAAGGAAAAGAGTCTACCCATTGTTCTCCTAAGTGGTGACCCCATGGTATTGGGACCTGATTGAGAGGATGCTATGTCCTGCCTCATCCCTTTTACAATGTGTCTCAGATATGAGGTTGGCTTCCTCTCTATTTCAGCATATTTCTTGCCTGTTTTGGGTTGAAGTTTTGAATTGAGCCTGATGTTATGTTGCTCTCTTAATTGGTAAACCCAGTTTAGGAAAAACTGTAATTATCCCATCACACACATAAAAGTATAATTTCTTAAAATTTAAAGTGGCCTAGAAATGAGAATTGTTTTTCTCATATCAACAAAACTTTTATTAAGAAATAAAGTGTATTACTAGCCACACAGTAAATTCAGTAATAATAAAAATAATATTGTGATGTGTCTTCTATGTGTGAGACACTATTTTAAATACATTATATATACATGCATTTACATATACACATACACATATACATATATATGCATACATACATACATACATACATACATACATACATACGTAATCACACACACCCACATAAGGAAATTGCTCTTGGAGAAGAACCGAGGCAGAGATTTTAACTGTCTCCACCCCCCACAAGATTCACAGTCCAGCTGTGTGTGGGCAGGGCAGTGCACGCCTATAGTCTCACTACTCAGGGGGCTGAGGCGGGAGGACCACAGATTTCAGGCCATCCTGGGCTACATAATGAGTCCTTGGTTTAACACCAAGAGAATGGAACCTGACCCAGGCAGCCCGGCTCTGCTGGCGGTGTTGCACATTGTGGTTTAGAGAGTGATTTCATGGAGGATGGTGAGGGGACGCCAGCCAACCGGAGCATGGCAATCATGGCTCTGTCTGGCCTCGCCCTTCTCCTCCGTTCTCTCTGCCTTCCCGAAAACTCCTAGACCTAACACCAAGCGCCGTCCATTCCCTTCTTTGGACACTTTCTCCTGCCCCACTCTTTGCTGAGATTGACTACCAAGGTCCAGCTACCCAAGTCGTAAGTCCCTTGGCTGCTGTATTAACATGCCCAATTAAATGAACACTTCTCCTATGGGGTTTTCCTTTACTGTCGTAAAGCGCCATTTCCCTATGGGTCACGCCTGTGTCCTCTCTCTCCAGAGGCGGTCCTTTGTCCCTCTGGGTCAGACCTCCCTTGTTCCCTTCCCTTATCCCTGCCCTTTGTCCCTCCAGGGCAAATACGTCTTTGCCCTGGAACTTGGGCTTGGGTGTTCTGTGCCAATACAGGTCCCTTCAGATGGGGTTAATATGACTGCTAGATCCGATGGTAAGTCCCTTAAATTTTAAGGGAAAGGAAAGTAAATACTTTTTCCCCATTCCAAAATATATGATATATTTGATATCTTAAGGCTCATGCTTTAGTATTTCATTGAGTATTGCCCCTACTTTTAAAAACTCCAAAAGATTTGTATGTTTTGGTTGTTGAGATCCAAACAGAAATTAGAATTTACTCATGTTTTTTACCTTAGTTACCTCAGCCGAGCTCTCTGGAGCAGAGGACCCGATCTTCCTTTACCCCGTGGTTTTGAACTGGTCGGTGAAAGGTGCCATGAAGGAAGGTGAGCGATGGAAAGCGGCTATGCCGCAGGGTGCATTGGTTGTACGAGCTCGGTACCCTCACCCATCGGGAACACTGTAGACTCTTGACTGCTAAGTAATTGAGACACCTGGACAGGGGACTCGAAGTCTGGGAAGGAAGAGCCTTCCCAAGTGCCTTTGAAGTGAGCTGTGCCGTTGTGGAGTTGACAAAAAGAAGGGCACTGGGAAGTACAGATCAGCTTAAGATGTGACCAGCACTTTCTCCTGATAGCCATGCAGCTATCAGTTTCATCATTCTTAATATTGGTATGTTTTAATAGAAAAAAAACAAGCATTCAGTGTAGAACGCCAGTGGCCATTGAGAGGAAGCAATAGCTCACCCAACACTTATTAACTCCTTTAATATTTACAATTGAGAGACCTAACCAGTAAGGGGGCACATCTCTGGAGAAGGGTAACCCTCCCCTCTTAGCAGTCATAACTGCCCGTAGTTCTTCATCTAGGGATGGGGCCCCATTAGGCTTCCCGCATCCTTCTCGGATGCTGATTGGCGTTGCCATTGTTCAGACTGGGATGATGTTGAGATTTCCTGGGTGTGGCTTCCTGGAAGACACAATCTCACAGCAGACGATGTGCTGGTCCTTCGGCCCTTACACTGCCCTGCCCTCTGTTTCACAGTGTTCCCCGAGCCTTTAACATAGGGGTTTTGATGTAACTGTATCCATTTGGGTTGGGCACCCTATGGTTAGTTGTTCTCTGCATTTTGACCACTTGTGGCTTTCTGATGTGATTTCCATCTGCTGCTAAAGGAGGCTTCTTGGATAAGTAGTGAGAGCTACATGCCTCATGCCAAATAGTCAGTTCTAAAATCATACATATAGCAATATCATACAGACTCACTAGGTCATACTTATATAAAATTATTGGTGTGTGTGTGTGTGTGTGTGTGTGTGTGTGTGTGTGTGTCTGTCTGTCTGTGAGCAATAATAATTTTAAAAAGGAGGTCATAATTTTGATAGGGAATAGAGGGGGGTAGGAAAAGTTGGAGTGGATGAATGGTATAGTATTATAATTAAAAGTAAATATGTAGGAAATCCAAAAACAGATTAACCAATGTGCCTATTGTGACTAAAGATGTAATAGGATCCTTTTGGCACCCATTACCAGGGCATACTAACTCTCCAATGAACTTCTTGTTTCTCTAGTCATGAAATTTAAGCAAAGACCGAGATTCCTGGAATTCTTTACACAAGTTATGCTCAAATGTATGAACGATGAGAAGTTTCAACTTGTGGTGGAGCTAACAGCTCCCATTTATGAGTTCTTGAAAAGGTATTTGCAATGCTTGTTCTGCAAATGTCAACCACTTTTACATAGGTAGATGGGAAGAAGTGTGGGGTCCACACAGCTGAGCTGATAGACAAAGAAGGTTTGCGTCTGTGTGGGTAGCTAATTGACTAACTGCGAAAATATTGATGTCACTGGGCTAAAATCCCAGACTAGAGCACGCCCCCATCACCAGCAGCAAACAGAGCAGTCTGTTTCCATTGGTTGATATGAGTAATAGCATCTCCCCAGGTGGTCAGCTGTTCCTCATGGGAGGGTTAGAGCTGAGCTTTGCACATGCTTTGCACACACATCATGTGCTCCTGATTTCGTCATAATGAGCAGAGCCATTCCTTAGGGGTTTCTTTATGAAGTTCTCAAGAGTAATAAGCCTTGAAGCTGCTCCTCTATGTCTTAAGCTGGAATGATTGTCTTTATTCCAAAAAAAAAAGGTAACATCCCATGCCAGTTATAAGTAATGTCAGATACATCCAAGCTGCCTTCCACCCACTGACAAGTGTGCTTGTCTGTCATCATGGAGAATAAACCTATCTGTCCCAGTATCATGAAATTAACAGCAAGTAACATGAGGTTTATTTTAAAACTTGCACCGAAAGAGATGAGAATCTACACAGAAACATCCTTTTTAAAATATGGGCCTCAATTATTAAAGCCAAAGCTTGGAATATATGGGTATAATATTCTCAAAAGGTGGAGGAGATTGTGTGTCTATAAAGTATAATAAGCCATGGTAATCAGAGAACTGGTCAGAATTATAAAGTTGTATTCAATTAAAAATGTCAAGACTCATGAAAATCAGAAGTTGTTTGCAGTATTTGGGCAAGTTGCAAAGACCATGAACGTCAATAATTAATAATAATAAATATAATAGTACAATAGCCCTTCTAAAAGGTAAACAGGTGAAGTGAGTCACGAGTATTATCATATTAGCATCAAAAATACCCGAGTCTGGAGACTGAGCACGTCAGTGAGTTGCACAGTGGTCGTCATGTAAGCTCTGAGGCCGAGGACATGTATTTGGATGTCTTCACCAAGTCGGGGTGGATAGGGACAAACCTAAAGAGGAAAGATAGCTAACAGGATACATTTATATTGTAGCTAATAAGGTAAATTTGTATTTCCCACCTGTAGAGAATAAAGATGTCTTAAAGCTTCTAGGAGGTTAATGATAAAAAGAAATTCAGCATCACAGAGGCAACCAGAGCAGCAACTGAGGAACAGTTCTTAACTTCAGCATCTTCTGTTACAGAGAAGGAAAAATGAGATGAAAGTTTTCATTAAACTCAAGAAATAAAAATAGTGAATCAAAGAAAGACATAAGAAGACAAAGATAAAAGTAAAAAACGAGTCAATTATAAGTTGGTTTTAGACCAGGCAGTGGTGGTGCATACCTTTAATCCTAGCACTTGGGAGGCAGAGGCAAACAGATATCAGTGAGTTCGAGGTCAACCTGGTCTACAAAGCAAGTTTCAGGACACAGAGAAAAAAAAAATGTTTGCCAGTTCAGTTGCCACAAAGGATCATCATTAGGAATATGAATAAAATAAAAAGAATTCCATGTAGCATAATAATAAAAGGACAAACATAGGTCATAGGAAGAGAAAATACACTTAAAAATCTAGTTGTGCGTGTTGATGGATGGAGGTTGTGCCTGCACAGAACAAATGGAGTAGACTGAGACCACTCGTCTTGGGCCTTCTCTCCCTCCCATCTCTTTCTGCAATAACGGCCATCTTCACATCCATCATTTGGTGCCATGAGAGAGGGGGAACACAGCAAGGAGACTTATCTGACTGAAAGTGCTAGGCAACCAGTTTCAGGGTGCAGCTTGGAAGTGAAGGCGTCCCCAGGTTCCAGGCAGTCACTGACCCAAACGCTATAGCTTAGCCAGATCTGCCTAAATAACTGGGGTAGTCTCAGAATCGCCGAAGCCGTGTGGGAATCCCATTCAATCAAAGGGGCCATGACCATCTTCATAAAAACTACAGTGAGGTGTTGGGGGGGGTTGATCAATGGGTAAGAATGCTTGCTGGGTGAGCATGAGAGACTGAATCCCATCTCCAGCATCCATGTAAATACCACGTGTGACCAAGCACACATACAACTCTAGTACCGTGGATGGTGGGGATACAATTGCTGGGATTTCCTGACTACCAGTCTGAGCCAAAGTAGCCAACCCCAGGTTCAGAGAGAAACCCAGTCACAAGGGATTAAGAGGGAGTATGGAAGATCAGACCAGAATATCTCATGCAACCGTCTGGCTATCACATGCCTGCATAGCTGCTCATTCAAACACATGTACATGCAACACACACACACACACACACACACACACAGTAAGAAATTATGGTACCCAGGACTGTAGCATGATGTGGTACAATGCCAAGCACTACTAAGAACAAAATAAATTGTAAACATACAGTGTATTCCAACTCAGGAACTAGTTGCTAGTCTCACCCAGTCATTGTGTTAACCCTTGTAGCTTTGCATTTCACGCAAGGTTTTGGCTCCCATTTATCATGTTAGAAAAGGATTTTGCTCTCTCTAGCAAGAAATAAAAATTCCAGAAAATGTGTGCATTCATTTCATGAGGAAAACTAGCTGGCAAATGTCAATAGTAAAAGACGGAGAGGAGTATGTCTGGAGAACAAATGTGTGGGAAGTCGTGATGGGAAAACAAGGATGAGCACTCCCCAGGGAGGTGGGGAGAAAGTTTAGCAAATGGCAGTGGTGTCTGGGAGTTTAAACAGGATGGAATCAAATAGACTGAAGTCAGTCAGAAGCGAGACAGTTTGTCTAGGGCCACTGTGATGTGGCTTTTGTCTTGATAGCGAAGGGAAGTAACTATTGATCATTTCCAGTCAAATTCTGTCCAGCCTACACCACCATACTTTCAGCTTTTCCTGTGGGCACGTGCTCTTTTTACAAGTTTTCAGTATGAGTGACATTGTATTATTAGGTCAGCTGTCCTTCCTGTCCAGGGACCCTCACCTAAGTGAGAGCAGGCAGTCTGGGTGCCTTCCTTTTTAAAAACACACTTTTAGACACAGTGTGCATTAGAGATTTATGACTCTGAGGTTGATTTTCCATATATTTGACTGACTTTTTCTTCTTATGTGTGGATTAGGAGAAACGAGTCCCTCACTGGAGTAAAGAGGTTAAAATGCAAGGACAACATCTACAGTAAGAAGACACCCAAATCTCCCAAGAAGTACAGAGCTATAGTTATCGAGATTGGAAGAGTAAGTTAAAAAAAAGGTGTTTTAATAATTAATAAAATTAATGAAGATCAATAAATATACTAATAATATATTGATATAATTGATGAATATATTATATATCCAGAGAAGGTTGATGATATTTTTAGTTTGTTAGAACATGAAATAGAAAGACATACCAATATGCGTAATTTTACAATGAATGATAAATTCTTAAATAATCATCTAGATGTTCTCATAATCAATTTTTTTGTTTGGAGGGTCCATTTTTACTTTTTATAGCTACTTTATTTTTATGTGTATGGGTATTTCCTGGGCATACACATCTGTGTACCATGTGTGTACCCACAGTGGCCAGATGAGGGCCTAAGATTCGCTGAACTGGAGTTACAGATGGTTGTGAGCTGACATGTGGGTTCTAGGATTTGAACCCAGGTCCCCTGGAAGAGCAGTAAGTGATCTGAACTGCTGGACAATCTCTCCTGCCCCTTGATAGTAATTTTAACTAGAGGGTGTAGGAAAACTAGTGTGTTTCAAGATGCGTCATGAGGAGCTGATATCTTTATGTTCCAATTTTAACTTACAACATTTGCTCTCTTTCCCATGAAGACTGCAGACTGGCTACCAAGAAGAAGAAAGAAGAAAAAGGAATCTCTAAAAGAATTTTATTTCAAGAATCCATCCATTTTTGAACTATCAGAGCATGAAAGGTATTAATGAATGATCAGCAGTAGCTTACTTGAGGTTTACACCCTGGGTACTGCTTTGGGTACTTGGGATATACTGGAAAACCTGACATGCCGTTGAAGAATAGGACCTCAGTGGGAGAGGGAGGGAGATGAGGGAGGAGGTGACAGAGGACAAAATGACACACATTCATTATGTAAATGTACGAACGTGTCAAACAATAAAAGTGCAAGCACATCCCTGTGTTCAGGGAGCTCACATGATAATAACCAGCACAAATTAGAGGCTGCTGTGAACAGGGTATGCTAAGAGTGTTAACTGTGGGGCCTCTGGTGGCAGCCAGTAGTTGAGACCAAGTTATGAATCACTTTTCATTTTCAGAGGACAGAAGTTTTAAAAATAGCTTATTTTTATTTCACGTATATGGGTATTTTTGTCCTCGTGTATGTATCTGTATGTGCACCATGTGTGTGCAGTGCCCATGAAGGTGGGAAGAGGGTGTACTGAAACCAGAGTTACTGATGACTGTGCATGCCATCGGGGAGGTGCTGGGAACTGAACCCAGGTCCTCTGGAAGAGCAGCCAGTGCTCTCAAATGACGAGCCATCTCTCCCCCAAATGGCAGTCGATTTTAGATGGCACCGTTTATTGGGTCTTTAACAGTAGACGCTGCTGTCACCATCATCTTTGTTATTTAGTGACTATTCATGGACTTAGTTTGGGGACCTCTCCTCTGTCCCCTGAGTCTATTTACCTGTTGTCTGAGTCGATAACCTGCTATTGCCGTTACTTTGGCTTCTAAGGATACCTGACTGACTGACACAGAGGTTCCCTCCAGCCTGTTGCCTTTCTTCACTCAGGTCTTGAATGAAATCGTTCACACCAGCTTGCTGTGTATCGGGAAGAATTCTATAATTCTGTTGTGAATTTGAAAAGGGAATTGAGCACACACACACACACACACACACACACACACACACACACACACACACGCTTGGGAAGTTTTGTTTTGTTTCTTGGCAACACCACGTCTTTCTTGTAGAAGTCAGACTGCATCTTAAGATCTTGTGATGGTTTTGATGCATTGTGTGGTCCCCCTGATGTGCTGCTTATCTTTTGTTACCTAAATAAAGCACTATTTTTGTGCGGACTTCAACATTATATTCCCGAATTCTTCTGTTCTTTGAATAGAGATGCACTAGAATCCTGGCATGTAGATTGTCTGCATGACTTGATAATTTACTCAAGCCTGTCTGTGTGGATGGTCAGAGCATGCACAGGGGATGAAGGTCTGCCTTACTCTTCTTTCGTGTGCAAGCCTCTCAGTTCTTCTTATTACTCACAGGCTAAGACCTATAATCCCACAAATCCTGTGAAATGGACATACTTGCAACATGTCTCTTAAAATAGTTTTCTTTTCAGATAATTGAAGATTTATATGCAGTCATGAGAGACAGTTTCCAAGGGACTCTGCAACTCTCCACAATATCACAAACCAAGTTGTTGGCAGTAATGCAGCCCAACGAACTTTATTCAGAGTATAACACCTTTATGTGAATTCACACACGCGTCTCTCTATATATGTGTTTAGTTCAGTGCAAACTGTAGGACATTTGTGGCCATGGCTACCATGGTGATAGGCTGTTAGGCTACAATTAAATCTTAGCATCCTCTCTGGTGATGGAGCTTTCTCTACTTTGTGAGACTATATACAGACAGTGCAGTTCCATGTCTGTACTACAGGATGAGGCGTGTCCTCCTCCTCACTTCCTGGACTCTTTTCTGTTTTCTGGGGGCAAGGGGACGGAGGGAGGCATGGGCTCTTCTTAGCCTCTTGAGAACTAGCCTCCCTACGCAAGGGCAAGACTGGTTTTGTTTTGGCAACAACAATTTCAATTTTCAGAATAATCTTTTAGAAGATTCATAGTTTGGATAGGAAATTGAACCTGTCACAACAATTTTCTTGTCAACCAAATTTAACACATTCAGAGGTGAACGATAATGTCATGTGTGTGCATCAGAGGGAAGTGTAGGTAGAGGTCATGAAACTAGAAAGGGGTCCAGGAGAGGCGATGGGGGGGCTTATAGGAGCGGGTGGGTAATTGGGCACACATAACAGTAGAAAGGGGAAATACTGGGGGGGGGTAGGAGGGTACAGTGGGGGTGGGGGATGGGGGAGTGGGTAGAGGAGCAGGTGTGAGAAAGCAATCAATGCCAAGTATGCATAAAAATGTAAGGAAACCCATTGTTCTAATTTAAAAGTAATTTTTGAAATGCAATGTTC
Source organism: Phodopus roborovskii (assembly GCF_943737965.1). Lineage (NCBI taxonomy): Eukaryota > Metazoa > Chordata > Mammalia > Rodentia > Cricetidae > Phodopus > Phodopus roborovskii. Next base: position 4,374,818 of record NW_026126618.1, on the reverse strand, counting down.
TTCCTTTTTTTTTCCTGCAGATGTCTGCTAATTCTAATATCTGCCATCTTCCCTCTGTCTACTTCCCCTCCCCCATCATTTGTGTGTGTTGTTTCAGAGTCAAAAATGTATCCTAGAGAGCACAGGCTCTCCATTCTCAACACTGCAGTGTGAGACAGGCTAGCCTGGAGGCCTTGATGAGCACAGGCTGTTGGGTCTGGCTGGCTCCTAGGCATCTAAAGCAGGTGCAGATAGATGGCAATACGTTCTAACAGATTCACAGGTGATGGTGACCCTGTTGGTCCTGATGAGAGGGGCTGTTACAGAGCAGGATATTTTAACTTGCCTGTTTAGATCTGATCGATCTGTCTGTCTGTCTGTCTGTCTATCTATCTATCTATCTCTATCTATCTACCTGTCTGTCTGTCTGTCTATTATCTAGCATGTGTGCATGTGTGGGTATGTGTGTGTGTGTGTGTATACTGGTTAACTTTTTACAATATAAGTCACAAAGATTGTGCTGACCAATGTGACAAAGTCATTATATATTGTACAAAATAAATAGACTGTTTTGAAGAAACAAAATTATTTCTGTGAACAACTAGTTATAAATATAAACTACTTTGATTTTTTTTTTGGTGTGTGTACATGAGATATTCTATTCTGATCCTTCATTAAGAGGTCAGAGGTTGACATTCAGTGTTTTGGGTCAAGGTCTCTCGCTGAATTTGGAGCTTGCTGATTAGCCAGAGTGGCTGGCCAGCAAACACCAGAGGTCCCCCAGTTGCCACCTCCCATGATGGAATTATAGGTGTGCACCATCACATCTAATATGTGGATTCTGGGAATCTGAACTCATGTCTTCATGGTTGCAGAGCATGAACTGTTGGGTTAGAGAGATGGCTCAGCAGTTAGGAGGACTGGCTGCTTTTTTAGAAGACCACGGTTCAATTCCCAGCACCCACATGGCAGCTCACAACTGTCTGTGACTCTGGCTCTAGGTGGCCTGACATTCATAGCAAAACACCAGTTGCACATAAAAATAAAAATAAATAAATTTAGAAAATTGAATTATCATAGTGCTTTGAAGGCTGAGGCAGGAAGAGGGAGAGGTCAAGCCTAGCCTGGGCTGCATAATAAGATCCACTCTCTGAAAGCACAGTCAGACTCAAATATGAACTATTAAATAAAAGTTGAATGTTTCCTACTCGGAGTATATTGTGTTCATCTTTGAAGTTATTTCATCTACATTTGATTGAAATTTTATTTCCTGTAGAGTCTAACTAATGTTAGGCAAAGCTTTGCTCCATTGTTTTTTCCCTTAAGGACCAATATAGAGATATGAAGTTGTTGTTTAATATTGAAAAAGCTGATCAATATGAACACGGCATGGCTTGTATAATCCCAGCGGTCTTTTGATTATGGAAAAGCAAAGCTCTTGTTTGAACTGAAACAAGGAGATTCTTGAAGGCAATTAAGTTCCCTCTCCTTGCCGGCTCTCTTCCACACTGTTTTACATTTTGAAAACTGAGGAAATGATAAATGACCCATAAATTTGCATATGAATAGTCAGGTGACTTCATGATATGTTCTGTACAAATTGGACTTATTCATCTTTATCCTCATCTCTCCTCCTCCTTCTCTTGTTCTCTCTCTTTTTTTTTCTTTTTCTTGAGACAGGTTTCTCTGTGTAACAGCCCTGGATGTCCCAAAACTCACTCTGTAGACCAGGCTGGCCTTGAACTCCAAAATGCACCCGCCTCTGCCTCCCGAGTGCTAGGATTAAAGGTGTGCACCACCACTGCCTTCAAAATATCTTTTTTTTTTTTCTCCTTCGCAGAAATAAGAGAACTGATGTTAGGAAAATGGCATACCGAAGCCTGACAGACAACTTGAATCCCATAATATTAAACTATGTCAAAAGAAAGAGATTTCACCAAATACTTCTGGAAGAACTTCCTTGGAGAGCTCAGATGAATTTGCATCTTGCCAGCGCACACTACCACTTGTTTTTACAAAAGCTGGCTGAGCGCATGAAGATGAGGTTCAGTTCTTCATATTCTAACGCCAGGTATGGAATGATACAGGTAAGTCATACTCTGTCCATCTTGTGGACATGGAGTGTGCACCGGACTGCTTGAGGCCTCAGTGTAGCAACGTTTCCAGAATGTCTGCATTACACTGGCCATCACTGTGTCTTCCATTTTGTTGTGTTGGTCTCTTTCCCAAAGAAATGCTCAATAATGTCTCATGTGGTGCTAATTTGCAAGCCTTTTGAATAAGTTTGTCAGTATAGCTTGTAGTGCAAGGGTAACTCCATAGTAACTGTTGATATTAGCAGACATCATGTCACCATCACTTTCATTCAGAGGTATGTTTGAAGTCTGTAAAAACCGAGGTCAGATTTTCTATCGTGATATGCCATGAATTCCATAGGCAACTTGAGATTTTATTCTGTACCTTTGGCTAAGAACTGAGGTAGATAAAAATAGAGAATTATACTTTGTTGCTAAGTATCTGTTGCAATCGTGATATAAAATCTTCCATCAAAAAGATGCTTGCCAAAGAACTCGTAACATACAGGGCAGTGAACTAGATGCCATGAGTTGCAAATATGGACGAGATGTATATATTAGAGCCTGGTAGTATATCGTAAGCACCCATGCATAACTCTATTTGTTGGTAGACGGTCAAGCACTTACAGATTCTTTGCTACAACTTGGTGGCTGTGTTCTGGCTTGGCCTCATAGGAATGGGCTCATTCATGGAGATGGTACTACTGGGTGTTGATGAATGGCAAGATTTATAAATTACCCATCTGAGAAGCAATTGGAATTCCATAAGGCAAGAGTCCAGGTAGGAAAAAGGATGAGAATCTCAAATCACCTCATGAAGATCTAGGGCGAGTGAAAGAGTTGGTGAGACATAGGAAAGTCAGCCAATACCAAGCCATGAAGGGGCTTCAGTCTAAGTCTGAGCCTGTTGTTCTAGATGGCAGGAGATTTTTAAGGACCTTTGGTAAAGAGTGTCCTTGGCAGGAACACACAAAATGGGTTGGCTGGAGGGAAGACTGAAGAAAGGAATGGGGAATAAGAGGGTTTATTCAGTGATCCACTCAGGCAAAGACACATAGGTTAAAACCCAAAATGAATTTGGCCCCTTCTTCTATTTTTCCAGAAGTCTGGTTAGAACTTGTGGAAGACTAACCTTTACAAAACTACTCCTCACAGATCTGCATTCAAGTGGCTAGCCAGCTGGGCACAGTGGCTACAAGTCTAGCACAGAGGCTGGGATGGGAGGGTGGCAATAGCCTAGGCCACAGAGCGAGTTCAGGGCCAAAGAGGCAATAGTTCACTTAGTAGTGTGGCCCCATGGAAGCGAAGACACAGGGTTTCTTGGTGTCCTCTGGGCATGGAGAAGTCTTCTTCAAGTTTTATTGCCATGTGTCACCAACTATGCCTGATGACAGCACAATAAAGCAGCAAGTGGTCAAAGTTAGGTCAGGGGTAATTTGCTGCTGGCTTTGATTTTGTAACAATTACTAGTGGGTACTTGACATTTTTATTTGTAAGACTGCTTAGTGCTCAGACTTTATTTTCAAAAAAAAATAAAAAATATGGTTATGGACATATTCTAAACAGGAGGTAAGTTCACTGAATTGTACTTAAATCATGTGATTTTATTATTCTAGAGGTATATATTTATTGCACTGGTAGGGATTAAAGCTAGGACCCTACACTTGCTAGGCAATTGGTCTACCACAGAGCTGGCTTCCTAGCCCAACATAAATTACTTCTATAGAAGTCAGAGCAAGTAGAGAGGCTTTGTTCCCATCTTCTAGGATCCTTTTAGGGAAGATACAGTAAGCCCCTAACAGTAGAGTTGTATTGTACAATCTGAAAAGTCTGAGATAAGGTGATAGGGGCAGACTACCTGCCAAGAGAATTTATGATATAAAAATCACAACTACAAATGTTTTAAAAATAAAAATTGGCTGTATTTAAGACAGTTCAGTTTTGTTTAGGTGTTTATGTTGTTGTTCCATCTACCTATATAATTTATATATTATGTTATTTATTTATATAGCATATTGTGTGTGTGTATGTATATATATATATATATATATATATATATATATATATATATATATATATATAATTTTTTGGCCTCCTTTTCAGTTTTCGGTTATGTGACCCTAACTTCTTCTCACTATACCATACTGGAACATTGTTACCAGCAGCAAAACTGACTGTAGACAGCTACAAAGCAAAGCTGGATAATCTCATGGCATCTAAAAAAAGGAAGCCCAACCAACCCTCAGGTAAAAGAAATGTGCTCATTAACAACTACATTAATTGCCTCTAAATTTTTGTTCACTAAAACAAGCATAGAATATCACACATACCCAGCCACACACGTGCACACACATGTGCTTGTTGATAGAGAGATATACATGCCATTTGCAAAAGCCCAGCAATGTAGTTGTGTTGGTGAGTTTTGGTAGTCACTTTGCTGAACTTTAACAATTAAGTATTTAACGTTCTGCCATAAATCATTTTGAATGCTCTGCAAATGTAATTTCCCTTTGCTAAGTGTTGGCAGCCTCTGGCTGTTCAAGCTAGAGGAAGACTTGCTAGCAGGTGTGATGGCTTAGTGGAAGTCACTTTTCCATTAGATTCCATCAATGTACTGATACAGGCACAAATACAGTCATGGTAGCTGATTTTGAACTTGAGGCAGTCCACTGTTGCCTTCCAGTCTCCAATTTGTACCTTCTATGAACACCCACTTCAAGGTGAATGAAATAATACTCCATTTACAGGACAAGAAAATCTGTAATATGGGCTGGTTTCCATAGTCTGGGTGGTGGAGACATACAGGCATAGAGGTCTTCCTACCTGGATGCTGCACTGACTATTGTCTGTCAAATCTGGTTGAGTTTTAATCCTTGCCTGTAAAGATGATAGAACCTGGAATACTGTTTTTAACCAACAGATTTATTTTTTTTTAAATCTTGACTACAACCCAATTGACAAAAATGTGTTTCTAGTATCTTTATGCTATTTAAAAAAAAATCCATGTATGTGTATTTTTCACACTGGTATTAAAGTATTTATTTTATGTGCATTTTGACTGCATGCATGTATGTGCACCATGTGTATGTCTAATGTCAGTGGAGGCCGGAAGAGGGCTTTGGGTCCCCTGGGACTGGAGTGACAGGTGATTGTAAACCTCATGTGGATACTGAGAATTGGGCCCGGGTTCTCTGGTAGACCAGTTAGTGCTCTTGGCCACTGAGCCCTCCCAAATTCCTTACTGCTGACATTTAAACATGGTGGACTTTCTTGCTGATCAGGGTTCTCAGTAGCTAGCTAAATTGCCTCGGTAATGTTAGTTCCTGGGGAGGTATTTGACATGCTTTTGATTCTTCTAGGTGTAGGTTGGTTCTCATATATCATATTATCCTTATGCACATTATTGAAGAGAAATTCCACAGACAAAAAATTTGATTTCTTTTTGGAAGTTGATTGACGTATGTAGCTTGTCTCAAGCTTCAACCCACTATGACATTGGAGACAGGACATTAGACCCGAGACACTCTACTGCACACACGGGGGAGGAGATAAGTGGCAGGTGAAACTCTTCTGGACTGATACTACCTCGGCAGAGGAATGAGTGGCCAGGGTGCCGTTTACTCAAGAGTGCACGGGTGCTGGGAATGACTGCTTGGGAAGGTTAAAGGACACTGGATTCTGCCATCGCTTGCCCAATGCTTGCTTGCTCCTTCCGCCCCCGTCCTCGCCCACAGTTCTGTTCTCTGTATCCCCCATGGGCTTAGCCTTACCTGCTGCCCTCTAGCTTATACGTGCCCCTTTCTCTAGAAACCTCCCCTGGTTGGCTGTCCCATTCCTTCTCCAAGTTTGTGTGCCGTGGACATGTGTCACCCTAACACAGGGTATACCATCTCTGTTGGAACGTAAATGCACGTTTTGTTTTTTTTTTTTTTGATAGTTTTTGTGCTTAATACCTTTTATTTTTTGAGTAATGTTCTTGACAGTGTTGTGATTTATTTTTGGAATGCAGACTCTGAAGATTTTTCTACACTTTGGAATTCCAAAAGTGAAGATAATGTTACCAAGACAAAAACACAGATAATTTATGAATCAGAATCTCAATTAGGCATTAATGTCAGAGAGAAGGACCGAGCGTTGAACTGGGGACTGGATCATTTTATGAAAATCTTCTCATGTTGCAGGAAAGCAATGGTAATGCAATCCTTTCCCTTTGCCGGTGCAGTAGACCAGACATGAGCCTCACCCATAAACTCAGGTGTATGCATTGTCTGATTGTGTGGGTAGAGGACATATTTTCAATTAGCTATTATCCTTCTGCCCAGAGCCTCCTTGGTGACCCTTGTTGCCATGAAGATCCTGTGATGATGCCTGTGCCTTGACTGCTTTCCTACAACAAGTGGGAAATGGGATTCTCTTATGATAATATTGGGTGTGTCTCCATTGTTTCTATGACTACTGGGGTACCATAACCACCTCTCTTTCCTCTAGCACAAGGGGCGATTTATGATGCAGGCTATGAAAACTCCACCCTTTTGTTAACCTCCTAATTCTATCAGTCACTTATGTCCATTTATTCCAATGATCCCCCCATGTGCGCGTGTGTGTGCGTGCGTGTGTGTGTGTGTGTGTGTGTGTGTGTGTGTGTGTGTGTGTTATGCACCCATGTGGATGCAGATGTGTGTATATAGAGGCCAGGTGAGGACATTGGGTGTCCTGCATTATGACTCACTGCTTTATTCTACATATCTCTTACTGAATCTTGAGCCAGACTGCCAACCAGCAAGCCCCAATGATCTCCTGCCTCTGACAACCACACTCCTTCCCCAGTGCTATAGTTACAGGTACAGTGTGCATGTCACTGTGGCCATGCCTGGCTTTGCCAGAGATTTAAACACACGTCCTCGTGCATACACATAGTATTCTTACGTACTGACCCATCTCTGCAGCCATCCTTTATGCCTTTAAAACACCAACTAAACACAGGATTGAAATTATTAGCCATAGAGGAATTGGTTTCATTTTAGTCATAGAAGGAAAGTCATATGCTTAAAACACCTTAAAAGGCAAGAGGACTGGTATACTTTCAAGACAAGACCCACTTGGGTCCTTCCCATGGAATGGACAGGGTAATCGCTTGTCCATTCACAAAAATTCAAGTAAACCCCACCCGTCCCCTTGATCATGAACATTCAATTTTATTCCTTTCTGTTAGCTTCTGGGTGCTGGAGCAGCCAAGCCCTCCTCACTGTGTAGAGCTTAGCTCTCCATGCTCCCATTCCTCCTCCCACTCCCATTGCAAAGGCACTAAGTCTGCTTCCTGCCCAGCACTCAGTTTCACCCTTCATCCTTTATGTTCCTCTCCTCCTCCACACCATCACATGTCTGCTAACTTCACGTTCCTGCACACCCCCTCCCCCCTCAGAAAGGAGTCTTTCCTGGACCTAAGCTAACATATTCTCTCATTCCTTGCCAGTTCTGACTTACTTCTGCTTTGTTTTCCTGAATTAATTATTATTACTTGTATGTGCATGAGTGCACGCATACACACACACACACACACACACACACACACACACACACACACAAACACAGGTGCCCAAGGAGGCCAGAGGCATTGGTTTTCTGCATCTGGAGTAGCAGGTGGTTCTGAGCCACTTGACGTGGGTGTTAGGAGCCCACTCAGGTGTCCTGGAAAAAAAACATAATGTGCTATTAACTGCTTAGTCATTTCTCCAGCTCTTGTTTTATTTAAGATGAAATATATTTCCCCCTGAAATCTCATGTTCATGTACCTTACTATTGTTTGTCTTGTAAAAGTAAGCAGCAGAAAGGTAGACCAGTTGCCCTTGCTCACTGCTGTATCCCCAGCACCTATGAAAATGGGAATCTTACTTTTTCAGTCAGTGGGTTGAGGACCATGGGCAAGTTAGCCTAGGCTTCATTTCCTTATTCTAGAATGCTAGAGTGTGCGTGCTTCTCACATGGTCTCAAATCAGCTAATGTATGTAAATATGTCACAGAGCTGAGAACGGGCATGGCACATAACAAATGGTTTTAGTTATTTCTTTACAAACCATTGATATGTACACATACACGCACGCATGCGCGCGCACACACACACACACACACACACACACACACACACACACACGTTTGCAGAAAAAAGTCAAAATTTTCAGACATCCATAACTTTTGGAACTTTGTGGTACTGAATGTGATGTTTGTCTTAGGTTCTTGCTTACCGTGGAGGCTACTGGACTTTACTGCAGAACTGCTGCAGGGTATTCTGGAACTTTGTCCAGGAGTTGCAGATACTGTTGAAGCAGGCTGTGGATACTTACAAGGCTTTTCCTATTAGCCAGGATGGCTTTCTCTGCGCCTGTGTATTACCATTCTACTTGGGCACGGAACTCCTTATCGACATGTTAATAAAGCTGCAGAGCACTAATTCTGTCAAGGTAAGGGCACTTGGGTCATTATTTTTACTGTATCCAATTAAAAAATACCTTTTATCATGAAGCTTGGGATAAGTAGAAATTGATATTTTTCTTGTGTTCCCATTTGGTTTGTCTGTTTTTCATTTGCGTCTCATTATAATTTTGTTCACAGCACATAACTTGCATTAATGTTAATTAAAAATATCTTAGCCTGAAAATCCAGTTTGTTTGAAGGGAAGAGAGGGAAACCCTTACTGAGTTTCATCTCCTATATGAATTGACCTTAGTGCATCTAACCCATATGGAAGCTGAGATGCTGGTCACCTCTGTCTCAGTGGTCTGTCCAGCCCTCTTCTATTGCCCCAGGCACTAAGACTTATAGCTATATTTTATGGAAATAAAACAGAAATAATACAACATGCAAAGACATTGAAAATTAGCAAGCTCATAAACACAATGAGATATAATATAACATTTCTGAAGGAAAGTATCTAGTAACAATATCACGAAAGACAAAGCATGTAAGTAAAATTAAACTATGCTGAGTGTTAGCAATATTAACTTTAAGTGAGATGTGGTCATTTAAGGATGTATGCCATAATCCATGGAGTGGATGATAGCAATAAAACGCGATAGCAAGAAAGCTAATAAAGTAAGACTAAATACTAATTAACTTAAAAGAAGGAGTAGAGGGACAAAACATACGAAGGACAAATTGGAAAGCAAATATTGAGTATTGTGGTTATTTGAATAAAAATGGCCCCAATGGCTTCACTGGGAGTGGCACTATTTGAACGAATTAGGAGGCGTGGGCCTTGTTGGAAGAAGTGTGTCACTGGGAGTGGGCTTTGAGATTTTACAAAACCCATTCCAAGCCTAGAGTTTTGCTTTTCCTGCTGCCTGCAAATCTCTTTATAGAACTCCGAGCTCCTCCCCCAGCACCACATCTGCCATGCCGATAAAGAACTAAAGAAACCACATGGTCATGTTTTTTCTCCACAGCAATAGAACATTGGCTGAGACAACTATTAAAATTAGCTCAGTCATATCCACCACTATATTAAGTGTAGGTTGTCTAAAGAGTGTAATTAAAGGGCACGGATTGTTCGACTGGGAAGGAAAAGGCACCTCTGTTCTTCATAAGAGAAACCTTGTGAACACGAAGAAGCACAACACACAGAGATTGGGGCCGCATCTGCAAGGCCTGCACAGATTTTCACCAGATGGGGTCTTAGAGCTGAGAGTCAAAGGGACATGCCCTCTTCCCTAACCTAGAGGCAATCTCCAAATGACATAATAAGTCACAGGTAAAAATTTAGACTTCCTCCAAGAAAGTCTCATTGGGAAAGCAAACTATTCTCAAGGGTAGGTAGGCTGCATGCCTAGCACTAGATAACCAACAGGAAGCAAACTCAGTGGTGTCTTTGGAGGCTCCTTATTTCACAATATCATGTCAGGACTTTTCCTCTTTTTAATTTTTTTTTATCATTTTAAATTTTAATATAGATACATATATACTATCTGTATCACAAATAATAATAATACATATTTTATTCTCTCTCTTTTAGCACCACAGGTCTTCTGAGCATATGTTATGACTTTTAGTTTAGTGTTTTTATGGGATTTCTGAGTGTTCAAACCAGTGAATCTCTATTTCTTGTGCCTTCTCTTGGACTTTGTCCTTTTTATTTGTTTTGTTCAATTCCATTGTGTTAGTTTTTCTTTTATCTTATTATGTTTTGTTTTATTATTGTCCTTTAGAAACTTTTTTTTTAATGAGAGACAGAAAAGGGATGGATCTGGATGGTGGTTGTTGGGGAGGGTCTGGGAGGGGTTGAGGGAGGAGAAACAACAATCAGGATATATAATGTGAGAAAAAAAATCTATTTTCAGTAAAAGGAAAAAATATCCAATAAAGATTCAGGTGCTTATAACACTAATAATGACTGAAACAAACAAACAAACAAACAAACAAAAATGTGGGAAGAGATCTATCATCGAAAATACCAAACATGAAAGGGTGGACTAAATCACATTAGAAACATTATGGTATTGAAATGGAAAAGGAATCAAAAGTAGAAATGTGTAATATCACAATATTTCAAGGCTTAGTAAAACTGTAGTCATTAGGCTTACATCAAACTCAAAAGGTTATTAATAGCAAATAAAACAATCAGCAGAATTAAGAGACAGCTTATGGCCTGTAAGATGGCTCAATGGGCAAAGTGCTTGTGAAGAAGGTGTGAAGACTGGAGTTAGGATCCCCAGGGCCCATGGAAACGCCAAGCAGGCATGGTGGCCTTTCTGTACCCCTATTGCATAAGAAGTGGAAAACAGGCTGGGCTAGCTGAAATGGCAAGCTCTGACTCGGCATATAATGTAAAGAGAGAGTGAGGAGAATACTCAGTTTCAGCCTCTGCATATACGTGCACACACATGCACATGTAGCATACACACACACACGCCCACTTATACACGTGAACATACACATATATGTGCACCCCACTTTTTTTTTTAAAAGGAACTTTGCAGAAAATATTTGCATACTATACATGTGATGAATCAGTATTAAAGTGTGTTTGGAACTCTGCTAAGTCACAAAAGGAGAAATCTCGATATGCAATTGAAAATGAGCAATACATCTATATAGACATTTTTCAAAATAAGACATTCACAGATGGTGAGAGGAAACTCATGCCAAGGTGGGAAGGGAGAGGTAACCCCACAAAACTGTGCTGTGATGCACACGTGTGTGCATGGCACGCACGCAAGCCTGCTTCCCACACATCATGTGCACATACACACATCCAGTAATAGATACATTACATAAATAAAGGGAAAAGGACATGCAAATATCCCAATGGTAGTTTGAAAATGCTCACCATCATTGATCAGCAGGGAGATGCAAGTCAGAATTACCCTAAGCTGTCACCCTCCCATTTTGGGTGATGGTGACTTAAAAATGACAAACGATAACAAGGGGTGATGATGCTGTGGAGAAAGGGGAGTGGGAACTCACTGTCGATGCAACAGGGAATCGGTGGAGCCATTGTGGAAATGATACAGAGGTCCCTCACTGGTTAACTCCAGTATGGTCTTGAAGTCCTGCCAGAGAGCTTATATTGAAAGAAATGGTACGGGATTCCTGCACACCTGTATTTATTGCTGCACCAGTCACAGCAGCCGAGAGGCAAAAGCCACAATTGGTGAAAGTCGAAGCCACCAACTAACTGTCTGTGAGCTGGAGTAGAATCTCTATTGGAAACTGAAATATACGAGCGGTGAAGTTAAAGAGGACCCAGAGAGATGAAGAGAGATACTCCTGTCCAGGATTGGGAAGACTTGTTACAGCATAGTCTATTGATCCACGGAAATCCAAAAGGTGTTTTAACAAATGTTGACAGTCTTAAAATTTATAAGTAGATGCAAACGAAAGGGAGTCTTCTTGGCCCCAGCACCCACCATTGTGGGTCTTTAAAACAAACAGGACTTTCAGGACATACTACCCAACTGAGGCTTATTGAAGCTGTAATACCTGGGAGACAGTGTGTTAATGGCACAAATGGAGAATCTGAAGGCAGACCATACCCAAGCTTGAAAACATGACAAGGGAGGCCGTGACATTAAAAGGGACCCAAGGAAGTGGTGACAGCTAGCCCCTAGAATGTGGCATTAAACTCCGTTTGTCACTAAAGGAACCAGGGCCACACGGGATCATCCTGCCTCTGACGACTGTGAGGAAAACTTAAATTCAAATATTCAGGTAGTAAATGAAGAAAGGTGTTATATTTGCAGTGTGAATATTTGTCATTGGAGAGAGAGTGTCTTGGAATACACCAGTCAGAAACAAACCCAAAGTAATCAGATCAAGCACTCAGACCTCTCAGTCACAGAAAGTTCTTAGGAATGCAATCAACAGAGTCAAGTCCTCGGAAGCTCTCCCAGAAGCAACGTGGTTTCTTCAACAACAAAATGAAATTTTCAAAAGGGAGATGAAATCATTGATTAGAAAGGGCTTGTGCTTTCCAAGTGTTTGTGCCTTGTGCAGGACCTTCTTTTAGGAAATGGGAACATTTCCAGTGTGGTTATTAAGGGATGATTTTTCAAGGGATTTGCTAGTGTGTGTGTGTGATATGTATATGTGTATATGGCTTTGCAGGTGTGTGTGTGTGTGTGTGTGTGTGTGAGTGTGTGTGATATGTATGTGTGTATATGGCTTTGCAGGTGTGTGAGTGCTCCAGCACAAACTCCCTCACACGCTCACCCCTTGTTCCTGCCTTCTTTGAGACAAGCTGTCTTTGTTGTTTTGCTATTGGGCTGTGTATGCCAGGCTATCCGGCCCTCAAGCTTCCATGCCCACCTCCCATCCTGCTCTGGGGCGCAGATGCTACTGTGTGTTCCTGATGTTTGTACGGGTCCTGGGGATTCAGACTTATGTCGGCACTCTTGGGTGGTGTGAACTTTACCCACTGTATCATCTCCTCAGCCCTTAATTTTGTCTGTTTTTAAGGTAGGATTATAATGTTAGGGCTATGTTTTTGTAAAATGAATTCTTCAATTTTTAGAGATTATATTGAAATATTTGTAGATTGATTAGTGCCATTTCTGGGATATAATTAAAAATAATTTGAAAGCTAAATTTTGAAAGCTATTGAAGTTTATAGAAGCTACATGGGTGTCTTCTTATTACTTCCCCTACTGTTTTAGGTGCAAAACTTGTCTTTAATATAAAAACTTCTTAAAGAATTGCAAATGGCATGTACCAATCTTGAAAATTTTAGACTGTGACCACACCCAAACCTCTACCCACCAAAAGCTATTTCAGTCCTCAAGTGTCTGCTCTGCTTGCTTCTTAGTATTGTCTGGCAACAAATTGTGCTCCCTCTGATGTTGCCCATCGGGTTGGAGTCAATGGAGAGATGGATGCTGAATAAGATACTTTGAGATAGAATCCCACTGTGGGTGGTGCCATCCCTGGGCTGATGGTGCTGTGTTCTCTATGAAAGCAGGCTGAGCAGGTCATGGGAAGCAAGCCAGTAAGCAGCACACTCCTCTATGGCCTCTGCATCAGCTCCTGGCGCCAAGTCCCTGCCTGTACCAGACCTTCCTTTTTGGCCATCAATGAGCTCCCAAATCATGACACAGAGACTTACTTTAGTTTTGAATGCTCACCCTTAGCTTAGGCATGTTTCTGGCTAGCTCCTTTGACTTAAATTATCCTCTTTATCTACCTTTTGCCTTGGGGCTTATTATCTTTCTTACTTCTGTATGTCTTACTTTGACTGTTTCTCTATGCTTGTCTGTCTAGTGGGTGCCTGGCTTCATGCCCAGGGTGTGTCCCTCCTTCTCCCATTTTTCTTTCATCTAGCCTAGATTTCTCCTCTTATTTATTCTCTCTGACTGCCAGCCCCAACTATCCTTTATCTGCCTAGCTATTGGCTGTTCAGCTCTTTATTAGACCAATCAGGCGCCTTGGGTAGGCAAAGTGAAACAAATGCAATGCATCTTTACATAGTTAAACAGATGCAGAATAAACAAAAGTAAACACCTTTACACAGTTAAACTAATATTCTGTAGCATGAACAAATGTAACTCATCTTCACCTCGTAAATATAATATTCCACAACACCTGCCCTCTGTAAGTTCCTGCCCTCATTGCCTTTGATAATGAACAGTGATGTGGATGTTTGATCACAGCAATAGTAACCCAAGCTAAGACATAAATTGGTACCAGAAGTCGGGTATTGCTGTGGCAGACCTGATCATGTTGCTTTTGCAAAGACTGTGGGAAGACTTTGGAGCTTTTGTATAGAAAAGCCATTGGAGTGTTCAAAGGTTGGTGGGTTTTGTTCCGTGGAAGATGAGAGTATTGAAAGAAAAGCATACGATGGAGGCCTGGCGTGTGAAGTTCCAGAAGTGAGTCTGACTCACTGTGACTCCATTTGGGCCATTACCAGCTCAACTAAAGTGAAACCTTTGCTCACTGGGACAATTGAGGCTGGTCAGCTGGAGCTGAGAAATTAGCTGTGATTAAGAAGAGACCACCATCCTGGAGATGAAATCTCCCGAGAAGTGTTTCCTCAGAGTCCCCACACAGAAGCTGTGTTCCAGAGGCCAAGGTTGTATTTCATGCTCGAGGCTGAACTTAGGCATGAAGAGCAGCTGAGACTTGGAACTGTGAAAGACAAGCAGAGGCCATTGGTGAAGACGCAAGCCAATTAAAAGTTGAAGGCCTAGGACTTGGCACCTTGAAGAGAGCCCAGGAAAGGCTATTGGTGAAAGGGCAGTGTTGCTGCATCAAGAAACCCGAGGACTTTGGAGATTTCAGTACCAGAGGAAGACCACCCAGGACAGTGGAGCCATCCTGAGCCTAGAAGATAAGCTTCCTGAGCTGTGAATGGCTGTCCAGTCCCTTTGGAGGAGCCCAGATGGTCGTGAGTGGATCCCACACATTGGGCACTGAGTGGTTTACATACTTGGAGTCCATTTTTGCTTTGTTCAGATTGTGGCCGTGCCCTGGTTCTTCCCTCTTGAAGTAAGAAAGTATTTAGTTTATTTTGGAGTTTTATATAAAATATAAAACCGTGGTAGGTTTTATATTTTATAAAAGACTTTGGATTTTCAAAGAGACTGGATTTTTAAAATGTTTGTATTTGTAAGACTGGTGGTAGGACTTTTTAAATTTGAAAGTGCTTTGTATTATGATGTTGGAGTTCATGTGTGATGTCGGGGATGAATAAGAAAGGAAGGGTTGTGGCTTAGCGGTGGTGTGTGTGTATGTCAAGTTGACAAGGAGTTAGGTGTGCTGGCTAGTTTTTATGTCAGCTTGACATACACTGTTGTCATCTGAGAAAAGGAGCCTCAGTTGTGAAAATGCTTTCATAAGCCTAGGCTGTAGGCAAGCCTGTCAGGCATTTTCTCAATTGGTGACCAATGGGAGATGGTCCAGCCCATTGTGGGCATGGCCATCCCTGACTGATGGTCCTGAATTCTATAAGAAATCAGGTTGAGCAAGCCATGGGGAGCAAGCCAGTAAACAACTTCCTCCATGGCCTCTGCATCAGCTCCCACCTCCAGGTTCCTGCTTTGTTTGAGTTCTATGATGAACAGTGAGGTGGAAGTGTGAGCCAAGTAAACCCTTTCCTCCTCACGTTGCTTTTTGTTATGGTGTTTCATCACAACAACAGTAACCCCAACTAAGACACCTCCATAAAATTGACCTTCATATTAAGGAATTGGGTGTAGTATTCTACATGCTAGTTAATGTGTCCAACATACCAGGGAAGATTATTATTTATATACACTAAATGTTTTTCCCAGTAGTTGTATCATATTGGTTTAATGTCATTACTTAAACCAACAGTGAATACATGCTAAGCTGTCTAATAAATATTTACTGTCATTAAATAAATTAAAATGTTAAATAGTTAAAACCAAGCAAAATTGAAAACTCAGTTGTATCATCACATATCAGATAATCAGAGCCACACTTGTCATGTCTGGTATTAAATGTATTAAATGTCAGTGCATGAATCTAGCACATTTTCATCATCATTGAAGATTTTACTGCATAGCACCATCTCCCATTATAGAGCTGTGACTCGCAGAACATTAATTTTCCTTTGGGTTCACCTCCTTCTCATGTTGCATTATACATCACGCTTATTTACCAGAGTATACAGTAAGACCTCAAGCTGGGCATCTTATCTCCATGTGCTTCCTGCAGCCAATCGAAGAGAAAGGCGACTTCAGCATTCCCAGCTGTTATGGGAACATCAAATATGATAACGGAGGTTCCAGCCTGACTTTCGAGCATCCTTTGGATGATGTCAACGTGGTTGACTTGAAGTGGATCCATGACTTTGTGTTGAAGACTCTGGAGGTTCTATACCAAGTGGAGAAGTGGGAAACATTGGTGTCTCTCGCCATTCAGTTTAACACCATTTCACAGTATGTCTGGCCCCATAGGCAACTGAAAGTAACAGATTTTTGGGGGAGAAATGGTCTTTTAGCTCAAGTTAACTTTTCAACATATTCTTTACCATGACCCAGTGAGCGGTATACAGAGCAAGTGACCCCGCTGTTGGTGTATGCACAGCGCCAGCTGCTTGTGAGGATACAGAAGTTTAATGGCCCCGATGCCTCTCAACAGGCTTGTGCCAGATACGAGGCTGACAATGAAGAGAAGGTAATCCATACTATTTCTCAAGCAGCAGCGGCTTTCTGTTAACCCACATATAAAAGGGAAGGATTTAGGAGCCAAATAAGCAGTATTTCCACTTGAGTATTCTCTGTTGAGATCCACGAATGGTATTGGCAGTTTGCTCTTGATCAGCACTTCTAGTTATAGTAAATCAGAAGTTACTGTGGGCCTTCCCCACAAGAAAAACATGACCAGGTCAGGGTTGGCACACCCCTTAGAAGCACTGAGAACAATGCCTCAATCCCAGAGTAGCTTGCAGGGCTTTTGTTAGTGCCTTGCACCCAGTGTTTTTATTTTCCCAGTAGGTATTTGTTGTTTGTTTTGGGCAAGATCTTATATAGCTCAAGAATGACCTGTAACTTACTATGTTGTGGAAGACGACCTTGAACTCCTGATCATCTTGCTTTTGACTCCTGAGTCCCGGGACTGCAGGCATGTGCCAATACACCCAGCTCTCCTCAAGTTTTTAAACTTTATTTTTATTTGGGTAGTTTTGAGACAGGACCTATATAGCTGTGACAGGTCCAGAACTCATTGTGCAGACTAGGTGGGCCTTGAACTTAACAGTAGCCCTTCAGTGTCTGCCTCTTGAGTGTTGAGATTCCAGGTGGCCTAGACCATACCCATCTGTAGCTGCAGGTTTGCCTTAAGACTTGTCGCCACAGGGTCATTGCGTTGGTGGTTACTCTTGCTTGGAGTGTGCTGCCCTCCATGTGCCTAACTCACCTTTTGTACTCTTGGCGGAATCTCTCCCTCCCTTTCTCCTGTATTTAAAACTACCTGTCTATTCGCACTGTTCCTCCTTGGCAGCTAAAACTCCTTAATGTGCTACATTGTGTACTTCAGTGTTGTGTTTGTTCTTGGAACCCACTGAAGTGCCTTCCTCCAGAATAGAAATTTCTGTTTGTTTTGTTCACTGCTGCTGCTACATCATCTTTTCAGTATGCAACAGTGGGTGGCACTCTGACATTCAGTAAAGATTTGCTCACAGGAGCCGGGGGAAGGATGGGCCATCCTGGTGTGTTTTATTAAACTGTAGGAAGGAGTCTGCATCCTATCAGACTGTTTTCATCTCATGTGGAAAGTCCTCAGGGGACAGTAAAGAAGCATTGTGACCGTACTGAGCTGAGAGGCAGCTGCATCTTGGTTGGTTGGTTTGGGTTAGACCAAGGGATATGACTAGAGACGTAGACGGAACAGGGTCCTGGACTCTTTAAAGAAAATTTCCTTCCATCTAAACACTTTTCTGTTTTCACATATTTTACAATTTGAGGACTCAAACATCTGTTCAAGAAATTGTCAAAACAGTATCGAAGCAATTAGTTTTGAAAAACTTCATCAGGGACGTTAAAAATTGCATTAATTACGAATAGGCTGGAGCCAAATCCGCCTTTGGAAAAGAAGACTGTATTTGGAATGTGCAAATTTTCAGAATATCAGAAAACCATATTCTAATTGCTGCATGTAATTTCCCCAATGCTCTCCCAGCTGTGCGGTGTACAAGAGAAATATGAAAAAAAAATAAATACGCAGCCGAGTTTTCCCCAAAGTCCTCATGACTGAGAGCTATTCCAGCAGCGTTTGTTTGTTTCACGTCTGTTTTGACAGAGACAGAGACAAACATTTCAAGTGATCCAGACTCTAAACTACATTTGCCTAAGCGCCGTCTGTTCTCATCTTTTAAAGATAACCTGCCGGAACTTCATTGAGAAGCAACTGACGATCGACCCTTCTTCACCCAAGACGCTGGCAGATATAGAAGGAAGCAGCGACCTGCTGAAGGCGCTTATTCTTTCAGGTTAGATCCAGTTTTAACCGGATCCTCAGTTCCCTTTAAGGTTTGTCGTCGAGCTCCACATGGCAGCTCTCCCGCTATGCGAGCGAACTCGATTTTTCAGGGTTACTTTACTCATCATTTCATATTGCTGAAAATGTCCTAAAAGATGGTTAAACAGTTCTGTAGGTTTAAATCGTTTTATTAGCCGAAGGGAAAGGTAAGTAAAGGAAAAGGAGAATTAACAAGAGAAGTCTACTTTGTGCATTTTTCTGTTTTTCTCTTCTTGAGAACTCACTTTATTTTATTTTAATTTTTTTCTGTTTGTTTGTTTTGCCGATCGGATTCTGACAGTAGCCTCCATTTCCTTGTTCGGTGTACTGTGCCATGGTAAGTTGTTGGCCATATAATCAGAGGGCTGGCGAGGGCTCTCTCCTACCTTGACATACTTGCTTTTAACTGAAGAGACTTCCGGAATGTTTCGGCCAGTACAGCTTTTAGAAATAAAGCAACGGAATAAGATGAAAATAGAGGGACTGAAGAGATGGTTCATCAGTTTAGCGAGCTTGTTGTGGTTCCAGAGGCCCTGTGGTCAGTGCCCAGCACCCACATTGGGCCACATATGACACCGGCTCCAGGCAGTCCAACTCCAATACAACAATCTGTGGGTGTCTGTCCATATGTGGCATAGACTCACATAGACATACCTGTGTGCACACAGATAAAAATAAAATAAATCGAAACCCAAGCAAATCTAATTGTATTACCACGATTAAACGAATAGTTCTTTAAAGAAAGCGATGAGAATGGAAAGAAAGACTGTGCTGTACTTCCCTTCTCAAGTGTCTGTGTTTCTGGGACAGGAAAGGAGCATAATCTTCAGGACGTTACAGTCTTTCCACTTATTGTTTGTCTACTATACTGCTGTATGTATAGATATGTCATTAGTCCCTCAGCCATCGCGTCATTCTGCAAACACTTATGGAGCATCTGCTAGGTTATAAATGCTGTCATAAGCTAGAGAGGACACAAAGATGAATGAGATTACTGATTCGTCAGAGAGGAGTTTATGGTCTGTCGAAGGAGATAAATAAAGTGGGGATTGTGACTGATAATATTATTACTGTCTCTGTTGCTGCGAACTGCAATGGTGTATAGCTAGCGGTCATCTTTGAGGGACTGCAGGAGGTAAAAGATCATCAAGGTTGGCAGGAAGTAGGCAGTAACATACTTTAGTGAGCAAGATGTAGGGGCTCAGGTTTATCTGGAGAGCAGAGAGGAGCCAGGCAAAATGATGCAAGGAGGAAGGGGTCAGATGTTCCCAGTCACCCTCTTCAAGGTCTCTTCTACAGCGATATGAGAAATAGGTTCAAAAGAGCCCACGTGGGAACCAGAGACTTGCTGCTCCTGGCTTGTACATAAATGGATGCCTGCAGCTGAACAGTTACAGTAGAGGGGAGCAGACAGGAAAGGGGTGGAGAGGAGGGGCACAGGACTTCATTCTGTTCTGACTTTGTATAGTGGGGGAAGATGAGGACTGAAGAAGCTCCCATTGTCATGGGGTTTGCATCAGGTGTCTGGGTGGGTAATGATGCCTTCACCCAGACGGGAAACCTACCAAATGGTGCTATTGCATTCCTGACTTTGCCTGGATGGCCGAGAAGAGGCGTGGGGCAGATGGCTGGTGGATACCTGGGGAGAGGTATTGGGTAGGTGATTGGATGTGACATTCAGAGTGAGCTGGTTTGGAGGAATCTTTGTCATGGTCACTGGTATAACCAGAATGTCATTGGCAGTGCTTAACATGTACCTGTTTGCTGAATGGATGACTTTGTGGCTGGAAATGATGAGCAGGGCAGTAAAATATTTGTGTTGTGGGGGTAGCGGTGCTGAACCATATCTGTAGGGATTTGGTGGGTAGTGAACTGCCCTTCAGAAATCCTGGGGCTTGGGGAGGTGTAGGGCTTTTACATGCTAGGCAAATACTCTACCACCTTCTGGCCTTCTACCTCATTTTATGTGTGTCTCTCTTTGGAAGAAAAGGAGTGTGTCCATATAGTAAATGGAAGGAGCCACCAGAGAAGGAGAGTCTAGCAACCAAAGAGAATGGCTTTTGATAGAACGAGGACCTTGAGGAGAACAAAGGCAGAGACTGGGGTGCAGACAGGAGGGCGGGGCTGTTCCTTCTGCTAAGGCAGAAAGGAAGGATGGGAGATTAGGCTTGATACCAGAGAGTTTGTAAGGCTGGAGGTTGGAGGCGCCCTCATTGGGTAGGGGGGACTTTCTCAGGGATGGAGGCTGCTCCGACCAGAGGTTTCAGGGGCAATACAAAAGAGTGAACACAATGAAAAGGGAGTAGGCACAGGAGGCATTTGTGGAGCACTGTGGGGACTAGAGATTGCTGCTGGTAACTGCGCCTTTAGGAGGTCTCTTGAGGTGATCATCCCCTCAGATTCCAAACACATGTGGAGGGTCATCCTCTAGTCACACGTGACTGCTGCCATCAGGGAGTGTCCTTCCTTTCTACCTGGATTTGTCTACAGACCTTGGGAGATGGAATATGCTATTATGTTCTATAAAGAATAGCTACAACCATGAGAAAATGTGCTAATCATGGTTGTAATCAAAATGATGACTCCCATCAAAGGGAGAAGGGCAGTGTACTGGGACAATTATGAACCAGAAGATGCTAATTAGTGATGATGTGGTGAGTCTTTTAAGTGTGTTGGTTGCTTCCTATTAAGTTGTATTTATGTAGGCTGTAAGGAGTGGCCAGAGGGAAGGCAGGCGACGCCAGTGTCCAGTGCCCCTGTGAGTTGTAACTATGTTGGAAGTATGTGCTGTTTGAGCTGTGATTAGAATAGGAATATTTGAGGAAATACAAATTTAAAAATAGTATATGGCAATGGTAACATCGAGCTGGAACGCTGTAAGATTCTATAAGATTCTTCAATTTTCATGGTCTTGAGAGGTAGATACTGTTATGTTATTAGTGAGTAGAGGGTTTTGTTGTTGTTGTTGTTGTTGTTTTTAATTCAAGCCCTCATCTGGCTAATTGTTCCATCCACAACTGTTCTGCTGAACTGTCAAGCTCATTTTGCATTGTATACTTTAGGTTGAAGTCATCTATAAAGATACAGCTCTCAAGAAATGAATTGGTTTTCTTCAGTGGTCATATGAAATAAACACTTTATTCTGAATTATTATGGTGGTATGGTAATTTAGGAAAATACAGAGAGATTTCAGCTATTGATAAAGGTTCTTCCAGGTGGTGGTGGCACATACCTTTAATTCCAACACTTGGAAGATGGAGGCAGGAAGATCTCTGTGAGTTTAAGGCCAGCCTGGTATACAGAGCAAGTGTCAGGACAGCTAGGGCTGGCTGTTAGACAGAGAAATCCTGTCTCAAAAAAAAAAATATCAAACAACAAAACAAACAAAAAACAAAAGTAGAGATTTCCACAAAGACACGTAAGCATCATGGTAGTCTCATTTAGCCCCTTTGTTTTAATTACATTTTCAAGGTTTAGCCTGGAATGTCAGTTGTATGAGAGCTAGTTCTGTGCTCTGTTCTGCTATATTTCTTCAGTGTTTGATATAATCCCCAGTATGCACAAGTACTCCATGTACAGCCACATGTCACTTCACAACATGAATGCAACATGGGAAGGGAATTGGCTTTACAGTTTCATTGTTATGCCAACGGTAAAACATAGATACCTAATGTCACTGGGTGGTGTAAGCTTGTGGGGCTACCATTGTGTGGAAAAGTGTTATGATGTGGTACAAGATGCCCTAATGTAATGGACTCATTGTTATGAGCAGTTTTCCCGCCAGCCTGGTTCCTCAGCTGCATCAGCCCCAAATAACACACAGAGAAGCTGTATTAGATATAAAGCTGTTGGCCAGTTACTAGCGTTTCTTATTGGCTGTCTTAAATATTAGCCCATTTCTATTAACCTAAGTGTTTCCATGTGGTCTTATCTTACCAGAGAGAGGGTCCGGACCTCTTCTCTCTCAAGTCTCTACATCTTGAATCTCTTCTTATGTCTCCCAGAATCCTCCTTGTTTCCTAGTCCCACCTATCTTGCCTTCCTATTTGGCAACAGTGTTTTATTCATTAACCAATAAGAGAAACATATTTACAGAATGGCATCTCCCATCAGCTCCCTCTGGAACCATAGGTTTAGATAAATTCTTCCTTAAGTTAAAAAAAAAAAAAAAAAAGGAATGGGAAACAATGAGTGCAGACATCTTTTTTGGGGAATTTTGCTATAAAGTAGAACAGAGAAATAGGATGCCAGCCTGAGGGGAAATGAGCCAAGAGAGAGATCTCTTTTCTTATTTAAAGATGGAAGAAATGATATAAAAATACGCTGTTGGGAATGATTCTTTCGGGTAGAAAATAGATGCTTTGAAGGAGCAGGGAATTGAGACTCACTGGATGAAATGTCTCCATGGGCAGGCGGGCACTGGCATGGGGGCTGGATGGGTTTCTCCCCCCAAATCTGCCTGGCCTGCTTTGGTTCTTTGTTTCCCAAGTGGGCAGTGAGTAGCCTGCCCTGAAAGGATGGAGGCAGAGGCAGAGGTGCCCCCCACCCCCACCCCATGATTCCTTTGCCACAGAGGCCACTGACTGTTCCTGTTGCCTCCCATGGCTCCCTGGTAGCCACTTCACAACCCTCTGTCTAGTGAAGTGACACTGTGGGAGAAGCAGTGTGGTAGCCACTGCCTCCAGGAACAGAGCGGGTGCCTGAGCGCTCTAAGATTTCCCTCCGTGTGTGCCAGTCCTGGATCTCCACTGGAGAAAATAGCGGCAGCTCCTTTAATGAAGGCTTCAGCACTGCGATGGACCCTTTTGTTCAACAGCATAGCTAAGTCTGCTCACTGTGTCTCCAACTCCATACCATTGCTACGGTCTGTCTGTCCTAACCTAATGGTGGCACAAGACATGTCTGTGTTCTCAGGAACACCCTCCCCCCCTCTTGATTTCAAATTATGACGCTGATCTAGCAGCGCACCCCCCTCTCCCCCCCCATGCCGTATTTCCCTCATCTGTAAAATAAGGGTAATAATGGTCTAGATTTCTCATGGCTGTGTTTAGGAGTCAATCACTCACAGTAAGTTACTGGACTTATTAGGGCTGGAGAGGTATCAGCACACCCTTTTCCGCCCCTCTTTATTTCTGTCACCTTTATTTCCCTCAGTTTATCATCCAACCAGATTATCTGTGCCAATGTGACTTTAGTCCTTCTGTGTTAGCCGTATTTCATCAGCTACACGGGGGCATGTTCTGTTACCTATGAAGTGGCTACATTATCAAGACCTTAAATTTTTTGCTGGGGCCTCCTACTTGTTCAGCTCATTAAAGAACTAAATCCCTTAGCTATTTATTCAGTGTGGACTCACGTCCAGCCCCATCTGGCCTCGAGTGCAGCCCCACCTGCAGCCGTCCAGTTGCTCCTGGACCACCCTCACTGCACAGAGACCGAGCAGCGACTCTCCCAAATGCTCCCCTTCCTGGCACGAGTCAGAGCACCTGATTAGCTCCAGCCCACAGATGGCCTTACCCGCTTTTCCTCTCTCAGGGTCTGATTTCAGTCCCCTTACACACTGGCTCTCAGTCTCCAAGATTTTGTTTATTTGCTAGCGTCTTCCCTTTGCCTGTTTCCCAGTGCGCCTGAGCCTTGAAGAGGCTGTTGAAAAGGAGTAGATTATTTCATTTTTTTTTTAAATGAAAAAGTAGGCTTCACAAGGAAAACTGGCAAGATCTAAAGTTATTTGCATTTCTTAATAAAAAAAATTTTAAACTTTTCTCTAAAAAAAAAAAAAAAGAAGAACTTTGAAATGTTCTATAAAACAAAATTGATGGACATGTTAGATGCCTGCTACACATTGGGGCCTTTGAATTCAGTAGCTTCAGGTCCAAGCTGAGGTCATCTCTGAAGTAGAGCTGTTTTGTGACTTGTCAGCTCATGTTGTCCTTCATCTCTAACGTTCTCCTCTGTTTCAGAGTATAAACGAGCCAAACAGATTGTCTGTGTGCCCATCGATGTGGCAGACACTTTGAGGTGCTTTCGAGAGACCCTGGAAAAGTCCAAGTATCATAACAGATCAGTGCGACACAGCAGGAAGCTGCTTTTGTTATTTCTTGCACAGACCCAAGGTAAAAGTTATTCTCTGTCCCTTGGCCTGTACTTCGGTGATGTACCATCCCTCAGAACCTCTGGCCTCACAAGCCCCTCCTTGCAACATACTTCTCCCCAGCAGCCTTTTCCAATCTTGTCTAGCAGATTTTATCATCTCTCTCATGGCGCTTTATTCCAGCCAAGACACCCCGACCTGCCTCAAACTTTCTGCTCTACTGCCAACTTCCAGGAATACAGTAGCTAGAAAGGAAAATGAGGTCTGTTATGAAGTTTTGGTTCTGTGCCTGGGAGGGTCTTGGAGCCTTCTCTGCAGGTGTAGAGCTATGATGACTGTCCTTTGGGAGGTGATTGACTCCTCAAGTGAAGCAGAACCTCTTACCAGATGCCGCTCATCAGTCTCAAAGAGGCCTCGATGAAATGTCTGTTACAGAGACTGGGGAGAGGGAGAAAGCGTGAATGATGTGATGCCTGTGGCATGGAGGTGGAAGGGAGGCTTTGGGGGCAAAAGGGGGCCAGCCAACGGAACAAGGGAGACCAGTTAGGAGGGGAGGATGTGAACAGCGATAGACACAGGGAGATCATTCCGCGGGCAAAGTGCTTGTCGTACAAGCGCGAGGTCCTGGGTTTCGTCTCTAGAACCCATGTAAAACAAAGCATGCTGGTCACAGCAAAGTTGAACAAGTGTCTCTCTGATGCTCTCTGGCCGGCTAGCCCGCCTCAATCGGTGAGTTCCGGGGAGCATGCATAATTAATTCTCCGTATCACTTTACCTCCTCCAATTTCTACATACATTATTGGTGCATAACGCATGAGTTACAAAATCAAAGCTGACTCCTCAGAATGGTTCTCCCAGCTAACCCCCAGGCTCGCCGGGTACTAAGACATTCTCGGAAGCTCATCCCTAGTCCTCAGGTCACAGACTTCAGCCTCCATCATAGCTTCTCCCTCGGCCCCTTTACATCACTACCCTGGCCGATTTCTTCCCTGTGTTCTCTAATCGTCTAACAAGACAGATTTTTTTTTCCATTCCTCTCTTCCTGTTTCAGGTCAGAGCAACATATATGTTGCTTCTCTCGGAGAGGTTTCTGTCCCAGAGGTGAACTGAAATTGTGGGAAACTGTTTTTAAGAAGGCAGACTCAAACTCTCTCATTTCCCCCAGCTTGCAAAAGAAGCAAAATATTAGTTGAGCTTTAGCCTGCCTGTCTGTATGTAGTCCTTCTGTATGTAGTGCCTTAGCCTGGCTGGCTGCCCAGCTGTACTGCCTTAGCCATCTGTCTGTCCTGTAGTGCCTTGGCTTGGCTGTCTGTCCTTCTGCACTGCCTTAGCCTGCCTGTCTTTCTGTAATGCTTTATCCTGGACTGCTGCCCCTCTGTACTGCCTTAGCCTGTCTGTCTGTCCTTCTATGGTGTCTTAGCCTGGCTGGTGTTTTGCCTTCCCTGAAACATGAAGGTACAGAGCCCATCCACTTGAACGGGATCCATTCTGGACCCCATGGCTAAGACAACTGCATCCCTCTGACTGCGGAAAAGCCAATCTGTATACAGAAGCCTGTCCTTCCTTCCTCCTTGGCATTCCTCTACCTGTCCATCTTTCCCCTCCTTTCCACTTACCATTTTCCATTTTTTTTCCACCTTGCCTTTAGGTGAGAAAGGAGGGGTAAACAACGCGCAGTTTTCCTCAGGGAGAGTGGAGTTTTGCCTGGGAACAGAAGAGATGCATATGCCAATACCCCCCGACCTTTCGCAGGAAAACTTCAGAGTTTTTAGTTCCGTGGAGAAAAGCAAACTTCCCTATTCACAGCTGGGGCTGGTAATTTCGTCCTTTTACCAAACCATAGGTAAGGCTAACCCATTACGAATTGTCAGTATGACCTTTAGTGTTAGCACGAGGTCACCTCTGGTCCTGAGATGTTACCTTTAAAAGTAGGATGAGGGCTGTACAGATGAGATGCCCAGCCAGTAAAGGTGCTTGTTGCACAGTCCTCATGTAAGCGTGGAAGGAGAGAGCGAGAACCCACTCCACAAAGTTGTCCCCTGACCTTGACATGTGTGCCATGAGATGTGCATGCCCCTCCACACACAAACACTAATAATAAGTGAATGTAGAGGACTGAAGCAGGACGAAAGAATGTGACTACTCCAGGGCAGTCTTTCTGGCCTCCAGCCTCCTGCTGTTACTCACCTGGCTATGGCCCTGTAAGACCGTAGGCCACCCCTCTGCCCAGTTCTTCTCTTGCTGGAGCTGTGAGCGCCTATGCCGATGGTGACACCGGCAAGCACTTTTGCGCTGCCCCAGATAGCCTCACCCTTCACATCTTCCTCTTAGATGTGGCTTTTCTACAAATCCAGCAGTGTGCCCTTCACCTGTATTGTATGCCCAGGGGCAGCCCCTTTGCAACAGACATCATACCTTTCTCCCTTTATTTCCTAAAATAACCCCTGTAACTCACATGTTCTTTGCGATCTGGGATCTCTGAAAATTCAGTATGGAGGAATACAAAATGACTCTATAATTAGATGCTGTGGTTTAATATATAAACGAGGAAC
This sequence comes from Phodopus roborovskii, assembly GCF_943737965.1. Lineage (NCBI taxonomy): Eukaryota > Metazoa > Chordata > Mammalia > Rodentia > Cricetidae > Phodopus > Phodopus roborovskii. Next base: position 4,347,654 of record NW_026126618.1, on the reverse strand, counting down.
TTACAACAGGCCAGCTGCTACCATCTCATTGAGGAATCGCCACCGTGACGATGGGTCTAGGCTGGCACAGGCGTGTTGCGTTGGTGAACTGAGTTCCATCAACACTGTAAGTTTTGTTCTGAACAAAACCGAACAGTGCAGTGGTTACATTTTTGGAAAATCCAGGGCAACTAGAAATGAAAATACCTTTAAAAGACCCTACGAAACAAAGACATTGACCTTCATGAACAGGGATCTTACTTTTCTTGCTCACTGTGGGGCAAGTTTCTGAAGGGAATCCTGCATCCCTGGTTGGTACCTGCAACGTTCTAGGTGATAGGACTGTGCGACAGTTCACAAAACCCTGCTTGAGAGTACTGGATTCATTAGAAACTCCTGCCATGCCTGTTGGTTTCTTCTGGCTACACAGCCATAATTACAGGTGCATTCATTTATTAGAAAGCTGAAAGTGCATGATAAGAAATACTCTCCCCAATCCCCGGATGAGTGACAGGAAAAAAAAAAAAAAATCTGATGTACTAGGCTCTTACCAGCTCTGCTGAAAACCAACTTCCTGTCTGTTACAGTATAATCACCACTTCTCCAAAGTGCCATTCCAGCACCTCCAGAATTTAGGCACTACCTTACTCTTGAGGGACCCAGTGCACACTCTCTGGAAAGTGCAACTCCTGGTACCCACCTCCTTCTCTTCTCTGCAGCCTTCCAGCACCCCCCTGTTAACCAATTCTGCCTGCCTTCTCCATGGAGCCTCTGTGTTTCTGGGGCCTTCGACTCAATCTCCGTTCTTCAGTGCTCAAACAGAACCTCGTTTGCTCTCTCTCTGGGTATATATAGCGTGTGACATTTGAAAAGACTATTAACTTGAGTTTTTCTTCTTACCGCGGTCTTCACAGTTAAGAAGTAATGCCGTGGAAAATATTCTTGCAAATATAAGGGAAATATTTTCCTTAGAACTGACATTTGTTCTTTTACCTGATTAAAAATACAGACGTTCTCCAAGCCAGCAATCAAAGAAGCCTTAAAGTTCAGGTGTTGCATTCACTGGGAAGTCTCCTCTTCTTTGCAGAAAAGAAAAGGTAGGCGCTGCAGAAGTTAGCCAAGACACAAACTTTTGTTGGTTCAGTTTTCTTTTCTTTTAATTAGGAAAAAATGTTTTCTTCCACAAATGTCAGTTCCATAATAACAGTGCGTGGCTTCACTCGATTCATTACAGGGCAGACACTATCGGGAAGACACAGCGTGGTGGTTTTTACCTCTAACATTTGCAGTGACTGCATGCTGGTCTGCTTGCTTTCCCTCTTGGTGTGTGTGTGTGTGGGGGGAGGTGGGGCGCTGCTTTCATTAATGGCCTCAGAGGACACCCCACTCAGCGCTCTGTTTCTCTCTTAGGGCTGCTTTTAAATGTTGGTGCCAAGCTCTTGATGATATATTCAGAAAGCCAGATGCGCTGCACACCTGGAAAGAGTTTGGCTCCTCCCTCTCCAGTGCCACCCACAGCTCCGCCCAGAGCTCCTCCCCTCCTGACTTCAAAGACTACAGTGAAGAATTTCTGTTAAAGCTCGGCATTTGGGGGTGTTTACAAGGGGCAGTGATCGCAGCAAAGATAGCACAGTGAGTGAGAGCTTGGGGCGAGCCGTGCATCACCTACTGCCCGCCTTGGCTTCCTCCAAGGCCGTGCCCATCCGACAGGACAATGCAGTTTCATGCTGTGGTATTTTTACTTATGACTGTCCTTTCCTTGTGTGACATTTCTGCCCCCAGGAGACAAGTCCCACCTGAACACAGACCTTTTTTTATATCCATCGATGCATCCCAAGTGCCTGGCATGGTGTTGGCTCTCAGTAGTACTTAAGTAATGAACAATGAGTTTAGGAGTGGTTGATGTGGGGCAGGAGTATAGCGCGCAGGCTGGCTACTCAGGCCAAGTTTCAGAGCATCCCAGGAACCTCATGTCCTCAATGTTGTTTGTCCTTGTGTATAGACTGTGGTGGGGAGACTCTCTCTCTCTCTCCCTCTCTCCCTCTCTCTCTCCCTCTCCCTCTCTCTCTCTCTCTCTCTCTCTCTCCCTCTCTCTCTCTCTCTCCCTCTCTCTCTCTCTCTCCCTCTCTCTCTCTCTCTCTCTCTCTCTCTCTCACACACACACACACACACACACACACGTGTGCGCACTGTACTAGCTAGCTTGGTCTGCCATAACAGTAGCCTCAAGCTCCAGACATTTGTCATATTATCGTGTTAGAGGCTGGATGCCTGGGGTTGATATGTTGGCTGATGCCTTCTTGAGACCTCCTTTGTGGCTTGTAGGTGGTGCTTTTTCCTGCATCCTCGCATGGTTTTCTCTCTGAATCTGTCTGTATTTAAATCTCTTCTTCTCAGAAGGACACAAATGATGTTGGACCAGGGCCCATCCCTGAGCCATGCCTCTTTAAAAAGCCCATCTCCCAGTGCACTCCTGTTCCGAGGTTACCGGGAGTTAGACCACAGCACACCTCCCAGTCCACCACAAAGGAGCATCTCTTCCCTGTGTTTTCCCGTTTTCCCAGGTTCTTGGGTTAGGGTACAAGTGTCTTTCGAGTCGTGATCCAGCCTTCCACACATAAATGTTTATCACAACACTTTGCATACAGTTAACACGTCACATAATAACTGTAGGAAATTCCAGAAGTCCAGAGTCGCAGAGGTGCCCTTCCCAGTCACTTCCTCAGTTCACCTGCACGGTGCGATGAAAACACCCACACTGTGCTTTGAGCTGTGTGGCGTGATAATGACAAAACTTCTGTTAGCTTTCACAAAATCCATACTGTGGGAAGTAGAGGAAGTAATACATTTCCCCGAAAGTATTCCACATGGGAGAACACCTGTCAATTTTGGCTTTGTACCCTTGGGAAGGAACTCATCCTTGGACCAAAGCCAAATACACACACACACACACACACACACACACACACACATGCACGCATGCACGCACGCACGCACTCACGCACGCACGCACATCGCGCACGCGCACGCACGCATGCACGCGCACACCACACACACGCATGCACGCGCGCGCACACACACACACACACACACACACACACACACACACACACACACCAGACTTAGGACTTGGTAGAGCTTGGAGTGAGAAAGGAGAGAGAGGAAGATTGACACCGGGGAAGAGGCAGCCATTGTTGAAGGCACCTCAGCTTGGAGCCTCTGGAATTATTACCTAGTGATTTCAAGCAAGAAAGTCATTTCCCATTCCTGGCTGCAAGCGGGCTGCCCAAGGGGACTGAGTCCACAGGGACTGTCCACTGGTCTCATAGTCTCAGAGCAGAGGACACTCTTGAGTGCAGGGTCCCGCCCCGGGATCCCACACAGATGAACTCAGATGGACAGTGTTGTCACCACAGCCAAGCCAGCTGCCTGGTTTTATTTATCTCAGTAAGATTTAAGAGAAGGTACTTTGTCTTATAGCTGCGAAGGCGGGTTGCAAGTGTCGCATAAAGAAAACATAACCCCCTCCAAGGGACATGAAAGGGAACAATCATAGAGGACAGGTGTAATTTTCATTTTGGCTGGAAAGAATTAATGTGGTGAATGCAGCATACTGTACGGCCCCAGCCTTTGGGGGCAATCATTCACCCATACTCATGTAAATCCATCCTTCTCATTCCTCTCCCCCCCCCCAAAATTGACACTTTTAGGGATTTACCTGATGGAATTAATGAGATAAGCAGTCAAAATTTTACTTACAACATTTATTTGTGTGAAACATCTACACAATAAAACACTATAGTTCCTTTTTTGATAATTTTTTTAATTTAAATTTGAAACAAGCTTGTTTCACATGCCAATCCCAGTTTCCTCTTCCTCCCATCCTCCTCTGTTCCCCCCCCCCCCAGTAATCCCCATTCCATCCCCTTCCTGCTCCCCAGGGAAGATGAAGCCTTCCATGGGGATTCTTCATCAAGTAGCTGATGGAAACAGAAGCAGACACCCACAGCTAAACACTGAGCTGACCTTCTGGAATCCAATTGCAGAGAGGGAGGAGTGATGAGTAAAGGGGTCAAGACCAGGCTGGAGAAACCCACAGAATCAGCTGACCTGAACAAGGGGGAGCTCATGGATTCCAGTCTGATAGCTGGGAAACCAGCATAGGACCAACCCAGACCTCCTGAATGTGGGTGTTAGTTAGGAGGACTGGGCAGTCTATGGGGCCTCTGGTAGTGGATCAGTATTTATCCCTAGTATACCAATGGACTTTGGGAGCCCATTCCTCATAGAGGGATACTTTCTTAGCCTAGACACATGGGGGAGGGCCTGGGCCCTGCTCCAAATGATAGGACAGACTTTGAACACGATAGTTCTTTAAAGTAATGATGTTAAGTCCATGAACAGAAAAGATGCTTATATAATGTATAATACATATATAGTGGTATAATTTTAATCTTAATATGAACATGCTTTTGTTTGTTTGTGTGTGAATATAAGAGAAAAAGTCTAGAAGAAAATCAACAGAAGTGTTACCAGTGATAGGATATAGGGTAATTTTTCATCTTCTTCTTTACTTTTCCTTAAGTTTTCTTGCATACATTTGTCCCCCAATGATTCCTGGGTTCTAGACACATAGCCAAATATAGTTATATCAAAACTTGGGAATGTTGTCCACTGATTGTTTTCTCTTATAATTTAGGTTTATTAAGACTACAAATGTTAGGAAAAGAATCAACTCTTGCATCTTGTCTGCATTGCTCTTTCAGGTAATGGTTTATGATGTGTGTTGACTGGAGTGATAGAGTCATTTATGTAACCAGTAAGCAGATGCGCTCCATCCAGAGCATGAAAATCGCAGACAGAGAAATGACATGAGCTCACTGAAACCCACAAGCTCACCTTTCCTGTGTTGGCTGCATGTGGCTGGCACCTTCCTTCCCTGCTAACGCGGAACGGTCACTTTCCTGTGCCGTTCCTCCCCTATTGGGTACAGTTTTATAGATAAGGACACTGAGTGTCCTGTGTTTAGTGGGCTCTTTCTTAGTTGTCAGTATAGAAGCAGTCTGCATGACTCCTCGTGGTTGCCAGGGATTACCTGGACTCTATTCGTAAAGTGAAGGTAGGAGATGACCTGACCTAAGGCCACAGGAGTGTTTAGGTTCCTCAGGATTTCTCACCAAAGAAGAAAGACGCTTTTACCTGATACAGGAGACATCAGAGAGCCGGGATGTAAGCAGGGCTTTCTGACAGAGGTCCTGTTTGTGTTGATGGATGCTGGATGCCCTCGCTGTGTGTGTTATGGTCAGTGTATGGCTTCTAAAGTCTAGATAGATAAATTCTTCGCGAAAGCCTTCTTCAGATTTCAGGGTAGACTTTACAATCTTACATTCCGATATGTGTGCTTGAAAGGGAAGCGAGGGATGTGATGGCAATGGGACTGACCGCTGTCTGGCTCTGACCACCCCCTCTCCCCCATGCTGTAGCTTTAGCTCTTTGTTGATACTGTTTGTGTTCTAGAAGGTGTGCGATTGAAAATGGTTAAGTTTTTGTTTAGTGTGATATATTACTACATTAGTAATGCTACACCTAAGATAAACATTAGCCTGTGAGATTTATTTTAGAAGCTGGTTAAGTAGTTAAAACTTTTTGTCATTTTCCCCAATCCTTTTGTTAGCATCATTCTCCCCCAAATTACCCCCCCCCCCCGTACCTCTTGAATTCATGGCCTCTTTTCATGTCATTGTTATTGGTACACATTTATGCCTAAATATACGATGCAGCCTACTAAACCCTGCAGTGTTGTTTGTATGTGCACGGTTCCAGGACTGACCACTTGGTTTCAGATCACAAATTACACTCATCTTAACAAGTCAGACTCATCCTTGGGGAAGACTGTTCCTCCTACACTCAGAATTTCTTAGTAGCCGGCAGTACTATGTCTGTGGTGGGATCCTGTGAAATTTCCCCTTCCGCGTTAGCTTGTCCGCTGGTGTTGTTCTTGTTCTGGTCCTGCTAGGCAGCCTGTTTGGGTAACATGGGCATAGCTTCCCTGGCATTTCCAGAGATACAGTCTTATCGCGGGGTCCCTGGTCCTGTGGCTTTTACAAACTTCCTGCCCCTCTCTTCCTCAATGTTCTTTAGCCTCAGGTGTGGGGTCTTCTTGGAGATGTATCCGTTGGTACCCAGTGATCAGTTGTTCTCTGCATTTTGTTAAATTGTGGTTTTATGTAGTAGTTTCTGTCATTTCCGAAGACAAGTTTCCCCGCTTCTCCGTGGGTGTGAGGGAATCACGCTGATTTAGTAAAGGGGCAATAGTAGGTTCTCCTCTTATCACGACCTCATCAGCTCTGGATACTTGACAAGGTTTTCAGCACTAGGCAAAATTTTGATTTCCCTCTTGTTGATCAGGCTGTAAGTACAAGTAGAGAGCAGTTGGTTACTGCCAAGATATAGAAGCCCCTGTTCCACCCTTGAGTATATTGTGCCTTGCTGGTCATTATTGCTGTTTCTAGGTAGGAATATTGGTTGCTTACGTCCCTTGGAAGCTTTCATGGCACCTTCCAGTATGATGACTGCTAGTCCACAAGGAAGGGAAGAAGTGGTTTTACAAAGCAAATTGAGAGACATTAAAATTTCTAAAAGCTGTATTCATCTTTGAAAATTGGATGCCTGATAATGTTAATAAGTGGTCCAATTGACAATCTTCCTTGATAATATGCATTAAAATAATTTCATGTTTTACCTTGAACAATTGTTACATAGTAAGATAATCAAAGAGATACTTTCAAATGTAAAGTTTGGTTTTATATATATAGATCTTGTTTTCCTAACATGTTACATATTGCTGGTCTTATGAGTTACATGACAGACACTGGTTTAACATCTCCTCTGCCTGGTTCAGGGTTCAAGGGTTCACCTCAAATATCATAGTGCTTGAGTGAAATAGCCATGACTTGGAATCTTTTTATTCTGTCATTAACTGTGTAAACCCATATACATTCATTGCTTTAGCCTTAATGGTACCATTTGTGAAATAAAGATCCTTTGTTCTAAGAGTAGGTTGGGTGAGAGTTAAGTGAGATAATATTTGTACAGAATTTACCAGAAGCACTCAACACAGGCCTCACCAAATGATAATATAATGATGTTTGCTTTGAAAAAAAAGTAAGTATGGAATTATAATGGAATTTATACAGCCCACCTGGCATGATAGCAACATTTGGACCCCATAATGACGATAATATTAATAACCACCATTTGTCGTGAAGTACAGTACACAGAACACACACAAGGCCCCCCAGGAAGCGGTCTGTGTACCTGTTTTGGTTTGTTTGTTTTGTTGGCACAGGTGAAATCGTGGTTCTTTATCCCCATTTTCTAGAGTCTGCTTCGTACTACGCTTCCACATCCCAAAGCTGAACGCAGCTATGCTCAGTATGAAGTCACCCAGCTCCTCCCGGGCATTGAACTCTTCACAGATCAATTCAGAGCTGACATCTGCAGTGTTATTGCAAGTCTGTACTACGTCATCCGCGAACTGCACTATGCGAAGTACAACCTCATAGTGAGTGATTTGTAAAGCCAACAACTCCTCTTTTGTGTGTTATTAGTATCATAAATTACTTGTATGCAGTATTGCTTTTTGTGATGAAATTTTCATAGGGTAATATTTATCTCCCCCAGTAGTACCTTATCTTCTATCTTTCCAGCTAGCCCCCTTGTATTTTCATGTTTTTGTGTTTTGATGACTCACTGGGTTGCTTACAGAGCAGTGGTGAGAGGTGATTTATAGAGATGCGGGAACCTCAGCAGTTTTTACATGACTGAAGACAATGTTCATAGCATACCCCCAACTAACCATCATTTAATTCTTAAGAGTTTTGTGAGTCTCTCCTGTCCTGGCTACCCCTAGCTGCTAGTAAAGCCTCAGGGAGAGGTGGGGCCTTGTGAGTCTCTTCCCTTGCCATGACAAGATGTTGCTGGGTTCAATTGTGTGCAGGTTTATACAGGCAGTCACAGCTGCCATGCATGGAGTGCCATGGCCACCTCATGCCTAGAAGACAGCATTCCACATCACTGGACCCTGTCCTATGACTCCTACATTTCTTCTGCCCTGTCCTCCATGACATTCTCTGAACTCTGCAGGAGACAGATGTTCCATTTGTGACTAAGCGTTCAGCTGTCACTTTTTTTTTCCCCAAGACCAAAGTCTGTGCAGTTACCTCTGCAAAAAGGTTAGCTTCTCTAACCAAAGCTGACAGCAGCGCTAATGTATGAGGATACATGTAATTATTTAGGAGGCTATTAGATGGGCACACCACGTCCATTTGGCAAACTCAACAATGGGTTCCCCCCTAAGGGCTGTGACTCTGCTCTCACAGGATTCTTACCAGGTTTTAGGTACCAGATGTGAATTACTTCCCCTGTAATGGGTCTCAATTCAGAGGAGAAAGTGATGGGTCACCCTATACCAGAGTTGCCACTAACGCACCGCCAGGCACGTCTTTTTATGGTAGGTCAGTTGTGTAGCATGCGGTCTATAGCTGTGTAAGACTGTTGATGACAGTTCTCTCCTAGCCTCTGGCCTGGCAACTTCTGGTACTATAAGGGCTAGCCAGCATGCTTCTGGCTTGATTTCTCTGTTGCTATCACCACAGCACATGGTATCTTAATCTATAGGGTCTCATCTCTAGTTCTGGTGGGCAACCACCTGCAGTAAAAACTGTCTGAAGTGCTTTGGGGGCCACAGGGGACCCCTACAGACTCCTGGGGGTAGCCTTCCTCTGTACCATAGTTTTTATTTAGTAACCTATGGCTTATGGAACAATTTTATCTGCCCACATAGTCTTTCTTCACTAAAAATTGTTTACTATTACTTTTTAAATTAGTTTCCTAAGCGTCATGTTTTCTTACGGAGTTTTCATACAGTCTACAATCTCAGTTGTATCTGACCCTCATCCTTACCTCCCCAGTCCCTCCCTTCTCCTTACCCGCTTTAACCTTTCTCCCCTTGGACGTTATATAACATGTGCTCTCTCCTACCCCACCCCACTTTTACAGCCCTTAATTCACTGTGATATATTCCCTAACTTAGGTCTACTTTCCAAGTTTCGCTAATGTGCATTTGGTTAGTTCTGCTACAGAGTGTAAATCATATACACTTCAGATTCTTACCCATACTTGTAACGCTGTATGTAACTTGTAACGCTCTCTCTTTGACACTTTTATTTGCATTACGCGTCTGTTTGACTTTTGCTTTCGTGCTCTCTTCCTTCGCTCTTCCTTCCCTCGAGGCATTTGGTGAATCGACGAGAAGGCATCGTTGATGTCAAGCAGGAATGGACATTTCAGACTCTCAGAGTTAGGCGTGGCTCTTGTCATTCTCCAACCCTCGAGATGAGTTTATCTTCTGTCTCATCTCATCACTTCTCTGTCAAAGATGCATCTAAGAACAGCAAGCCCTGACTGTGAGGGAGAAGGCACTCATTCCTCACCGTCTCCAGGTCCCCAAAGTCTGAACACAACTCATCTTTCTCCTTTGGGGGAAAGAAATCAAAGTGTATATCACAAACCTGAAGTTGAACGTACTTAGAAAGAGATTAATATGCTGTAGACACTGGCCATTTTTATTTTCCCAGCCTCATCTCTTCTTGTTTGTGTGCTCATCTGTCTATTTTCTGCTTCTTGTACCGTCTTCAACAACATTCAATCTACTCTCTTTTTCATATACATTTTTTTCTATTCTCACAGTATACTTGTTCTTCTGAATTCAACTTTCTTCTTATATTAAAAATATTTATTACCATAGATATAAGTTGTGAAATTTATAAAACTATGTAGTAAAGTGAAGAGGGTGAGAAGTGCTTTCAACACTGGTCAGACAATTGTTTACTGAAAAAGAAACAGAAAAAAAAAAACCTAATCAAATGATGCTCTGCTTCCTGTAGCGTAGTTCACGTCTGGATTGGGATATGCTTCCATCCCGTGGGGAGGCCCTAGCTGCCTCTACACACTCATAGATAATGCGTATCACCGCGCTCGAAAAGAAATGAGACATTTTCTCCTCTAAAGCTTCAGAAATTGAGATTTTTTTCCCCTGAATAATTGAGCAACTGCAGCAATAAAAGAGTGTGTTTTTATTTCTCATTACAGAAAAGAAAGTAAATCTCAAAGGTGATTGCTCTTGGTGTTTTGCGCCGCATTAATTGTAGAAAAGGTTTTGTTTTACATTTGCAGCGCATAGCTGTAGAAAGTGCATCGTGTTTAGAGTCATTTAAAACCAATTGCAATCTTTTACAAACGTGATTGCTGGTTGTAGCTCCTAACTGACCCACCATTAGATGCTCCGTCACCCTCCCCCCACAACCAGACAGAAGCAGGAAGCAATTTCTGTTTTGTGTTACATTAACCTTGAGAAGAAGCCTCTTGGCAAATGAGATGTCTGAAAATAACAAAATTTGCTCTGAGACAATAATTTGACTCATCCACATCTGCTGGCTGAGGCCTATAATCCAAGCTGCTCAGGATGCTAAGACTGAAGGGTCACAAGTTCAAGGCCTGCCTTGACTATTTGGCAAGTTAAGCACTATCTCAAAATAAACAATGAAAGTCAGAGACATCAAGAGATGTAGTGCAGTGGTAGAGTTCTTGCCTAACACAAACAAAGGTCCTTGGTTCAATCCTCGGTCTGGAGAAGGTAAAATAATAATGGGATCTCACTCTTTGGCATGGGATGTGCAGTTGCAGGAATATGCTTCTGGTTTGAGTTGAGATCAGGAGCTGTTCCAATATCCAGGTAAAACCATCCCCTGCTTTGATGGGTAGGCACTATCAATGGAAGTGCTGGTAGTCTATGGCCATTCACATATCCACAAGGCTTCCAGAATAACTGGGCTGTGGCAATGAGAAGAGGGAGTTTGAGTTTAGCCAATAGAATCTCTGCTCTGTAAAGGCTGGGAGTAGTCAGAATGGTGTTCTCATTCGGCACTGTCTCATCTAATATATGAGGCACATTATCCCTTGCCATGGAAAGGTCCCAATTGAAGACATCGCAGACCTTTTTATTTATACAAAGTGGTTTATTCTGATAGTGTGGAAATGCAAGACTTTGTGTAACACATCCTATAGTTAATGTCTGGCAAAATTTGATTACCTGTCTATTAAGTTAGTAAGTTATATCTGAAAACAAGGAATGTTTCTTCTTTTTCTTCTGATAGGTTCTGCCACTCCTTGCATTGTACCACTATTTTGTGACTGTAATTTGCCAAGACATAGTCAGAAATCTAGAAGCAAGAATCCTGAAGGTATGTGACAGACTTTTCAAACTTTTGACATTCTTTATCTTTTAAGGATACTGTTTTACATTAATTTGATTCTAATTCTTATAAATAAGCTGTTGATAACATGATATCATACTGACAAAACAAAACAAAACAAAAATAATGCAGTTTGGGCCTGGGAAAATGACATAGCAGTGAAAAGCACACACAGCTCTTCCAGAGAACCTAAGCTCAATTCCCTGCATCCACCTTGGGCAGCTCACAACCACCTGTAGTTCCTGATTCAGAGAGTCAACAATGTCCTCTTCTGGCCTCCATGGGCACAATATACACATACATAAACACATACTTATAAATTAAAACATATATAAAGGATGAGAAATTGACTCAGCGGTTAAGAGCACTTTCTGATCTTTCAGGGGACCCAGGTTCAGTTCTCAGCACCCACATGACAGCTTACACGTGTCTGTAACTCCAGTTCCAGGGTATCCAACAACCTCTTCTGCCTTCTGTGTTCTTCTGGATGTATGTGCTATACACAGATTCATGTAGGCATGCATATACATAGATAAAGATAATTTTTTTTTAAAAAATTTAAGAAATCTTTAAAAATAATGCTCTAGTCACAGGTTGACTGCTCAATGCCCCCCTCTCCAGTCCTTGTGTTTGAAGACGGCCCATAGCTGGTTGTGTTATTTTGGAAGGTTGTAGACTTTAGGAGCTGAGGTCAAGTTAGAGGTTCCTGGATATGGGCCTTACAGCATGCCCTGGATCCCATCTAATATGTCTGCTCCTTGATCAGCACCTGCTCACAGCCCTGCCACATGGAGTCTTCTGTCTCTGTGTGTGTCCTCTCTGATATAATGGACTGTTTCCCTTCAAACCATGAGCCAGAGTCAACCTTTTCCGACTTACGTTGTTTCCTGCCATTTATTTGGTCATATCATGAGGAGTGTAGTAAATATACCACCTAGACAGTGGTTCAACCTTCCTAATGCCATGGCCTTTTAATACAGTTGTTCATGTTGTGACCCCCCAAACATAAAATTATTTTTGTTGCTATGGCATATCTACAGTTTTGCTACTGTTATGAATTGTAACATAAATATCTGTTTTCTAATGGTCTTAGGTGACCCTTGTGAAATGATCATTCAACCCCCAAGGGGGTAGCAACCCACAGGTGGAGAACCTCTGCTTTAGACAGTGTTGTGCTTGGGCCACAGTAAAATAAGGATCAGCTGCTCCATGGGAACAGGGCTTACCCAGCACCAGGCAGCCTGGAAGTCCTTCCTGAGAGGCTGGCTTCCTGGTGTTGAGCAGTGTTTTGATTTCTGAAACTCAATTCCCGAGGGCACGCTGTGTACATAATGGTATATGATGTTTCTTTGTTCTGGTAATTGATTGAACAAGAGAAGACAGTCACGTCTGTAGCCCAGGCCTCAATTGTTCTTTCTGCTTTAGAGATTCATGTGTTCCCTGCCTGACCTCCATAGCATGGGGACCCTCAGGATGCCGGCTATATTCAACTTATTCCCGGTCGCCTGGGCTGGGTGTTTGCCCATGGGTTATTCTTTTCTGTACGTCAATCATTTCAGTCATTTAAATGCCCTACACTTTTGTTTCTTGTTCTGTGTCTTCTGAGTGCTAATGTGGAATTCAATCCCCCCAACCCTGCACATGTACTTAACACGTAAACACAGACCATACTCACCCAATAAACTTCCTCCAATGAACTCTCTGAAAGCAGAGAAATTTAAGTGAAGAAAACAGGTTAAAATAGAATAGTTGGCATTCTTGAGCATAAACTACTTCTTGGCCATCATTTTGCATGTTTCTTCTCATGCCATGACATACTCAGTTTAATGTCCCAGTTTAGGGCCTGAGAGATGTCTTTTCCAGAGGACCAGGGTTTGATCCCTACTATGGTCTATAGGGTCTCTGTATTTGGCTGCCACTTCATAACTCTCTCCACTACCCTCCCCCTCCTCCATCCACACAGAACCCATGACCTTTGTACTCAGGGTCCTCTAGCATCTTTACATGACTCCCAACTCTTCTCTTGAAGGGTTCTACCTCACTGAAATTTTCTGAGACCCCACTTTTGAAAGCAGATTTTGTCAACACCTCTCAGCCTTCTCCCTCCCTCCCCTCTCTCTTGGTTTCTGTCTCTGGTTTTTTGAGACATGGTTCCTCTGCTTCTCTGTGGCTTTGGAGCCTGTCTTGGAACTCGTTCTGTAGACCAGGCTGGCCTCCCTAGTGCTGGGATTAAAGGTGTGTGTGCCACCACTGCTGGGCTTCTAAGACTTCTCTTACTGTGCGAGACCCACATGTGTCATGTACATTTGGTTAACTGTGAATCTCAGGGGACTCCAACCTTCAGGTGGGCTTGCTGTCCAAGAGGTGTTCGGTAAACATGCTGAGTGCCAACTTCCCTTCCTTCAATTTCCTGATTTAGACCAATCCTGGTGGAATGTATAGCGATCAGCTGGATAAAGTTGTTAATCATATGCCTTTAAAGCTGATGCTGCTAATTATAGATAAGAAAATTAATAGCTGTCTCCATGTTGGCATACTGTGCCTTTGTCTGACATTCCTCAGAGGGTTCAAGAACATCGGGAGTATTTTTACTTTTTTGCCCAGATTCCCATGGGACCCGTGAGAACAAAGAGATAAGTTCAATTCATTTCTAAAACTTCACCATGGCTGTTATATTTTTGTGTCTGCCTCTGATGAAGTAAGCAATGGCTGATAAGAGCCTGTTGTGAATGGCCCCCACAGTTGTTAGCTGTGTTAGCCACTGCAAATGGAAGCCAGCATTTTCACAAGCACATGGTTAGGTATCATTATCCACTCACTCACCAGCGCACATTGGTTTCTTACACACTACCACTATTAAGCAGACATTTCCGATTACAGAACCTGATGACTTTCCTCTCAGATTTGTATTTTGTAAGCAAAAGAAACTAAGGTAAAATCTTCTTTTCTTTCTTTTATAGGTCGAAATCCTCATAGATTTAGGCTTCTTTTCTGAAGCCTTTTATGAGCTGTCCCAGATTTTTCATGGAAAAAACATGCCATGCGCCATCCCTGCTGGCTATAAAGTGTCAGCGAAAGTTAAGGTAAGCTCCCGTCCTGATTCAAAGCTATACATTTAACATCTCTGAAGGCTGCATTTCTAACACCTGGGGAACATCCCCACAGAAGCGTGTTCACAAGTGTCCAATGCACCAGACCTTGCTGTCGGAGTCTGGTTACAGCAGAATCAAGTTGCATTGGTCTGGAGTGGAAAGGCGCTGGGAGGAAGGGGTGTGGCTCTAGCGAAAATGATTGCAGTCGAATTCTGGCCCAGGTGTACCGTATGCTGCTGTTTATTATAGGTGTCGCGATGCCAACAGAGCTCAGACCTGTAGGTCTAGTCTCACCATGTTTGTTCAGTGTTTTTCGTCAGGGTGGTCTTCTTTACATATTATCTGGATGTTTCTGATTTCTACGCCTCTGGCCCTTCTCCTCCTCCTTGTCTCCCTCTTCCTCTTGGACCGGGGAAGTGACCCAGGACTTTGTGAATGCCAGCCGGGCGCTGCGTGTGTGCTGTCTCTGCCCCCTTTCAGCATTTTGCATAATCCATTTTGATAGTTTTACCTGAGTTGCTTAATTTGTATTTGTAAACTGGCTAATTGAAGCCTCCTCGAAAATGAGTGCTGAGTTTACAGCAAGAACATAAATTAAATCCGAGTGAGTTATTATTTCCTTCTGCTTTGATTTTCCTGGTGATCCGGGGCTCACTGGGTGACCTTGCTTTGGGCAGATGCTGATTAGAATTTTGATTTCATTATAAGTAGCAATTTCATCACTTGAGCATATTTATTTAAAACAGAAAACTAGCAATAAAGCAAGTTTGTTTTCTAAAGAGAAAGGGGAAAAAACATGGGAGTTGGATGGATAGGGAGGTGGGAAGATCTAGGAGGAGATGGGGGAGGGGGACTCATGTTCAGAATTTATTTATAATCAGTTCATACATTAAAAAAAAGTCTACTGAGGAGCTGGGAAGATGGTTCTGTGGGAAAGAACACTTTTTCTGCAACCATGAGGCCCAGAGTTCAAATCCCCACATCATCATAAAACCCTGGGTATGGCTGCATGTACCTGTATCCCGAACCTTGGACCCCAAGAGCCTGTTAGCCATCCAGCCTAGCAGAAATTGCCTAGTCTGGTAAGAGGCCCTATCTCATAATAGCACGAAGACACCCAACATCGTGCTCTGGCCTCTACATGTATACATACAGACACGTGATCCTGTACACATGTGCATGCACCACACACACACACACACACACACACACACACACACACACACACACCAAGGGAGATGCTCATGCATGAGCATGAGACTGACAGACACATGTAGGAAGAAGTTGAACTCAAATTTAGAGGACCTAAAAAATGAAGTTAAATTTTGAAAATCACTCATACAAGTTGGCAACACATTTATGTATTGTTTATTACTTTAGTGTAGTCCTTAAAATTTATCTTCTGTTATATACTATAATTGAGGCTGGGGACCCAGTGCTGTGGTAGAACAGGTGTGTGTGTGTGTGTGTGTGTGTGTGTGTGTGTGCGCGCGTGTGTGAGCAGACCTGGTTTGGATCTGTAACCCTAGAGACACAGGGTGAATGTTGATTTCCCAGAATGCACAAAGCCCTGGTTCAATCTCTCACACTGAATTAAAAAAAAAAATGACAAAAACTGAGTGTGGTTTATGCCTGTAATCTCAGTACTTTTAAGGTCATCCTTGGCAGGTTTGAGACCAGCCTGGGCTTCATGCGACTGTGATGTTATGTATAGAGTATCTTAATAGGCATTTTTATTAAATGTTGTGAACATACATACATATCTGTAGATCTGCTTATAAAATATATGTATGTATTATGTATAATGTATGGTGTATGTGGTGTATGTTTGGATGCACACCTGCTTAGCTGTCTATGACTTGCCTACCTCACCTAGTTAGGCTTACCATTGCTGTGATAAAACATTATGCCCAAAATCTTCTTGGGGAGGAAAGGGTTTATTTGGCTTACTCCACATCATAGTTCATCCTTGAATGAAGCAGGGACAGAACTCAAACAGGGTAGGAACCTGGAGGCAGTAGCTGATGCAGAGGCCATGGACTGGTGCTGCTTACTGGCTTGCTTGGCTGGCTTTCTTATAGAGCCCAGGACCATCATTAGGACTAGCACCACCCACAGTGAGCTGAGCCCTCCCACATCAGTCAGTAACTAAGAAAATGTTGTACAGGTTTACCTACAGCCTGACCTTTGCAGGCATTTTCTCAATTGACAAACCCTTCTCTCTGATGATGTTTGCTTGTGTCAAGTTGAGGCTGTAGGATGAAGAAGGGGAATAGGGAGGAGGGGAGGAGGGGAGGACCCAGGATCCAGGTAATCTGATTGTGACCCAGTGATGATTGGGGTGATAGTAGTGGAGGGGAGTGAGCAATGGACTACTTCTCTGTAGACTGTGAAGGAAGAGCTGGCAGCGTTAGACGTGTTTGGAGGTAGAATGTAAGAGCAGAAGTCAAGGGTGACTACAGAGTGTCTGAGTTGTTGGCAGGTAGTTTTCATATACTGTGAAGGGGGATTTGAACAAGCTGCACATGACATCCATAGACAGTTAGGTGGGGTAGCACTTATAGTGTAGAGTAGTAACGTCTGGAACTCAGGAGACCAGTTGGGGTTGCATATATGAAGTTGGAAGTATTAACAACAAGATTTAAAATAATAGTCTGCGCTGGCTAGTTTAATTTCAATGTGATATTCACTAGAGTGGTCAGAAAAGAGGAAGACCCATTTGAAAAAAATGCATCTGTAAGCTCGGGCTACAGCCAAGCCGATAGAGCATTTTCTTGGTGATTGATGTGGGAGGGCCTGGACATGTGGATAATTGGTCCTGTGTTCTATACTAAAGAAGTCTGAGCAAACCATGACAGCAAGCCAGTAAGCGACACTCCTCCATGGCCTCTACATCAGCTCCTGCCTCCAGGTTCCTGCCCTGTTTGAGTTCCTGTCCCGACTTCCTTGATGATGAACAGTGAAGTGGAAATTAAGCCAAACAAACCCTTTCTTCCCCACGTTGCTTTTGGTCATGGTGTTTCATCACAGCAATAGTGACCAAAACCCCAGCTAAGACATAGGATTAGTTGACTTTAACTTGAAATAATCTGGGCACCAAGGCAGACAACAAAAAACAGAAGCCAAAAGAAATGAATTTCAGGTCACCCAAATGTACAGCCCAGGAAGAAAAGATGGAGAGAGAAGCCATGTGCTCGGGTTGAGACACAAGCGTTTTCAATGGCCATTTCCTTCAAGAAAACAAACAGCGAAGAATTCAGAAACCATTTTTTTTTTTTAACATGAGCATTGCAAGCTTCATTTTTATCTAGTAACTTTCATAAGATAAATGTGTAGGTGAGTCATCTCCCGGCGGATTCTGACTTCAGATTTTGTATTCTCAGAGTTAATTTGCAGCTTTCCACCTTCAATTGGGAATTTAAAAGTGTAATTAAAAGAGAAAATGCTTTCAGGGTTTATAATTAAAATAGGTGCCGATGTTATTAGGCCTCAGGCCAGTTATTTAAAGAAGGGTTTAATGAATTTAGTTTCACTTTCGAAGGAAACTTATAGATTAGCAACTCTTCCAAAGTTCTGTATTTTGCCATATATTTGTATCCAGATTCCCCCTAAATGTAGAGTCCTGTTAAGGACTCCCCTTATTTCTGTTAAGGAGGAGCGTCCCCCTTTTTGCATCAGTGGTTTTTCAGGGTCTCACAGAGAGTACGACCTTCAGGAGGGAACTCTGCAGTACCAGTGCTGGTTTGCGATGGCTGTTAAGGTATTTTGGTGTGGACATCTAGAGGGAAGGCTTTGAGGGTGAGCAGTGTGTTTGGGAGGAGATTCTGGGATGGGTGCTGAGTGAGAAGGAACAGTCCACAGCAACAGGAGGAAGGGAAATGGTCCAAAAGCGTTAGTGAAAAAGTCACTCCTCTGGGTTCCTCAGACTTGGTGGAACATTAATGCCCTGAGTTGCTAGGGTCCCGTGAATGTTGTTAGGGCCGCAGAATGTGTCCTCCGACAAAGAGATACAGGGGCTTGAGCTAGGACACCACCTGCATATAAGTGACTTACTCTTCTGTCCCTGGAAGCTGTTGCATACTTCCTGAAGACTGAGGAGTTAGGAGAGGGAATCAGTGTTGACTCCTATGAAGGTACATCTTTTCAAGAGGATTGTCAGGGTGGAAAGAGATGCATTCTGTTTCATGATACTACATTTTCCTGTGGGAACAAATGTTTCCCTTGAACAAGAATAATTAGAACTAGCCATAAATATGTGATTCACACACTAAAAGGAAAGGAACCATAGTCACCTCAAAATGAAAGAGTTTTTAAAAGTGAGAGTATTGCTTGATGCTGTGGGATGTGCGGTCATGTGCTGTGGATGGGCACGGTAGGCAGTGTGGACACACAGTGTGGATGGGCATGGTGGGAAGTGTAGACACGTAGTATAGATGGTCGTGGCGGAAAGTGTGGTCACGTGGTGTGGATGGCTGAAACAGCCCCTTTCTACTTCCTCAAAATATTCTTGTCTTCTGACCCAGACAAAATAATCCACCAATATTCCTTCACCTAAGGCTGGCTGATGATGTAATGATGGGGAATGGCCCCATAGTTAACTCAAAATGCAAATAAATTTAATTCTTATACCGCATTCATTGGTACCTTCTAGACTGAGGTTTGTAAATAACTCAATTTTGTAGGAATAAAATCAGGTAATTGTTAGTGAAAATGGAATGTAAGTGAGTATATAATTTTAAAATAATCAGCAAGGAAAAAAACAGGAAAGACAGCAGAAAACTAACATTTACTTCCTAAAAGAAGGTGGCATATATAATTTTTAGGTTTTTAAATACTAATATTTCTGACTAGATCTTGCATTACTTTGACAACAAAATGTCATTCAGATGGTTTCAGTATACATTACTAGTTCCATTTAAAAGAAAGATGGGTTCTACTATTTATATTTTGTATTTTTTGACAGATAACTCAATCATTTGACTCTGGAAAACCTCTTACCAATAAAGACAATATACAGGTAATAACACTATTTAATGTGGAAATGTTCTGAGTTCAGTTTGAAATCCTGCTCTGTACATGCTCATCTTTTCTCTCCTCTCATCCTTCTGTTGTTAACAAGGTCTCGTGTAGCCCAGGCTGCCCTTGAACTCACTGAGTAGCCAAGGATATCCCGGAACTTCCAGTTTCCCTCTTTTGTTTTTTAAATGTCTAACAATAGGGGTTTGATCACAAAATTCTGAGATTGAAGTTATAATTGTATTAAGCTAGCTTGGGGGCCAGGCCAGTAACCAGCAGCCACTGCTGTGGCTTCTAGACCCTGATGTGTGCAATTGGCCTGTCTGGCCTTGCCATTACCTCTGGCTTTCTTACTCAAACCTCTCGGTTACCTCAAAGGTAACAACTGTCTCCCATTGCAACTAAAGGACTTCTTAGCATTTGGAGCAGCCCACATGTGTTCAACATGGCTGCTGCTTGTACCCTTTTTCTTCTCAGTTCTAGCACTTTCCACCAGCTGCAGGGGTTGCCTTTATGTAGCATTTTCATAGGCAGCTCCTCCGATTTCTTCAATAGATTTTTTTTTTTTTTTTTTTTTGCAAAATGAGCTTGAGATTGCCTATTAACACCTCAAGGATCAAACAATTGGTATTTAAGCATTTGATTTCCTAGTAACATTTAAATGTTTTAAAAATCAACTTAAAAAAAAACTTAATGATAATGATGTTATTATCACCTTAAAGTGCTTACCTAGAATGTCTTTCAGGACAACCACTGTCAAGTCACAAGGGTTAGGGGAGGTGCTGGTGACAGAGAAGACATGAGGCCAGTAATCCAGGAGCAGTTAGTGTGCACAGACAGACAGACGGAAGATTGATTGACTGATTGATGGGAGCAAACAGCATTTTGTCTTTAATTAAGCTATGGTGATTAATGTTCCTTGTCAACAAGACTGGATTTAGAATCCCCATGGCCTCTGGGTGTGTCTAAGAGGCTATTTCCAGAAATGCCTAGCAAGAGGGAAGACCCCCTCTGAATGTGATCAGCGAGATCACAGCACCACTGTTAAAGAGATTAGCACAATAAAGGAATACCTAGTGCCATACAATGGGAAGTCAGAAAAGACTCTGAGGGCAAGACCCTTACCAGCCAAAGGTGGAAAAGAAACTTGTGAGGGAGAGAGCTTAACTCAAGGTGCTACCCAGGAGGCTGCCAGCTTCACACCATCCACCAAGGAGAGGGTTTCTAAGGGTCAGCCTCCGGTGCACACAGTCTGGAATAACTGGGATTGAGGCGGCACACTAAGCATTGTCCATATGGTACTGGCTCTGGATGAGAAATGGGGGGAGAGTGGGGGAGGAAGCGAGCTGAATGCCAGCATTCAGCTCTGCTTCCTGACTGTGGTTGCAATGTGACCAGACACCTCATGTTTCCCTGTCATGGGGTAGAATAAACCCTTCCTTTGTGAAGTTGCCTTTTCAGGTATTTTATCACAGCATTGAAAGTAGCTAATATATAAGGTGTTTGTTGTAAGTAACTCAAAAGGCATTTTCCTCAAGACAGCTTTATTTTTGTTTTCCTTAATGTAGATAAAGCATAGAGCCTCTCTTTGTTAATGTAATCTTACTTTTCTCTTATTGGGCATTTTATTTTGTAATTTATTTTAATTATGTTTCATATGATTCAATATTTTGTCCTAAAATTTTATTTTAATTCATAAACAAGCTGCCTGAAATGAAAGGACTGGTATTCAGAAAATAAAAATGCATATTCATGTTTAGGTGTTTCAAAACCTCGGGGAGGTTAGGAATATTCCTTTCTTTCCAGTCACAAATGCCAGGCCATCCTAAAAACACGTTTCTTATGGAACAGTGTTCGGCCTGGAAAGAATGTCTGTCTGATCATTTCTTTCTACTCAAAAAGAGACTGACAGCATAATGGAATAACCCGATTTCTATTAGCTAATTAATTAAAACAGTACTGTTGGTCTGCTTAAGACTCTTCAGATTACACTTTGTCTCTTCTGTATAGAGGGAGAGAAAGGAGTGTTAAATAGCATTACTAATTAATCTTCCTTTGATCCTCAAGTGTTTGTGTCTAATTGTCAAGCCTCATTAAATCAGTTTGCTGAGGAGGGAAGACAGGGGCAATGTCCTCTCTCGAGTCACCCCGAGCCAGTCTGTAGTTTCTTCTCTGGATAGGGAAGACTAATGATTTTCCCGGTGCTTCGGTTCTGCTGCACCTCTGGCCAGTGGGGGTCCCACATCTGCTCCTCCCTACTCATTGACTTCAACCCATAGGATAGATTAAGAAAGGGGGAACAGAGACCAAAAACCTAACCTGACAGTTTCTTCCAAATGATGTTTTTGTTGTTGTTTATATAAGGCGAGCTTTTCTCTTTTCTAGAATAGATAGCCCCAGCATCTTTATTCTGTATCAGTTCAGAAATGATTAAGAATCTGTTACTTCCAAGGCACTGTTCCATGGCCGGTGACCACAGCCAGGGAACGTCACA
Organism: Phodopus roborovskii; assembly: GCF_943737965.1. Lineage (NCBI taxonomy): Eukaryota > Metazoa > Chordata > Mammalia > Rodentia > Cricetidae > Phodopus > Phodopus roborovskii. Next base: position 4,325,758 of record NW_026126618.1, on the reverse strand, counting down.
GGCCAGCACCAAGTCCTATGGAGCTTATACTTGAATGGGCAGGACTAGTAATAATAAATGTTGTAAACACAAAGAAGGGCCTCACATTGTATATTGGGAAGGACCCAGAAATGGGTGTGCAAAAGGGATGGGGAGCATTGGGAGTGGGGGTTGCAATTTCAAATGGGCTGAGCAAGTTCATCTCCACTAAGGGGTGGATGGGACACAAGCAATTTCAAGAAAGAATAGTCTAGAAATAGGACAAGTGCAGAGGTCTTAAAGCAAGCTTGCTTGGACTGGTGAGAGCTACCCTGACTAGTGCAGCTGGAGTTGTATGGATGGTGGAGGAGGTCAGAGAGGGCACTCTGGGCAGTCTTGTGGGGACATTGCAAATTAGGCTCTTATCTGAGTAGAACAGGAGCCATTGAAGAGCTTTGAGCAAAAGTGTGTATTGCGGTTTAATAAGGATCAGGATAAACAAATAGGCTGAATAGATGTTTATTCAGGGAGAAATAACTTACAACCTAGACAGATGAACACCAGCAGGCTCCACTGGATGCTCTCCTCTCCGCGACCTGCCAGCCAGAGAGCGGCTCCTCCTCAGACCCCCTGGCTCCACCCCCAATGGGCGTGGTCAGTGCCACAGAAGAAGGAGACAAAGTGAATATCCCTCTACAAGTGTGGTCAGACCCATTAAGGTTTTTCTTTAGTTTTATGTCTTACATTTTGTTATTTATCTGTGTAGGTAGGATACATGCCACAGCATGCCTGTGGAGGTCAGAAGACAACTTGGCTTTCTTTTACTATGTAGGTTCTGGGGGGTCCTCGGGATTGGTGGCCAGCACCTTCACTCACAGAACCTCCTCAAATAGATCTCTTTAGTCTGTCAAGCCCGCTGTGCCAGGGATTATTTTGGTGTCTTTCAATCAAACATCAGTCAGTCAACAATAGAGACCCATTTTCAGCCCTCAGTAGATGGCAAGAGGGGAGGGGTGGTTAAAATTCAGAAGAGAAGAGGGTGTGAAATGACGAGGTGAACCATGGATAGTAGGATGACTGCTGCCAGACGTCCTTAATATGGGACCACTTGCACTGCCATGTGATTTTCATCTGCCCTCTTCCACTGCACGCCATCAAATGAACTTCAGAGTCCTGGTTGCAAAGGAAGCCGGTATGTGATGGAGAGGGTTTGGGAAAGCGCATGATAGACCGTGGATGCTAAGCTGGGCAAGGCGTCTGCTTCCCTATCCTTGTCCAGTCTGCACTCATGGTAACTTAGAGCAGTCTGTATGTGTGACTGTTGAGCTTCTGCAGTCTCCCTGAGCTGATAAGAAGTCGTTTTCATCCCTTTGACCCCAGCCTTGGTCTCTCATTATGTGACAGGTCAGGATGCAGTACTGAGGAGCTGGAATGGTTCTGCTGTTTGTGGAACTCTCCTGTCTAATCCTTCATCTGCCATCCAATCAGAAAGATGAAAACAGGAGCGGCACTAACAAGTGAGAAGATGTTTAACTAACCTGTCCCCTTCTCATTTGTAGGCTCTTGAAGATTTAATCAACAAAGGCTTGCCTCTCATTTTGGTTACTCTTGGCCAGCAACATCTCTTAAACAAATTTAATTTTGTCAAAGCCCACTTCTTCCTAAGTTTGGCTGCTACGATAAACTGTATCCCCGATAATTCACCAAAAACCCTGTATCACTCAGCTGCCATTGACAAGAAGCCCAACACCCCAAACCTTAAAGGTAAGCTTTCGCTTTTTAATTTATTATGGATACAGGGTTCTGCCTGCATGTATGCCTGCAGATCAGAAGAGGGCACCAGATGTCACTACAGATGGTTGCGAGCCACCATGTGATTGCTGGAAATTGAACTTAGGACATTTGGAAGAACAGCCAGTGCTCTTAACCATTGTATCACCTCTCCAGCCCTATCCAGTCGTTAGTACACATGATTTTATACAGTTGCTGGTTGGTGCAGTGTGGAGAAGAGAGGGGAAAAGTGCACACACAGCATCTTTCACAGCACAATCATCCATGCCGCTGCTCCCGACTTTTCATATGTATTTGGATCATCCATCATCCAGAGTCACTTGCTGTCAGCCCTCCAAATCTTTTATATTTATATTTATTTTTATATTTATATTTATGGTGGTATGACAGCTAACATTTTCTTAGGTCTCTTTTTAACTTAAGAGATTCCTTGGCCTTCATTTTTGAAATATCTCTTTTGGCTTTGGAAGTCTTGGTTGACAAACCATTAGTCACTTTGGAGGTATGGCAACATGTCCTGTGTTCCATTGTTCCTAACGAGAAGCCAGCAATTAATCTTGATAAATCATTATTTTCTTCCTACCACTTTCACGATTTTCTTCGTATTGGTTTTCAGCATACTTCCTCTCATGTTACTAGCATGTCTCTTTATATTTCTCTTATCTCTCATGTTACTAGCATGTCTCTTTATATTTCTCTTACTGGGAGTTTGTTGATGAATCTTGATTATGTTGATTGTTTCCCAGTAAAGTTCAGGGATAATTTTGTTTGTGTATCCTTGTGTATGTCTGTGTGTGCACATGCAGAGGAAGATGTCTGATATTTTCCTCTATCATTTTGCACTATTTGTTGAGACAGGGTGGCTTATTACATGTGGAACTTGCTGACTCAATAAGTCTGGCTGGTTACAGAGCTCCCAGGATCTACCTGTGTCCACACTGGGGTTGCAGGCATGCATAGCCCTGCCCAACTTCTACCTTGGGACTGAAGATTTGAACTCAGGTCCTATAGCTTTCACTGAAAGTGCTCTTATCCATTCAGCCATCTTCCTAGCCCAAGCAGAGGGAATTTTTTTTAAACTATTCCTTTTTTTTTAAATTTAAGTTTGCGTGTGTGTGTGTGTGTGTGTGTGTGTGTGTGTGTGTGTGTGTGTGCGCGCGCACGCGTGTGTGCGTGCGCGCGCGCGCGCGCCAGTAAAGAGCATCATGTCTTCCTCTGCTGATCCTTGCTTTGTTTCCTTGAAAGGATCTTTCACTGTTTGGCACTTGCCTGGCCAATGAGCTCCTGAATCTACCTGTCTGCTTCTCTAATGCTGGGGCCTTGGGCATGTGCATCCACACCGGGATTCTTTATGGTTCCGCTGGAGACCAGAGGGCAATTTTGTGTAGCTGATTCTCTCCTTCCACATTTCCATAGATCCCCAGGATTTGGGTTCTCATTACAAAGGAGCTTCTACCCTCTAAACTATCTGCTCAACCCCAGCTATTACTTCTTTACATTCACTTTTCCTTCTCTCCCCTCTCTCTGTTAATCCTACCATGACTGTGTAGTAAGCTTAATGGTAACTCAGATTTCATTGGCACTGTGTATTTTTTATTCATGCTTTTTCCCCTCTGATTTATCAGGCTTTTTTCTGTTACTAGTCCCAGATTTAATGCAGAACCTCTGTTGTCAATGTCTTATTTTACTTACTGTAATTTAGCTCTGTAATTTCAATGAGTTATGTTTTGTAATTTCTCTAGCAATGCCTTTTATTTGAGCAAGTCGTTCTTTATACCTTTAGTTATGGCTTGCTTGTTCTAGTTTTTAGAACTATTTGTGATTGCTACTGCCTGCTAAATTCATGGCATGGTTTGGGTATTTAGTATCTCATCCTATGTGTCGAAAGCTTGGTCCCATTTGGTTCTAGACCATTCGTTCCATTTGTCAAATTTATAGGTAGATGTTTCTGTAGCAGTGTGTAGTGACTTGTAATTACAAAGCTGGTTGACACAGGCAAAGACTTTTATCTAAATCCTGTTTCAGAATAAGGGCAGACTTTAGGTTGAAGATCAGGAATTTGGGTGATACTTGACTACATTGCTTGAATAGACTTGCTGTTCTAGATGTTCCCAATCTCTGCTATCACAGCAAGGGTGTCCACAAATCAGTAGAACCAGTGCTTCTGTGATGGTTTGAAAAGTAATGGCCCACATAGACTCATGTGCTTGAATGCTTGGCCCATAGAAAGCAGCATTATGAGGAGGTATGGCCTTGTTGAAATAGGTTTGGTCTTGTTGGAGTAAATGTGTCACTGTGGAGATGGGCTTTCAGGTCTTATATGCTCAAGCCACACCCAGTCTCTTTTGGCTGCCTGTTGATTCAGCTGCCATGTTTCCAACCATGACGATAATGGACTAAACCTCTGAACTGTAAGCCAGCCCCAATTAAATGTTTTCCTTTATAAGATTTGTCATAGTCATGGTGTCTCTTCACAGCACTAAAACCCTAACTAAGACAGCTTCTAAGGATACTTTTTTATTATTTGCTTATTTGAAGTGTTAGAAATTTCTGAAAGATCAGGAGAAGAACCATAATTTTACACCAGAACTTAATAATACCAATAGCATCATTCAGCATGCAAAGGGCCTGTTCAGAGCTGTCTGATTGTTGCAAGGATAAGCATCAGCATTTTAAGGTTTATTTAGAGACTATGGATATACATATGTGTTTCTAATGTTCATTGTTGATTTTGTTAATTAATTATATCTATTTATGCATCCCATGAATGATATTTTAACAACTACAAGTACTATTTAAACTAACCATTGATTCTTGATATTTCTAAAAAACTTCATGTCTTTAGATTTGTACACAAAAGAAAATGAGAACTCACACTCTCAACTTTCAAGATTCAGAGATGAGTACACTCTTAGCATGATAAAGGTAAGCCAAATGTTTCATTCTTTTCTTCAAATCATGGTAATCGTTTATCAAAAATGCTCACTATACAACAGGTATTCTGCATGGTGGTTTAATTCTCATACTTCTATGATGTAGGTATTAATCATTTTTTACTACATTGTGTTTCATGAAACAGCAACAACAAACAGAAAACCTAAGGTTGCTGATCAGTGGTGGTGAATGCCTTTAATTCCAGAACTTGGGAGGCAGATGCAGGCAGATCTCTGTGAATCTGAGGCCAGCCTGGTCTATAGAGTAAGTTCCAGGACAGTCAGGATTACTCAGAAAGACCCTGTCTTTAAAAATAAAAACAATAGCAGTAACAATATACACATAAACAGAACAAAAAAAGCAAAACACCCAAGCCCTAAAGGTTTAGATAATGTATGAAATTTATCATTCAAATAATAAAATATAGATCTGGGAAATGGATCTATTGCTTCTACTTATTTACTTATTTATTTCAAAAGTTTATGTTTTTAACCATCACATTAAATTACCTATGGTAGTCCTAGCTTTGTACATGCACATTTTTAGACATCTATTTCTTTCTTAGTTTATTTTTATCTTTTGAAACTATAATAAAATTACATCATTTCCCCCTTCCCTATATTCCTTCCAAACCCTCTCATGCACAGACCCACCTTTCTGTCTTTCAAATTCATGACTTCTTTTTTATTTTCTTTTCTTTTGTTTTGTTTTTTCGAGACAGGGTTTCTCTGTATTGCTTTGGAGCCTGTCCTGGAACTAGCTCTATAGACCAGGCTGGCCTTGAACTCACAGAGATCCATCTGCTCCCTGGGTGCTGGGATTAAAGGCATGTGCCACCAATGCCCGGCTTGACTTCCTTTTCTTTAGTTGATACACAGATGAGTGTATAAATATGCATTCCCAAATGCATGAATACAACCTGGTCAGTCTGTATAATGTTTCTTGTATGTTATGGCTCCAGAGCTAATCTTTGGCCCTGGGTAACAGGTGGTGAGCCCTTCCCCGGGAAGACTGGCCCTCCCACTCTCAGAGTCCCTTAGTTGCCTGTAGTTGTTTGTGTAGAGATGAAGCCTGGTGAGCTTTCCCTCTCCCTCTGCCATGTCTGTGTTCGTCTTCAGGTCTTACTTAGGCTGCCGTGCTGGTGATATTTCATGCATTAGCTTCTCTCATATTTCTAGAAGACACAATCTCCCAGTACCTTTACTGGTCCACTGGTGGTTCTTAAAATCTCCACCCCACTCCCATCATGTCCCGTGGTTTTTGAGCACAGGAGTTGTAAGTGTTTCATTTGGGACTGGGCTCAAAATGCAGACAACTCTGCGTTTTCATTGGGTTGTGATTTTCTGTAATGGTCTCTGTCTATCACAAAGAGAAGTTTTCTTGATAAGGGATGAGAGCTGTACTTAGATGAGAGCTGTACTTATCTGTGCCATCTAGACAGCTATTTAGAATGTAGTTAAGGATTATTGTGCTGGTTTAGTAACGCGGCTGTTCTAGTAGGTTCTCCTCCAAGATTCGTGAGTTCACTAGCCTTGGATAGTTTGTTAGGTTTCTGGTACCACACGTGATCTCTGTCTTCCTGAGCTTGTCTTAAACTCAAAGTGCTCTTGGTTACAGCCTAGGTATGTGTGCCACCACTGTACCCTTAGGGTAATCCTGCCATGCTGGTTGTTGTAGTGGTTCATAGACATCGTAGTTGTAGGTCTATTGGTTCTATCCTTTCTTTCAAAGCTTGCATAATACCTTCCTACAGTACTGTGAGAGCTAGTCCTCAGGGAGGAGGCCTTTAGATCCAGGCCAGTGTGTGGTGAGACCTGTTGTTTGAAAGATTCTTTTTTCTGCCATATTAATTCCATTTACTATTGATTGCCTATCATAAAATCTCATTACCTCTATATTACCAATCAGGTAATAAGAATTTAACTTGGAATACAGCCTGTCTTCATTATGCAGTCTGTCTTCTAATTAGTCCGTTTGCTAACACTTACTTGTAACTTCAAAGGGCACACACTTTTATTCTCATTTGTGGATATGCACAGTGTGTCAAAAAATTGATGTCAATTATATACATACATATGCATACATACATACATATCCATCCATCCATCCTGTGGCTGATCATGGTGAAAGAGATTCTTCACTGACACTTGGTTTTTTCCCTCCCTCAGACTGCCAGGTGGCCTTTCTACACTTTTCTGGTCTGTTAGTACAGGTTCAATGACCCTTACCGTAATCTTCAGATTCTGGGGGATTTTGTAATATTTGCATAGATTTCACTGCTTGAGCATCCCTAATCCAAACATCTAAACGCTTCAGCATCTAAAGCTTTCGGAGTGTCTTGTCAATGCTTAAAATGTTTTAGCTTCATATGCTTTGCGTTAGTAATCCGCAAACATGTGCTATATTTCCCCCCACCGTGTTTCTGTTGTGAGTTTTGCTATTTTAAATGTCCCTCATGCGGAAGATGCTGTCTAGTGTTTGTGATGTGCCTTACAGAGAAAATAGATACACCGTATATAAATTCCGTTCAGTCAGGAACTATAGATAGTTCTTTGGTCTGTGAGCTCAGGGTTAACAAAGCAGTGTGTGTGGGATACTATGTCCTTGGGTATAAACACACATAAAACCAAGGTGGAGTACTGGTCACCCAGGAAACACGTGGCAGGAGGTCCCCAGGCGCATCTGTCTCTATTGTCCCCATGAGGCAAGGTTTTAGTGTTCACTAGTGGAAGTCAATGGCAGCTTACAGAACTGTGAGCTCTGCTGTCCAGCCTTCCTCTGCCTGCTGCCGCGATCTCTCTCTGTGACTCTTCTCTGTGGGTCAGGGACAGCCGTTCTGTGTCTCCCAACCCGAAAAACAGAATCTGTCAACAGTGCAACCTTGTGTCCGGATTTGTGTGACCGCGGTGCTCTTCCTTTAGTCCCTTTTACTGATTGAGGCTGAGGAGAGGCTCAACTCCCTGGTGTCTGAGATGGAGCATCAGTGCCACAAGCCGCTCTGCCAGTGCTCTGCTGGGGAGCTGGAGATCCTGGTGGAGGCCAGACTGCAGCTGGCAGCCATCGCCCTACAGAGACAGCGGGCAGCGTACGGGTGAGTGTCCTGGGGGAAGAGCAGCACGGCCTCAGGCCCCCCATCCCTCACCCCTCACCCTCACCCCCTCAGCCCTCACCCCTCACCCCAACCCCTCACCCTCACCCCAACCCTCTCTCACCCCTCACCCCAACCCCTCATCCCTCACCCTCACCCCTCACCCCTCACCCCCTCACCCCTCACCCTCACCCCTCACCCCTCACCCTCACCCCTCACCCCCTCACCCCTCACCCCTCACCCCAACCCTCACCCCTCACCCCTTAACTCCTCAGCTTCTTCACGTAACTCCTCTTCCCCTTCACCCCATTTAATCTCTTCACCCCATCACTACTGTTGCCCACTTGCTCTGAAATCCATGTAGTGACATTGGGAACTTGTTCATCTTCATTTGTTGAATATTCACATTTTATAAGTTTTGGAAAATCTTAGACCTACAGGGGTGTACTTATTTTTAATTATTCACAGGGTCTTAAAATACATTTTTTATATAGAATACATCAGTTTTCTATAAAGAAATTCCTTTATTAAAACACACTAGGAAGGATGTTTAAAATCATATATAAAATGAACGAATTAACACACTTGACTTTTGATTATTTTTCAACAAAAAATTCAATTTTTGTAGTTTTTTTTTTAAAAAACACATAAAGCCTTTGGAGTATTATTTTTCTTAAACACCTAATACAAATATGAAAAGGGGGTCTTTGAGAGATGACTCAGCAGTTAGGAAATCTCTTCAAGAACAATCGGATAGGGTGACTTAGTTACCTGTAACCCAACTCTGGGGGACTTCTTCAGGCATCTTCAACCAGTGCTATGCATCACACACACACACACACACACACACACACACAGAGAGAGAGAGACAATCTGGTTTTTTTAAAATAGCATCACATGCACTGTTGAGGGCTGCACTGTGTGTGAGCCTGTTGAGAGCTGCACTGTCCATGCAGCAGATTATTTAAAAGTTCACCTTGGTCATTGGCTCCTTCACTAGCTGTCTTACTGCCACACACTGGTCTGGAGGCTGATGGTGCAGTGTCTTCTTTATCCACCTGCTCGCAGCCGTGTATGAAACAGCACAGGTACGGCAACCCTCAAGACAATTCACTAGTGGTTTGTTTACTGATACATGCACTTGGACCATTCACTGAAAATAGTTCTGAGCATGGACACTACGCTAGGTATCTGGGATGGGTGAGTATGTCTAATCTACACAAAATGCATAGCGGTACTGATGGAAACCCTGTGGCCAGGAAGTGTATCTTCTAACAGAGGACAAGCAGGCTGCTAATACGCCTCACCCATGAGCCAGTCTGAGACCATAGCGTCATGGAAACTGTCAGGAATAGAGACATGGGGTTGAGAGAAGAGGCGTGGTGTGAAGATTATGTACTCGTGACTTGATACAATTGAGTGGTAGACCACTTGTGTATCATGCCTGCAGATAAGATAAACAATGCTATGTGTTTTAACAGAGAGTACAGGCCAATTTTCACGCTCACTGCTGACAGCCTTTGGGTCCTGCCACTCCCCTTCTTCTGCCTAGCACCTGTGTAAGAAGGATCAGTTGCTTGCCAGGGATGAGTTGCTGGTAGGATGTATAGACTCATGACCTGTGCAGGGGAAACGTGTACCCAAACGCTGTCATCCAGCAAGCACCATGAAACAAACCAGTTCCTCTCCTTGTCCTCTCAGCACATAGCCAAGCTTTCCAGGAGCCTCCCACACTCTCTGCAGAAGGCCTAATGATGTGCTCAGCAGATTCACACTTTGGCTTGTGTATGCTGTCTGTGGATTTTATCCTAGAGACAGAATGAGAGGTACTTTGTCAGTTTCTAAGTAGTTACGAAAACTCCATTGGCTCTCTGTGGAGCGGTGGTTCTTAGGGCATTAAGATGAGTGGCAGGCAGTGTCTGAGACCTTTGGAGGTAGAGGTCTGAAGACTGAAGTAATTCTATGTTAGAACCAAGACGTGATCACCCGATCTGCATTATGCATCGATGTTGCCAAAGCAACTGTAAAACCTCTGACCCCCCCCCCACATGAATCAAGGAAGTGGGGACAAACTGGGGCAGTATAGTCTTTATCATTGCTCATGTGCAATTAAAAGCAAAAGCCAGCCAGGGTCTGGAAAGATCTGTCAAGCCCGATGACCTAAGTTCAATCCCTGGGACCCACATGGTAGAAGGAGAGAAAACACACACACACACACACACACACACACACACACACACACACGGGGTGGGGAGGGGCATTGATTAAAGCCAGCTGCCCTTACTAATGCCCTTGATGAAGAGTAGACGCCGTGGCATTCGGAATCTCTACCCCAGAGTGTAGCCATTCCCAGGCTGGTGGGATCTTCAGGGGGCTGTCTGGGTGATGTACCAGTGCTGATGGCTGTCTTTCAAAGGAACACATGGGTGATGGCATTGAGAGTTGAACAAGATGCTCTTTTCGTGGAAGACCATCTTTATTTGAAAAAAAAAAAAAAACAACTGACAGACTGTGGCTGTTCAACTTGGGATATTTGGCAGACATTTTCTTGAAAATGATCATGCTGCTCCTGGGAACAGATCTGTTAGTATCTGCTCCCCATGATAAAATTGAACTTTCATAGGAACATCTGAATTTTGGAGAATATGTATTTGTAACATGAACATAAGAGTTTGGTTATATGAGTGATAATATTCATGGAACTATTACTTAATTATACAATTAAGTACTTCAATAATTGATGTGGCTACATAGCTCATTTTCCAGATGACAAGTGCTCAGTATTTCAAAATCTTTGTGAACCCAGCACATCAACAGGTTTGAGCGTAGGCGACCTCCATCAGTGTGTGATGTGAGATTCTATATATGTACAAAAATTTAAGAAACTATCAAATAAAAATGTTTGTAGTTATCTAAAAAAGGCCAGCTGGGGCTGAGGCCATGGCTCAGTGGGTAGTGTGCTTGCTGTACAACCAGGAGGACCTGGACAGAGATCTCTGTCACTTAAGTAAAAGGCCTGGCCGTATGCACCTGTATTCTAGTGTGGGATTGGAGGGAGCCATCAGGAGGGTACTCGGAGCTCAGCTCAGCCAGCCTAGCCAGTCAACGAGATCCACGTTCAGTGAAAGAATTTGTCTCATGGACATGTATATTAACAAACAAGCACTCACAAATACCACACACACACACACACACACACACACACACACACACACACGTCCCCTTATGTGAGGCTTGATCTTCTTTACAAAATAAAATGGGACAATAGATTGATGTACAGCAGGGACAGAAAGTGGCTTTCCTTCATTAGGACAATAGACTAATGTAACAACAGAGACAGAAAAGGGGTTTCCTTTATTAGGACAGACTGTAAATAAAGCCATGGAAGCCTCTGCATGCATGTTTTGGAAAATATTTTGGGGTAAAATGTATTATTTGTCTTAATATGTAAATATGTATTTTAGCTTAAAATGAAGTCAATATTAAATAGTTCAGTTTCTGATATGGTAACTACTGATGGCACTCTTTAGAGGGCCCCCCATAATTTTACATATACAACTGGTTTTTAGGGGTGGATAGCAGTGTTGAGACTGAACTTGAGCTATGGTAGTTTATAGTGATATTACATTTATGGAATCCTTATGCTGTAATTTATTGGTAGCTTTTGAAAATGTATTAATTGTAGGCTTAGGCTGTTACTACTAATCACAAGTTATTTCCCCTGCCAAAGTTTGAAGGGTAAAGAAACTTCTAAAGTTTGGTTTCCAGTAGTGCTCTACTCCTCAGACCATATCTCTGCAAGCCTAGAACACACGCACACATGCACACATGCGTGCACACACATACACACACACACTTTCCGGTCAATACCTTCATTCTTTACTTGTCCCCAGATACTCTGTTCTCTTTTGGTATGGAGGATGTGAGTGATGAGTGCTTTTCGTTTAATGAGAAAGGGTTGAGAATGAGAAATTGCAAGATAGCCAGGAAAGGCTGCCATAATAGAGCTTTAATTTGAAGTCTAGGCAGATGTATAGTAGACATATGCCAACTTTGTGCCCGTGTATCAGAACAATCCTGTTTTAAATACATGAATGTGACCCCTGGGGGGGCTGAAAGACCTTTGGTGCCATTGCCTGTGTGGAGTGAACTTCATTTTGGGAAAGGTACTGTCAAGATGAGTGAGTTTTTCTTTCATAAACTTGACCCCGCCCCCCCCAAGCTTCTGCTGGAGCACATCCCTTTTCCAAATGATGGTCAGCCTGGCATTTCCTGGCACTTCTAATACAATTATGTGTCAAGGAAATTGAAAGGCACTTCCCCTGGGTTGATAGGAACAGAAACCCACATGGATTTTATGAGAATAAACGGACCATTTTTGTCATGAATGTTAATAAGAAACAAATGGGATCAAAGTTTTCTGCACTGTGTTTCTCCTGCTGGACTCTCCTTCTTTTTGATAATTTTTAAAAATTTAAATTTGAAACAAGCTTGTTTTACATGTCAATCCTAGTTCCCTCACCCTCCTGTCCTCCCCTGCCCCCCCCAACCAACCCCCATCCTATCCTCTTTCTGTTCTCCAGGGAGGGTGAGGCCTTCCATCGGGAGTCTTCAAACTCTGTCATATCATTTGGAGCAGGGCCTAGGCCCTCCCCCATGTGTCTCCTCTGAGAGAGTATTCCTCTACGTGGAATGGGTACCCAAAGTTCATTCGTATACTAGAGATAAATACTGATCTACTACCAGAAGCCCCATAGACTGCCCAGTCCTCCTAACAAACAGCCATGCTCAGGGGGTCTGAGTCAGTCCTATGCTGGTTTCCCAGCTATCAGTCTAGGGTCCACAAGCTACCATCCAGGTCAGCTGTTTCTGTGGGTTTCTCCCGCCTGGTCTTGACCCCTTTGCTCATCAATCCTTCCGATCTACAACTGGATTCCAGGAGTTCGGCTCAGTGTTTAGCTGTGGGTGTCTACTTCTGATTGCATAAGCTACTGGATGAAGGCTCTGGAATGGCATATAAGGTATCCATCAATCTCATTACTGGGGAAGGGCATTTAAGGTAGCCTCTCCACTATTGCTTAGATTGTTAGTTGGAGTCATCCTTTTAGATCTCTGGACATTTCCCTAGTACTAGATGTCCCTTTAAGCCTATAAATGGCTCCGTCTATTGCTGTATTATTTCCTGCTCTCCTCTATTCTTTCCCTGACTCCATCTTCCTGCTCCCTCAAGCCCACCTCTCCCCTCCTCTTCCTTCTAACTCCTCCCCCCACTACCCCCTCCCCGTGCTCCCAATTTGCTCAGGAGATCTTGTCTCTTTGCCCTTCTCCCAGGGACCATGTATGTCTCTCTTCGGGTCCTCCTTGTCTCCTAGCTTTTCTGGTGGTGTGGATTGTAGGCTGCTGATCCTTTGCTCTACACAACACTATCCTTTTTATGTTGTTTAAGCAAATGTTTGTTCCTCTTTTCCTTTGTCTTTAATTTATGGTCTAAATGGGAAAACATCCAAGCCTTTTGATTTTCTGACAAAAATGAAACCTCTTGGGATTTGAGACTTTAGCACGGGTCACATTTCTGGATGTCTCTGGCTAGTGCAACAGAGGAACCAGAAATCCTCCATTGTGGAGTTGCTGTTGATTAAATGTTTCTCCCTGGAGATGGTGTCTTGGGAATGTAATCTCCTGAGGTTCATGCTAACAATGCCTCTCTGTGGTGGCATGAGTGATAAATGTGCCCTATAGGCTCATTTGTTTGAACACAAGTGGTCCTTATGTTCTTTAGTTGGCCATGTCCCTTGGGGAGATTATGGTAGATATTGCTGGAGAAAGTGTGTCACTGGAGGTGAGCTTTGCCGTCTTATACCCTTGACCACTTGCTGTCTGGCCTTTGCTTACTCTGTGTGGATGAAAATGTCATGGCTGGCTTTCTACTCCGGCCCACTCTTGTGCCCTTCCCTTTCATGATGGGCTGTAACCGTCTGCAACTGTGGACCAAAATGAAGCCTGTCTGTCCTGAAGCTGCTTTTGTGAGGGCATTTTTAATCCCAGCCATAAGAAAGTCATCAGTATGTTGAGCCCATCTTTGTGGGGCTTCAGTTGGATCCAGCCAATTTTTCTGGTTCGTGCCTGAGAGGGGGATTGTGGACTGAGAAATGGCAGGTAAAGATGCTAAGAAAAAGACAGAGTCACGGGGTAGAGTCAGGAAGACGATCCAGTGAATATTGGATGCCCCAAGCTTATTCTTCATCGTCTTTAAATACCCCAACCAAAAACAGGAGCATGGCAAAAGACTTCTTTATCACATACAAGGAACACACAGACTTTCTTCCTTAACTCTCATTATCTGGCCCTGAGGGTCAGGAGTAACGGCATCTCAGACCAAGTCTGTTATTATTTAGATAAGGCATCTGTAACCATGATCAGACATCCTACAGTAGACCTTTAGGTCTTATGACTTTAACTTTGGAAGACTAAGGACAGTTTTGAACTCTCTGACCTTAAGTCAAGATGAAACAGAGCCATCTCTGTGGGCCCTGATACCAACATGGATGCCTTTGAGAGATAATTAGCATTAGGCCATGGGGTTAGGATCCTAATACAGGCATTATTGGCTTTGTAAGAAAGAAGCTGGAGCAGGTACAGGCTCATTCTGTCTTGCCACGAGATATTCTACTATTATAATGCAGCAGGGAGTCCTTACCAGTTGATGACACCCACCTCTAAAATAGTGGTTCTTAACCTTCCTAATGCTGCAACCCTTTAATACAGTTTCTTATGTTGTGGTGACCTCTAATCTTAAAATTATTTCATTGCCGCTTCATAACTGTAATTTTGCTATTGTTACAAATCATTATGTAAATACCTGATATGAAACCCCAGTGGGTTTGGGACCCACGGATTGAGAACCCATTGTTTGTTCTACTGCTCTGGAACGATAACCTAAGTATATTTCTATTCTCAGTTGCAGATAATTTTGTTATAGCAACAGAAAACAAAGCAAGTAATGAGGACCAAGTGGGTTATGGCATATTGGTAGCTCCCGTGTTTTATACAGTTTCCTTGTTAGCAGTATTCCAGACCTCGTAACTCATTCCTCTTTCAATCAGGACCCATGCTTTAGAATCAGAAGAAACCACGGGACAGGCACCCCTTTCTTCTTCCAGGGTGTGTTGGCAGTGGTGGAGCACAATCCTGTGATGCTCTCCTGTAGCAGCAGGGTGCGTTAGAAATGTGCAGCCTTCAGGGGGGAGATGGCTGTGGAGCAACCGCAGGTGAACTGAAGCTCGGTTAGGCTCGTTGCCCTTCTTGCTTGTTCCCTTTTACTTTAAACAGCAGACAGCAACATTAATCACGAATAATGCCGGAAAAAGCAGACTGCAATATTGCAGGTGTTTTTACGGCCTAGCAAACTCTTGGGAGTTTAATAGTCAATGATTGCTAAAAAGACTGGAGAGCTGGTTAACAAGTTAGTAAAAATAAATAAATACAAATAATTTGGGCCTCTACTATTTCTCTTGCCAAATCAATAAACTATCGATGCCAATAGCTAGCATGTGTTGGCTAAGCACATCCCACTCTAGTAGAATATCAGGTCCTGGTAGGTGGGGGGTTGGGCTTGTATTGTTTACTGCTGTATCCATGGCTCCTAGATTTCTTCCTGGCACAAAACAGGTACCCAGCATGTGTTTTTGAACAAATGGATCCTAATTTAATCATCAAAATCATTCATTTTGATGTGGTTAGAAAAGTTATCATCGTCAATTTATAAAGAGATTGATAATTGCATTTCCCAAGATCATACAGCTAAAACATGACACAGGTGGGCTTTGAACTCTTTCCCCTCTTTCCCCCTGTGTGCGAATTCCTGAAAATTAGGCTATACAAGATGAATTTAAAAGCTGTCATTAGCAACAGAAGAAAATATAATTAAATCGTTGGAGCTCTAAAAACTTATCAAATTAGAATTGAGTTCAAAGAAAAATGTCAAATGATTTAATCTGTAAAATATTTTAATTTTTTTTTTTTGTGTGCAAGAAATGCTTGCATCCAGTGCTGGGGAGGAAGCTGTTGCTCAGTGGCAGAGCACTGGCCTGGAGTGTGCAAGGCTTGGGTGTGACCTCCGGCACCAGAAAATAAAACAGCTTGTAGCCACAAACTCTACTCATAATAAATAGGTCACGACATTTTTACTTACAACCACAGAAAAAGATACTACTGACAAAAGGTGCAATCCTTCACACCTTTTATTTTTCAAAAAGAGGAAACAGTAGTTCACAAACGCCTGGAAAATCTTCTTCTGCTTCTGAGAGTAAAGTAACGGCTGTGGTTGGGCTGTCCATTAAAAGATCCCATCAGATAGTTCCTGGTAGTTGCTCCTTACTCGTGTAAGTGTTTTCATCTGTGTGCATGTACAAACCTCTGCAGTACCCACAGAGGCCAATAGAGGCATCGGATTGCCTGTGCCAGCCATTGTGAGTGCTGGGTACAAGCAGGTCCTTGGCAAGAGCAGCAAGCTCTCTTCATCTCTCCTCTCTTTCAATTTCTCACTTCAAGGAGTCATAAAAACACAGGAGGCACAGTAGCCTTAGCAAAGTACCAAAGACCAAGCATAGTAATTCGGTTCCGGGAAATTTATTTTCAAAAGGTGCCCATCCATAAAAAGGGAGAGTCTGAATACATGCACCTCCCAGCATAGGGTAGCAGAGGGTGAAGAAAGATGAACTGAGTCTTCTACCCTGAAAGTAGCTTATCGGTAGAAGGGGCTCATCGACCCTTCCATACGTCTAAAGAAAGAGCATACCAGATGAGAGAGGAGCAGTTGTGCTCCTGAAATGTTTAATGGTGGGCACAGCAGTGGCTTTGCACTCAGGCCAAATAGTAATATGTGTATAACTGAATTCAAGCGTTGTAACCAAGTCTAGAAAAATCTGATGGATTTAAAAGGGCAGAGGTTAATAACAAGCTGGGGATGGTATTAGATGCAGCAACCAAGTAGGTATGGAAGGGAAAACACAATTAAAGCACCAGGTTCTTCACCTCCCACGTTTTGTCTCATTTTCCCCCTTGACAAATAGAGAAATTATGTTTTCAAAAATGGATTAGTTGAGAAGAACGTTTTTGAAATCATTAAAAGTAACTGCTAGACCACGATATGTAATTTTCTAATTAGTGTGGAGGAGCAAAGAAAAATTATAGTGAAGAAAAGACACAAAACAGTAGACAAAGGGACAAGGAGTAAACAGTTATAAAAGAATAGAAGAAAATTACATATTATGGGGCTGGCTAGATGGACCAGCCAGTAAAGACACTTGGCGGTGCAAGCTTGGCAATGTGAGTTTAATCCCAGAACCCACATGAAGTCAGAAGAAGAGCACTGATTCCCCAAAGTTGGCCTCTAAACTCTCAAGCCATCACACATGTGTGCCTCCAAGTAATCATCATCATCATAACAACAACAACAATGCCATATTTTGACAAAAATGTAAAATTGTTGAAATTGTGTGTATCTGTTAATGTTGCTTATCAGCAAGTGAGAGATTCCCAGCTTGAAGCAACTTAAACAGAAGAGGCAACTTTTTGATTGATTTAGCAGAGCAGGGAGAGACAGGGCTGTGTGTCAGTGGAACAAGGCTGGATGCCTCAGGAATGCCCATCCAACCCATCAGTTTCTACACGCTAGGGTTATTTCACCCAGGTGTACCCAGGTATCTTGGCTGATGAGCCAGGATCATGAACAACATGGAAGCCCTCTCAGAGAACTGAGAAAGGAAGTCACCATGTCTCATGAGGATGGGAATGCGTGATGGTGTTCTTAGGAGAGTGAAATATGTCACTCAAAGAAATAAGACTATAGGGTGACCCACATGGCAAAACCAGGCCAGCCATTTTTATAAATAAGATGGCCGAAGGTAAAGAAAAACATAGTAGGTGTGTAACATTAATATGTTGAGTAGAATGCACGTTGATGGTGATGACAAGTGCAGACACCCCTGGCACTGACAGTAATGTTCATAAGTAACACTGTGGCATGACCATTGATGTCAAGCTGGTTAAAATGAGGAGAGAGGGAGAGGGAAACAAGGAGGGAGGGAGGGAGGGAGGGAGGGAGGGAGGGAGGGAGGGAGGGAGAAAAGGGGAAACAGGGAGGGAGGGATGGAGGGAGAGTGGCTGGGTGTGAGAGAGCTAAAGTTCTGGAACCTATTGTCTGGATTCCTACCCGGACCCTTCTTTTCGTAACTGTGTGACAACTTACTGAATATTTCCATGTATCCATTTCTTACTTCATAAACTGAGTCAGTAATAGTACTTAACCTTGAACTCATAGCATGCTGGCAAGGGTGGGGGGGTAGTGAATGACTTAATTCAGCAAAGGAACACAGGATGACAACTGACATGGGGTTTTTTAAAAATGTAAATTATGGGAAGAGGGGGAAACAGTCTGGCTCCAGGGGTAGTGTTAACACAGAGATTTCAATCTATTAATGTAACATGTTTGCCAAACAACAAAAATGTTCTTAAAATACGGTCTGGAAATAGAGCCTGTAGCATATATTCTGGGAACCTATGGACAAGAGCTAGCTTTCTTATGAGCCTCCGTGAACATGGATGAAGTCAACCATGTGCTAGACCAGAATTCTCGGCAACTAATCCAGAGAAGAAAGTTCAGAGTCCAGAATTTTTGGTAACTAATCCAGAGAAGGAAGTTCAGGGTCCAGAATTCTCGGCAACTAATCCAGAGAAGAAAGTTCAGAGTCCAGAATTTTTGGTAACTAATCTAGAAAAGGAAGTTCAGGGTCCAAAATTCTCGGTAACTAATCCAGAGAAGGAAGTTCAGAGTCCAGAATTTTTGGTAACTAATCCAGAGAAGGAAGTTCAGAGTCCTGGGAGGCATCTGGTCTCCATTCCAGTCGCATCTTGAGGAGATTGCTACAGCTGTTGTGGGAGAGAGCAAGAGTAGGACTTGAACCGTGTGCCTACGGTCCTCCACCCTGGAGGTAGCAGTGGCGGAGCAGAGGTAAATGAGGTGGCGGAGTGAGGAGGTCTTAGCCAGTGGGTTGTTGTGGGTCAAACTGATAGAACTTGATGAATTGAATAGTGTCCATTGCAGAGTCAGAGCAATGGTGATGACTGAAGACTTGGGGTAGAAGAAATTCTGCTGCGGGGGTGGGGGGGGGCAGAAGTGGGGCGGTTGCCTTTAATCTGTTTTAGATCATGGAAACATTCATTCATTCATTCATTCATTTATTCTTTGATCCATTTCTTCTTATTGAAAAGGACT
Source organism: Phodopus roborovskii (assembly GCF_943737965.1). Lineage (NCBI taxonomy): Eukaryota > Metazoa > Chordata > Mammalia > Rodentia > Cricetidae > Phodopus > Phodopus roborovskii. The sequence continues at coordinate 4,306,712 of NW_026126618.1, read as the reverse complement.
TTATAGTGTCTTATTGAGCCTCAGCGACTGTGCTAGAATGTGGGTTTAGAACTCTATGCTGTGTTTAAATGGTGTTAGGAATAAAGGAGAGGGCTACAGTGCTATGGGGCATATGAAAGAGACACCTAGTAACCTTTTGAGGGTGGCTGGGGGTGTCATAGTTTTCATGGGAAGTAGAGACTCGTGAAATAGTATGCAAATGCTGTCACCAGTAACAGTCAGAACCTTCCCTCGGTTTCAGGGCTGCTATAGTGTATTCCACACTCAAGCTTCTCCAGGATTCAAAAATTTTTAAGAAGAGAATGCCAGATGACTTGGACAGTCCTGCCTCTCCGGGAACTTCTGTACGTATGCAGTTAACATCCGTGCAGTGCACACTGCACCGTGCATTGTACCGTGACTAAGGGCACAGTAGGAAAATGATTAGCTGTCTGGACAAAGCAAAGTGGTGAAGGTGAAGTCACAGCAAGACCAGGGTCTGCGTTGAAGTCCCACTTGTGCTCTTTGTTGAGGAAGGCCCTTCTGTTCTTTTAAGTAGTGTTGTGATCTCATTTGGGAGCTGCTGAGGGTGGATACAGTCATCACGAGCCCAATCAGAGGCGTAATTGCGGTGTCTTGCTATGGCCCCACTAGCAGAGTGGTTTCCCAAGACTCCACTGTTGTGTTTATTACCAGGGCGTGGCGGGAAGGATGCTCACACTCTTTCCCAGCTAGAGTTACCTGCGTGTAGCCTTCCCCATACACAGAGTCTAAAGACTGCTTGACAGCTGGTCATGAGCTGCGTCACTGGACTGAATGAGACTGGCTAATTCAACAACATAAAATCCTTTAGGAGTCTGCATAAAAACAGTCGCCACACAGAATCTTGCTTGTGATGGCAGGCATTCCTAATGAAATCACTCATACCCAGTGAACTAACAGTACAAAATAGATACCCAGTGCTGTATTTACCATTTTTATAACTTAAAGGAAGGCTTTTGATGGCATAGAAAATGCTGATAATATAATTCAAAACACAACAAAAAGATCCAATGTTGCAAAACTTTTATTATAATTTTTAGTTTATGTGTATGAGTGTTTTGTTTGAGTGCAAGTGCACTGTGTGTGGACAGTGCCAATGGAGGGCAGATGACATGTTTGGATTCTGCTGAAGTTATCAGTGACTGTGAGCTGCCATGTAGATGCCGGGAACAAAACCAGGTCTTCTGCTAGAGTAGAAATATTCCTTCCTAACCTCTGAGCCATTTCTAGTTCTACACAAAGCTGTTTTTGAGTAGGGGTGTAGAGCGAAAGACAGGCCAAAGTGTTAATAGAGGGTTGTGGAATTAAGGGTGATTTTACTTGTTTCTTTTGCATATATCTTATGCTTTCTAGAATGTTCAATAATAACTTCTTAATTAAAAATGTGATACTATGAAATGCTATTGGGTTCTTGTCTCAGTTCATGCTTAGTCTTAGGGTAGAATGCTGGTATTATCCAACGGGAAGCTAAGCTCATCATTTTAACATTGTTTAGACCACAGAGAGTAAAGACGATGGCGAGTTTTTAGACCCCATTTCCCTGAATGCCCGGGAATATTTCAACATTCACCTTTGGCTGAGGTGCCGCTTGATGCTTGTGACTGCATTTGTCGCACAGATTCGTGGTGTTGGAATCATGAAAGGTACTTTCTTAACTAATGTTTCAGTATGGTTAATTTGACATGGGGGGGGGAGTGCGTGTGACAGGCTTTTATTGGGGTATGTCTTTGACAGTGTTCACAACCTTCTATCTTGCTCTCTTTCCAAAATCTACAATAAAGGCCATTGAACAAAAGTAGTGATCATTCTCTGTCCTCTATACCAGAGCAAGTGGCTTACATATTACTGAATTGATTTTAAAAAATACAAGGAGATTACAAAATACATTTGCTCAGGTCTTGGGAAGGTGTCTAAGCATAGAGCTGATAAGCCACCAACATAGGTTCCCCATGCAGACCTGTCCCCTCTTGCCAAGTCTTTCTCTGATTCTGTACTTCCCTTTCCTCTCCAGAAGATGGAGGTAACCTATCTCCTTCTTACTGGACTTATTGCCAGACTGAAGGTGATAGCAGTTGTAGTTTTAGATAACAGCTCGGCATGTATCAATAGTACTTCCCACAGTGACTGATAAATGTCCAGTTGTATACCTGCCTGTTCCCTTGTTTATATCTGCCTCCCAAATTGGATCATTTCATGTAATAACATTACTTTTACAGCATTGGACTAAACTAAAGTGCTTTGACCCGAATTATAACACTTTCCTGCTCTGCTTCGTGTGATCCATTCACTTTCCATCTTAATGTTCTCTTACTCTTTGATCGTTGGGGACATTCTATACAAATCCTTCCTGCTCTCTCACGCATCAGAGAATGACATGACGGACTGCCTGAGCCTCATCAATGAAGTGTGCCTGGAGGCCAAAAGTGTGGACGACACGGAGAACCTGGCCGAGTTCCTGATGCAAGCCGTGATCCTGGGTCTTCAGGAAAAGCACTTAAAGGCAGACATCATAAGAAATCTCCAGGTAAAAGAGACCGTGCAGTGTTCATATGTGTGCTGAGGGAAAAATCCCAGGTGGATCAAAAGGAGAGATTCCCAACCCTAATGAACGTTCACCTGGCTCCCTGGCCACAGCTCAGCAGTGAACTGGAAAACACAAACCATCATTTTTCTCTCAACAGGAAGTAATCCAATTGCTGGAAGGAAATAAATTCCTTTCTCCTCGATCTTGGTTAACACTGGCGAGAAGCCTCGTTCTAATGGATGACTTAACGAAAGCTGAGAAATTCAAGCAAGGGTCTTCCAAACGGAACAAATTCATTCTCTTGAATCAAGCCCACAACATCCTTATCACACAGGTAGCAATGAGCAATGCCTTCCGTGGCCACAAACTTGGGAATGGCCTTTTCTGCCATTTTTCTTCTCCCTGTTGGTGACAGATGCCACTGTTTCTGTCCTAGATGCTAACTTTTGGAGAGACAGTCGAATTCCCTCTAACAGATGCCGACTATGCGAATCCACTACAGCCTTTGAAAAACATCTACCTTCCTCATGTCATGTTACTGGCCAAAATAAAGCTGAGAATTGGTAAGAATATTTAAACATCTAGCTTCCTAGAGTGCCATGGGTGCTTTTAATTGCTTTTCAAGTAGGCTATCATGACTTGAAGGGGCAGTGTTATGAATGGACAGGTTCTGCATGCTTAAGCAGGTTTGGTCACTTACCATGTTGGAGACTCTGTGGTGTAAGGATGTCTTTGTGTACAAATCAAGTTATGAGGTTGATTACAGTAGTTATAATATGTGAAACTATTTGCTTTGGACTGTTGCATTTTATCAAGCTGTTCAATCTTTGTAACAAGATTATTCTCACAGTCTACTTTATTGAAAAAAAAATAATAGAAACACAAAGTATGAGTGTATTCCTAAGAATACACCACTTATTTGTTCTCTAAATCACAAGTACTTATTTTACATTTATGTCACATTGAGAAAGATTTTTGAGAGGCATATAGAACAGTGTATTATGTCTTCTGGTTATCACTGATGCCGTTAAGTACCCATATCCCTAAAAACAATGCTCATGAAAAAACATTATCTTAATGTGTTGATGATAATGGTGGGCTTTTTCCTGACGCCCTAATAACTTGTATCATTTTAAGCAACAAAATTGTGTCCTATAAATGTGGGAATTGTCAGAGTCTTTGTATTTTTTTTTTTTTTGAACCAAGTTGTCTTGAAGACATAGTTTCCTTGTCTCACCATGAGGCATGCTAAGCAGTGGTGCTTCGGTTAGAATACCTTGAATACGCCCGGTGAGGATGATCAGGACAGTCCCCGGAGTGATGCTGGCATGAAGCTTTCTCACATGCTGACTGAAGGGCTTTTTGCCATGGCTCAGCAGCTTCCGGGGAACATCTTCAGTAGGGTAATACCGGGGCATTTTTCGAAGCTTAACCACCCGGGTACCACCATTCTTGTTACCACCAACTGGTTTGGTGACGGTAGCAAGGACCTTCTCCTTTTTCTTCTTCTTTTCAACCTTGGTTTTTGCAGCTGAGTATTTTCTTTTGTACGGGGCCTTTCTGGAATACACGGCAGATGGGGAGAACCTGCCAGTTCCTCTAACCAGGACAGGTTCCGGCTGCAATGCGGCTTCCCCTTCTTGGGCTTTTTAACCTCAGGTCACCCTTTGTGGCTGCATCGGCAGCAGGGGCACCTGCGGCATCACCGCCAGCCTTCTTGGCTGCAGGCTTTTTCTCTTTTTTTGTCAGGGTTCTCAGCTTTTTCACTCGCCATCTGGCAAGATGGGAACGAGAACTAAGGTCCCGGCTTCTGGTCTATAAGCCAATAAGGAAGGTCTTGATCTCCCCATATAGACACCATCATTATTGGGGGAGAGGCTTTCAACATATGAATGGAAGAGAACACAACACCCAGGGAGTAGTCATGACACTCTCCTCACAGAAGATTAAATGAGCAAAATGCCTGGCTCAGTGCTGGGACCATAGTGAGCACTATAGGTATGGATAATACTTGGCTTTGTCTGGAATTCTATCAGTTTCATCGTTTATGATGTAACCATAATCTAATTGATCTTGATAATTAATTTTTCTGCCATCGACCTCTAAAAATTAGCTGATAACTTGTATTTCTTGTATGTATGCACGTAAGTATGTAATTGTCACCCTGTCCTCAATATATTTTATTTCACTCACACTATCTCTTCTAGAAGCCACAGTTGATATTCCTCTTGATGGCTGCTGGCTCTTCATTCCTGGGCTATTCTTCTATGTCTGCTTATTGTGCTGCAGGTCTAGCTGTGCCAGTGTGCTGGTGATGCTCAGAGGGGCAAATTCTGCTGTGTGGCTTGTCTCTGTGTCGACGTTTAAGAGTCTCTATTTCCCCCTTGAGTCTCCAGGGGAAATAACAAATGCCAGCCAGCATTTTCGAGCTCAGCAGTACAGAGGGCTCAGTCCATAGCCTGATCCCTCTTGGGAAATCCAGGGGGCAGCCACCCTTCTCTGGAACTCTCATCATCCCTTTAGGCTCTTTTTAGGGTACCATCTTCGATCTTTGACATAAGCCTTCCTGCCTCTGTTTCTCTGGGTCTCATTCATCCAAAGAGCAGAAGGCTGGTGGCAGCTCTCTGTTGTAATCTGTCACCTTCTAGGACCCTCTCTCTTGCCTCCTCTACCAGAAGCTTCTCAGCCAAGAGAATCCATATACTCAAGGTACCATCTTTCCTGAATCTTCCCCTTATCTCTCTCCTTCTTTGATTCACAAGCTCAGTTGTGATACTTCGTTTATGATATAACACATGAAGCTTGCCTGAAGATCAGAGAAGCAAAGCAGCCAGCCACTAGAGAGTTCTCACCTCTGCCAATGCCCAGACTGAAGGTGTGGGGGGGGGATCCACCGAACCACAGACTGCACTGAGTCCCTGTCTCCTCCTGCCTTATAGTCCCCTCTAATACTGGGTTGAAAGGTGTGTAATCCCAAGTGCTGACATCACCTTTGTGTGAGCTCTGTTTCTCTTAGACTGGATCTATTTCACGTAGCCCAGGGTGGCCCTGAGCTAACAGAGATCAATCTGCCTCTGTCTCCCAAGTGCTGGGCTTAAAGGTGTGCGCCACCACTGCCTGGCTTCTATGGCTAGCTAATGTGGCTGTCTTGGCATTCTGATTTTCAGGCAAGCTTTGTTATATTATAAACAAAATTTCACCACATTATTTTAGTTGATCTGGTCTAAAAGAGAAACAGCTGACACAAAGGGAATTTCATGCCTTTAACCCCAGGACTAGAGAGGACTACAAGGTGGGAGGAGACAGGAGCTGATTGCGTTCTGAGGTTCAGTGGACAGCAGCACCGTCTAAGGTTCGGTGGGTCACCCCTTCAGTCTGAGCATTGGTAGAGGTGAGAACTCTCTAGATGTTGGCTACTTCGCTTCTCTGATCTTCAACTTTAACCCCAATATCTGTCTTTGGGTTTTCATCATTTATGCTACACTCAGTATCATCCCTTGCACATGAATTTTACTATATACATTAGTCTAACTTTCAAGTCTCCTTGCTGATGGCATTAGCACAACTAGCCAGCCCCTCAGACTTTTTGCAGCTCAGTCAATGACCATACTCAATCCATTTGTCCCCTATGATTTTAGCCCACAGTATGCTATATTAATAGGACATTTGAATTCTGCATGCACTCAAAGCAGATTGTGTAAAATCAAATCTACTCTCGGCTTCTCTGACTTACTCATCTTGAGGACCTGTCACCACTCAATGACAATAGTGTTGCTTCTTGGTAGATGCATTTGAAGCTGAACAGCTTGCTTTCTGTTATGTTATATTAAATACAGCCTTTAAAAACAAAACCACAAGCCGCCTTTCTGTCAAAACAATGTCAATTTCACAACAGTTCTTTTTTTTTTTTTGAGTTGGTGTTTATTTGAAAAAGAAACATTTCAATATTACAAAGCACAAAAGTTTTTTTGTAGCTTCCTTTCTCAGAAGTCTCTTCTGTAGTATAAATTGCATCACAGGAATTTGCATACTTACTCTTTTTATCCTTTGTGATGGCCTCTGATAGGAAATAGCATGTTTAAGGTTATGTTTATGAAACAGAAGTTACCCACTGACTTACTAGAGAATCATACTGTCTGGGTAGCTTCCTGAGGCCTTTCCAAGATCCAGATGGACAGGATCTTTTCTGCTCCCACAATGCCCTATGGTTTCTTTTCCTGTGACCAGCCTCATGCTGTTTTACCTAGTTGGTTTGCTGTCTTTATTCCTGGTTAATCAACAGTGCCATGACCTCACTATTAGGATACTGTGTTGTAGTTTAGGGTGTGGGTCATGGGCCAGGCTACTTTAGGTTCAAATCATGGCCATATGACACGGGCAAGTTTCTGATAGCTTTGAGCCATTGCTCTGTCTTCTGTCATATGAGCATAATAATGTTGTCTCTCAGAGTTGTGAACCACAGGTATGATTCAGGTGGAGTGCATGAGATGGTACCTGGCATGTAGGGTACATTTAACAACTTTTACCGCTTAGTATTTTTTTCTCATTTATATCTAGTTCTTATACATGTAGGAAATATTTTTTGATAAATGACAGTCTTTGATGACATATAGAACAGTGTTTCTTCCATTCAATAATTCTTCCATACAGTCATTAAAAACGAGGACTTTAAGGAGTATGGCATACAACCCTTACCTATAAAGAGCTTTCTTATTCAGTTATGATGACAGAAGATTACATAATGACCAGTGGATTTAATAGAAAGGAAATTATTGCCTATTAAAACGTATTAATAGTGAACATTATACAACTTCCAGATGTTTCTCTGCTAACAGCCTCTTCTTAAAAAACATGGGCTTTCTCTGACTCTTACTGGCTTTTGGGACCCCATTCCTCATACTGCGTTGCCTTGCCCAGACATAATTAATAAAAGGGAGAAGTTCTTAGTCTTTCTCCAGCTTGATATGCCATGTTTTGTTGAAATCCATGGAGGCCTGCCCCTTTCTGAATAGAAATGAAGGAGGAGTGGATGGGATGGGCATAGGGGAGGTGGCAGGGGGAGAGGGGAGGGGTTGGGAGGAGAGCAAAGATAGGAAAGTTTGGTCTGGATGTAAATTAGATAAATACATATTAAAAATATTTTTGAAACAAAGAAAGACAGTGGAGGTTGTTCTATAAGCACCTTGAAAAGTTGAGAACTGGAGACACTCTTATTTAAAAAATAATGTGTTGTCTTATTTAGAAAATATTTTCTAAATAAGACAACACATTGGAGATTTATCACAGCTCAAACTATTCTTGTCGTTCCCTGACATCTTGGATATATGGCTGTCTAAAAGCATTCTTGGCTACAAGAACTGTGAAGACTCACAGCATTGCAGAGGGAAGTCCCTTGTCTTCCTAACATGCCCCAAACACTGAAGCCTTTGTTTTGCATCCACTGTTTTGCTTTTAGGACACACACTGTCCAAGCAGGTGTATTCCCACAGCAAGAAGAAGGACATCAATAGGTGGCTGCCTGCCCTGCACATCTTTGAGATGGCCTTGAACCTCTGCCAGGTGACAGCAGCAGAGGAGTTCGAGGTAGAAGCAGAAATTCTGTTTCAGAAAGGTAAGTTCTACTTGGAGTCAGAACTGGGATAAAGCACGTGGAGCCATGGAGTTATTAATAATAAATCCACAGACTTTACAAATTACAGGACACACCACTCCTTTCTGTAAGCCTCTGTTTCCGATGAAAAGCCTCCCATTACGTTAAATCTAGAAAAAAGTTACTACTAATTGATGCCTCATATAAGGGTTAGTGTCAACAGCAGCCATTTCGCCACATACCGTGTGGCTGGAGAAATGACTCAGCAGTTAGAAGCATGTGATACTCTTGCAGGGGACATGAGTCTAGTCCCCAGTACCCATGTTAGGAGTTACCACCTGTAACTCCAGTTCTATAGGATCCAACAAACTCTTCCGGCCTCTGTGGGTGCCTTCACTCATATTCGAATATACCCACACAGACACACATATACACATAATTGAAAAATTAGAAATTAGAGCCAAGAAGGTGATCCAGCAGTTCAGATTGCTGACTTCTCCTCCAATGGACCCAGGTTCGACTCCCAGCATGCATATGTACCTTCAGATCCATGGGATCTAATGCCCTCTTTTGGCCTCCTCAGGTTCCAGGCACACTCAGGATACACAGCAGGGAAACCTGTCTGTTCGCATGAAAGAAAGTATCAAAGCCACAAAAACAAATATTTCAAAAACACACTCGTGCTAAATAATAATAAAGCAAACCGTGATTATTAATTATATTAAATGATAATACTAGTGTTTTACATTACTTATTACCTAGTTAGATATTTTGGTTAATTTCTATAAGTAAAAGGCAGCATTATATTAATCTTTAATAACTATAGCATGCCTGCCTCTAGAACTTACAGACAATGCATTCATGATTTCACCTTGGCCATTTTTCTGCAAGAAAGTCAAAGTATAACAATTGTTGTTTACTGAACTAGACAGGTCACATGCCAGCCTCTCACACACCAACCCCTATTAAATGAGCGTGCCTAGATGGGAGCTCTGCCCCCCCCCCCTCTGCTGGCCTTTCTCTCCTGCTACACAGAAACCGTGGCTCTTACTCATGGTGACTATAAGAGTTGCTTTCCTGGCATTTCTGCTGCATGGCAGCACCCTCAGTTCTTGTGCTTGAAGAATGACATCCACCATGGTTGCCATGGTTGCTGGGAGCCAAGTGATGAGGGGGCATTGGCATCATCTCTTCAGTACTTTCAAGCATCTGCTTTTTTCCCCCCCCCTTTTTCTCTTAGGATTTAGTTTTCACTAAGTGTATTATGTTTTTAATTTTTGGTTTTCTGAGACAGGGTTTATATATATATATATATATATATATATATATATATATATCTGTAGCTCTGGTTTCCTGGAACTCATTCTGTAGACCAGGCTGGCCTCGAACTCAGGGTTTCATTTGCCTCTGCCTCCCTGAATGCTGGGATTAAAGTCATGTGCCGCCACCACCCGGCTTTTGTTAAGTTTATTTTTAAGACTTAAAAGCTAGGCTGAAGAGATAGCTCAGCCATTAAAGCCTAGGCTCACAACCAGTGTGTGTGTGTGTGTGATATGTACGTATATATGCATTTATGTATGTGTGTATATATATAACTTTGTAATTAATTGACAAAATCATATATATTTCTGTACAGTGTAATTCGTCAATATAGGTATACGGTATGAAGTGATTCAACTTATCTAATCAAATCAATTTATTTTGTGGCATAAGTGTTTAAGACTCTAATTGCTTACAACTCTTTCAGTATATAATACACTGATTACAATCACAGGGCTGTAGAGTAGATTACAGAACTCATCCATCCTGACTGAACTATGCTCAGCACTTCCGTTTCCCATACTTCAGCAGCTGGAACTCCTCTTTCAGTAGAAAGTATCAGGAATGGAGCTTCCTCTGATTCATGCGTTAATGTAGGTGACATCGTGCGGTGTTTACCTTTCTGTGTCTAGCTTCTTTTGCTTAGCGTACTGTCTCACGTTCATATGTGCTAGATAATGTTCTTTGTATGTGCATCACATTTTTAAAACTCCATTTAGCCTCAAAGAGCACTCCCGCTTAGTCTGTCTTTGTACTTAGGGATACTGCTGCAATGGATACAAAGATACAGCCGAGCCTTTGTTTTTGGTGTTTGTGAAACAGACAAGGGCAAGGGGAAGCGGTTATTAGAGGGGAGGAATCACAAAGGAAAAGGACAGAGAAAGTAAGCTACCAGGCCAGTGGCACTGGGAAGCCAAAGGCGTCTTTAATGGAAAGCACTCCAGACATTCCTGGGGAGGAAAACTTTAACTCTTTTATCCTCAGTTTACATTTCACCAGGGCATGACAGACTGACAAATGGGTGACAGTCCAGCTTCCAGAGTCAGCAGAATGGAGTGTTTGCTCTTCTGTTATAAATGATAACAAACGGGAAACCATCTTTATGCATCTTTTTTTTCTTTTTGCAGGCAGAATAGAGCGTCAAATACTGAAGGAAGAGAAATCTCCAATTTCACAAGTAGAGAGTTTTTTCGAAGCTATTCAAATAAGCCTGAGAAACGATCAGAATTCGGGGTAATGGCAAGCCTTTCACTCTTGTAGAAGTACTGCGGTGTGGTCTGAGTCCTGTACACGGAAGATTCAAGAAAGGGATGGAAGAGAGACCTGGCTGTGGCAGGGGCTCATGCACTGGGCTTGTCCAGACCACAGCAGGCGTACTGTCCTGCTATCCAAGCTTAGTGCTTTTGGCTCTGACCTAGGCAAAGGTGGGATGCCTCCCATTTATCACAGTGGCATTCTAGGCTACAAAGTGCCTCTCACCTAGACCTACGTCTCCTGTCAATATCAAGACTGGGGAAGAAGCTACCACGGATGTTAATGAGTTAAGAAGGATTTATTTACATAGTCTCTGAAGCCATCCATGCCAGTAGTCTACTTAATTCTGCACAGAAATGGCCTCAGCATGGATGGGAAGCCACTGGTAGACACCAGCACTGACCCAAGAGTGTCAACTGGTACCTTTGATAGAACATATATAGATCTGACCATTACTGCTGTCTGTGGAGTTCTCTGTCTATTTCATTTTAATTATAATAGGAGAATAGACAGAGGCCTGGTTTTCAAACCTGGCTTCTTTTGCTATGAATTCTTTAGTGACTATTTCAGTGGAATATTCCAGAAAGGTCTTTGTTAAGCTTTGTAGCAGCCATAGCCTGGGATGTTGCTAGTTTAAGACCAAGTAGAATGCTGAGCTTTCTCAAGAGCTTCTCATTTCCAAGGAAGCTCCTACTAGCTGCAGCCTAAAGATACATAGGTTAGGAAAAGAACACTTGTTTGTCTGTTCTTACTGTTCATTCTCCAAGACACTGTTGGTGACAATTACAAAGAGATTGTACAAGAGGAAGGTGAAGCTAAATTCAGTGTCATATCATTTTAGGTTGATAAGAGATTCCTACCTAGAAATTGCTCTGGTGTATTTCTATCTGAAGAAGCCAAGGAAAAAAGTCTCGGCAACACCATCATCACTCAAGGTAGAAGCCTTTAACTGTTTGCAGTGATTCTGTGGGACTGAAATAATGAGGTCTTTTCCTATGTGACTTGCAGACATTAACTCATTACTTTGTAGACACACTTGTAAGTTGGGTGTCTCTTTGGAGACTTTAGGTGGAACTCTGGAAGTTGATTTCGTTACGGTGTTCCTGCCTGTTAAAATGATGTACATAGAATCCTAGTTATGTAAATACCCAGAGGCAATGAGTGGATAGGAATGGGCAGGAGACTATAGGAAACGGACACATTGTATTTTTGAAACTAATATGCCCTGTCAGTGTCATTCATATCTCACAGATGTATCAAGCACCTACTTTGATAGAGGCAATCTTCTAGAAGGTGATAAGTCAGTGCTGAGAGGAGCATAGTCCCTCTTAGCATCGAGCTGTTGGAGGGAGACAGACTGTGTGTCAGCAGACATGGAAAATCAGAAGGGAAGAAGCGAGGAAGAGGGGAAGAGAAGGGCCCATCATAGAGAGCCTTACAGTGTGAAATGATTTGGGTTGTTTAGATGGCAAGTGAAGGTGGTTGTATGGTGCTCTATCAACATGGTAAGTGAAGGAAGTGCTTCGGCATGATGTCACGATGGTAAATGAAGGTGGCACTTCGGTGTGATGTCACGGTGGGGGGTGTTGGATAAGGTGCGAGCTGTGCAGACTCAAGGAGGGTGCACCACCCAGCACAGTGCTTGAAAACATCTCCCCAAGGCTTGTTGAAGGCAGACAGTGACTTGTTACTTAGGGAGTGGGTTCGAGGTTCGGGGTTTCCAAGAGACACCCAGGTGTCACTCATGTGCGCGGGTGCACTGCAGTACCCAGCATCTTGACTGAGGAAGACCCAAATGGAAGAAATAAGTCAGACTGCTTCACATGACACGATTATCGTTGGATTGCGATGAACATCCGCATTATCTTTGCCGAATAATGACCATTGATTCTGCTAGGACATCTTTTCAGAAAACATTGGGATCAAATCTCTTCATTTAAAAAAAATTACATATTCTTTGTGGATTTCACATCATGCATCGTGATCCCACTCATCTCCCTTGAATTCATTTGCTGCCCTTGCAACCTCCCTCCCAAGGTATTTTTAATTTTTTTTGTTTTGAGATAAGGACTCTCTGTGTAGCCCTGGGTGTCCTGAAACTCTCCATGTAGACCAAGGTGGCCTCGAACTCACAGAGACTCACCTGCCTCTGCCTCCCAATGCTTGGATTAAAGGTGTGCGCCACTGCAACTGTTTCAAATATCTAATTTTTTTTGTATGTCATAAACATAATACGAAACTTTAGACAGATATTTGGTCAGTCAAACTATTTAATGTTTGCTGCCTTAGGTGGGAATCATCATTTAAATAAATCCAATGACTATAAGCTAGGAAAGGTCACTCTAGTAAGATAAAAACATTTATTACCAGTTAGAGAAAAACAAGTGTGTGGTTTCCATAGCGAACATTGCTATGTCGGAATGGGACGGCATGAGTGACATCACTTTCTGGGCCTGTCACAGAGATGTGCTTGTAATTATGAGTGTTAAGTAGGATTTGAAGGGGAAAAGTACTGTAATTTCATAACATCTGTATATCTCGACATAGCAAATATTTTAACAAGTTATAAAATTACCAGAGGCACAGAAAATAGCCCAAAACAAATAAAAACACTCATCCAGGCATATTGGGGCTGTTGAAATGTAACATTTGAAACTTGCCTTAATAGAAACAACACAAAACCCTTAAAAAAGAAAAAAACAAAACAAAACAAGCAAGTAGGAGTTGGGCCACTGAGCTGGTAAAGGCACTTGCCACTAAGCCTGATCCCTGTGACGCTCCTGGTAGAAGGAGAGAAACAACTAGAGAAAGTTGTCCTGGGACCTGCACATGTGCCCTATGGCATATACGTGCCCCTGAAACTAGAAAATAAAGTGTAAAACAAAATAAACCACAGTATCACTCCACTTCATGTGTCGAGGAAGCAGTGCAGTCGTAAGCTTGGTTCTCAACCTGATGTACCAGAGTGACTTTGGAAGCCTTGCTTCCCTACCTCTGACATGAAGATTGCTATACATACCTTTTAGTTTGGCTAGGAGCATAAGCAAAGTGTTGAACATGATGTATTCTGTACCACTAACTTTAAAAAATTTCAACACAGCGTGTATATTTTTCATTATGTATTTAGATGTAGTAGATTACCCAATAATTATTAGTTAAGTCTAACTGACCATTTTTGTGCATTTATTTATTCATTTATTATCCAAACATTTTTTTCCAAGGGCTTAATGTGGTACCAGGCATGCCCTTTACTTTCTCTACAGAGCCCAGAGTCTAGCAAGGGAAAGACACAATCGAACGGCACCTTGATGAGGATCGTAGACACAGTATGGCAAGGTGGAGATGCAGGACAAATGAGTTCCCTTTCATGGGAATACTACAGAAGTCTTCACAGATGAGAAAGTTTAGAAGAAGGAATGGAATTTCCAGGCAGTTAAATGAGGGAAAGTAGTTCAAAGAGAAAGACCAGTTGTGACAGCTCCTTTCATCTGTACATATACTAGGCACAGATCTCTTACTGGATGTATAATTTGCAAATATTCCCTCCCAGCTGGTGGCTTGTGGTGTTTAGAGACAAAGAAGTTTTAACTTTTGTGAAGTCCAGGATGAGTTCTTTCTGTTTTGGAGGCTGTGTTTTGAGTAGAGGGCTAAGATCTTTAGAGCCCATTGATCTTTGAATCACCTTTATGGGTGTTTCCATTCTCTGTCACTATAGCTTTTGGTAAGACTCAGGTTTCAGGGTGCATGTCCCCCAACACCACGATTCATCTTCAAAATTCTTTGCGTACTTGGAGACCTTCACATCTTCACACACATTTTCCAGTTTGCTTCCCAATTTAGACAAAAAAAAAAAAAAAAAAAAAAAAAAAGTGAATTGGATTTTTTGAGGAATTCTGTTGAAGTTACAGAACAGTCTGGTGACAGTTTGTCTTAACAATATTAAAACTTCAGGGACATAAATTATAGAATTTATTTGTAGAAATGAGATTGATTTGCACATATTGTTGAATTTTATATCCCATGCCCTCGCTGGCCATGTTTGTTGATTTTACTAGTGTGTGTGTGTGTGTGTGTGTGTGTGTGTGTGTGTGTGTGTACATGCATGTGTGTCCTAGGATTTTCTGTATACAGAATCACATCTCTTTACAAGTAAATATGTTTTTATGTTTTCATTTCCAATCATTCCCGAGCTTTCTCTTTTTTTCACCCTCTGGTCACATGGGCTGTACAATGTTGATACCTCCCCTTCTAAAATAGAAAACCCATCATGCTCTTTCTCCGGTAATTTTTAAAAGTCTATTTTGAGCCCAAATCCAGCCTCCTCAGTAATTAAAAGCCTCAATTAAAAGTGGAGTTTGTATCACTAATTACTTTCAACTTACTCTGGATTCTTCAAGTCATGGCTGTCAGTCTTTCTTCCAGACTTGCTGTAGGTAAACTGCTCATTGTTGCCCTAGAGCCCACATGATTCTTCACAGCCTTATCATGGGCAGAGCTGTACAGTTCAGATGCCCAATGGGAAAGTCTCTCCTGGTATCCTCTTGTCCAAACCTGTCCCTGTGTAGGCTGACCACATCAGACCATTGTACCCAGGGGCTTAACATCCCTGATATCCAGGACCTCATTTCTTCTCCATGAATGTTCTAGACAGAAGTAAATCATTGACATGCTTCAAGTTACTACTTATCTAATTCTACTGTTTAAGAATAAAGAAATAGTTAAAATGCATATCAAAAAATTGAAACATAGGGGTCTAATTACTTAATTAATTACTTAATTTTTTTTTCTCTTGTAGCCCTGGCTGTCCTGGAACTCACTCTGTAGACCAGAATGGCCTTGAACTCAGATATTTATATGCCTCTAACTCCACAGGGATTAAAGACCTGCACTACCATGCTTGGTCTAATTACTTAAATTTTTAAAAGCTGACTTAAAATTTATTTACTTATCATTAAAAGTATAAGTTACTGTATTTGCTGCATTTGATTTTTGTAGCATTAAACTTCTTGTGTTTGAAAACTGAATGCATGACTGTATATGTATGTGACAGTAAAAACTGTCCTTTGTGGTTTCTGGTCTACTCTTCTATAGAGTTATGAAATCCCTTTAGTATTTTTCTTAATAGTAATATAATATCAAAATCCACTGAGTCACTCAGTAGGCTGAAGCCTGAGAATCTTGAGTTTGGGACCTGAAGGGATTTGAGACCCATGTCAAAACAACAGAAAAACAGCAAATTTGAATATTCCCATTCCTGGTCTCTTTGCCTACAATACATTCATGGCATATAACCTCTATTAAAATTGAATTTGACATTAGTTAAAGAGATATTTTTATTAACTTATTACATAAATCATGTAAACTCATTATAGACAAATTAGGAAAAAATAATCCTTTTGAAGACTTGGTATAGTTTCTGTTTTTATAGAGAGTAATATAAGTGCAATTTTAAAAAGTTAAATCATACTTAGATACAAAATTTTAACCTACGGTTTTCTTTTTGATTTATTTTAAACATCTTATGCCAGTGAGATATTATCCTTCTTGAAGGCTGCATATTATTCCACCAACGTGTCATCTCGAAAAGATGATTTTTGTCAAGAAACATTGAGCTATCTTTATCCTAAAATGCTTTGTATTTACTATTTTAGCCTCTTGTCAAAAGGCATAGTTCTATTAAAGAACCAGTTGCAAATCGATTTGAGATGTTCAGCTCACTGGCCTGGATTGCAATACGAGCTGCTGCACAGGTCAGTGTGTGCATGTTGACTCTCCCTGTGTCCTCCATGGTTGACTCTTCCTGTGTCTTCCCTGTGTCCTCCATGGTTGACGATCCCTGTTGTCTTGTGGCCTCCATGGTTGACTCTCTCTGTTGTCTTGTGTCTTTCACTGTTGACGCACCCTGTTGGCTTTCCTGTGTCTTCCATCTATTAGCTACCATAGCAGCATGATGGATCTGTTTGAGAGAAAGGAAAAACTACACTTGGGGAGGATTTCTATCTGCCATGTCTGTTGAGAAACTTTACAAATGGTCTCTACACCTGTGTGGAATTTATACTCTCTAGTAGGCAGACACAAGTGTTTCCATTTTCCCTTAATGAAATGTTGGATATACATGTGCACCTATCCCACATTTTGGCAAAAGCATGTCACAGCTGGGTGATGGAGCTTATTTAAAGTGACTTATGCAGTAATTAAATTGTCAAAGCTAACCAATTGGCTTGACTGTGCTGCATACTGCACACATCAGGGATCACATGATTTTTTCATATGGTGATTTTTTTTCTTCCAATGTGTATCAGATATTATTTTATGAATTCATGTCCTCATGTTTATTGTCTCTGTCTGTATTGTTCTGCAGCAACAGAACAGCACACACTGGATAATTCATGTTAAACATGGATCTGTTACTGAACTAGTAGGTTCAAGGTCAAGGGCTAGCACCTGATCATGGCCTTCTTGCTTTATCATTGACTGACATAAGGTCGAAGGACAGAAACAGAACTCGAATGGAGAGACAGTGTTTCCTGTAAGAAGGAGCTTATCCTGGGACTACTCTGTCAGTCCACACTCCAGGCTAAGCTCTTGACCTAATCATCTCTTTAAATGTCCCCCCTCCTCCTGGTGCCACAGTGGGGATCACACTCCCAGAACATGAACTCAGAGGGGGCACAGCCAGCCCACAGCCTGTACTAACACAGGATATATGAATTCTAGTGTGTTCATTCTAGGTCAGTGAAGCTGTGCTAGCGATCAACCTCATGATTGGAAAGAAGAGTGCCAGGATTGACAAAGTTCATCAGATGGCATTGCAGAACATTCCTGAATTTGCCACTGTGGATCTTTTCTCCTCATATACAGACTACTTACTTGGTATGTTTGAATGTCTACAGAACTTGCCAGAATGTTCTCTGTGTAACTTTTTCTAGCATAACCATGTTTTGTTGTACGTCAAATGTTGACTAGATAGCTTTCTTCTGAGACTTTCTTCTTAAACCTTTATTGCTCTCATGCCTGGTAGACTTTTGCTATCTTGGGCTTCTGGGTCATTATCTACACGTCCATCTGGGATCTTGGCATCATACAGATGAGTTCACTAGAGACAAAGCCTGTGGCCCTGCACAGAGCAGTCTAGCAACCTGAACTGGTCCTACATTTCCAGCATGGTTACCTCTTCTTCTCAGTTCATCATTACTTCTGAATGATGTATCTACTTTACTCTACTCCTCTCTTTGTGGTCTTCACTTTAAGGGTACCACATAAGGCTTATCTAAGATGAACTAAGCATCTCTCAGTGACCTACAGCTAAGAACATCTCTGTTCTTCTGTGCCCTGCCTCAGGCTGCAGGTGTGGCTCAGACATGCCACTCACAGCAGACACGGGGCAAGAGCCAGGGGTCAGATCACACAGGCTTACTGAAGGCCTATCTTACCAACCCACCAAACTGCTCACAGCAGGGTTAAGTGTGAGCAAGGTAGGGACATGAGCTCTGCCTGGGGAAGGGGTGAGATGTTATTGGATAATAATCTACACCATCACTCACCAAGTGTCTAGAGGCTCCTGAGAAGAACTGTGAGCATCTGTATAGAATGGCAAGATAAGTTGTGGCCAGGATCAACGAATGATGTCAGCCACGAGTACACAACGGAGGATGGTATTCTGTAAAGCCGTTGATTATCAGTCACCCCAGTTGAGTTATTTTTGTCTTAGCTTAGCTGCTGTTGTGTTCTGTGGGCAGTTTCCTAGCACACATTCTGGGTGCCTTAGTCTCTGCTTTAGACCATTAACACTGCTCTACTATTTTAACTATGGAACTGCTCGGGTGTAAAGTATAATCTACTTTTCATTTTACCTTGCATAAAGAATATTAATCTTGCCCTCCAGTCTTTTCCTGGCAGGATGATAATTAATGCATGTTGATGACTTCGCTCATTTCTGTATTTGGGTTGGAAGGAAGTTCTAAATTCCCACCTGATTTCCACAAATACACAGATGGCCATGAAGTTCATATTAAAATGACTTGCTAAAGGGGAAAAAAAAGAATCTCTCAACAACAACAAATAAAACTTGTTTGATTTCCTACTCATTAGCATAAATTAGCATCCAGAAGAAAACCTCGGTAATCTAGCTTTAAACAATATTAGTATTCATCTACGCATGAGGTGGTGATGAACAATATTTATCGTTTTGTGTGCAGAAAGCAGTGCCAGATAGTCCTTTGTCTGCGTCCCTTCCTTCCCCCTCCTTTGCTGTGCTATTTGAAATCCAGAGTCTTAGGCTTGCTAAGACAGAGCTATACCCCAAGTCCTGCACCAGATGCTTAATGCTTATATCCGTCAGAGAGGAGTCATGGAACAAACACAGCCCGGAAGAGGTCTTCCCACCCATGAGCCTCTTCCATGGGCAGTTAGAACAGGCAGACACACTGAAATATAGAAACCTATCTTTTAGAAAACCATACTAATGAAAGAGGGATCAACACACCAGTGGATAAAGGGATAACTTTTATGGAAAGTTGATAGCAATCAGGATGGTGTAAGAGTTCTCTGGGAGCATTCTTTTCTCCTGGGAATAGTGGATTATAGGATAGATGCAAATCAGTACCAGCTGGAAAGGGAATCAGATGTTCTTGACAAAGCAATTTAATAACAGCCACCTGTGGAAGTTGGACTCCAGAGTTCCTTGCCAGGTCCCAAGAGCAATGATAGCCATTCATGAGATATAGAAAAATCCCAGCAGAATGCTTGGTCCCATTTGTTGAATATTTTGCACATTGTCTCATAGATCCCCAAAAGGATGGTACCAGCAATGTGCAACCATCTTTAGATTCGGCATGAGAACATTTATTAGATGCTAACTTGGCAGTTATGTTCAAATATACACAATCTTCTAGTCTTGATTTTCTTGTGGTCTTAAAATTAATTCAACAGGGATAAAAATATTAAATTCTGTAAGACACTTTAAATTAAAAGTACCATTTCGGATTAGTGGTCCCAGATGCAGCCTCTCACAGCTAAATACACGAGATAAAAAAGCTACAACTGCAGGCCAGTTGAAGAACTGTGTCAGGACTGCAGAGGCCTGTGGGGCAGAGGCCTGTTGGTGCATTCTGTATGCTTCACCCCTGAAACACAGCTGCTCTTCCTGCCTGAAGGAACGGGACCAGAGATGAACTCAACATCAGCTAAGGGATTCCCTTCCTCTACAACTATCACATCCCCTCATTCCTCCATGGCACAATTAGTAACAAAGGGAGTGACACATTTCTCACCCAAATCCTGGACAGTTATATCCTTTACCAATGGGGCAGAGATTTGCCTGTCCTAGAATAGTGGAGGTGTGTGTGTGTGTGTGTGTGTGTGTGTGTGTGTGTATGTGTGTCCATCTATGTAATGTATCACTAGAAGCAATTACTGAGACATCATGAGAACCAATTGCAATGAAGCAGGGCTTTTCTGGTCCAGTGTCTACAAGAGTCCAGAGTTCCACCGAAGAGATCTCTCCTTGATCACTTAAATTTGGGAAGGAACCCAGAGATTTCAGTGGTTAAAGAGATTGCTCTACAAGTGTGAGGCCCAGTGGGTGGGTCCCCAATACCCACATAAACACTGGGTGTCTATGGTGATGAACTTGTCATCCCAGCACTTTGGAAGTAGATATGGGATCTTCAGATAGATAACTGGCCACGTAGACTATATGGACAGACTAGCCAAATCAGCAAGCTCTGAGTCTCAGTAAATAAAATGGCCAGCTACTAAAGACATACAACATTCACCTTTGTCTTTCACCAACATCACCTTTGTCTTCATATTCAGACGCGCATCTGTGAACATCCAAACATGCATGCTCACCATATATACGTACATCCACACTCAAAAAAGGCCAAGAAGAGACAGTGTCATGGGTACTAGTCAGCTGTCTACACTATCAGCTTTTAGGTAGTAAATATTATACTAAATAGAATCCCAATAGAAAACAAGGGAGATGATGCTTGGGAGACAGCAATGGGATGTCATCCTCCTGAAGATGGACAGGAAGTGGTGCCTGTCAGAGACTCAGAGAAAACAGGGTTACATACCCTGTTCTCACCTTTTAGTCAGAAAAAGATTTTGTACAAAGAAAGAAAATTTATCTGGTCTTAATTTCCCTTTGTGATATTAACTATCACAATGTTAGTCATACATCTACATACAATTAGAATAGTCAAAATCTAAATTTACGTTCATTAGTATAAAAATTGTGCTGGATTTTAGAAAACCATTTTACAGTAGTATACAATAGATTAGGAAACAAAAATATTAAATAAAAATGTTATGATTTAAGGAGAGACCTTACTATTGGTCGAATTAATATTTTAGGAAAACTAATTATAAAGATATTTCTCATAAGTGATAAATATCAACCGAAAAGTAACCATTGACAATGAAAGATTAAATTGTTATAGATTAATTTTTGTTCTAATACAAGAAAATAAATTTGAAAAGTGTATAAAACTGCCTGGAAAAGTATATTACTCAAAAAATTTTTATAAAGGTAAAACAATTAGGTCTATTACTATGGAGGTAATGAAGCTATGTTAGAAATTAAAACTGAAAGTTGGAGTTTGTTAATTTGAGAAGACTATCAATCAGCCTACCACAAGTTAGCAGAAATAACTTACTACAAATTTATTTAGTATCTGGTCTTCTAAAATTAGTTGAACTCTCTAATCTTCTGGTATCAATCTGCACCAATGTAATGTTTTCACTGAAGTAAAGAAAATCCAGCCTCGAGTAGATTTCAGTTAGGAAATGCTGAGTATTTTCAGGGCCTCTTCAAATAATTGTATTCTCTTTTGCGCCCAAAGCAGTGCGGGTGGAGTGGTGTTTTCGGGAGGAGGGCAGTTGATTCTGGGATGTTGTATGAAACTATGTCATTGACCTCTTTGTTCCCTTCTACAGTGCACTGAAGGGTATCCATCCACCTAGACGTCCATGCGGACCTCTGCCTCATGTGTGATTGTAATACCTTCTACAGTGCACTGAAGGGTATCCATCCACCTAGACGTCCATGCGGACCTCTGCCTCATGTGTGATTGTAATACCGTGTATTATCTCATTGATCTCGCTCCTTGGTCTCGCCCTTAGTCCTTGCTATCTCTGTTGACAGAATGGAGAGGATGTGTGGGACACAGTGAGCGAGGAAGGTAGTTTGAGTTTACCACAAGATAACGAGGACACTCTAGAGCAGTGATTCTCAGCCTACCTAGTGCTGCAACCCTTTCATACAGTCCCTCATGTCGTGGTGACCCCCACGCTGCTCCCTCATTACTGTAATCTTGCTACTGTTAGGAATCATAGTGTAAATAGCTGTGTTTTTTGATGTTCTTAGGTGACCCTTGTGAAAGGGTCATTCAACTCCACAGGTTGAGAACCATTGCTGTAAGGGGCGAGTAGGCAGTGGCTGAGGGACCACTGTGGAGGAACAATATCAACTGGTGAGTGTGGACAGTGGCCACACAGTGTCAGCCTGCAGTTTTAGGCAGGGTGTATCTATTCCTACAGCTTCTGGAACAAATAGCTTACACCAGGCGCTTTTCTGTCCAGGTGATTGACAGGTCCATGTGGACGAACTCCAGTCCTTGCTACATAATAATGGGGTATTTCCTCGAAGGGTTTTCTTACGAAGGTTTAACTGGAGAGGGATGAATTCAGTGGCCAGTTCCGAGGGTTTTGATGACCACAAAAGATGAAAGCAAGGATGAGGAGCCCTTTCAAATAGGAGTTAACTGCTTTCAAATAGGAGCCAACTGTTGGCTCTTTGGGTCCTTCCTGCAGGTTTTAATTAGTGCCTATAGTTCTAGGCAGGGTTCATCTGTTCCTAAAGCTTCTGGAGCAGATAGCTTTCATGAGGGCCTCTGCCATCTGGGAACAGATCTGAATTTAGAAAAGGATGCCATGAAGAACACCAGAGCCGGCGAGAACCTCAGGGGACTTAATGATTGCTGCTTGGATTTCGCTTCTAGGTAAGGCGAATCCTCCTTCCCTACCAAGCTTTTTAACAGGTAAATTTAGGGCCTGAGTGGCATGTTTTATCTCCCAGAGGATTAAGGTCTCCAAGAGCAATGAAGATGGTGTCTAATTCCTAGAGGCCCTGTTATTGAATATGTGTTGGAGGAAATAAAGGTGCACTATTGCAGTGTGGATTTGTAGGGGATTGGTGTTGGCTTGGGCCCCAGGTTTTGTTAATAGGCCTCTGCCCAGTAAAGGGCAAGGACAGTAAGACACCACCAGGAAAGTTTTGGCAAAGTACTTCACAGACAGCCGGAAGCTGGAGCGAAGACACTGGGTCTCAATGATGCCCATAACCTAACAAGGATCTTTCTAAGTGACTCTGCTACTTGATTGCTGGGCCAGTGGTCTGAACAGGACCCCTCCCTCCAGGAAAGCTAACTCAGGGACTTTAAGAAATACTATAAAGCATACCTAAAAATGTCACTGACTCGGTGGCCTGTCTTATTACCATCCCCTGTCATCCAGGAGTGCTCTCCTCTGCAGTGGGCGATGGCTTTTGCCTGTCCTCCCCCTTGAGAATGCTCCACTCTACTTTGAGAAACCCTCCATCTGTGTTCTATACTGTATTCTCTGTGTGCTTCTGAATTCTTTCAACAGACAGAGGGTGTCGAGAGCAGCTCAGGGTTCTGGTGACAACTTAAGCATTTGGAAAACATTAGTTCCTGCAGTGACGGGAACATCTAAACACTGGTCTGTTTCCTCGGCCAAACCCTGTAAACGTGAAAACGCTACCGCCATTCATCTCGGAGAAAGCTAAGTCCTGGAAAACCCTTAGTGGTGTGTGTGAACTTTGCCAAATTCAGGGTTTCTACTTCAAACATTAGATATTGATCACATATATTTCCCTTGATGCCCAGAGGATGGGCATCTTCCGTTTTACAGATGCTTGCCACCTACCTGTGCCTGGTCGCCTTATAGCTTGTCAGTTATTCTTTCAAGTTAAGTGGTGTCCTCTGGAGCTGGGGGGAGGGCACATGCAGCTGCCACTCTGCAACAGCCTTGTGCCTGCACACGCAGTAGAGGGGCCTACATGCTCTCCATGTCTTCACACAGAATATGAAGTAAGAAGAGTGGCTGGCTAATAGCCTTAATGACTTGTCCTGCTTCATCAAGCTGGGATGACTAAATGAAACTGGCATTTTAATTAATTTGTTGCACATGAAGAACACAAGGACAGCGAGGCAGCGCGTTGTCCCCCTCCCTCGCTCCCCATTAAGGCGCAGCTCACTGCTTCCCGGTGCCATCCTTGCAAATGGCAGCATACTCCATCATCAGCTGTTAGGTTGGGAACACAGTTCATTGCTCTGAGCTCTTGCTCTCTTGCCGACATTGGCATGAAGAGAGTTCTTGTCAGAGGTTTCTGTGCTGATATTATTAGACAAGCACAAACTCAACCTCAGATGAACATTGGTAAATGGAAGCCGTGTGTCATGCTGATGTGTGATTCTACCGCAGAGGCAGGAAGGGGTTGTTTCTCAGCTCTGTCTTTGTACAGTGTCATGGTTAGGTTGACGGAGCTTTCACCCAGGGACAATGACTGCAAACAGGACTTGCAGATCCGTAGACCTCAGGGTGAGCATTGGGGAGTCACTGTGCGACGCTGTATGTGTCTAGGTTTGGGGTGCATGTCAGTGGCCAGTGAAATACAACTCACTCTACATCAGTGGTTCTTACCCTGTAGGTCAAGACCTCTTTGGAGAGGGCAACCCTCCTTCTCCTAAAATACTTACCCTGCAGTTCATAACAGTAGCAAGGTCACAGTTATGAAGTAGCAAAGAGAATAATATCATGGTTGGGAGTCACCAAAGATGAGGGGCTGATTAAAGGGTTGGGAACCACTGCTGTATATGAAATGCCACTGGCTTTCCGTTTCTGACTTTGAAAAGTTGTGTCATAGTTTTGGATTATCGTATTACCTTTACATTTTTAATTCATTTTTTAAATACAGTGAATTTGCCTGGCCCCTCAGCCTTGCCCTTCCTCTTCAGTTTGTGTCTGGGACTTACAGCTCAATGTCACCCTCGGCCTCCTTGTCTGTCTGTGCTCTCTGTTCGATGGCATCTGCTTTGGGAAAGACTCTCCACATTTTGTGGTTTGAGATTTCCTCTTTTCCTTGATTTATTCCAAATTGAACCGGGTTGTTGGTATTTGTTTTCTTTGTTGTTTGTTGGTTTGTAAAAGAGGAGGCCGTGCTGATGTCTAGTGTCAAAGTCATCAAACCGATTTATGGACAAAAAAAAAATCTTACTGTGTGAGAACATAAACATAAAACAGAACACAAATTGTGAGAACTCAGGTTGTTTGTCACAGAAGAAATGCCATGTAACTATCACTGATCAAGGTGTGGACCAATGCCGGTGCCCCGGAAGTCCACCTGGTGACCCCTCCTGGCCACTGCTCACCCTGCTGCTGCCCTCTAACCTCTAACACAAGTCTGGCCAGCTGTAGGATTCTGTGCAAATGAACCAGTATCACTATTGTAGCTGGCGTCTTTTGTTCAGTGCTGACTGTGAGAGTCAGCCATGGTTGCTATAATAGCACTGTTGATTATCCACAGGTAAACCCTGAAGACTGCTGGGAAAGAGCCTGCTCTGAATGCTCTGTATCATCTTGTGGATACAGGTGATCATGACATACATACATACATACATACATACATACATACATACATGCATACATACGTACATCAAGGGAGGGGATTGCTGCCCCAGAGGGCTTATGTGCATCTCTACGAGGTCTCCATGACATTTTACTTTGTAATGTATGATGCTGAACATGCTGTATTCTGTATTGTTTATTGGCTGTGGCACACTCTTTGCAGGACTCCTCTTATTCAAGAACCATCTGCATTTTTTCCTTGGGAGCTTTCTTTCCATCTAAGAGAGCTGCAGACGCCTTATATATATATGGATGTGGACATTTTGCTGATTGTACATCTTGCAATTATCTTTTCCCATTCTGTTTGTCTTTTGATTTTATTTAACTTTAGGTTTACTTTCTATTATTGTGCAGGGTCTTGTTGTGTAGCTCAGATTTGTCTTTAACTCCCCCTGCCTGTGTTCTGGGAGCATGGGCATGTGCCTTAATACCCAGGTGTTTCCTGTTGTGGTTTGCATATTTGATATTTGATCATACAAATATTTTCTTACATATAAAATCATAAAGATGTCTTCTAGTGCCCCTGTCTTTCTTTAATCGCTCACATTTACATGTACGTTTCACTATGCGACTACCTATACTGCATCTGTGTAAAGTAGATTGGAAGTTTGGTGGTCTCAAGAACACTGCCAGGAGACATGAGTTAATGCAAGGCCGCAGTTGGGATAATTATGAAGTTAGAAGACCTTAAGAATATGGTGAAATGAAACTGTTATCTCTCAGGGAGGAAAAACTATTCGGAGATTAAAGATTCAAGGTCCAATGAAGAAGTCATGGCATGATTTCGTGGCTGGTGCAAATTAAAACAATCCTTTTGATCTGCATGCTAAAAGCTTTATTTTGTATGGCTTGCGGGATTCTGACATTAAGTCTTCATGAAAGAAATTTGGTCGTATTGAACTAAGCAGTCCTAATCCTAATCCGAATGTAAATATTATTTTTGAGGTGGGGTATTATATATCCAGGGGTGACTTTGCATTCCTGCCGCTCCTGGCTCCACGTTCCAAGAACAGGAATCATAGGAGCACCACCACACTCAACAAATATTCTTTATTGATTTTCATCTTAGAGATGAAATGAGTAAAGGTTATGAATACAGATGAAAGCATAAAAGTTGTGAAGTTCGAAAAAAGAAATCTCAGAAGGGGGCAAAGGGGCAGATGCTGTTAGGCTGTAAAGTAAGATAGCCAGAGATATCATCCGTATCGGATGCAACTAGAGAGCTTGTGGAATATGGGTGTAGGGTAGGAGAACCGGATGGGGTGATGCACCACTGCAGTTATGAAGGATGGAGAGGAGTGGCCTCTGAGCTAATGTTGCAGGAAGCTACTCAATGCATTCTTCAAAACTGACAATTAAGGAAAACTGCTAGAAAACAAAATAGTTGTCAGTGCTGGAACTAAACACTAGAAGAGGTTAAAGTACAAGTGGATAAAAATACTTGCCTTTGCAGAGAGACTTTTATTTTTGATCACGTACATGCCTGACTAGTGAAAATAAGCAGCGTGTTGAAAGATACATGGTGCCAGATTGGATTACTTCCAGAAATGCAAATGTAATTCAGAATTAGAAAAATCTATTAAAGCCAATCGCTACATTAGTAGATGAAAAGAGAAAAATAATCATCATCTCAAACACACACAGAAAATCCAATAAAGTTAAACTATCATCCATGACTCTAACACTGAGTTAATGGACATTTCCTTCATTAAAAAAAAAAAAAAAAAAAAAGAACTAAGGGGCTGGCGTGATGGCTCAGCAGTTAAGCACGTTCACTGCTCCTTCAGGGGACCTGAGTTCAATTCCCAGTGCCCAAGCCTGGCAGCCCACAGACACCCGTAACTCCAGCACCCGGGCATCCGACGACATTGGCACCTGTGTACACACACACACACACACACACACACACACACACACACACACACACACAATTGAACATACAACAAAATAATAGGGTTCTGAGTGGGGAAAAAATTCCTCATAGCACGCATCCCCTGGGTCTGAATGCTAAGCTCTTCCACTCTCCCCTCCAGAAGCAGGAGTGAATGAATGCAATGCTTATCATGACTTCAGAATTGCCCTGGACATCTACCTTGCGTAGCACATAGGAGGGAAGGAAGTAATAGTGAAGTGTTGTTAGCCATGGATAATTCCCACATACAGGGCCCCAAGCTGTGGACTAGAAGGTACATCTCGCAGGGTTGCTTCATGCAAGAGGCTGTTTCTTACCTAAAACTCTGTTCTATGTCCTTATGCCCTTAACAGTCAGGAAAATGTAAACTAAAACTGCTTTGAGATTTCATCCAACCCCAGCCACAATGACTAAGGCCAAGAAAACAACTGGCAGCAAATGCTGGTCAGGGTGTGTGGGGGGGGGGGCGGGAAAGGGTAACACTAATTCACTGTAGGATTGCAAACTGGTGCAGCTGCTGGAGATCAGTGTAGGAACCATTGTAAAGGCTAAAAGGATATCTTCCAAATGAGCCAGCGCTACCACCGGACATCTTGCTGCAGAGGACACGTTCCTTGCCATTCTGTTCACAATAGCTAGGAAATGGAATCAGCCTACCTAGCCATCGTAATGGCTGGCTAGTGAAAATGCCATATATACACACACAGTGGAATTTTAATTGACTGTAAAGAAAAATGAACCTTGTAGGGAAATGAATGGATCTGGAAAACATTGTATGATTTAGGTAACTGAGAGACAGACAACACACATGATTTAGCTGCAGAAGCCAAGAAAGCAGAGAGGTACCAAGGGGAAGGTGCATAAAAGGGGCTCCAGAGAGGGAGACAGGAACTATAAACGAGGAAAGAGGAAAAATGGGAGGGGTTAATTGGAGATGGGGAAGGAGGTTAACAGAGCACGAGGAAACAAGAGATTACACTACGTAAGGAGGTTTGAAAAGCCACAGGGAAGCATACGTTTACTTAGGAAAATAAACTTATTTAAAGGAATATTGTGTTTGTGTGTGAATGTGTATATACAAATGTATATTAAATGTAATTCACATATTTGTGACACACATATACATATATACATAGCTTAATGAAAGTTATGCTATTAATGAGCCATAGTCTGTCTGTCTATAAAGAACCCCAGTGCCAGGCAAGAGATGTCTTTCTTTGAGTCAGGGTTGGGGTCCAATATACCATCTCCCCCCCTCCCTCCCCCAGTAAAAACATAGGCTATTGCTATTGCCTTCGGTTGTCTCCCGGAACTTGAGGATAGGGTCCTATTGCTGAAGATCCCATAGCTTAGGCCACTGGCTCGATGAATCAAGATGTTGCTGACCTGCAAGGCTCCTCCCTGAGAACTAGCTCCCATAGTTTTGGAAGGTGGTCCCAGCCACTGTAAATCCTGTGAACCACCACAGCAACTGGCCTGGCAGAATGGCTCCAATGATGTAATGGTGGCACTTACATCTCAGTGGTAACCGACAGTTGGTCTTATTGGACTTAAGACCTTCTGTATAGAAGGGAACTTTAAGTCTAGGCAAGAATCCATGGCTTAAGAACATGTAACACCCCAGAAGAAAACCTAAGTTTTTCCTAAGTCAATGTAGCTTCCAACTGTATTCTAAGTGCAATTTATCCATAGGAAAGAGTTAAGTCACACACACCATCAATGACTCTTCCTTTTGCAGTAGACATAGGCTACTACTACTGCAACTGGCCCAAAAGTGGACAGTAAGTTGCCTTGGGGTACCTAGCCCCAGTTGGCATATCCACAACACATCCTTTACACCCAAGGCTCAGGCAGAATTGGGGAAGAGGGAAAGAAGGTCTGATGCTGCTGCAAGATAGTATCTCTTGGACATAAGGAAGCCAAATCCATTAAATATGGCAGCCTGAACAAGTCCTGTAAAATGACCACACTGGTGAATATGCCAATGTGTATGGAGGAGAATTTCATAAAGCCCCATCCCTATATGAGGAGTTACAGGCAATCAATGGCTGCTGAGTGGAGGTAGAGGGAGGGGAAGAATTTGTTTTCTCTAGGGACAAGCACTCTGATAGGTTATCCAATCCTAAATCGTCAGCCTGAAAGACTTGTACAAAAAGACAACACTAATCAGAGCCAATAGTTTGTGTGTGTATAATAATTAATAGAATCATGAATTGGAGGAGCAAAGCGTGGAGACAGGGAGGAGTTGGATGGAGAGAGGGAAGGGTAGAGATGTTCATAAAGTGAACTCTTATATGAAATTCTCAAAGAAATGTGAAAGGTTTTATTTCTATAGATTTTGGAGACAATGCCTCCTTTTTTTGTTTTTGGTGTTATGTTTGTTTGTTTGTTTTTTTCAAGACAGGGTTTCTCTGTGTAACAGCCCTGGCAGTCCTAGAACTTTTGCTATAGACCAGGTTGGTCTCAAACTCACAGAGGTCTGACTTCCTCTGTCTCCCAAATGCCGGTATTAAAGGTGTGTACCACCAAACCCAGCAAGATAATACTTCTTAAAAAGTTAAATTACTAGCAATTAACAAAAGTTATTAATAAAGAGCTCATCAAAAGCTATTGACAAACACAGAGATCTTCTTATCTTTCTGGCTGATGGGACACACTCCTGTAAGTCTTTTTTAAAGATGGCATGTAAACTTAATGAAGCTTTAGTAACAAGTTTAACAAGTTTTATTTTGTGGTTGTCGATAAACATTGAAAAAGTTACACAAATATGACATTTTTAAAAGTACCAGAAAATGAACCACTAAATCTATTTCCCAGTAATTAGTACACTTAAGTATCAAATAGTATATACTCAAATATTTGTGGCAGTCTTGTTTAAAACAGCAAAAGACAGGGGCTGGGTGATGGTTCTGTACTTGAAGGCACTAACATGGCAGCTCACAACCGCCTGTAACTCCATTTACAGGGAATTCAACTCTCTGGGCCTACATGCATACCAGGCATTCACATGGTGCACATACTACATACAAAATAACACTCATTCACACAAAATAAAAATGAGTAAAAATTTGAAAACCAAAGATATGATCAGAAAGAACTCTCATGTCTGTAAACAATAGAGTAGGTAAATATATTATGTTTATTTAATAGAATACTATGAAACAATGAAAAGAGTCAATGAACTACACCTATGAACAGCTTGGCTAAAACGTGAAAGTATAATGGACTCCAGACTGACAGCTGGGGAACTTGCATAAGACTGAAACACGGCCCCTGAACGTGGGTGTCAGTTGGGGGGGGGTGTTGGGCAGTCTATGTGAGCTCTGGCAGTGGAACCAGAATTTATCCCTAGTGCACGAATGGGCTTTGGGAGCCCATTCCCTATGGAGGATACTCTCTTAGCCTAGATACACTGGAGAGGCCCTAGGTCCTGCCCCAAATGATGTGATAGACTTTGATGATGCCCCATGGGAAGTCTCACCCTCTCTGAGGGGAGGATGAGGGGTGGGATGCGGAGATGGTGCGGGGGAATGGGAGGATGGGAAGGGGAGGGAACTGGGATTGGTATGTAAAATAAGATCATAAATTTTATTCAAACAAGGGTTTCCAAAATACTATAAAAAATATATGATAACAATTGTATGGTTCCTAGTACAAAAGTTTGGTTGATGGTTATTTGTCGCTGATGGCTTCAGACAGAGACAAGGAAATTTAAGGACCGGTTTGTTTTTTGTTTTGTTTGTTTGTTTGTTTTACATGGTACTTTAAAAGCATGAGAAGTGTTCTGCTTTCTAAGGTGGATGGTGTTAGGTAGTTAGACAACCAGAGTAACCTCACTCCCTGGTAACAAAAATTTCACGGGAATGCGTTTTGTTAGTCAAGGAAACAAGCCTAGACCATTACCCACAGAGGACCCCACTCAGCACTCAGCTCCATTTCCTCTGTCCCCAGAGACAATTGCTATTCCCTGACCAACTACCGTATGTAACCGTTGTTTGTACATTAGCGACACGAGGCATTGCCCTTGGATTTACATCAGTGGTACCAAACTACTTTTCTCACATCAAGTCTGCATGTTAGCTCATTATTAATTTACAGTACCTCCCCATCAGCACTCTTACTGTGCCCAGGCATTTTCAAGGTCTCACACTAGTGATCAGCACTTTTGAGACATGGCCTGAACCACTATATTGCAGTTTCTTCTTTATGGATGGATCTGGTTCACTCTGATTCCTCTCCACGTCCACGATGTCAGATGAGTAAATTGTCTTCTGTTTGACAACTTCCTTTTTCTATTGCAAAACTACCAGGCACATCTTTGAGCAGGACTCTGTGTGCACACGCAAGTGTCTTCATTTTCCATGTTGTTACATCCTGCCATATTTTTTTGCACTTACACAAGGAAACACATACACACACTCCATTTTCTTCAAGTCACCACTAACACTCACTGTAGTCAGATATACAGGGTCACTTCCCAAGGGAAAGAAAAGGGTATTTCATTTTGAATTTGTATTTCCACAATTTTGTTTTTCTCATTTAAGCCTTACTGGTTGCTTGTTGAAATTCTTTGCACACCTTTTCTATGAGCTGCTTGATGAAATTAGGCTATTCTGGCTTTTTGAAAATTGTTTTTTTACAAAGGCTTTATATGTGTTGCATAAAATGAAGCAGTGTTGTGGTTATAGCTCACAGGCAAAATGCTTGCTTATCAGGTATAAGACCTTAGGTTCAATTCCCAGAACAATCAATCAATCAATCAATCAATCAATCAATCAATCAATCAAGTTGGGGATTGGACAGATCTCCTAGCAGTTAGGAATGCTTGGTCCTCTTACAAAGGACCTGGGTTCAGTTTCCAGCATGCACATGCTGGCTCACAACTACCCAAAACTCCAGTTCCAGAGGATTTGACACCTTCTCTTGGTCTTTGTGTATACCAGGCATGTGCATGGTCCACATACATGCATGCAAAACACTCATAGATACAGAATAAAAATATTCCTTATTTTTAAGGAAACAGTAGCAATGAATGTGCTGAATATCTTCCCTCAGTCTTTTTCTTTTAACATTATGTTTGGTACCTTTGTGATCTACAATTACTTTAAAACATTGAACATATGCTTGTGTTACAATCTTTCCTTTGTGAGTTGTGTTCTCTACCTCTGCCGCAGACCCTGTGCATAGATTTCTTCCAAGGAAAGCATAGCATTGTATTATTATTATCGTTGTTATTGTTTTTACTTTCAGAAAACTACCAAGTTACTTTCCAGACTTGCAGTTCAGTTTTGCACCAAAATGACGATATTTATGACTGCATAGATGCTAAAAGGAAGGCTCATACCAAAGTGGATATTACATGGATCCTTCTCATTCGCTACTATATACATCTACAGAGAATTAACAACATGAGCAAGCTGCTAGGTGAGGCTTTATGTGTTGAAATAAGGTGGGGGTATTACATTCCTTTTCCTACTTAGGTCACATTTCTAACTTAGAGTATAAAGTTGTTTTGACATCTTTCTGATGTCAAAAGCTATCATCCTCCTACATGATCATAAGATTTATTTTATATTTCAGGGATTTGAACCTAGAATGCAGGGAGCTCCAGCTAGAATAATATTTCAGTGTTACTGGTGTCTGTGGAAATTCCACATATCTTATTTCATATATTTTAAAACAGCATGACAGAGAGGGCTCTGGTGGCTTCCCAAGATTGCAAAAGTGGTCCATAGAGCCAAACAGTCAAAAACCAGGGACTACAGAGTTGACAGGTTACAAATGAATAAGGCAGAATTTTACTTTAGGGTGTGTTCCAGTATTAGCATGTAAAAGAGATGCAATGTATGATTTGGATAGGATAAGGATATTTAATTATAACTTTAAAAATCACTACTTGTCTTAGTTTGGGTTGTACTGCTGTAATAATATACCAAAACCAAAGGAATCTGAGGAGGAAAGGGTTTATGCTTACCTTACAATTCTCAGGACACAGGCAGAAACTCAAGGCAGGAATTGATGCAGAGGTCATGGAGGATGCTGCTTACTGGCTTGCTCCCTGTGTGTTTGCTCAGCCTGCTTTCTTATCACACCCAGGACTTCCAGCTCAGGAGGGGCCCCACCCACCGGGAGCTGGGCCCTTCAACATCTGCCATAAGTTAAGAAAATATCACACAGGCTTGCCCATAGGCCAGTCTAGCGGGGGCATTTTCTCAAGTGAGGTTCCCATTCCCAAATGAATCTAGTTGACATAAAACTAGCCAGAACACAGAATATCCAGGAAAACTGGTGAGGCCCGCTCACATCAGCCATTTCCATGGTTATTTTGACAATATTAGCTTCTTATTATGCCTTGGCTGTGCCCATGAAGTTAGTGACCTAGTGTTGCTCATGAATGCTGTCAACAAAGACTGATCCATGGCAGGCTCCAGTGACTGAGAGGCAAACAGGGCAACCAAACTCAGGCACAGATGGCTGAGCACATTGGTCAGGCATTAGCAAGGGATCACTAGGGAAGGTTTCAGGGTTGACAAGCTTATTGTACTGTGTTCTGGAGTGACAGAAACTTATCCAGAGGGGATGGATGTGGCCTTGAGCTTGAAGAGACATCCCTGAAGATGCCCTGCCACCACAGTGGCCAGCTTGCCTCTGAATGCAATAGCTGGCACTTTCCACAGAAGGACTCCTTTCTCTGCTTTTCTGCTTTGGGCTTTCTTAGGGTTTTGTCCATCGTGTAAACATGGCCTGCATGTGCCAAGCCTCCTACATCCAGTAGTGATCTTAACCAATAAGGTAGGGGACATAGAGAAGCATTCCACCTTTTGACTTGATGGAGACTGTCCTTCATGTCTCTGTTGTCCCCAGAATACCTTAGCAGGACCGAGCCCTTGTTTCCCACACACCCATCCCAATTCATTTATTCGCCCTTCTAAATCTTCCTTCCTCTTGACCCCAATTTCCCGGACCATCTACAAAAGTCTTTGAGATTCCTTTTCAGAAGAATACCACACATCTAAATCTCCATGACAGGGTCTGTTTTGTGGGAACCCAAAACAAGACAGGTCGACAGAACAGACAGTGCAGCTGTTAGCAGCATTTACAACCAGCAAGCAGCAATATCCTTGGATGTCTCTGAATCCCGTGGCAATCCGCAGCCATTAGCATGGGAATCCTACAGAGCAAGCTGGTGGAGAGACACTGGCTGGTTGGTGCACCATAGCAGGCAAAGAACTAATACCAAGACTGAGACCACTCTGCCCCCCACAAGAGCCTCAATAATGATCTTTCTGTTCCCCAAGCATCTGCAACTCCGGTCTCAGGGATTTCATTGCCTGACGACATGCTCCTCACTTCCCTGTACAACTCTGAACTGATTTTGCGCCAAAAAGAAATGCATATGTTCCTGAAGCGGTTCTTGCAGCTCTTCTCCTCCTCGTGCATTGATGGGTTTCCAAAGGAACTTACTCAAGGTGTGGAAAGCCCCGATCCCCCAGAGAAGGTCCTGTTTGAAACATCAGGCAAGGTAAGCTTCTAAAACATTTATCCCTGCGAATTGTCTTGGAGTCAGAAAGGATCGCATCAGCCTCCAAGTGGTACAGGCTTCCTAGGAGGCTCGTTTCTATAGGGAGGACCATGATGCCAATTGCAGTTTCAGGATGATTCTACTTCAAGTCTTCTTTCTTGTCATTCCCACTAACCTTTGCAAGGCTCTGGAATCTTCTATATTCCCGAAAATCAATGTCTTTCTGGCAGCCATTTTGCTAAGATCTGATGAAAATTCCAGTGTCATACCTTTGCCATAGCCTAGTATGAGTCTTTCTAAATCCACAGCCAAGTTCTTTTTATTTGTTTTAAATGTGTAAAGTATTCATTGTACTTCTCACAAGAATTAATATAAATAGATTAAAGAAGTGAAAACTTTAGATGGATTAAGAGTTGGAGAACTTTTTATTTGGGAAAGGTCTATTGAATTTGATTGTTTTTTTTTTTCAAAATATGTAATATGAGAACTTAGAACTCCCCAGTAAGGAGGCATAAAAAGATGGATATAAATAAAATTTTAAGAGTTACTGTTAAAACCATCATGATCTTGAGTAATAGGGATGTTTAAACAAACTACTGAAATAGTGATTATACCGAACAAGTCATTTCAAAACTAGGGATATGTGCTTGAAATTCAGTAATCGATAAACATTTGTTGAATTCCTACAATATGCCGAAGCAACACTGACTTGATAGACACAGATAGTACAGAAAAGCCGAGCCCTGAGTGCAGTCTTGGTCTGTTTGTGGAGAAACAGATCTTAGTTTTGACCAAGAGGAAGTTAGACCACTTTAGAGATTCTTCCTAAGGAACAATGCAAGGAGAGTGAGAAAATTAAAATGGATGTCAAATGTTTGACTTGGAAATTGCTGATGGGAGAATATTTGATGGTTTAAAAATAATCAAGACACTTCTCAATGTGACCTCGAGATCACAGGGAGCTGAGCCATGAGGTTTGTAAACTATAGCCCCACATGGACTATGTGGTAAAGACACTGTTGAATTATAATACAAATTATATATTAACATAGACTATTTAAATAATAAAGCAAGTAAGACTCATTAAGGATCTTGTAAGAACTCTGCTAACGAGCAAGTATGTTGGCTTGTGTCCATAATCCAAGCACTCAGGAGGCCGAGCCAGGGGGGTGGTGAGTTTCCCCATCAGCCTGGGCTATCTGGTGAAACCTCTGAGGCAGCAACATGTAACCCCACCTCAACACAACAACAGCAAACTCAAGCTGCACTCAGATAAAGAACGGTCAAGGAATTATCCCTGGGAATCATGTGTGAAGGTGTTTCAAAGGGCTTCCCCATCTTTCCAGTAACTGGAGGACTCTAATATTCCTGGTTCTTCCCACCCCATTCTGGACTGAATTCTAGCTCGTTGAGAATTATAAGAGTAGGGGGAAGTTACCCAATTTTATTAATCACAACATTGACACTGTAGGGTGTGGCTGCCTATGTCCTGGTGAGGGGCTGTACATGTCCTTGCCCTTCACGTAGTGTTGGACACATCAGGCTTCTCCAAATCTCACATGAAGGAAGAATGTCCAACCGACAAACAGTTCACTCCCAAGAGAAGCAGAAATGTATGTGCATGTCCCAGATGTTTCCCCCAAATCCGTTAATCAAAAGAGAGACAGACAGGCAAGATCTCCCAAGAGCACACATAACATGGAAAGCACTGTATGGGCTTCCCATCCCACCCTAGCTTCTGATTCACTTCTTAAGGACTGGGACTCTTGTATGGATTGCTTCATATGTCCTAGACACCTGGCATTTCCTTTCAATTCCTGTTTGTTTTGAGAAATGTCTCATTTTAGGTCAGTCCTACTCTGTAGCTCAGGCTGGCCTCAACCTCACAAGAGCCTTCCTTCCCCAGTCTGCTGTGCGGTAGCCTTATAGGCTTTTGTCATCTTGCCTAGTTATACCTAGGCTCCGGAAGGAGAGGCAGGGGACTGGACCTGAAGGCTGAGAACAGTGTCTTAGTTGCTCCACTCATATGCACACTGAATGTGACCCTGGAACCAATGTACCTGACTGAAGTCTGTTTTCAAAGTAGCGCTGGCCCAATTGTCCTGGTACGAAGGGCCCCCTGGACTCTCAGAACTCAGTTCTGAGGCTGGGGTTGCGCAGGAGAACATTAGATACGATTTACACACCTCTGACATTTCTCGTGTCAGTGCTGTTATGGAAGGTTTTGTTTCACCTGTATACTCCTGTTTTTATATAATTAGTGGAATACTGTCCCAGGATAATCAGCTCTGAGATCACTGTCGCTTGCCCGCTTGCCTGACAGGTGCAAGGTACCTAATCATGTGTTCGTTTCACTGGGGTAGGTAGCTAACTAGCATGAAGCCTTTGGGGATTTTTTTTTTTTTTTTGATATAATCTCCAAGCTTGACTGATTTTTATAATAACATTTTTGAGGCTTTAATCACTCTCGAGGCTACTTGAATCAAACGGTTTCCTTACTTTGATATTTCAGCTTGTGTTTTCCCCCATCAAGAAATAGGTCCCTTTCCATAACTGTCATTGCCCTGTGTTGTGTTGTATTGTGTTGCATTGAATTTCTATTGGAGCTTGTAATGGAAAACAAAGGTACCAAACAAATCACATTAGAGGTCCCAAATAGAAGATGATTAAAATCGTGTACAGTGCTGAGCTATGCATGCTTATTAACTAAGTGCATATGTAGCCCGTGCAAATCCAAGTATTTGATTAGCTGGAATGATATAATTTTAATAGGATAGTAGGTCTGTCATCCCATTCCTTTTAAAGAATTATGAAAACATAAAAAGCACTTGGCGCATAACTCACCATTGTGTGTGTGTGTCTGTACATATAAATATATGTGTATATATATATTTATTCATATGTATGCATATACATATGTAATTAATGTCACCAGCAACTAGATATCACTATGTTTTAAAGATACGGAAAATGCATGTTTTCATATTGATTAAGTGTGTGTGTTCAGGTATGTGTATTTGTAGGTGTGCACATACATACACTTACATTTGAAGGCCAGAGGACAACCGCATGTCATACTCTAGGAGCTACCCACCTTGGCTTTAGAGACAGAACCTCTCACTGGCCTGGCACTTACTTTCAGGCCAGTGAACCCCAGGGATCCAGCTATCTCCATCTCCCAGCACTGATCCTACAAGCGCATTCCACCATGCTTCACATTCTTACAAGAACTCTGGGGTTCATGATGTGAGCCCTGATGACTGAGCCATTACCCCAGTTTGACATTGGTGTCTATTATACTTATTAAACATTGTTCTAATTATTATGTGTGTTGAATTGAAATGCAACTGATTTCTATTTTCCTATACTGACCTAGTATGGATATTGAATCCTTTGTAAAAATAACTGTCAGAACCCAGGGAAGGTCCTCATATGAGAAATTTTGAAACAGTTCTTTATGCCACTCTTCATTATGCAGAGATTTTTTTTTTGATAGCTTCTAGATCATTTTGGAAAGTTTCCTACTTAGTATTACCTTTCAATCAAAACACCTTTCTCCTTTTACCAGTGAACCACTTGAGGTCAAGCATCTTTCCCATTTCTGTTTTCATTTTGAAGACTCGTACTCACAGTCCAAGCTCGAATAAGCACACGCATTATGGAAGGGACAAAGGTGCCTCTAACTCTTGTTTCTGGCGCTGATGTGCTGTCCATGGCCATCAAGCCCCTGGGATGCCCTAGATGTCAGGAGACTACCAGGAAAACCGCTTCCCAGTTACTGCACTGTGATCTTGGAAGCAGGAAGAAGTTCATGTTGAAAACCGCTTACCTTCCATGAGTGGTTCTGCTGTCTGTATTGCTTTCTCACTGGCTAGCCTGCTGTGTAGTTGATAAACATCAGCCATCCTCTGCTCCCTGAGTCAGCTTAGCAACTCTTTAAACAACACATGACATTCTCTGTTCCGTTCTTTGCGTTTGTGTTCCTGGCCCATTGACTGAATTTCCCAAGAGAAGCTAGGCCCAGATCCCACTGAGGTCTTGAACTTACAAATCACCCACATTCCTTTAAGGAAGGAATGAGGGAAGAATTAGTGTCTTCCATTGTGGATGGCGCCTCCATCAAACATCCTAAGTTATGAACACAAGCTCTATTCAAGTAGCCTGTGCTAACCATACTCTGGATATTTCCCCATCAGCGTGTAAAGCAAAAACAATGTAATGGGTATTTCTTAGCAGCAAGTTTCAGGGTATCCACCCCCACCCCACAGAATTTTTAGTAACATAAAAGACATTTGTCACATTCAGGAGGTTTGAAAGCATCATTTATTATATGAGAATTGATTCT
Source organism: Phodopus roborovskii (assembly GCF_943737965.1). Taxonomy (NCBI): domain Eukaryota; kingdom Metazoa; phylum Chordata; class Mammalia; order Rodentia; family Cricetidae; genus Phodopus; species Phodopus roborovskii. Next base: position 4,267,512 of record NW_026126618.1, on the reverse strand, counting down.
ATGATAATCTAGGGGCAGTTTTAAAGTCTCTTCTATAAAATAAGCTGAGACAATTCCCAGAATTTTTTTTTTAATGCAGCCAGTTAATTTACTTTAAATATTGAATGATCTCATTATCAGCAACTCACTGACATGGTTTCTCATTGTTACTGTTCCCTAGGTTCATCGGGAGAGTTCCCTGCAGTCTGACATCTCTGGGAAGCTCCTTGGCAGTCCATCTTACACAGAATCCTGCTCAGAAATGGCAGTACAAGCGCTAAACAAAGAACTTTGCTTTCAGTGGTATATTCCTCCCCTGGACAAACCTCCAAAGGATGAGGAACCTATGGTACACACACGCACCGATAGAGTTAAACATTCTATTCAGAGATAAGGTTTGGAACACTCTAGCTGCAGCAGTAGAGGGGATCACTCCCTTAACAACCAATGGTGGAGCAGTGGTTCAGATTCTAGGGGAGTCTTGAAAGTGGGCCAGGCTTTGAGAAGTGAACATTTGGTCAGTATAACCTTTTACAGAGAAACCCTCTACTGTAGAAGTCCTGCAATGGTCGCTTCAGTGATTGCTTCCTCTGAGAAGAGCCTCAGGCACTTTCCCCTAGAATGCTAGCCTTAGGGGCTTTCCTTGTCTGGCATTTTCACTTGCTTTGTGTCTCTTGCCTTGGTCTCCTTTTGTACTCTCCGGCACCTAAGCTTTGTCCCCTCCAGCGTGCCTCTGGTAACTTCTTCACCTCCTTGACTCATGTGACCTCTGTCAAAATAGAAACCTCTCAGGCCCACCTTCTTCTTCTTTTTTTTTTCTTCACCCTCCCTCTCCTATAACTGGCCTGCTAACTCTGGGTCAATTCTACAGTGTTTCCTATTCAGACGAAAGGAGAGATTTACCGTATCACTCCACAGGCCTTTAAAGCTATGTCGTACCTTTTAAAGGAAGCCATTCCCTGTTATCTACAGGTGACTGATTCCCAGATTTTCTAAAGCCACCAAAATCCATGGATTCTCTAGTCTCTTCACTAAAATCACATATTTGCATATATACATACATACTTGGGACATATTTGCATATATACATACATACTTGGGACATATTTGCATATATACATACATACTTGGGTGCATTTGCAATCACTTCTGTATTAGATATAGCATCGAATACAAAGGAAATGTGTGCATAGTTGCTGTGCTGTGTTATGTAGGAAATAATGATAAGAAAGACTCTTTGCATGTTTAGCAGATACAACAAAAATACTTTCCATCTGTAGTTGGTTAAATTTGTGAATGGAGGAGCCCATGGCTATGGAGGGCTGTCCACACCATCTCTTCCCTTCTTTCCTAGTCAAATCTTTGCCAGATAGTCGACCCAACTTTCAAAATAGTGTATCTATCATATCTTTCAGGGAAATTCACCGTAGTAGTTCTCAAACTGTGTTTCCCTAAATATTAATAGGTGAGAATGTCAACACAAGTCAATCATGAGTAGCTCTGAGTGTGTGTGTGTGTGTGTGTGTGTATGCGCGTGTGTGCATATGTCTGTGTGTGTGTGCACTGTGCATTACATGCACATGAGAGGAGACTGGAAAATGGCATCTTGTCTTCCTGTGCTCTAACATTGAGCGTGGTGTTTCACTGTTTTGGTACTTGCTTGGCCAGTGAGCTCCTGGATCTATCGGTCCCTGCTTCTCTAATGGGGGGGCCTCAAGAGCATGCACCTGCACCAGAATTTTTGCGTGTGTGCTGGGTGTTTATACCAGGGTCCCCTCTCTTACTAAGACATCTCTCCATCTCAAAAGTAGCATTTTTTAAAAAAAGAAACAAGACCCCAAAAAAGCAAATATCATAGATCAGTTTTTAAAAAAAGCTTTGTGAGAATTTTGTTTCATGATAAATGTTATTAAAGACAAAATTTCGTAGATTGATCATCATCTATCAGAATGTATTTATTTGCAGGAAGGCCAACAAAAAGAATCAAGTTTAAGGGTTTGGGGGTTTTTATAGTTGGGAAACAGAATGTTTATCTAAGCAAATAGTCTTTAAAATTGAAAATATGCTCGTGTCACCAGCTTATAAAGCCACCATGTCATGTTGGTTTGTGGGAGGGAAGACTGCTGCAGGATGTCCTCTGTTGATGTCAGATGACAGGCACCGTCTTCTAGGAGTCAGATGCAGAGTCTTCGGCTCTGCCATCTCTAGGGAAGCAATGAGCACCTGCAAACAGCCATGCCTGACAATGAGCAAAGCCTCCATGGTCTGACATCAGGAGGTTAGATACAGAGTCCCAACTACACATTCTGTGTCAGGTGGATAATTTTCCTCAAGGCAAAAGGAAACAGGCAGATCACTGGTTCCCCTTCTCTTACCTTGGGTCCATTTTTCCTTCTTTAACAGTGAATGTGTGTATATGTATGTATATGTATGTGCATGCTTCACAATAAAAGATACAGTGGCCATCAAAAAATTATCACTAAGAAACATTTCCTTAGATGATTACATCTTCTTAGATCCCAAAGTCCAACCTTTTTGGAAGACATTCCTGACAGTTGCTTGATTATTTCAGATATTGTTGTCTCTGTGCATTAACTGACATGTTTATGTGGAGTTGGGTGTCGGATACCTAGACACTGAGATTCAGAACCCCCTAGGTGGTAATCATGCTGAACCCTGCTGAGCAAGGTGCATGGCAGCCATGCTGTTTGCATTAGCTGGACAGCAACCATATGAGAGAGTTGAGATCATCAAAGAGGAGACTATGAGGTGCCAAGGACACAGACTGGAGCCATCTGACTCCATAGTCTATCTGCCTAAGTAAGTAGGAGGCCATATTAGTCCTTGAGTCTCATACAAGATAAATGAAATCCTGTATCTGCTTTAGCCCTTTGAATGTTCCAGGCACTATAAAGGACATTTGAATGCCATGGTAAATTCATGTCACTCTATCCACCTCTGTTTACTGACTACTTAGAAGCAGGAATGCCAGGAGGAGCCAAGGTTGCTGGGTCAGTAAAATAGAAATTGGGAGATTTGGGTAGAAAGATTTTTTTTGAAAGAGAGAGAGAGAGAAAGAGAGAAGAGAGAGAGAGAGAGAGAGAGAGAGAGAGAGGGAGAGAGAGAGAGAGAGAGAGAGAGAAATTTCCTCTAGGTAATGAACTTTGGGGCTAAGTTCAAGTTCATAACTTAAAAAAATCTTAACTTTCTAAATACCAGAAACAGAAATCAGATTATCCTAGCTGAAAAAAAAAAACTTAAGTAGAACATAACAGAAAATGTATCTATTAGATCTTGGTGATGAATTAAGTAACTCTCAAACAATTTCTGTATCTTGTAGAGATAGGAACTAAGTGGCCACTAGAGACACAAATCTAAAGAAACTTCCCAGACTGAAGAATTGCTGCTTTTAGCCAGACAAACAACCATAGCCTGGCTGTAGAAACATGTATCCGGAGCCAGAGGTGTCATGACTTAGATTTCTCTTGAGGTTATACCTGGGAGCCTTGGCCTTTACCCAGCCTCACCGTCCTGCCCCTCTTAGCAACCAAAGTTCTACTTTGTGGTTCCAGATGAGGTCTGAATTGCATTTTATGAGGTGATCAGCCTCAAAGTGGCATTCAGCAGGTATGATGAGTGACAAAGCTGTGTTGGTTAGTTTGGTGTCAACTTGATACAAGCTAGAGTCATTCGGGGAGAGGGATGTCAGTTGAGAAATTGACTCCATCAGATTGTCCTGTGAGTAAGTCTGTGGGGACTTATTATTATTATTATTATTATTATTATTAATGATTAATGTGGGTGGGTTCCGTTCACTGTGGCTGGTGCCACCCTTCGCCAGATGGTTCTCGGTGTATAAGCAAGCAAGTTGAGCGTGCTGCAGGGAGCAAGTTAGTAAGTAGTAGTCCTCCATGGCCCATGTTTCATTTCCTGTCTCCGGTTCCTGCCTGAGTTCACACCCTGGCTTCCCTCAGTGAGAGTATGATGTTGAAGTACAAGCCAAAGGAGCCATTTCTCCTCCAAGTTTTCTTTTGGTCATGGTATTTATCATAGCAATGGAAAGCAAAGCAGGACAAGGGGATTGATGGCTAACCTTTCTATGGGCATAAAGATCTAGTTTGGTCTCATGCATCGCCTCAAAGGCTGTTGTGTTATGTGTGGCTGCACAGTCTAAGGTCTGGTATCTTGAGGCCACAGAAGATGCAAAGAGAAAAAGCATGGCTACATTCAGGAAGCCTGATGGAGCAAAACACCAGGCAGAAAGACTTTATCTGACTAGTGAAAACAGCTTTGAAGAGAAATGAACCCTTACGTTTAACTAGTACAGGATTTGAGCCGGGTTGGGGGCAAGATGATGTGGAGCTGTGCTCCTTCTTGGAGGTCTTTATGCTTCCAATAAGAGCTAGACTCCTCCTAGGCTGCGTTTTCCAGACCAGCTCAGTCTAGCAGGATAACAAGGTAAGAGCTAGGCTTCCTGTAGTTAGTGCCTGGAGTGTTATGGGAATCAGATGATTGCCCAGGCCTTCCTTTCAGTTGCCTCTGGCTTTGGAGTCATGCCTGAATAGTTAACTAGATTGTGGTCCTCCTGCAGATGTAGGTGTGTACTAGGTGTACGGTATAGCTACTAGGTGTATACCATAAGCCAATCCCAAGGAAAGGGAGGATTGTATCTGCAGTTTACAACTAAGGAGGCAGAGACATTGATGTTTCAACAACTCGCTCAGGATCACAGAGATACTAAGTGGGGGAGGCGTGAACAGACCACTGCTCCATGCTCGTCGTGACTACAAATGTGTTTAGGGTTTGATGATGTGATGTTCTGATCTCACACTGGCACTTTCCCATAGACCTAGGCAGTTCGTACCAAACTCAATCAGGAAAAGCTTTGAACCTGTATGTAAGCTGCAGACAGCTGTTCACATGAAGAGAAAGAAAGCCTCTGGCATACAGACTTTTTCATTCACACAACTTTTGGGAATATCGTAGGATTCCTGTCGCTGTGAAGAGATACCATGGCCATGGCAAGTGTTATAAAAGAAAGCATTTACTCGGAGTGCCTTGTTTACAGTCCAGAGGTTTAGTCCATTATTGTCATGGAAGGCAGCATGCAGGCAGACGTGATGCTGGAGAGGGAGCTGAGAGTAGAGAAGGGGCTACATCTTCATCCTGCAGGCAACAGGAAGTAGTCTGCCTCAGTGGGCGTAGCTTGAGCATAGGAGACCTCAAAGTCTACTTCCTCCAACAAGGCCACACCTCCCTTTTGCGCCACTCTCTTTGGAGACCAATTCCTTTCAAACCACACCTGGGAACTTCATGACCCCCTAGCAGGCATGATGAAAAGTTCAGAGACATGATGATATTAATTGGATAAGTATTTTAAAAATGCCCATAAGTACAAGATAATATTCCTGTCCTCAAAATCTTAAATTGCACTCCTGAAGTCAAGGACAACACTTACAAAGCAAGAGCAAACAGCATACATGTGGCCTTGGGCAAATCTCTCAGGGAGATTTCGTCTTATAAAAATATTTTGCCACATCTCACATTTAATATATTATTTAACACACGGGAAGCATTCCTTTGCTGTCTCTGGCAAATTTACATTGCTATTGAGAAATGACTCCATTCTCCTCTGCTCTCTGTCCTCTTGCTGCCCCCATCCCTTACTATTTTTAGAATGGTTATTGTAAGATTTTATTATCACACGGTACTTCAGTGGGTTACAGAAACTTCTGTCAACTTGCACTTAGACTCTCTTGCTTACATTTTAATGTAAATGCTTTATTAATATACATTCATATATATATACATATATATGTCTGTTCAACACATTAATCTCTGTGTCAAAGAAGTAAAATTTTTTTTAATTAATCAGGATTTCAAATGCATAATGTCAAATGTGCATTCATAAATGGTGGTGGATTTTGTTTATATTTACACTGATATTTAAAATTCTAAAACCGTGGGGCTAGAGAGATAGTTAGCAAAGTGTTTGTTGTGCAAACATGAAGACCCGAGTTGAGATTCCAAGCACCCATGTAAGAAACAGAATCCCAGCATGATAGGCGCCTAGACAAGCACCTACACAGGAGGATGCCTGGGCTCACTGGCTAGCCAGTCTAGTCAAACTGTCAAGCTGTGAGGTCAGTGAGGGACTGTCTCAAAAGATGAGGTCAACCTGTGGCTTCCATGTGCATGTACACATGCGTGAACACCAGTATGCACATGAACATGTATGCAGGATGACACCTCTTCCTTACACACACACACAAGAGAGAGAGAGAGAGAGAGAGAGAGAGAGAGAGAGAGAGAGAGAGAGTATCCTCCTATTTAACGGACTGTGCCCTCTTTAACTAACATCTGTGAACTCCCTCCCAGACCTCCAGATGAGTACCACTTACTGTCACCTTCTATGAGACCTCGGTTTTATTCCACATAAGTCAGGCCATGCAGTGTTTGTGTTTCTGCGTCTGCCTTGTTTTACTTTACATTCTGTCTTCTAGGTTTCCTCACATCCCAAATTTCGGGATTTCATTTCCAAGTCTTTACAGTGTTCTGTTTTGAATGTGTTTTATCTGCCCATTCGTGTGTTAATGGACATGGCTGATCTCACATCTTAGTTGCTGAGAATGGGTCTATGTTACGCACCAGAGTGCAGCTATCGCTTTGATTGACTGATTTTTCTCGCCTTTGGATGTACACCCAGTGGGCTGTTAGGCCTTTTTCTATGACTCTGGAAGCTCTGGGGTCTTTCTTCTGTCCCACGTGTGCACGCCCGGGTATCACCTCCCATCCATTCTGCTGGATCCAGACAAGTCTCTTTTTAACCTGGAACATCACATTTTCATTCCACACAGATTCCATCTTTATCAGAGTCTTCCCTCTGGCTATCTCTGTATATCCTTGAATTTCTGTTATTCAGAGCCCACGGGTTCAAAGTTGACTTTTCTCCCTGTTATCTATGATTTGAATTTTGGATTTTCTTTTTGGGGGACAGATTGACCTTTGTGCTGATTTAGCGGTGACAGTGCACCTTTGTCCTCATTCTTTGCTCTGTTTCAGCAGCCCTGTGTCCCTCCCTCACGGACATCTGTGTCATCTCCTCTTTTGTCAGGGACTCGCCACCTCTCCCTGCCGAGGTTTGCTTTGGTCATTGACAGCTTCTGTTGTTCTGTCTCATGTCTGACCCTCTGAGGCCCTTCCTTTGGTTAGTTTTGGTTTCTGCCTTTCACTTCCTTCCTGGTGGGCCTTTGGCTATCGGCTATGCTTGGAGGAGCACTGCCAACCCGTGGTGCCAGGCTTATTGCTGTATAGACTTCTTTACAGGGTAAGTGGAGGGAGAGCCAGCAGCTCATTGGTGGATGCTGAAACGCCAGCCTCTGAGTCTTTTGCATATTCCAGAGAGAATATGCAAATAGGCTCCATCCTGCTATGGTCCAGTGCGAGTGAGTGGCTAGCTCACATTCCTAATACGTTAATTCCAAATATTACCCGAGAACTAAAGCTACGGCTAGAGAAGATCTGACTTAACGTTTGCAGAGCAGAGTGGAGAGGGCTCACCCAGGAGCAGCGTCACGGGAATATTGGGTCGCCCCACTTGGGCAAGGGAGGGACCTGGTGAGAGCTACGCAGTCCCACCTGCTCTGCCCTTGTCAGGCCAGGCGCCTGGAGCTTTGCTCACTCAAGGTCATGCTTGATGTTGGCGATCCCTTTGACAGCACTGGGGACGCCCCTCCCTCTCCTCTGATTCTCCCAAATGCTCTCTGTTCTTCAAAGTGCTGCCAGGTCCCATCCCTTTCACTCCCTTCCCTTTTTGTCTTTGCGAGTTTGTAGCTAACCGGTAGATAGCCCTTTAGTCTTCGCTTTGACTTGCTTGGAAGCAGAGATTCCAGCACAGGCAGGCCCGGCAGGTCAGTGTTGAAGGTCAGCTCTGAGCTCCTAACCTCTGCAGTGAACGGAGGGTCTGCGCATCTCACATTCTGTGAATCCATACCTGCTAACAGGGTCTAGTGCCTGGAGGGGGCTCTAATAATTACCCAGGCACACGAGTCGCCAGGAGAACCCCTTCTCTTAAAGGGGCCTGGGAAGCTGTGTGGGGTTGGAATAAAGAGAGGATACAGGAGAACACTGGCCGTGGGTGCGTGGGAGTGGGAAACCCAGCTGTCCGGGAGGGGGGAGGGTGCACCTATTGAGCGGAACCGGAAACAGTGCGTTCTCAAGAGGTATCTATGCTTACTGCAGAGGACCTGCAAATTCTGAAACTGGAACCTAACTGCAGGGCACATATTACTCCAAATAGTACTTATTTTCATGTAATTATATTTGTACTTTTTTTTTTCTAGGCAGTGTTGTTTTTTGAACTCACTATGTAGTCTAGGCTGACTCGAACTCTCAATCCCTCTGCCTCTGCTTCCCACATTATGTTGCCATAACCAAATTCGCTTTCTACATCTCATATTTCTCTTCAAAGTGTTGGCAGGGGGAAAAGAAACTCAGTTATTTCTTTTCTACAGAAACGCTCTTTAAAATATGGCGATCTTTTCTATAAGGAATGATGATGGGATTTTTGGGTATAGTGATGTCTGTTTTTATATGCCTTATTTTCTTTAGGTTTTATTACTGTATGCGTATAACTTGAAGCCCCTGAAGATTTCCGATATTAAAGTGCCTACTGGTAACAACTTGTGTGTTGGCACCTCCTGGATCCCACTGAACAGGTAAGGTGGATGCCTTTCTCGGGAAGCCAGCTGGGGATGATGACGGATAAGGCATCAGTCTGAATAGTAAAGAAAGAAAGAAAGAAAGAAAGGAAGGAAGGAAGGAAGGAAGGAAGGAAGGAAGGAAGAAAGAAAGGCATTCCCAGAAGACAGAGCAGGAAAGCTTGTGGTCTGGAGGAGGCTCAGCCTCAGATGGCCAGTACTTTGCTGCCATACAGATGAGTCCAGCTGCAAGGGCTCAGGGCCTGGCACCAGAACACTTGCATTTAAGGGCTCGAGATGAATACCAAGACAAATTATCCTTTGACATACAGATTCTTCGGGAAGTTACTAGAACCATGAAAGACATCGTGGTGGTGGGAGCTCTGAGGAGTACTGAGGTCCCCCTTAGGGTCCCTTCTTGGAGGTTTCAGAGACACAGGAGGGGTCCTGTCATGTTTGATGAGTACGTAGTCCATAGTACACACTTGCCTGATCTACATCTATTGAAATGGCACCTTGTCAGAAAGGGAATGGTTTGCCCATTCAGTTAATGTAAATCCATCACCCAGATGTGGCACTTGTAGCTCCTAACTGCTCAGACTGCTTGGTAAACCTCCTTTGGTGAATAGAGGTTTATAGATGCAGAGGCAAACTCTCTGGGTACCTGCCATTTTGCTGTTCATAATAAAAACTTTGAAGAAGCTAGGAACATATGTCAACATAATAAGGGCTACATTCTGTAAACTTAGAGCCAATACTATACTAAATGGGAAAAACAATGCATTCCCAATAAAATCAACAAGGATGAATGTTGGTCTCTGAACTACAGCACATAAGACAAGAGAAGGAAACAAAAGGGATGCAAATAAGAAGATAAGTCAAATTACCCTGTCAGCAAACGATGTGATCTTGTGCAAAGGACACCCTAAAGACTCCAGGAGAACCTTGAAACTAGCACGTTTAGCAAAAAGATCAGCGCTAGAGGTTGCCACAACACCAGATTTCAAGTCATACTGTAGAGCCATGAGAGCAACAGCGTGGTACTGGCACAGACACAGGATCAAGGGAAGAAGAGAGGACCCAGAATCAAACCAAGGCAGCTACTGTCACCTGAGTTTTGGCAGAGATGCCAAAACATGTATGAGAGAGAAAAGGCAGTCTTCAGCAAACTTGGTGCTTGCATGAAGAAGCGTGAAAGTAGGTCCACACCTCTCATCCCGTCTAAGGAGTCAAACCTGGTGAACTCTTAAGCAGTTATAGGAAACCAGTGGAAGCTCTTCCCGGTGTAGGCTTTCTGCAAGAGACTAGTCACTTGGTGAATTACATCAAAAACTGGAAAGTGACGTTGTGTGAAATTAAAAAGCTTTTGTGTAGCAATGGAGACAGTCACCAGAGTGAAAAGACAGCCCACATCTATGTGCTCGACAGAGAATTAGGATCTAGGAAATGCTCAAGGAACCAAATATCTGCCAAGAAATCCAATTAATTCAGGTTTGAGATTGGTGGGGGGGGGGAGGGGTGTTTCTCTACGAGGTTGCAAATTAAATCCCAATGCCATCTCCTTTGTCTTTTTTCCCTCTGTTCTCAACCGTGTTTTCTACTGTCCCCCAAATTAAACCCTTTAGTCAGCCTTATTCCTCTCTTTCCACCAATCAGGGACGTATCTTTTTTTTTTTTTTTTTTTTTTTTTTTTTGTGTGTTTTCGTTCTGTGTGTCTTTGTCTGTAGTTTTATTTATTTTTTTTTTTTGCATATAGAGTATTTTTTATTTAATTTTATATAACAAAGTCCAATTAAATGAAAACAAACATTTATACACAATATTTGGGAATTTGGGCGTCGTTCTTTCCAAACTACTTCCTGCTGGTAAGGGGCGCTGTCTTGGGGGAGGGACGTATCTTTAATTGTTTATTGTTAAATGTTTTAACTGAGCTAGTTCATCTTGAACGTCATTGCCCACCACCCTGGTGCCTTAAGCCTCTACCTCCCCCGCTGTAAGAGGGGAGCGACAGTCTCTCCTTGCCTAGCTCTCTGAAGGTTGTTAGCCTCAAGCCTGGTGGCAGATGAACAGGTGAGGTGTGCTGTGGAATAATCCTTGTGTATGCTGTGACTAGGTGTTACTCTCATTGGTTAATACAGAGGCTGACTGGCCTATAGTAAGGCAGGATGAAGTTAGGAGCCACAGTCAAACTGAGGATGCTGAGGGGCAATCAGAGAGCCTCTAACCAGCCACCAAGCAAGCAAGATGAGTAAGAAGCGAGGTAACAAGCCATGAGCCACATGAATAGAAATACAGGTTAATGTAAGTGCAAGAGTTAGCTACTTCCGAGCCTGAGCTAGTCACATTCATCCTGAGTCGGTTATTCGGGACCAGGAGGTCAGGACAGGAAAACGTCCGTTTACACAGGTGTGTGCTGGCACTGGCTTTCTGCCCCACCAGGCATCCTGTGAAAGCTGTGTGGATGGAGACCCACTCTGCCTGCCTGCTTCCCCAGAGTCCTGCTCTTGCTCTGCGATTTTTTTTCAGATCTCAAGATTTCTTGGCCTTCCCATGAAAGAGAATAAAACAAGAGCTGCCTCAAGAGCTGGCAGACCTCCCGTTATTTAGTCAATATTCCTGATATCCTCACTTCTCTTTCTTTTTCCTTTAAATCAAAATGGTGCTCATAAACCAGCATACAAAGCAACCAAATCACGGCTTTCTGCATTTACCTTGTAAATCCTGAAACACTCCATGTGCTTAATTTTTCTTTTCCAGAACCACAAGATGAACATAAAGATAAAACCTGCTGAGTAGAAAGGCACCAATGAGAGGTTTCTTTTAAAATTCTAACTAAATTAAATATAATTTACAAATAAAATTCTTTTTTAAAATTGCAATGCTTACGATCAATGTTAAACCACTCAGACAGAGGCACACCCTTGTTACTGAGCTTATCTTGGGGGACAAGCTCTCTCCTGACCCAGGACAATTTGTCTCACTTGGGCTGAGTTGTGTTCTGTTGAGTGCCACCCCTTGTTCACTCATGGAAGATAAAGTGGGAGTTTCTGCAGTAGAGAGGATAGACAGAGAAGCCTAACCTATCTTTGTCTACCTCCTCATCCTGGGGAGAGAGGGAATAGACTGGGAGACCTAACCTATCCCTGTCCACATCCTCATCCTGGAGAGAGAGGGAACAGACTGGGAGACCTAACCTATCCCTGTCCACATCCTCATTGGGGAAAGATACATTTTAATTGTTTTTCTTACAGCCACAGAGAAAAATCCCATGTTCTCAAAAATCTGCAAAGAAAAGTTCCAGTTAGTTCCAAGTGGCAGTCAGGCTCTCCATCCACTCCCCCCACATATCATCATCTTTCATCTCAATCTGCTTCCTGCGGGGTCCTTTCTTCCCAGCCTTGGCAGACTTGGAGAGTGCCCAGGCATTAGGGGGAACAGGACCTTGGACAGCTCTCGGAGCCTAGACAGCCTGGTGGATATGTGTTTGTGGGCTCAAGGCAGGACATCCAAAAGCTGGGGGACAGAGAGGTGAAGAGTGAGCAAGAGTGAAGCGAGGGTTGGCTGGGGAAAGGAGAGGGACAAGCTGTCTTTGAATGAAGGAATGATTGAATAGATGATATTTGGGGCGTTCAGACACTTAACGTTTAAATAAATAAGGGCTGAATTCTTAACTCTTATTGGTTCTAAAACCAATGCCCCACTCGACTTTTCAAATAAAATGCATATATATGTGTGTTTTCTATTTTTAGAGTCATCTCAATTCATGAGAAACTGTCTAATCTTGCACAAATTGCTGAGCTATCATTACCATCGGTTCCTGAAATTGTCTCAGATGAAAATATATATGAATCAGTAGAGCCTGAAGACAAATCAGTCGATACAGACATAGAAGTAAGTGCATCACTAAATGATGGCAAAATTAACTTCTAGTTGTAGGACAGATCTCATTACACCTCATTTAAGTTACTGTTTACTTTGTTAGAGCAGGACTATGTAACTAATCTTGAGTTTGGTGATTCCCCAACCTTCAGTTTTCTTTATGCTACCAGATATGGCATAACTCTTGTATATACATTGAGTGTTCACATGTACCTGTGTATGTAGTGCATATGCATGTGTATGCATATGGAAGTATGTTTATATGCATGTGCATGCACGTGGAAGCCACAGGTTACTCTCAAGTATCGTTCTTCAAGATTCTGGCCTCCTTGTTTCTCATGGAGAGGTATTTTACTGAACTTGGAGCTCACCTATTAGGCTAGAGTGGCTGGCCAATAGGCCCCAGGGATTGTCCTGTTTCAACCTTATAAGTACTGGGATTACAAGAATGTTCCAACCATGCTTGGCTTTTATATTTTTATTTTTACCATGAGTTCTGGGTCCCCACACTCAGGTCCCCATGGTTTTAAGGCAAACGCTTTTTACCAACCATGCTATCTCCTCAGCTCTGGCCCAACATGCATCCTGAGAGGAAAGAAAGGGTACACATTTCCATCATGTCACATGCACTAACATTTTGTTGGTTAAATAAGTCTTATGTTGTCGATGCCAATAATCTCACCACCAGCTTGCAAGTAGGAAATCCAGAATACTATCAAAATGGTGCTGGTGTCAGTCAGGAATAATTTTTTTGTTTTCTTGTGTCAAGTTTAGATGCTATTGATTTCCTGTTTATGGTTTGGCAAATGTATTACCCCCTTCTTCCCAATTTCTGCCTTCCCCTTCCCTTCTGAATACTATCATATCACTACATGTATTGGAAATCATACCTAGTGTTTATATTTTTATGGCCCAGTAGAAAGTGCTAACAGCTGGGACAGGACCTTTGGTCACAATCTTTTCTTGTATGTTTGGTTTCTCATGACTAATCTTTTTTAATCCTTCACTGTCTCCCACTTGTTACATCTGGATTTTCAGGTGTTCATCCATAGATTTTTGGCTCAAGAACTCAAACTGATCACATAGTATCTCAGTCCCATTTCCATCCTCATGCTGTCATTTCAAGGAGGCTGTTCTCAGATCCAGCTTGGGTGGCTGGTTCTGGCTCTCCCCTGCTGCTCTCCTGGTTGAGGCTCTTATCAGTCTGAGCCATTTCCTTCAGGCTCTCTTCTTTAGGTAGATCTTTTCTTTTCTTAAGTCATTTGACCAGGCAAATGTGTAACCCATTACCAACAATAAAACATCGTTAATTCTTAAAGAACAATATTTACATGGTTCTTCATTTTCTTACTTAATGCATCTATACACTTTTAATAGGTGAATGTGTAAGAACTAGCAACTTTTCTGGTTTTCAAAAGATATTTCTTGGTGTCTTCAGTCTCAACTTACCAGTGAAATGAATAAAATGTTTTCTGTTATCATGCAAGTTAGCAGCCCCTATGTAAGAGACTCTATCAGGCCAGACAGCCTTTGTAAAAAGCCATTCTCAAGCATTAAGTCCTCTGCACTCTCTGCCAGGATTTACAAGGAGCAGATGTCTTAGAATTCTCATTGTGCATCCTTTTCGATGGCCTCAGACGTTACCGTGTTTACTATACGTACTGGTAAACTGAGTGTGGCGTTAAGTCTTGCAATAGGTCAGAGAGCTCACACTATCTCAGACTCGGGAGAGTTTGTAGAGAGATTATACATTCCTTTCATGAAGAGCACGTTGCCCCCTCGTGTCTGCATGTCTGCTTTCAAGAACTCAGCTCTCTTGACTCATGCTCATCTTTTGTAGTGTACTTACAATCAGTTCTTAGTCACAAACTTATCAGAGTGCTATCTGTGAGACACTGTCTCGAATATTCTCTCCTTAAATTATTCCTAGTTAATATATGGAAAATCATTTTCTTACAGATCTGCCTGTCTTGTAGCTTTGATTGTCTGAGGCAGGAAAATGTCTATAATAAGAGCAAGGACTCTAGACTGTTCTGCCACTCTGCCTTACTACCTTGGTCAGACGCTTAATCTTTTTTCCAAGACTAATTTTCTTTTCATCTCTAAAATAAATAATCACCTCACACAAAGACGGGCTGTTTGGATAGAACCAGAGTTTCCAGGGTGACTGTGGTCAGCGTAGGTGTAAAATTCCTCCTAAGAAGACAAATGTCTGAGTCAGGAGGTTGGCTGAGAACATAAACAAGTCAAGAATAAATAGGGGTGTGGGGGAGGACAGAGGAATCCAGAGGACCTGCGTGTCCTTAGGGAAGGCCTGTCACTTGCTCTTATGTTCTGGTTTGGTGCATTGGGGTCAACCAGATAGGAACCAGCCCTCTTCAATATTAATATCCTCCTCTCCTCTGTATTTTTTAATTTATTTCCCTCACTTAGTGTGTTTTAGGCATGTTCCAGTTCTTGTTGGCTCTGTACGTGAAAGAACATCACCAAATAGAAGGAACTGTATTTTCTTAGAGTTGAATTGGCAAGGGAATTAGTTCACAGCAATTATAGGGAATGGAAGTAACATATTCTTTTTTTATTTCAAACAATATTAAATGGCACTTAAAAAAAGCTAGATTCTGGTTCATATCAAATCTCATTGACTAAATTTGTCATGGAAATTCTCACTTTGAGCTAATTAGACAGTAACTAGGACATTTGAAGAGATCAATTCTGGTCTAGAATTGAATAGGAATCATCCATGGCTTCTACAATGTGATATTTCTATTACATATTATTGGTAGGTTACTGAATATAAGGATATAAGTCAAGTGTCTTTGGTTGCTATATACGGTGTGGGTTTTGTTCATTCTGACTCCCTTCCTATTTTTTTTTCCCCCTTCAGGTTCTGCCTATTTTCTTTTATTGTTTCCTTTTCCAAAGTCCCTCAGGTTCAGAATAAGCCAGGGACTTTGGAACACAGATGTTAATTTTAAGATAGGTCAGGGAGGCTACGCAGCAGGTGTTCAGACTACTTCTTACAGGAGCAATGGCTCAGAATGGCTGACCTCTATTGCTCCAACACTTACCAGCAAGTAGAATGGGCACATTACAGCATAGAAAGGGACTGGGTTGTAGCTCAGTTACCAGAGTGTTTGCCTAGCATGGGCAAAGCCCTGGGTCCATTCTCCAGCACAGCACAAAACTAGCTGCAGTGGCCCATGCCTGTAAGCTTGTACTTGGGAAGCAAAGGTTAAGAGAGTCAGGAGTTCAAGGTCTTCCTCCTCGATACATAGTGAGTTAAAGATAGCCTGAGCTACATGAGCCTCTGTCTCAACAAAACAAATCAACAAACAAAGGAACAAAACAATAGGAAAGATGTCTGCCAGCCATGCTGATCTTAAGATGTAAACACCTTTTTTGGAGGAAGAATATGTTGATATAAGATACCCATTATGTTTGCCAAATTGTACAAGGTTACTTCAGCAAATATTTATGGAATTCCTGAGCAGTATAAATAGATTAAATTTAGCATAATATTAAAAGTTCCAAATATAGAACTACTGTGGTGACAGAAGCCTAGAGAAAAAATACACCCTGGCTTTGACGTTCTCTCTAGTCTCTGAGAAACCATTATTGGCAGACACTTAGGGAACTCTAAGACATATGGGGCGGTGCCCTGTGGAGGAATGTAGGCGAGTCTGGACTGCAAGATGGAGGTAAGAGTTCTCACCACAAGTGCTGGAGGAGGAGGCTGTCTCCCTTCCCCCCTCCCTGGACTGAGAGCCCCTGAAGTGAAGCATCTTATTCCTCTCCGATCCACTGTGTGGCCTGTAGGGGACAGCCCACAGAGGGTGACTAGTAAGTGGTGAATAGACTTGGCTATGTAGGAAAGGGCCTTGGGGATGTCAGACTGGGTTGTGGAAAGTTGGAGAAGGTTGTACCGCACTTGAAAGGGCATCTCACCCTCCCCTGAGATAGTCATCCTTGTGAGAACAGATGGAGCAGGGATTTGAAGGCGGGAAGCACTTCTGTCAGTGCAGGTCGAAGATAAGGATTCCGACCAAGTGTGACAATTGACATTAGTGTGTTGGAGTTGCTCAGTGGCCCACCGAGTCTCATAGAATTCATGGGGTTTTCTTTGAAGGAAAAACACTAAGCCTGGCTAGGGGTCACTTCACCTCTCTGACCCTCATCAAAGGGAAGCAGTATGCTTCCCACTACTTCCTGTCTAGGAATGCTGAGCTTAGCCCTTTCCCAAATCATGTGAGGTGCCCAAAGGTCTGGCCTCAACATTGACCAATTCCACACTGTGTGCATGTGATTTACCTCACAGCCAGAGCAACACCGCATCACTGAGGCAGGCCAAATTCCTGTTTGATAGATGTTGACACAGGCAGTAGATGGCATCCGTCAGGAAACACGGCTCCCTTCATCTGTCACCAAGATGACGAATGGTACAGACAAAGCCATTTTGCTTGATGGCTCTTGATGAAATCATGGCAGTAACGCATCATGACTGTTACTGAAACACCTTATAAAAACAAGTCAAGAAGCCAGTGAGAAGTGCCAGTATAATAAAGTAGTGGAGGTATAGGCGTGTGCTTCCCTCTATGGGAAATGTGGGCCAGGAAATAGAGGACCATCAGGGGCAGTGATCAAAGCCTGGCCTCCTGCCCCCACCCCCTGCCATTGTAGTTAGCCTTATGAAGCCTGCCTAAAGCTCAAATGATGTGAATAACCTATCTGATTGGTTTTTTCCTCGCCGCAACATTTTGAGGTGGGCAGAGCTTAGCTCTGACAATCCTTAAAAAAAAAAAAAGATTGAGTATTTTTTATGTGTGGAAGAGTTTGGCCCGCACATGTTTGCACAACACATGCATACCTGTCTGTCTACCCAGTGCCTGTGGAAAGCAGAAAGGGGGAAGCCAGAGCCCCGGGAACTGGAGCCTCGGGTGGTTCCAAGCCACCATGTGTGTGCTGGGACTGAACCCAGGTCCTCTGGGAGAGCAAGAGCTTCACCGCTGAGCCCGTCCCCCTGGCCCGTATTTCCATCTTGCAGTTCTAATCCCTTTAGTGGTAAGGAAAGGAAATGGACTCTTGGTCAAGTAAGGTGTGTCAGACTGCCCAGTAAGACTGCATGCAGCTGATGAGCAGACACAACACAGTGAGCCCTGAGGCAACAGAACTTGGAAGTGAAGAGTCAAATCTGTACTCAGACCCAAGGGGGGACACAAACACTGTCCCATCCCTGCCTCTTCCTCCGCTCACATCCCTAACCCAGGGGCTGCCTTCTTACCTTGCAGCTTACATACTGGCTCTAGTAGTGTTATGTTTTCTCCACAAAGTTTCCATGATAGGGAGTCTGGTTGTGTCCAGCCCTACTGTGGGGAGGCCGCCTGAGGTCAGATGTCCACACATAAAGGTAACTATGTCCCTACAGTCAGGCCATACCAAGCCATCAGCAGATAATGTCCACACGCAATTTCCTCTTTCCTTTAACTTCTCTCGTTACCCTTTCCATTTTGTTCCCAGCGGACGCCCATTCTTTTCTACTTAAACTCCTCCCCTCCAGCCCCTGTGATCTGAGTCTCATCATCCTGAGGATTTCTGCTCAATGGAAAAGTCATTTCCCCAAACCTTATTTTGGTGTAAACCATCGTACTTATCATTCCTCTGAAGTCTATGCGCCTTAACAGTAAATGTCCAGGGGAAGTGGGTACTATAGCAACAGACATTCATGATCAAGCCCAGGTCTTATTTTATCCACCTTTCATGCTTTCAGGTAAACCAGAGGACTTGAGCAAATGACTTCCTGTTCTCTCACAGCTTGGAAATAAGGGTTGAGTGACATCAAATAAGACATAATAATCAATGTGGCCTACTTTCCCAATAACACCAGAATCACCCTGTTATATTTTTCTTTCTAGACCATGATCCTCGAATGTTGCTCTGAAATAGTTGGTCTGTTTTCCAAGGACAAGGAGTTCACACCACTGACTGAGGTATGTGCCTCTCCTCTGAGACTGTCTGTGGTCATTCACTGATATCCCTTTTGCTGTGTTGATAATAGCAGATTACTTTGGTTAAAAGTATTCTTCCTTAGAAAACTTTAACTGGTGCAGAAAATTATAAAGAGAATTTAAAAGGAATCACTTCATGGCCATCATGCCATGAAAATCCCTTTAGCATTTGGAGAACATCTAGAATTTTCTGTATGTATACACACATTTAGAATTTTTACATCAGTGAAATCAACTTTACATACATCATGAATCTTGATGTTTCCTTGACCAGTGTGATGGTTAGCAAGAACATGACCCCCATAGGCCAATGGCAAGTGGCACTATTAGGAGGTCTGGCCTTGTTGGAGTAGACGTGGCTTTGTTGGAGGAAGTGGTCCCTGGGCGGGGGGGGGGGGGAGCTTTGAGGTCTCAGGAGGTTAAGCCATGCCCAGTGTGGCTGTTATTCCCTGCTGCCTGTGGATCTGGATGTAGAACTGTCAATTCCTTCTCCAGCACCATGTCTGCCTGTGTCCCTCCATGATGGTGATAGACTAAAGCTCTCAACAGTAAGCCAGCCTCAATTAAGTGTTTTCCTTTCTAAGAGTTGCCATGGTCATGGTGTCTCCTCACAGCAATAGAAACCCTAACTAAGACAACCAATAGTGTCACAGAGATTTTTTTTTTGTATGTAAAAAGTCTACTGTGTCATATTTAGTACTTTGGAATAGTCTCATACATTTGCTCACCAAACAGTGTTTACATAGCCAAACAATTATCACTTATGATGGATCTTGGGGTATGTATGTCTATACATATGTGCATATACAAATAAACACAGTGTAGAGTTTATGCTTTTAGCCATTTGATGTACTGGACAGCTGTTAAGTTCAAATGTGTGCGCATATTATTTTCACCCATCTCACAAACTGCTTCACTACTCCAAGCAGCAACTCGACTCATGAATAATTACCCCATATTCCTCATCACCATCTTCCCCAACTCCTGATGACCTCATTTCTACTTCCAGTAGAAATGCACCTATCCAGGCTGCATCATATAACTGGAATTGAGTCACACTTGTCTCTTTGTGTGGATCACTTAATTTAGCAAAATGTTCTAACGTTATTCACAGTGGAGCACTTATCAGAATTTCATTTTTTAAAAAATTTTTATTTGCATTGTATGCATATAGCAGCAGCAGCAGGATAATTTGGGAGTTTGTTTTTTAATTGCCCAAACCAAAATCAAATAAAAAAAAAACCAAACCACATGGAGCAATGTCTTAAAATAGTGAGTGTCAAATTGTAGCCTGTGAATACATTTATACTGACAGTTTTAAATAACGATTTATTGGAGGTTTATGCTTATTTCTTTACTTGTGGTGTGTATGCACTTTCCAGAGCTGGGTATTAAAAACTGTATGTCCTCCAAAGCCAATTTCCCCCCTTTTCTGCACCTTTTCAGAAGACATTTGCTGGTTTTTCTGATAGGGCCATAAGGTTTATAAGGCCGTGGTTTATTCAGGTTGGTCAGGGAAAATGTCTGAAGAGGTGACATTTGAAGAACCAAGGGTACATTGTACTGTGCCTTTCATAAGATCCTTAGCTTTGGGGACAGCAATTGATACAGCTGTTCCCAAGGCAAAAATACAAACAATCTATGTTTGCATTTTCACAGTGCTTTTTGAAATTAAATTTAATTCCCTTTAGATTGAACTCCTGACTATAGGTTTTTTTCCCTTTAAAAAATCCACTTGACAGTGTGTCCCTGGCCTATTTTAATATGGAGAACTTACTTTGTATTAAATAAATATTTAGCCCTACTGAGGTAGACAGAGCAAAACCAAGCTTAAATCTAATTTTGAACATTCTTTTTAGTTGGGCTCTCTAGAAGAAAAGAATGAATAGAAGTTGTGTGTGTATGTGTGTGCAAATGTACACTTGTGTGTTTAAGTGTATGGTATATGTCTATGTATGTTCATATTTGCATGTATGTTTGCATATGTGTATGCATGCATATGGTGTGTGTGCATTTGTGTATTGTGTGGTGTGTATATGCATATGTGTGTGTGTGTGCACGTGTGTGTGCATGTGTATGTAACCAAGGAGGAATTCACTATATTCACTTATATGACCGGAGGCTAGATGGTCCCACAATGGCTGTCTTTATGCTAGAGAGCCAGGAAACGCAGAAGCTTCTCAGTCAAAGATGCTGGAATCCTCAGAACAAGGTAGCCATGATGTGGCCTCAGTCTGAGGTTGCAGGTCCGGGAACGTCCTGTAGTTACCAGCATGCATTCATGCTGAGGGTGCAAAAAGCTGGAGCCAAAAGTCCACCAGCATCTGCACTAAGTACAGCCACGCAGGAAAAGTGCCCCCCGAATGTTCCAGCTGGCTTCCTCCTCCCACCTTTCTTCATCCAGACACTCAGTCAAGGAAGCAAGGCTGTCTGTACTGAGGTTGGCTCTTTCTTCCCTAACTTGTCTCACATGCCAGTTACCTTCACAGATACACTCAGAAGTGTGCTTGACCAATCACCTAGGCATTTGCTGACAATCAAAATTAACTACCACAAGTAGGGGTTAAAACAAAAACAGTAATGTGTTAAGCATGTGTAAAGGGGCCTGATACAAGCTATGCTTCAACCTGGGGATATTTAAGCAAATTGTCATCATTGTCATCATCCTCATCATGTGTGAATGCTTCAGCTCCTGGCTAAAAAATTTCAATCAGAGTCTTAGTATCTAAATCTGGGTTTATAGTCTCAAAGTCAGAAGAAGAAATAGACACCATGTTCTTTACTTGTTAATGTAAATCATGATTGAATCTGTAGGCAGTATGCACGATGACACCATGGGATCCTAGTCACATAGGATCTACCCATGTAAGAGATGGTGTCTTTTATACTTGATCTCTGCTGAGAGGAAGACTTACCTAACAGTACTGGGATGGGGCATAGGAATTTGTGAACTTGTCCCAGTAAGTAAATTCTTGGACATGCAAAGTTATAGGTGTTAATAGAACATTTTTTTTTGAGACTGTCTCACTGTGTGACAGTGACTGATGGCCTTGAACTCACAGAGAACCACTTGCTTCTGACTCCTTGGAGTTAAAATTAGACACTACCATGCCTGGCCCTTTAAGCCATTTTTGTCACTGATATGAGATCTTTTTATACAAGAATTTTACTTTTTACTGAACATGCCTATCATAAGTTACCTTGGCTTATTTCATCTCTTCCTAATTAAAATAAATATTGCTGTGTAAAGCTTATAACAAAGAGACTTAGAAGAGCAAGGAGATAAAGAAGTCCATGCTGACCTTCTTAGTGACAGTCATGGAGTAATGACAGCTACTATGATTTCATGTCACACAACAATAAAAAGTATTTCTTTAATTGCTCACACAGGCTTGAGTTATTAGTTTCCAAGCTGTCAGATAGGATTCAAATATGATGCTAAAATTATTCCATCTGTCTTGCTATAACTAACCAATCATGGGAGAATGAAGCCCTTTTATACAAACCCCTGTCCATCATTAATTGGCTGTCAGCTGTATGCAGGACATTGGTTAGATGCTTTCTATAACTGCAAGGCATTGCAGATGAAAGCGCCTCCAGCCTGCTGAATTAATGTTTTCCTATTGTTTGCATGACACAAAGGAACTGATCTAACTCACATACCTATGTGCATGAGTGTGTGAGAACTGAGCAGATCAGTATGTGAGTATCCAGCACATATGTGTAGGCTACAATCATACTGGATCGGTTGGAAGAGATGAGCCCGATTACATGCAGAGGTTGAAAAATAGATTTTATTTTGTACTGTACGTATAAAGAACTTTTCTTTCAGTTCAGAATTTCCAGCTAGGCCTAGCATAAGTAACTGACAACCATAGTAATATTTATTGAATGCCAATAAACCACTAGTAACCATAATAATACTAGTTCAAACTTGTTGAGAACATAGTGTGTGCAAACATTGCTAAATGTTTTGAATACGTTAGTGGTGGTGTTAATAAGGATGGCCCCTAGAGGTTCAAATGTTCGAATGCTTGGTCTACTTGACAGGGATTAGGAGGTGTGGTCTTATTGGAGGAAGCATGTCACTGTGGGGGTGGGCTTTGGAATTTCAAATGCTCATGCCAAGCCCTTTCTTCTTGCTGCCTATGGATCTGGCTGTAGAACTCTCAGATCCTTCTTCAGCACCATGTCTGCCTGCCTGCTGCACCATTTCCTGCCACACTGATAATGGAGGAAACACCTAAAGCTGTAAGCTAGACCCAGGTACTGTCCTTTGTAGGAGTTGCCATGGTCGTGGTGTCTCTTCACAGCAACAGGACAATGACTAAGGCAACTAGCTCATTTGCTATTTGAAGAATCTTTTTGTCTTTGTTTTTGTTTTGTTTTGTTTGAAACAGGATTTCTCTATGCAGTCCTGGCTCTCCTGGAACTCACTCTGTAGATCAGGCTGGCTTTGAACTCAGAGATTCATCTGCCTCTTCCTTCTGAGTGCTTGGATTAAAAGCATGTACTACCATCACTCACCAAATTGGAAGAATTTTATAGAGTTGATTGGAATTGATTTATTTTTAAAGAATTATTTGTGTGTGTGTGTATGTATATGTGTATGCACATGCATGGCCTTGCCCCTTGGAGGCCAGAGAAAGACATCAGATCCAATGAAGTTGTATTTACAGGTAGTTGTGAACCACTGGATGTGGCTGCTGGAACCAAGGTTCAATATTCTGCAAGAGCAACAAGTACTCTTGCTCTCTCCAGGACCTCTTACTTTACTGATGAGGAAATTCAGGCACAGGAAACCTAAGCAACAGGCTCAATCTAGGGCTAGGAGTCAAGTACAGAGAGCTGCTTTAATCCAAAGACAGCAATGTACCTGTATCCATGGAATGTTGTTTTTCAACAATAGAAAAAAATGCTATGTGGAGTTGAGTAACAAGGTGAGAACTTCAAAGATGCTAGTATAGACTAAGAAGGGTTGAGAGGGAAGGCAAAGTGCTGGAGGGAGGGACAGAGACCAAAGATGGTGTTGAGATAGGAATGAGCATTAAAAAAAGGAGGCAGGAGTCCTAGAGGCTGGCTATCTGTCTCTAAGGACAGAGGATGGGTCAGGACAGAGAAGCAGGGAGCAGAAATCTCTAGGACTCTTCAGTGATCAAGATGGGGAAGGTTACCAAGGAGTCTGATAGGAGGCAGTGGGTGATTTTCATTTTCCCAGTGAAGTGGTATAAGTACTCATTGTTGGAGTGAGTCAGGTGGGCTGGGGCACCATCTTCTAAAAGAGTGGAGAGGATTGGCTATTCATCAGCGAGTGGGATGGCTGAGGAAGTAGGCTCAGCACAAAGGAAAAGACTGAGGGCCACACCCAGGTTCAGGATTCCCAGTGCCTTATGGCCCTGGTCATCTTGGCTTGACATAAGAAATGACTAGAAGTGTAAGAGGGAAGCTGGTACTCGATGGGGAGAGCTGCTGAAGCCATGGCCAGGAAAAGTGCTTCCCCTGAGCCCCAAGTTTGACATATCTATTTCTTAAGCTTCTAAATTATAAAAAAAGAAAGAAAGTAAAAACAACAACAGAAACCCTTGCTTCCTTAAAAATATTTCTATCTGACCTACACATCCTTAATGACCGTAAAATTCTTCTGACTTACACAATGTGGCTGTGTGCTTGATGGATGGTTATGTTTTTACATAGCTGAATTCCCTGTGCATATATACAATTGTTTTTTATTGTTAAAAATAATTGTTTAGGGGCTCAGTGGCAGAAAGCATGCCTAGCATGGCTGAGGTCCCAGATCCAATCCACAGTACAAGCAAAAATTAGTTTCTGATACGTTTCTGATAGAATATTGCCACCAACCATGTGCAGAGGACTAATGGTTACCACTCCACTGTGCTAGCGTCCTTTAGTTTATCTAGTCACTCACTCCTTTTTCTAATGTACCTACTCCATCATGAGATGATGGGAATCTTATCGTCATTCACAGCCTCTTATGAGCCTACACATGGCAGCTGAAATGATTGCTGTGCCATGCTGGTATCGTACTGGATTATTGTGTAAAACGGGTAAATAACACGTCCAAACCTATGCTATCTTAATTGTGCCTGTGGCCTTTTTAAAAAGTTTATATTTATTTATTTACGTGTGTGTATGCACATGTGTGTGTATGCATGCACATGCGAGCACATGCTTGAGAGAGAAAGAGAGATAGAGAATGTGAGTGAGAGAGGGAGACCGAAACAGAGACAGCATGTGCTCATGACACACGTCATGTATGGATGACAGAGGACAAGTTTTGAGAGGCAATTCTGTCTCTCTACCAATGCGTTCTGGGCGATCAAACTCAGGTCATGAGACTTGGTGGCAAGCACTTCACCCACTGAGCCAGCTTCCTTCTGCAGCCTTTGGCTTATATCTCTTGGCATGCGACAGTTTTTAATCAAACTAACTCTCAATGCCATACATCTCTGTTTGTCTCCTACTAGAATGCCGACTAGATCTAATACAGTGAGATTGCTTCCCGCTGTGTTTGTGTTTTTTTTCTCAGGGCTTTGTCCAGTGTCTGGTCCCAGAGATGTTGTTAGTAGATAGTAAAGGAATGGATAGTTTGCTGTTCATCTTCCAAGGATAGCCCTGAGATTTCAGTTCTAGTCTTTCTGTGAACAAGGACACTGGTATCATCAGTGTCAGTCATTTGTCAAGCAGGCATCTGGGGAGTGTTTCTTCTGGGGTAGCCATAGGACAAGGCACTAGAATGCAGAGGAAAAAGCCTGGATTCCTGTCTTGAAGAGCACCTATGGTTTACTTGGAGGGGCAGCCAGCCTCAGCACCACTGTCCTCATTTCCCTAACATGCTCTCGCCACAGCTCGGGAGGCAACAGACTTCAGACTTCCTTGGACATCTTTTTTTTTTTTTTTTTTTTTTTTTTTTTTCTCATCATCATCTTCTTGAGGGTTCACTGGTTCCTTCCATGAAATTTAGTGGTCCAGTGTGAAAAGTTTTTATCAATCTGAAAAATGATCACACAGTAACAAAGTAGGCTTAGCAAAACACAAACCTGGCCAAGGGTCGTTACAGGACATTTTCCTGATTGGAAAGAGCAGGGAAAATACAAGTGTGAGCTCTGCAGCAGGCTCAATGCTGAGGTCGTAGTTTTGCTATGAAGATGGAAATATGAGTCAAATCTTCAAATTCCTGAATGCAAAGTATTGTACTCCAGGCAGCCTGACGCGCCTCCCCCCCCCCCCCGACCCGGGAACTGGCAGAGTGTCCCTGCACCCAGCACATATGGCAAGCAGTACCCTGGTTGTTTACGCAATTGCAAAGGTCTCTTTAAGAGACAAGATCCTCCTGCTTTCTGCCATTTCTCTGAGGAGGCAGGCAGATCCCTCTATCTCTCTGGGTCTTCATTCTCTCCCCTTTCCTTAACTTCCTGCCCTCCCCCAATAAAACTTTCTTCCCATGTAAGGTCTTTCTGATGTGCCTCAGGCTATATTCATAACACAAAGAGAAATGAAGTTTTTTGGGGGGTGGTCAGCTTCATGAGAAACATTTTATGGAGTTGAGTATAAGGCCCGCAAGAGCAAAAGAGACAACACAGAGCCCTTGCCAGGGCGAGGTTCACTGTCGAGGAAGGATGGGTGGGGCTGGGGCTTACAAAAGGAAACTATGGTGGCCGAGGTTTTTAATGAAGACACGGGAGAATGCAGTGAAGTACTGTGTCAAAGGACTGCCCAGCATTTGGTGGCCGACACAGGAGAATTGCCATGTATCTGGAGCCACTGTAGGCTATATAGTAAGTTCTTGGCCAGCCTGGACTATCCAGTGATTTCTAAACCAACCTGGGCTACAGAATGAGACTCTGTTTCAAGTCAAAAGACCTGTCCAAAGCCACACAGCTGGCAACTGTCACACCCTAAATAAGCCGACTGCAAATGTTCCTGTTAGCCATTGTGGTTTTCCTGAAGCCAGCCCTGCCCAGATTTTCCCTGGGTCATAACACCAGGCCTCTCTGTGGTTGGTTGGGCCAGGTGGCCTTGGATGCAAGACTGCCTCCAAAGATGGTCAAGCAAAATCTTCATTGCTGTCTAAGCTCTATTTCAGAGCAGTCCACCGTGACTCCACTCCAGTGATCCCCAGTGCACCCACATTCAAGTTTGGGCATAGCCCTCACCACTGGGCCAGAAGGCAAATGCAGTCTATGAGCCAGAAGAGCTTGTGGGGCTTGGATATGTAGCTAACAAGGCACCCAGTCTCCTCTGCATATAGGTAGCTCCTTGCAGAACCTCAGAAATGCAGCAACCACACTATAAATGATGCACACTGCTTCTTCTAGCACAAAGCTCTGCATTGTCCACAGCAGGTAATTAAGTGAGTATCATCAATTAATTCTGTTAATACATGGGTGGGGGGAGGCTGACAATTGCAGATTTTTCCTTCTTGCTCTCTCTTTTATTTTCTTTCCTTTTACTTGATTTCTGTTGGCGCAGACACGAACTGTCTGAATAGATTTTTATGGGCATCTGGAGTTGCATCTTCCTTGCTTGAGACATTATCATTCTGTCCTTAAGTGAAGAGTACCCTTTGTGTGTAAGATCATGAGGCATCCACTTAATATCCTCACATTCTTTTGAAGACAATGCCAGATGACATCAATTCCACAGTGCTTTTAAAAACACTGCACTGACTTTCATTCTATCCTCTCACTGTTCACATCTGACTGTCAAATTTGGGTAAGGGAAAAAAGAAAGCCCTTAGAAAAAGGACAGGCTACTAATGTGCTCTTCAAATGCTAAGAAAAGGCTACGCTGTTTATAGCATTTCAAAAATGCTCATCTCGCCGAGATTTGCCAGCAATAGTGTCAAGGTGAAATATACTCTTTTTTCTTTTTTTTTCATGGAGGAACTGAGAGCCTCTGTGCTTCTTGTGCTCAGGCTTTGTCGACATGCAGTTGGAAGGTGTGATGGGACTTGGGTGTGATTTGAACCATGGTATCATCATGAACGGGAAAGTACGTGTTTACTATCAAAGTAGCAGGAGTTGTGTGCCGTTCTCCATAAATCAAGCCTGGCTTCATTACTGAAACTGCAGATCAGTCTCAAGGGGACAGTTAGTGGCTCTGTATAACTTCAAAGGAAGTTAGAGACAGGGGACTCATTAGCCAATCTCATTTCTCTCTACTTTGGAAAACACTGAGTGAAATGATGAGTTTCATTTCCTTCATTCGGTTTGCTAAATGATTCTGCCTGGACCTCGGAGCTGGGGAGTTGGCTCAGCAGTCGGGAGCATGCTGACTGTTCTTTCAGGGGACTGGAGTTTGGTTCTTAGAACCCATGTCAGCTTTCTCAAAGCTCCCTCTAACTTCAGCTCAAGGGGATCTGATGCCCTCTTCTGGCCTTTGCAGATGTCTGCACACACATGGCACGCACACACACACACACACACACACACACACACACACACACCACAAACACACACACACATCACACACACCACATAACACACACACATACTACAAATACACACACCACCCACCCACCCACACACACACACACCACACACACACACCACAAACACACACACCACCCACACACACACACACCACAAACACACACACACACACCACACACACTACACACACTACAAACACACCACACATACCACAAACATACCACACACACCACACCACACCACACACACACCACAAACACACACACACACCACAAACACACACACACTACACACACACACACACACACCACAAACACACACACACACACCACAAACACACACACACATACCACAAACACACCACACACACACACCACACACACACACACCACACACACACACACACCACACACACACACCACACACACACACCACACACACACACACCACACACACACACCACAAACACACACACACACCACAAACACACACACACCACAAACACACACACAGACACACACACACACCACAAACACACACACACACACACCTCCCCCCACACATTTTAATGAAAGTAAAGTATTTTTTTAAAGTAGACCTTGAACTGGATGCATTTGAGAGGTACAGGAGGTTTGCTGAGTTTGAAGCTAACCTGTGCTGCTCAGTGAGTTTGAGGCCAGCCTGAGCTATGTAGTAAGGCCTTCTTTTTTGTTGCAGATCCAATGGTATAAATATATTTTCACTAGAGGTGAATGTTTGCCCCCCATATGGCTGAAAAAAAATTGGCAAAACTTTAAAAATTTCTTTTCACAAGTATTTGGTAAATTCAGTTAAACATACAAAAAAATAGCAGGAGATTTTTCTTTTCCAACCTGCTCCCACCACCCTTTAGCCCCAAATAAACACACAGACCCTATATTAATCATTAAACTGTTGGCCAATGGCAAGAGCTTCTTACTGGGTAGCTTTCTCTTAATTAATAACTCATTTCCATTAATCTAAGTATTTTCACGCGGTCTTATCTTACTGGAGATGGGACCAGACCTGTATACTCCTTCAGTGGCTACATGGCGTCTCTACGTGGTTTCCCCCCACCTAACTTTCCCCGAATTCTTCTCATCTTCTAGTCCCATCTATCTTCCTGCCTCTGTTGTCCAAATAGTGTTTTATTCATCAACCAATGAGAGCAACATATATACAGAAGGAATCCTTCATCACACTGGCCTTCTTTACACTTCCATAATGTTTTCATTTCAAGGGCATTCTGTAAAAGGAACTAGGCACTGCATAACCTCTTGGGACTATCCTCCTCTCCACTGTCCATACTCCAAAAGATAACCATAAATCTATCCGCCCG
Source organism: Phodopus roborovskii (assembly GCF_943737965.1). NCBI lineage: Eukaryota > Metazoa > Chordata > Mammalia > Rodentia > Cricetidae > Phodopus > Phodopus roborovskii. Next base: position 4,238,141 of record NW_026126618.1, on the reverse strand, counting down.
TTAAACAGAATGCCCTGAGGAGTCACACATTAATGTTTGGCTATAGAGCTCTTCTTAACCCTCAGTGATCATTGTCTGATGCAGGGTGGATGCTAAGTGTTCAGTACGGGATAGGTGTCTTCCCACACCATGTGCTCTATGTACCATCCCTCCTCTGTCTCATCTCTCCTTCCTCTTTCTCTCCTTCCTCTCCCCCTCCTTCTCCACGTCCCCTTGGTAAAATCCACGCAATCATTGTCAGGATTCAAGACACTAACATAAACAATGGTGTAAAGCGTCTTTGTGAATTGAAGACTCTTGGGCTTTTTCTATGAGAAATCGCCAGTTGCTGCCTGCTGCCGGAGGCTGTGTAAGAAAAGTGTGCAGCTGTCACGGTGTGCACTGATGAGAACACAAGCAGTGTGAGTGGCTTTCCTTCCACACTGTGCACATTAAGGTCTGCTCTTACTCGCCACCGCACTGGGAGCTGCTAAGTAACAAAACCCAGCATTCTTTGATTCCAGCAGCATAGTCCCCAGCATAAAGTGTGAACTTTTCACAAAGCCTTTTATACACACACACACACACACACACACACACACACACACACACACAAGAGCCTCTCATTTCCAGTCTCTAGTTGCCAGAAGTTAAGCTCAGGGAGCTCCCTTGGGAGTAAAAAAGCATTGAGTATTGTTATAATGGTAGAGTTTTTATTTCTGTGTCCCTGGTCAGAACCATGCAGGCAGAACTCATGGAGACCCTTTGCTGGGGGAGGGGGTGAGCGGGGGGACTCAGCTACATGGTACCAAGCAGCTAGCTTGGCTGCTGAGTGTCAAAGTTCTGACCTTTAAGTGAAGTTAAATTCTCTGTGATGAGGGAAGGCAAGCTAGCCAGCACAGACATTTCAGTCGGGTTGGGGCAGCCTGTGTCATGCTAACAAATACGCCACAATGCTCGGTGGAGGTAATGGTGTGGACACATGTGCATTTGTGTACGTGTGTGCAGGTGCATGTGTAGCATGGCTCTCTGAGCCTTCAGGGCTGCTCCTGCCTCCGCCTCCCACCTTGACATAGGATGAGGGCCGGCATCACAGGGTTGTGCTACCACATCTAGCTTTACACGGCTTCTGGAGATTTGAACCCAGGTCCTCACACTTATATGGCAGGTACTTTACATTGAGCCATCTCCACATGCCAAAGAACATATATTTGCCTCACATCTAGTAAGGATTGAGTGCACAGATTTGTGTCTCTGGTGTCTGCAGTGTTCTTCAAGGATAGCATTGCCAGAGGGAAAAAGCCTTCAGAATTTCACAAGACATTGTTTTGTTTTGTTTCGAAGGTTGACTGCATATCCTAACGTGCTGGCAGTCAGATAGCACAGACTCATTTGGAGTGATTGATCATAGGTTCTTCCTTTCTTCTGAAATGTATCTCAGTCCAGGTAATAAATTCCAAACGCCATCCTGGGTGGCTGTCATAATTTCTCTCTTATCACATGGCCTCAACCCAGTTTGCAAGGGTGTACCACAGAGCATTGTAAAAACATACTGATGTCTGTTAGTGAACACTAATAACTTTTTGTCACAATAGGGTGTTGTAGAAATATCATGAATTTTTAAAGTAAAAATAATACAATAAGATAATATCAATTTCCATGTAGTAGTTATGACATATGTGACAGGTTGAACAATGGTCTTTCAGAGGAATCCCCAGAACCCATTGCCTTGTATGACAAAGAAACTTGGTGAATGCAATTGAGTTTAGGATAATATGAGGCGGGGATTATACAGGTGACCCCAAAGGCTGTCATCAGGGCCCCTGTAAGAGAGTGCTTGTTCCAGAGGGCTCCGACAGTAGAGGAGACATGGAGGCAGAGGAGCAATGAGCCTGGTTTTAAGATGGAAAAAGAAACCATAAGTCAAGGAGTGTAAATGACTTCTTCCCCTGGCCCTCCAGAAGAAACCAATCCAGATGCTATCATAACTTGATACAGTTCAGCTAATTTTGGGCTTCAGCAAATCTGTTATGAATCACAAAATTTGCATGAGTGTGTGGCTTCAGTGACAGGGGACAAACACACCAACACATTCTAAGCCAAGCGTGGGATGTCTTCAGATTCTGTTTGTACTTAACGTAGGTGTTATTATTGTTGCTGTTTCTAAGAGAGAAGCCGAGGAGCAAAGATTTTAAGTGGCTGCCCAAGGTCCCTCAGCTAGCAGGTATCCTAGGCAGACCCAGTGTGCAGGCTCGGAATATGTTCCTTAGCATTGTAATCAAAACTGCTTCTCCCCAGCAGCCAATTTTCCTGTGAGCATCCTTCTGCCATGTCTATGAACTGCCCCCCGGCCCATGCAGCCTCACCCATCTCCACCCAATTTCATTCTCCTGTTCCCCCATGGACTCAGGAATTTGTGGAGGATTCTAGGGGACTTTCCCAGTTAAATGGTTGTGGTAGGCTTTTTTCCTCTAGGAACAGCATGATCACCTCACTACCATCTTGGAGCAGTGATGGTCTTGGCCCAGTAGCCAACCAAATAAACAAAAACAATATGGTAATAAAGGTGATGGAGCTGCTGGACCACAGGGTACAAAGAAGGCTGGAGGTACCAGACCCTCATCTGGAAATCCAGCCAACCAGTATTATTTCTGTCCCATCCCGCTTCTAGCTGAAAATGATCTTGGGTGATGCAGGGGCATGTAGGAAATGGAAGGTTACACATGATAGTACCCTCCATCACGGCATGGGACTTTGTAATGGTGCAGGTGTTTGAGGGTTACCCACACTCCTCTATTTACCATGCTCCTAAAGCAAGCCAAGTCAACTCCTCATTGGCTCACCAAACTGCATGTGGGTGGGATCTTTCCTTGTGACCTATCACCGGCACCCTCTCTGGAGTGAGGAACGTCTTTTCTTGTCTCCCCAGGAAAAGCTGAGAGATTTAGGATTCAAGTGAAATTGCACATTTTTCCCTACTTAAGTTTTCAGGAAGATATTACTTAAGGGGATGTATTAGTTCCAATCTTCTTACTCTTTAATTGTTAATTCTCCTAATATTCTAGAGGGGGGAATATTCCTAGGGTAATCAAATAGAATGATTCATAAAAGTGATACATTATACTTGTTTTTAATCACAACCCCAAAGAGAAGCATCTGGAAATTTAGCACAAGTGTTGAAGTTATGCAAGTCTCCCCTCAGCTTATATTGGTTGCATGCCTCCATGCATTTTGCCATATTGCCATTGCCACAGTGTGTGTGTGTGTGTGTGTGTGTGTGTGTGTGTGTGTGTGTGTATGTGTGTGTGTGTGCGTGTGCATGTGTGGTGCATGCCTGTACCTGTGCTGGCACAATGTGTACACATGGATGTGGATGCCAGGAGTCACATGGAATATCTTCCTTGATTTATCACCACCTTACTTTTTTGAGACTGTATCTTTAACTGAGGCTTGGCTGGCTGGCAAGTGAGCTCCAGGAATTCACCTGTTCTAAGCAACCTGCATCGAGGTGACAAACGCAAGCTTCTGTAACCGGGTTTGTTTGTTGGGTTTTTCTTTTTTTGTTTGTTTGTTTTGGTTTTGTTTTATTTGGTTCTTTTTTGTATGTTCTTTTTGTTTTTAGTATGTTTGCTTGGCATCTAAACTCAAGTCTTTAACCTTGACCAGCAAGTAGATTACTGACTGGGCCAAGTCCCTTGTTCCTAACATTCACAACTTCTTCTTTTGAAGAAGCCATTGTCCAATTACCAGTCACTGTTGTAGCCAAAGACTTGATACCTACCAAGTTCAAGGTAACGCTGAAGGGCTGTCCACATATCCCTCATAAGATTGGCATGGGGTTTGGCTGTGACTGCATTTTTGCCCAACTTCCTCTTCTTCCCACTCCCGTCATTTTCTCTGTGCATTAGTCTCCTGGGCATTTCCCAAAGCTGGGAAACTTCTGGAAGCTAAATTCCATCTCAGAATCCGTTTCCTAAGGGCACTAGTCAGCGTTCCAGCATTACACGAAATAACGGAGGTAACTGTTTTATAAAAAGAAAAAGACTATTTTTGGCTTGAAGACTTTGGAAGTGCAGTATACAGTGTACTGGCCCTATTGTCTTTTGTCCTGTGGCGGAACAGTATGGAACACAAAAGGGCCCTTATTAAATTCTGTGTCTAAGAAATGTTCCTTTAATTCTGCCCCTTCCAACATTTCAAAAACCGCCAGCCTGTGAATTTACATGCAATCCAGCATATGTGTCCTGTGTGCTGTACTGTGTGTTCTGTGTGCTATCCTGTGTAATGTTGTCATGTACTATGTGCTGTCCTTTGTTCTGTCCTGTGTGCTGTGCTGTGTGCTGTCCTGTGTGTCCTTTGTAGTGTCCTGCTAGATTATTGGATGTTTGACTTACGCTTCCTCTTGTACTTAGAGCTTTTGATGTTTTAAAGGAGATTTTCTCTATTTGGGACCTTCTGTTATTTCTTTATATGTTGAAACACATTTCTTTCTGACAAAAGAGAACAACTTCAAAGATTCTTTTCTCTAGATCTTGGAGTCTTGAGCAGTCAGAAGAAGCCTTGGGAAACACAGCCTCAACTTTCAGTTTCCTTCAGGGTCTCTTTTGGTCTTGAAGGATTGTTTTCTTAAACAATTCTCGATAAAAAAGAGATGGCTCGGTGGACAGAAGCCCTTGTCACGCAAGCCTGATGACCCGAGTTCAGTCCCAGGAGCTCACATGATGGAAGGAGAGAATCAACTCCCAAAAGTTGTCTCCTTGTCTCAATACACATGCTGTGTTGTGTATACATGCACATGGGTGCTTATGTGTGCATGCATGTGTACTTGTATACATGCTCATATACACAAATGCACAAAATTAAAAATGTTTAAAAGCATGTGCTTGTATGTAGAAGATACTGTCAGTTCTCCCGTTTCCCATCAACTAGACTGTCTTGTCTGAGCCCAGAGTGAGTTTAAAGGGCAGTGTGTGCAGAACGGGTGTCATGGAGGGAAAGGGCTGTGACACATAAGAACATTTATTAGTTAATGTCCTAGGCTTTTTCCCTCTACTGCTGTGATGAACACCAGGAGCAAAAGCAATTTGGGAGAGTAAAGGGCTTATTATAGGCTGCTCCTGAGAGAAGTCGGAGCAGGACCCCAAGACAGGAACTGAGAGGCAGGAGCTGAAGCAGAGACCATGAGGATGCTGCTTACCAGCTTGCTCCTTATGGCTCACTCAGGTTGCTTTCATACACAACCCACAGTGAGCTGGGCCTTCCAACAACAGCCATACTGAGGCGACTCCCCTGCGAGGTTTGCCTATGGGCAATCTGATGGAGGCAATCCCTCAACTGAAATTCCCTCTTCCCGGATAATTCTATCTTGTTTCAAGTTGACAAAAGTAAAGAAAAAAACTGGCACAGCCTTACTTTACCTAATACTTAGGTTTGACTGCCATCGTTTTGGGTTTTGAACCAGAGTTTAATGAAATCCACTGGGGCCCAGAAACCTTTATATATCTGAGGATTACCCAAGTACCGAGCTTATTGTACATACCCCCCCCCCCCAGCACCAAATGGTTCTATAATTTTCCAATGCCAACTGAGTATTCAACGGTTAATTTAACCCAGGGTTAGTAGGAAATCAGCAGGCTAAGGGTTCCATCCCATAAGGCCTGCCTTCCTCTCTGTCAGCTGCAAATGGGGTGTCCATTTGTACTTCTTTCAAGCCAGTTAAGATTTACAGGTTGCTTCCAGACTCAGTAATCAATAAAACAAAAAGTAATAGCACTCACGTAAAGCACTCTTTGTATGGCTATCACTATGTTATAAAGGACACAGTGACCCAGGAACAAAGATGAAGAGATTTACACACAGGACAAGGAAGGTCTCAGAGAAAGGATGGCGAGTGTCTATGCTCTCTCTACAGGCTTCATCTTCATACTGCCTCATGCCTCCGCCTGAAGAAACCTCCAATAGGGTTATATGGGAGTTCCATTATGTAGGCCTACTTGTTTAACTCATTAGCTGTTCCTGGGCTGATGGTGTGGCCCAGTGATGGTGATGAAGACTGTTGAAGAAGAATCTGTTCTTCTAGTCTTAGACGATATGCAGTTTGAGTCAACTGCCTGCGCATGTTTTTTCCACATGTTGGTTTTTAATATCCAGTTTTCTTGTTCTATCCAAATTTCCTTTTGCAATAACATTATTTCATTAAAATTTAATATTAAAAGATTTCTACCATCTCACCAGTATGACTGTTTGATCCCCTATTATATTAAAAATACTTTTCTGTCATATTTAAAGTTTGATTAACACAAAAATTAGAGTGATAAAAAGACAATTTCATTCTCAGAAAAGTGTGGGATTTCCCATGGATGAGGGAAATTGTACAAAGGCTCTATCTAATTCCAAAGAATTGTGTGTTGTCTCTGTCAGGAAGGGCAGAATGGTAGCTACCCTTGTTGTAGGTCATACTTAAATTAAGAACAGGAAAACCAAACATAATGAGTTATTTCTCATCCAGGTTTTGATTAGATGGGTCATCTGTCATTCACAATATCGATTCTCAAGTAAGACAGTATCATGTCTGTCTTCTATGATACATGTTCTCCCCAGTTTAGAAAAAATTTCCAATCAGTCATTAATTTCAAAGAGAGGTGATATACTAACAGGAAGGAAATGTGGTAGAGGAACTTTCATGGGAGATATGAATTTTCTTTCTTACTTTGAGACTATTAAAAAATTTCCCCTGTGGATCTTGTGCTGTATTTTAAGGTTTTTGAAAGGAAGCCATTCCTTTCACTCATAACCCTAAAATTCAAAAGTACGGTAATAGAAGAAGCTAGCTAAACTGATGAGGAGAATTTTTTCCACAAGCTTCCTTCATGGTTGAACATTTAGACTCAAAGGAAAGGTGACTGACATTGGACCTGAGGGAACCATGGAGAAGGTGGCCAACACTGCCCGAGAGCGCAAGATGATGTTACAGAGTAGCTACTTCAAAGTCAGACTGAGAAAAAGTATAGCTATGTTGAACATCATATGCCCCCTTTTATATGAAGTAAACTAATGTGGCCATTTCAGTTTTGAAACCTATTCCTATAGTTAACCTGTAAGGGGGTTGATAGTAAAGGAGAGATACTACAAAAGACAGTACAACCCTTAATGCTAATTAGTTTTTCTTTATATTCTCCTTTGAAATTAATCTGTAAGGATTATTAAATTGGGCCCAAGGAGTGGGGATAGTTAATAAAGACTAGCATAAAGATCGGAGTTCAATTCCCAGAACCCATGTGTGGAAATGCTGGGCATGGTGGCATGCCAGCTCTGGGGAAACAGAGAAAAGGCAGACACTTGGGCTTGCTGACAGGCAACCCAGCCAAATTCACGAGCCTCAGCCAATGTGAGAGCCCATCTCAAAAAACAAGATGATGCTTACACAGAAATGACACTAGAGACTGATCTCTTGACGTTGCCACACACATGACATTCTTACACATGTAACTTGCACATAAATTAACACACATGTGCATAGTAATTGAACAAGCATATACTGGAAGTATAGTCATCCTATTTAAAAAGTAATCCATTGTCTTAGTGTTCTATTGTTATGAAGAGACACTATGATCATAGCAACTCTTATAAAAAGAAAAGAAAGAATTTAATTGGGGCTGCCTTATAGTTTCAGAGGTTTAGTCCATTATCATCATTGTAGTAAAAAAAGCATGGTAGCATGCAGGAAGACATGGGCTGGAGAGGTAGTTGGGAGTTCTACATCTGGATCTGAAGGCAGCAGGAAGAGATACTGGTCATGGCTTGAGCTACTGGTCATGGCTTGAGCTTTTAAAATTCCAAAGCCCACCCCAGTGACACACTTTCCCCAATAAGATCACACCTACCTCAACAAGGCCATACCACCTAATCCCTCTCAAAGAGTGTGATTCCCTAATGACCAAGCCTTCAAATTATATGAGTTTATGGGGGCTATTCTTATTCATAGAAAATTTCTTATGCTAGAAAGAATATTGATTACATAATGATTATTTTAGAAATCTCTCTCTCTCTCTCTCTCTCTGTGTGTGTGTGTGTGTGTGTGTGTGAACGTGACACAAACTAGAGTCATGTAGGAGGAAGGAAACCTCAATTGAGGAAATGTGCCCATCAGATTTGCCTATAGTCAACACTGTGGAGCATTTTCTTGACTGATGGTTAACATGGAAGGGCCCAGATAATCATGGTCAGCGCCATCCTTGGGCAGTGATCTTTGGTTATATAAGAAGGCAAACCCAAACTGAGGAAGTAGCACTCCTCTATGGCTCTTGCTTTAGTTCCCAGACCCAGATTCCTTCCCAGTCTTGGCTTCCTTGATAGAGACCTGTAAGCCAAAGAAACCCCTTCCTCACCAAGTTGTTTCTCACCATGGTATTTAACATAATAATAGAATGCAATCTAAGACTCTGTGTGAGTGTGGGGAGGTAATCTCATTGAAGTTCTAGAAACCACTAGAATACTTTAAAATTTTTAATGAAGTGAAGAAAAAGCAAACATCATCTACCACCTTTAAGTTCACCGTGCTTTCTTAGGAATAAATGGATGAATGACTCATTTAATGAGTAGTGGAGAAATTAATAAAACTTGTTCTCTCATGTCTTACCAGGATTCAAACCCTCAACACTGAATTCACTGTGGCCATGGTATTTATGTTCACTACCCAAAGTATTTAATATAGATCAACATGTAGAGGATTCTGGGACACATTCATTTCCTAGCGATCATTTTTATTCTTTCTCTTATAGTCAATGCTGTGAGCACAGAAGCTCCAGTCTGGTTCAGGTGACTTTGGCTGGGCCAGCTCTTGGTCATAGAAACTTGGAGCTTCTTTAAGATAGAATGATCTCAAACCCAGTGTCCTCACACTTTCTGGTGCCTATGACAGGATGCTCAAAGGAAGAAAGAGAGAGTTTTCAATGTGTCAATCAATCCTTATGAAGAGTAGGTTCAAAAGTTCCATGCAAAAACGGTATCAATGCAAATAGCCCTTGCTTTTAGACGTATGTGATTTTTTTTTTTTTTTTTTTTTGAGTGGAGCAACAGATTGCAGTAGGATATAAATTGGCATATGTGACATATCACCAACATAGAGAGCTAAGGCTTATCATAAGCATGAGTGTTTACCACCTTTTATATAACACTATTGTACGAAGTTTGCTTCAGTCAATGGTTTGAAACAGCACATCTCAAATACATTTTTTTGTGCTTTTTCCTCAGGTTCCCTTTGATGTCTCCCTCCCTGCTATATTCAGTCTTGAGAGACTTTTTGATCTTGCAAATGGTTGTATCGTGTCAGTAGGAAGCCTTTTCAACTGGGTGGTGTCAATTATCCCCTGAACATCCTATACTGGGAACTCTAAGGGGGCTTCAGTTGTTACTGATCTTTGTTTCTTTATTTGAACTAAATTTCTAAAGTTTTTAATCTCATAAATACCAATATTTTGTTATGCTGGACTTGAGAAGTTTGTTTATTTGACTTGGGAGCTTGCATGTTATATGCTTCGGAGGGTCATCTCAGCAGGGAACTTCATGGCATTGGCTTTGGGATTCTGTGGACCTGGGTCTGGGTAGCAGCTTTGCCACCTGTTTGCTTTGCACCATTAAAGAGTTAGCTTTAGTTCTTAAGCTTTTACATCTTCATCGATAGAATGGGGATATCAGGATCTGTCTCCTAAAATGGCTGTCATGTATTAAAGAAAGTACAGTCGCTTAAGTGCGATGATGAAGTGGGGAACTGTGGAGTGTCATTTGCCTGGTGAACTGGAAGAGCACCAGATGTTTTGACTGTTCATTTAGCATCTAACAATGCCATACACTAACCCTTCCCAAGCTCTGACACATTGATGGATACTCAAGAAAATAAAATAATGGCTAAATAAGCAAAATCATTGTGCAATTTTATGTTTGTACTCAAGATTTAAATTGTACACATGCATAAGGTTCCAATATTTGGGGACAACTGAACTCAAATTTCCCTTAAATAGTGGGAATGAAGCTGTTAGCAAGGAAATTAAAGATAAGAAAAATTGGACATTTGGAACTCCACAATTACTTTGCTAGCTGCAGGGATATGGAGGAGAGCAGAGTTATGAGAGTATCTGTGGTGTATTTGTGAAGGTCCTGACCACTACCTATCTGGAGTGTGTCAAGTTTTGATGCAAAATGATGCTTACTCTAAGATGAACTAGAATGATGACTTGTGGCTGAATCAGTAAATAATAGAACAGTTAGGGGTGGATCAGGAGATGGGAGACAAGTTCCCTACTAGGAGAGAATGGAATGGGAGAGCAAGAGAAAAGAGCAGAGTGAGTGATAAGATCTCACAGAAAAGTCTATGAAAGACAAGAAGACAGACAGGAAACCATGCCACAATAAAAGGAAAAAGACCAGTGAGCTTAGGGGGAAAGGCCCTACCTGATGACCTCTCATGAAATTTGGCTCAAGCAGAGAAGCCATGTAGATGGTGAAGGCTATTCCATGTCCTTTGGTGGAAGATGGGAATTTATGAATGTCTCTACTCCTGTTAGAGAACAGGTTTGCATTTCTCAATAAGGAAGTTTAAAATTACATAAAGATTGGCACCTAAGGGCTAAGAAAAGACAGCATATTAGCTACACATTTAACACATAACATGGCAAGCAAGTAGGGCCATTCACTTCAACCTCTTGTTAATTTCCCACAATGCAGTATGGTCATCTTTCATCTTTCACTATTAAGATTTTACCAGTTAGATAATTTTCCTATAAATAGTAATGAATATACTTTCATATATTTTTTTAAAGGACCACACAGCAATGTCTGGTGCTCCATAGAGGCATATAATATTTGCTGAGTAAATGGCAGATGGAGAGATGCTAGTGGTCCAGGCAAAGTAACACATGTATAAGAAAGAGGGAGTCCTCCTGGAAGGCATCACTCTCCCTGTGGGTGGGGGGGTGGGTGAGATTGGACGGTGGTTGGGGTGCATGGGAGGGAAAGAGAGAGGGAAGGAGGGAGAGAGGGAAGGAGGGAGTGAGAGAAGGCGGGCGGGAGGGAGGGAAGGAGAGAGGGAAGGAAGGAGGGAAGGAAAGAGAACTGGGATCAATATGTAAAATAAGAAAAAAAAAGAAAGAAAGAAAGAAAAGAGGGAATCTGGGCTGGAGAGATGGCTCAGCTGGTCAAGACCAGGCTCACAACCAAAAATACAAGAAAGAGGGAGTTCAAGATGTCACCAAGATCTCCATCACTACTGCCACTACCATGGTTGCCTACCTTTTCTGGACCATTGCCATGCCTAGCATTGTGTTAGTTGTTACTACATATGAATGGTGTTCCTTTGTCCTCACAAAAACTATGACCACAGTGCACATTGTCTTACTGACCCCATGCTATAGAAAAAGAAATGTCTAAAAAGCAATTATGACACTTGCTTGGTGATCAGGGCCATTGACAGTTACAGCCTAGGATTTAAATTCTGCCTGAAGAGTCTGATCTCTAGTACAAATTGGGTAGTTCCTATTCTTGCTCTCAATCCATGGCTCAGGGAAATTTGTAAGTCAAGGGAAAGTGAGACATGGCCAGGCCTCAAGCTAAGACCAAACCACCTAACATCTGCTTTAGGAGTAGGTATCTTTTTAAGTGATCTGTAGACCTGAATGGATGGATGCTATAAGACACATGGAAATGACCAGAGATAATGTTACCCATGCCTGTACACTGACTTCCTAAGATGAAGACAGGTCTCTTCCAACCAGTGCAGCTAACGTAGCATTTCATTTCATTTGAAAAGCTACTCCTCCCCTCTCTGTTGTTTACAGATGCTGTTGTGCTTGGGTGTTGTTTTGCCTGAGAAAAACACTGTCTACAATGTGCCAGACCTTGTAGTCATAGTTTTCCCATCTTAAGCTATCGTTCTAGAAATTCCCTGTACCATCTAAAAGAAGGATAACACTCCCTAGTTAAAGCTGGAACAGTTTATGCTAGGCACCCAGGAAATGTTGAAGTGGGCTGAAGCACAAACAAACAATGTCAAATTGCAATCTTTGCAACTGCTTTCACCTGTTAAACGCCATCTCTAGTACCTGTAAATACTTGCCAGCAGACACCTGTGAGTTCTCCACTTCTTTTAATTATAACAGAGACAGCAGGAAGCAAAGGGGGAAAGACAGACAAATCAGGGGAAGGAGGCTCAGGAAGAGGAGCCAGTGCCTGCAGCTAATGTATATGTAATAGAAGACAAGCTTTCCCCTCCTAGCTGGCTTATTCCTCCAAGGAACTGTGGTATAACTGGTCTACCTGCTGTCCGTTTAGATGCTTAAATACCATTGTATGGTTCACTGCATGTGGGGCACATGCACAAGAGTGTGATGCTGACATGAATGCCTGAGCAACAGAACGTGAAATGTTTCTGACTGAATCACAGAGGTGAATATCAACCTACGGTCACCCCCAAAGTAGGCTGAATTGTTGTAAGTGACCTATCTATAGGTGAGGGGTGGCAAATATTACATCATTTAAAAGCAAGTATAATAACATAGTATTTGTGGACTCATAATACATATAGACTGAGTTTTCAAAGCAAGTTAATGGTTGGCAGCAAATTCCAGCTGTGGTCATCTCTTGGCTGAAAGGAGCTCCAGGGAGAATTCTTAAGAGGTTTTACCTGTAGTTTTAATTTTCTTTCTTAAGCCAAATATTTGTTATGTAAGTCTCTCAGGTTTTTGCAAGCATATGTTTCATAAATTAAAAACAAACACCTCTTTCTTTCCTCATCTTCTTGTTTGGCAAGCTTTGTGCAGCTACTAACTTGCATGCCTAACAACTACTGAATGAGAGCTGTGATTCTGGTCCTCTACACAGCTACAACTCAGTGGCTCACAGATCTGGTTTCATTAATTTTGGATTTTAATGACAACTAAAAATCATTTGAAAGCTCATGTTAAATTGTGTCCACATGCCCACTTTTAGAAAATTGATCTATGAAAATATTAATTTTTAATATAAAGTAGTAGAGCCTTAATAAATGTTTAATTCAATGGAAGCAGAATCCCTACACAGTTCCTATTGGTTATAAGTCCCCTTGTTATGCTTTAACTTATTTGATCTCCCCAAATTAGATCTCTGTGGAACCTCTTCCATGACTGCCTATTGTATAAAATTAGTTCACATGTAAAGTCCATCTACCATTCATACTTTCAATGTTTTAAATATCTATAAAGCAGTTTCTCTTTAACAAAGACTCACTTTGTGTTTTTACCTTCTCTTCAATAATGGCTTGCTTGGTAGTTGCGATTTTGACACTAACATTTCCATGATAACCCATGGTTTTTTTTTTATATCATAAATGCATGCATGATAAAGAGGGAGGCTTTCGTGAGAAAGCTGGGTTAAGAAGCACAGGAGTTTTATTACAAGTACATTTTCAATTGGAACTTTGGGGACAAGACAGAACTAATTGCAATTGCAAATGAATTGCACTTCCTGCCCCTATGCTTCAGATCACCTTTATCTATTTTGTGTTCAGCAGCTCAGAATGAACGGTTCTGGAAGCAGAGCCTGCTCCAATACGTACAGCTTTGAAGGCTCCTTTTGAATCACCCACACTGTGGAAACTCAAGAGAATTCTGAATACTCTAGTATTTGTAGTCTCCTTACTTTCCTAATTCAATTTTCTCCCTCAAGAGTCACAAGAGTTTCTTGGAATGATTTCTCATCATTATAAAATGTAATTCAAAACTAATAGAATTTGTAAAATGTTGAAAGGCAGAAAGAAATAAAAAGTTACCCCAGAAGTCCACCACTGTATAATAACCATGGTTGATATTTAAACATTATTTTACTAATAGCCAAACATAAACAATGTTCAAACTCTGAGCAGATTCAAGATTGGAAGAAAACCTCCATATTCCCTAAGTGTAACATAGATGGGCCTTTTTGGAGCTTATTGGCTGGGAAGATGCTCAAGTTGAGCTGGTGGTTTGGATGAGATGCCATAAAACAATGAAGATATAATTAGGTCCAAAAGAATTGTCCAGGGTTGTTCTCCCTAGAAATAAAGTGGTAATGATGCACAGAAAGAAAAGACAGCAGATCTTTCTTTTATTTTATTTTATATAACCAAGTCCATTAAAATGAAAAACATTTATAGACAATATTTGGGAATTTGGGCGTCGTTCTTTCCAAACTACTTCCTGCTGGTAAGGGGCACTGTCATCGGGGGATTCGAAGAAGATTCAGAAATCAAGACAGCAGATCTTAATTTTGTCCTTTAGAGGCAGGTCATTTAATCTCCCACAGATGCGTTAGTGTCTCCCTGACATTCTTAGCTCATTATTCAAACATGTATTTGCTCATCTGAAATTTGTTTTTTTTTTTTTTTCATTTGATAGTTTTCATTCACTATCTGTGAATTTTGTTACCTAGGCAAATGTCTTCTCACTCTTTTTTTGTAGTGTGGGTTCTAATTGGTCTTAACAATAAACACTCAGAGTCAGCTATCAGGGGGTGAAAGCTGAAGGATCAAAGAAGCAGAGAAGCCAGCCCCTAGAGTTTTTACCTCTACCAATGCACAGACCAAAGCAGCGATCCGGTCCTCCGACTCACAGACTGAATGCTTCCCCAGACTGACTGCACCCTTCTCTACAAATCCCCAGATTGCCCTGAGCTCCTGTTCCCTCCTGCCTTATATTCCTCTCTCTACCCAGTGGTATCACGCCTGCCTCCACCTCCCTAGTCCTGGGATTAAAGGCATGAGATCCCAAGTGCCCGGATCACTTTCGTGTGAGCTTCATTTCTCTTTCAGACAGATTCAATTTTGGGTAGCCCAGGGTGGCCTTGAACTCACAGAGATCCCTCTGCCTCTGTTTCCCAAGTACTGGGATTATGGTATGTGCCACCATTGCCTGGCCTCTGCACTCTGATCTTCAGGTAAGCTTTATTTTGTTATAAGCAAAATACTGCTATACTTTTTTAATTAAAAAATATTTTCAAACACCTACGATATCCTCAGTAACACATTTGATCCAGCAATCCCACTTCTGTAGATTTAACGGAAGGAAACAGAAACCGTTAGAGGGTTCTGCACTCCCATGTTTATTCAATGTCTCAAGACAAGTATCTATCGCCTGATGCAAATAAAAACCCCAAATCACAACTCAATTTAAAAAAGGTGGGGGACCTTGTTACCTATGACTTCATGGATGAAGCTGGAAGACATGATATTAAATGAAATAGGGCAGTCATAGGAAGACAAATACCACAGGGCCTCGTTTACATACAGACTTTGATAGAGCTGAACTCGCTGTAAAAATAGTACTATGGGACATAGTAGTACAATGGGCAGAGGAAGGGTGTTTGGAGACGTGTTGGTGAAAGCATATAAAATTTCCCCTAGATAGGAAGAATAAGTTCAAGCGCATCTGTTGTATGTATCTGCAGTTAACCACAATATATGTAGTGTTAAAAGTGATTGGGTAGATTTTAAATGTTCTCACTACAAAATATGTAAGTGACTATACACATTTATTAACTTGTATTTGGTCATTTCAAAACAGTATCTCATGTGTGATGCAAGGATGGGGAGATATGTCTATACGTCAGAGAGATTTTGTATATGTATGAGAGAGAGAGAGAGAGACTTTTGAATGTGCTAGTTAAAATTTTTTCAAAGCTCACATCTAATGGCCCCAGCTTCTTGGTGCAGATGTGTCTCATACCACATATATGGTCTCTACTACATCTCCTCTAACCTCCATGAAACATACGTGCCCTTGTCATATGCATTTCATTTTATACACACTGATTATCACATCCACTCTCTCTTGATGCTCAGGGAACAAGATAGGCAGAGCCCAGGGGAGTAGGTAAATTTGTGCAGAGGGTTCTCATCAGGGTTAGATATGCATTTCTTTGCTGCAGTTGTATGGTTTTCTATTCTTTATTTTTATTTTGGCATATTACATTATTTTCTACTTTCATTACCTCTTCAGGATGTTTGCTCACCTTTCAAAAAGATGCGTTGTATTTTATTTACATGTGTGTGAACATGTGTGTTCAGGTGGCCATGTGCTGTGTGACAACTTTTCCTGGAGAAACAACATATACATCTATTCACCCCAGATAGGGAACCCACAACAGATCAAAGTGTGAGTAGCACCCAAGTCCGTTTTGGTGAACCAGTGTGTTTTATTGGGGTTACTGACAGCAGCAGAAATGACTCATGGATAGGTGTATCACCAAAGCCCACCCAAGCATGGGTGACAGCTCACAGAAGCTGGGAACCTGGAGCACCCTGCACAGCCTGCAGGCAGCTCAGTGAATTGGAGAGTGTCCTCTCCAAGTGACTGTAGTCTAGATGTCTTCCAGGCAGTTGAGCTGGTTTCTGTTTCTTCAGAGTCTTCTTCACTGCTTAGCCCTGCTTACTCTGGCAGGAAGTAGCCTGGTACATCTGGTCAGTTTCATGGACTTCCTGAAGCTATTTTGAGTTGTTTACCTTAAGGATGTCAACGCAGGACAGAATGTATCTATCTTACAGTAAACTGGCACAGAGCACGGAGTCCAGAAAGGGGTGCTGGATACCTTGGTGCTAGAGTTGCCAGGGCTTCTGAGTCCACTCGTGTCGGTGCTAGGGTCCAAACCCTGGTCCTCTGATAGAGTACCAGACTCTCTTACCTGGGGGCCGTTCCTCCAGCCTCTCTCTCCTCCCTTTGTTTGAGTTGTATCTTCATCTGTTTTAATTGATTTCAGAGATCTCTCAACATCAAGGCTATTAACCCTTTAAAAAGTATTTGGTTGAGTTTTTCCTCAGGGTCTCAACCTCTGTTTATAGCTCCATAGTTATATTTATTTTTCTTTTCTTCCTCCCTCCCTGCCTCTCTCTCTCCCTTCCTGTCTGTTTGTTTGTTTGTTTGTTTGTTTGGTTGGTTGGTTGGTCCAGGTTTTTTTGTTTTGTTTTGTTGAGACAGGGTTTCTCTGTGTAGCCCTGGCTGTTCTGGAACTCATTTTGTAGAGCAGGCTGGCACTAACTCACAGAGAGCCACCTGCCTCTGCCTCCCAAGTGCTGGAATTAAAGGTGTGAGCCACCAATGCCCAGCTAGATCCACGTTTCTTATTTTTAACACAATGGCAGTAGAATCCAGGCCATTTTGGTAATTCATGTTCAGACTTGTTGAAAGGGGACATAAAGGATCTTAGAAGTGTGGATTCAGTTCAAGGATAAGATTAATTTAGATCAGATTAAGAAAATGAGGCATATAATCTAATAGGAGAAGGGAAGTAATGTGAGCTGGGTGAGCCGGGAACTCAATGCTTTATTGACCGACTGACTGATGATGTCATTTGCTTGGCCTTCACTAAGGGTTGGTACAGGTCAGGCCGGAGGTGATCACATGGCTTGCGTTAACAGGCACGTACACATCACATGCAAGATGGATGGCATTGTGACGGGGAAATGGGCAATACCCTTAGAGCACACAGCATGACTGAATCCCAGTCATGGTCCCCAAAAGGATGTCCTGTGAGTCCTCACAAGATCATTCCTTAAATAAATGAATAAATAAATAAATACATCTTTAACCATAGCCTGCAGCAAAATGGGGCACCTTTCTGTGCTCAGTTCAGAGGGTTCAGACTCATTATTCTACAGGATTTATGCATTTTAATTTTGTAAAATAATAATCAGCTTCTGGTTAGAGTTTGCAACAGGAGGCACGCAGCAAGGGAGGGCTGTTGAGGGAAGGGACAGGTTTTCATCGATTCTAAAAGAAGCTCCATTTCCTATGAGGAAAAACACTTCAATGTGACCTTTGACTGAGAGCAGCTTCACTGGTTAGAGTAAGTTTCAAATGTTTTGGGGGTTGGCCAGGATTAGCACATGGGGTGACTATTTTGCAAGACTTCAAAGGCCAGTGTTTTGAGCTGCTCAGTGTGAGATTAATCTTGACCCTGGATTCTGGATGAGCCCTGCAGCAATTTAGGTATCCCCAAACCCCAGTTTCTGCTTGAGGGGCCTAGGGTCAAAGTCTGAGGCAGAGGAAGATGGTTCTGGAGATGCAGACTAGGAATGGAGATGCTCTTCTAGCCCACTTCTCGCTTAGGGCTTCTGATTGGAGGAAAGTAACTCTTCTGGCATGAAAATATTTGTATTTGATCTGGTGTTAATAGGATAACAAATACACATGTCTAATAGAACCACAGATGGGCCCTCCCATTCAATTCTCAATCGGTGTTCATATTCACTCTGAGCTGTTGGCGTCAAGAAGCTGGCATGTGGCTGGAGAGAGGGCACGATGGTTAAGGGCGCTGGCTGCAGGAGAAACCGTGTTTGATTCCCAGCGCCCATTGTCAAGTGGCTCATAGCCTGAAGTCCAGTTCCAGAGGATCTCGTGCCTTCTTCTGCCCTCTTCTGGTGTCTTTAGGTGCCCACATTCATACAAACATTCACACACACAAAACTACCGTATTTTTAAAAGTGCTTTTTAAAGAAATAAGCAGCCTAGACTTGATCAGCAGCTTGGTATAGTGGATAAGAGCCCGGCTCTGACACCAGATGGTTGGGATTAGAGTTGCAGATTCCCTGTTTATCACATGGATGAGTGGGGTGTGTGTGTGTGTGTGTGTGTGTGTGTGTGTGTGTGTGTGTGTGTGTATACACAATTGGATAGGTGTTATGATATGCAGCTCCAGGGACCTTGGTGGATCCCATGGTGGATGAGAGACAAATATACCAGGCAGAATTCACATGGGAAGTTTTACTGGGGGAAGGGAAGGGACCACAGGGAGAGAGGGACCTTTTGCAGCTTCATACAGTCAGAGTACTGCTTGACATGCACACAGCTGTGACCCACTCGGCCAGGTCCCCAAGGGGTAGGGCCAAGGGTCGCCTGGATGCTAACAATAGGCATACATGTGGAGGCCAGAGGTAGGCAATAGGTTTCTTCCTCCGTTGCTTTCCAGCTTGTATTTTGAAATGGTTCCTCACTGAACCTTGGTCAGGGAGTTTCAAGGCTCTGCCTTTCTCTGCTTGCCTAGCACTTGGGTAACAGCCATCTAGGTTTTAAATGCGTGTTGGGGATCTGAAGTTGGGTTGTATAGCAAGCACTTGAACAGCTGAGTCTGCTTTCTGACTGTTGGGCAAGTTTTTGTTGGTTTGTTTGTTAACTTCTCTGTCACCTGCCAAGTGTCCAAGCGTGGGACAAAACACCTAGAACAGCCATGTCTGGCACATTGGATGCTCAGCAGCAGTTATCTCTGACTCTTCCCATGCACCTTTCAGGGATGCCTAGTTCTGCCAAGAAAGAGCAAAGGGTTTGGGTTTTCTGTTTGTTTGTTTTGTTTTTTCAATGTTAAGAGTCCAGTTCTGCTAATAGCAGAGTGGATTTTATAGAATGCCCATCTGCCAGTAACACCTCTGAACTCTGGACCATAAAACAGTGCAAGCAAACATAAAACAAAAATTAAAATAATTGTTTGAAGCCACCGAGGGGAATGACTGAAAATAGGCATAGCCTGGAGGAATCATGATTCTTGAAATCCGGGAACAAACTAAGTGAGATACACTTTTACCAGAGCTCCCTCTAAGGGTCCCCTCCTTGTCCCATGATGTGGCTGTGTGCTCTAATGATGGGGGCGGATTCAGAGCAATGCACCATTAAGCAATTCCATCGTGACTCAGCGTTATAGGGCATATTTACACAAGCCTGGATGTTGCATCGTCCCATGTGTGTAGGACATATAATTTGATGTGCTTTCCTGTCACGTAACCAGCAGTGCAATGGGTATGTATGTCTACACAATTTCCTCATTAACACAGCAGTGATGCAGAGTATCATCCGGGTTAGAATGGCTCCTGGATCACTAAGCGATAGGAACTTCTTGGCTCCATCATGACATTATGGGGTTGTTGTGGTGTATGTGAAATATGATTGAACAGAGCATCATTGCATGGAATATGACTGTACAAAGGGAAGCGAATCAGGAAGAGTACAGAAGTGGCTGCACTGAGGGTTCAGACCTGTCTGAGCCGAAAGAGCTCCCCCCCCCTCACCACAAAGGAGCCAGCCTGGAATCACCCAATCGGTTCACAAATTGTCCTCCGATTGTTGCTTGTCTACCACAATGCACATCACCTGCTGAGACCACAGAGAACCCAGTGATAGGTGACAGCTGCAAGGGTCAGGCAGAGATTTCAGCAGATGCTGAAAGGAAACGTCTAGAAAAATCAAAGCTTTCAATTCAAGTCTAGGCAAATGAAAGGAACTACTGAATTTCTTGTGCTTTTCATTGATGCCTAGGGGCTAGGCCTGTAAATGAGAACCATGGACAATGCAAAAGGAAGCCAACACCATCACATCTCTCCCAGAGGGACATGATTTGACAGTGTTTAACTGTGTGCTCAGACCAAACCCAAACACTGTTCACAGGACAGCAGTGTGCTCCTGAAGCCCAATACTCCTATTGTACAATAGGAAATTAAAGCAACAACAACAACAACAACAACACTGTGTGTAGATGCAAGAAGGAAAGTATGACCTACAGCCCGAGGGGAAAAGGCGAACAGCCCCCTGACTTCCCTGGACAGCAGAATTAGAATATAAAGACCTGAAAAATCACAACGATGCATGTGAAAAATCTATTGGGAAAGATTGACATTGGTGTAAAAATGCTGAGTTTTATCAGGAGAGATTTGGAAATGAAAAAGAATACAATAATGCAAATCTAGGGAATGACAATTTCACCAGGAAAGTTAGAAACCATTGAATGAACTTAAAAAAAGCAAGCTAGGCACTATGGGAAATGGGGGAGGGGGCAGTGCACTTGAAACAGACCAAGATGAATCATCTACTAGAAGAAAGAGACGAAAAATTATTCTTAAAAATTGTAAGCAATGGCAACCTATTAACCATATTGAGTGTTCTTTGGTTTGTGTGTGTACATATGTGTGCAAGTTCACACATGTGCATGTGTGTAACGCAAAGGTCAACTTCAAGTGCCATTCTTTAGGAGTCATCTACACAGGGTTAAAGGCCCCATGGACCTGCCTATCTGTGCATCTCCACTGGTAGGATTATGAGCATGGACCATCACATCATGTACCAGCACAGCTCATGTACCACCATATCTCATGTACCAGCACATCCCATGAACTAGCACATCCCATGAACCATCTCATCTCATTGTTCTACATGAGTTGTGAGGGCCCTCATGCTTGTGTGGTGAGTACTTTACTGGCTGAGCTCTCTTTGTAGCCCAAAGGTGTTCTAGAGTACATGAAATTGAAGTCCTATAAAGAAGGAATGGAAGACAAAATCAATTTAAAAGACGACATCACCTCAGAAAGGCAAATACTGAGTGCTTCCTTTCATGCAGAATCTAGGCTTAAAAGGATAGAAAGGAGGTATTATTTGGACAGAGGAAGGGACCACTGGGAACTGACAAAAAGAACAAGAAAGTAACAGTTGTGAATTATCAAGCTGCACTATATACATATAAAAATACATAATGATACCCATTTCCTAAAATATGCAGCAATAACCACAAATTATAAACAGCAATGGCAAAACCCTTTTCTAAGATGGTTTAAAACATTAAACATGCTCAGATTCAGGAATTCTAAATGAACTCCACAGAAGGACAAAAAAGAGAATCAAACACATGTATTCCATAGTCGAGCTTCTGAAAGCAAGGTAAAATATCTAGACCCCAAAGAAAGGACACATTACAAAATGCCAGGAAAAGGGACGACAAGAATGAAGCCTGGCTTCTCATCAGAAACATCCGGGGCTAAATAATGATGGCAAATATCTGTAAAGCACAGGTAAAAACACTTGCTGCCCAAGCATGATGACCCAAGTTCAATCCCTTGGACCCATGTAAAGGTGAAAGAGAGGACAAGTTTCACAAAGTTGTCATGTGCCCTTGCTTATGCCCACACACACACACACACACACACACACACACACACACACACACACACACACAAACAGTTTTACAAGAAACCGAGAAGTCAGCTGAGTAGTGTAGATGACTCACACCGGATTTATATTCAAGAATGTCACTAATTAGCTATGAAAATAGGCCAATGCTTTTTGATGAGAAGCACAATTGTAATAAGTATGGTGACTTATGCCAGGACTTGGGGGTCTGAAGGAAGAGTGTTGTTGTGAGTTTAAGGATAGCCTAGGATACATGCTACATTCCAGACCTGCCTGAGATACAGCCTTTCTAAACAAAACAAAATAAAAAAGTAGATATTGTTGAAAGCAGACAGAATGAAAACAATAGAGTGGAGAGATGGAACCCAATCAGACACAAGCCTAAGAAAGTTGCTGTGGATATATTAATAATAATTCAGGTTTCATTTATTTTCACTTATTTTTACTTGTGTCTATGTGTAAGTTTGTATGTGTGTGAATAACTCTGCATGTGCACAGAAGAGGGCATGAAGAATTCTTCTCTGTCACCCTCTGCTTGCTAACCTTTGAGTCAGGGTTTCTCCCTGAATCTGCAGCTCATGTTTTCTCAGCTATGTTGGAAGACAAAATCCTAGAGATCCTCAGAGCTGGGATGATACATGTATGTGGGATACTTGGCTTGTTGCAGTGGTGCTGGGATCCAAAATCTGGTCCTCATGATTGCACAGCAACTATTCTTAAACGCTTAGTCTTAGCTTGTGCACCACATTTACACCACTGCAATGGGTTGGCTTCCCAATTTTCTTCTGTGTTTATAAAAAAATAAATCTGCATGAGTGTTTAGACCTTTATATTTTATTTATGGTGTCCATTTTTTTTTTTGAGCACTACTCTACTCTAGACACAGTGCTGGACCCTGAAAAGTCAAAGATCTACAAGTATGTTGTAGCCTGGCATGCAAGATGTTCTTAACGTATGAGGGACAACTGGTACCCACATTTACAATTTGCAGTCTAACCTTGGAGACAACAGGATGAAATCTGAACAGAATGTTGAAGGAAAATATCACAAAGGAGTTGATGAAGTGACTCCATTAGGAAAAGAAAACAGAGAAAAGAGAGAAAGAAAATGCAAACAAGAATCCCTGGTCCAAAGTCTCCCGAGTTGAGTCACAAGATGATTACTTCCGGAAAGAAATATTGGGAAGATGGATTGGGTAGATGAAATGCCTAATGAGTCCATAAATGAGGAGAATTGCTTCTTACCGTGTATGAGAAGATAATTTTTATCAGATAATGAAATTGTTTTCAGTCTTCGGAATGAAAATGAATCCCTTGCTAATGCAGATCACGCTAATAAAGGGAGCGGGGGAGAATGTCGAAATTACACTTGGCTGGTCGTAGGCAGAAACCAACCTAAATAGTCTAGGAAAAAAAAGAAAGATAATGAAGTAATCAAAATAATTGCTTAATAGGGGACGTGAAAGATCTGCAGTGTTAAATTATAAATGTACATTTTTGAGAAAAATGAGGTGACCTTAAGGAACAGATTAGAAACCCAAACTCATGCCGGGCAGAAGAGATGTCTTTCATTAGCAGAGCTAGAGATTAATTAAATCTGGGCAAGCTCTTTGAAGTCCGCAAGTACGAGTCACATTAGAACACAATGCGACTGGTGTATTGGTATCATAATTAATGATTAAAATAGGGCTCTTTGTTGAATGCATTCTGGCATAGTTGATGTGACAGATGTGAAATGAAGACGACAAAAATGTGTTTCTTAAAATCCAAACTGACTGTAGGACTTTAGTAGCATCTGCTGACAAAAGTGTGTGTGTGTGTGTGTGTGTGTGTGTGTGTGTGTATGTGTGTGCTTGTGTCTGTCCTGTGTGTGTGTGCCTGTCTGTGTATGTGTATCTGTGTGTGTCTGTGCCTGTGTGTGAGAGATCTGGGTGTGTGTGAGTGTGTGTGCACTCGTGCGTGCTGCAGAGTGGTTTATCTTAATGGGCAAATACTTATTCCTTCCGTCTCTGAGGTTGCCTAGAGACCCATCTTCAGCACAATGAGGACGAGGTGCCCCTTTACTAACCTAAGGTGCTTGGTGGGGGAAGAGGGAGGGGAGGGTTTATCGATTACTTTCCCTTATCTCTGAATCTTTTGTTTCAGATGAATGGTTTTCAAGATTGGTATCAGAGAAAGGTTGAAATTACAAAGCCTCAGACATTTCTTAATGCTGCTCAAGGGTGAAGTTTTAGAGAATATGGCCCCGTGAAGACAGCATGTAGTGCATAGGTAAATGGAAGCCCTGAGCAGGCAGGAGGTAGCATGGCGGTCCATGTGGGTTTTACAGGACCAGGTGAAGGGAAAAAATGGGAGAAGGAAGAGCTTAGAGAAGGAAAGGGTAAGAAGCAATAAGATGTATAAGGTCCCTTTCTCCAGAATACATGTCTTGTGTTTGGCACAGGCATAAAGGGGGAGCAAGGAGAAGGGACTGTTTGGCATCATGATAAGGCCATGATGAGGCAGGGCAGAGCCCGAGTGAGGGAGAAGATGCATAAATGGAAGCGGTACAGGACCCCTGGACCACTGAGTCCACAGCACGTGCTAGCTAAGACACTGGCCTGTGAAAGCCCAACAGAGATGTAAGTGGCACGAACTTTTGTTCTATGGAAGGGATTACATCTGTTCACTGTTTAATAATGGTATAACTCATAGAATATTGCATCCTGAAATGGGTGTTTTGCTTTGTTTTTTAATTTGAGCTTGGCTGTTATTTTGTGGCATGAATGTTTCTAATTTGAGTTTGGTTCCTGCGGCATAAACCAGACCATTTAGAAATGATGCTCTCTCAATTCAGATTTTAAAGGGATCTGAATCCTGTTGGCCACATGTCTCATTTTGTCTTTACACAAAACACAGCTTCAAGATTCTATCCAGAAAGTCCTTGTAGAAAATAGGTGCAGTTTCATGTATAATTTTCAAATGTGTTTTCTCAATGCAGTAAAATGTTATCTTCGAACAACTTGGATAGAAAGTTTCAAAGCGATTTCATTGATGTGTTTTATTTTTTCTCATTAAATCCTCCAAAAGGCATTGTGTATAACAGTCTTACTACAGAGCCCTTTGAACAAACTCCCTTGGCAATCCCTCCCATACCATAGATATATTCTTGCCAGGACACTCACTGTCTTCTTGTCATTTTGAATATATGAATAAATCCCACCCCAGAAGTTGAGGTTCATCCTCAATTATTACAAGAGCCAGCCCAGGATACATGACATTTTTCAACCTTTCATCCAATTCAAAATTTCTTTTCCCTCTGTGCCAAAGAAGCCCTGTGGCTTGCAGTGAGAAGAAAGCCAAACTTACTTTCTCAATTCTTCGCATCCTTTCATCTTGCTACTTCTAGATGTTTCTGATACTTGGTGTTTGTGGACCCTGGCAGAAGGCTGATGAGGTAAGGGTAAATGTCACGTATGATTTCTGTTCCTGTAAGTTGTCTGTGCCCCTAAATGTGGATTCCTCAGGTAACTCTTATACCTAGCTGACACCACACTCCCAGGCACCAACCAATGGGTAAAAAGAATCAGAGAGCTAGGGGTGAATAGATACTACGTGATTTGCTGAAGTACCCTCTGGTCAGTCACCCTGGGAAGTCTGAGGTAACTAATGTGCTGTAAAAAAGAAACATATCTCTTCAGGGGTCATTGTGAAGCAATGGTGGTCAGTTCTATAGCACATTTAATGTTCTTCTTGTTTCATTCCATTTTTTTTTCACAGTTTCTTGCTTTCACATGCCTGCCCTCTCCAGAAATAATCGGCATTGATCTCTTTCTTTATACTCTGTTGTCTAGGCAACCCAGCTTAAGACAACTTTTAAACTAAAACTGTGTACTAAAGTAAGAAATAGCCTGACGAAGATGGAAGTTAATAATCTAAATTCCAGGAATTATATTATTTGGAGGTCTCAAGGCAAATTGGAGTGCGTCTTATTTCTTACCTAAGTCTGGAGTATTTTAAGAGATTGCCACAACTGTGTGTCTTATGTATGTAACAGACATTTACCTTTCACAGCTGAGGAGACTGGGATGTTCAAGGTCAAGGTGCTAGGAAATTTGGCATCTGGCAAAGGACTGTACCCTGTTTCATGGATGGTAACTTTGACTTCTGTCCTTAGACCTAGAAGGAACTGTCTTCCCCTTTGGGGCTTCTTCTAGATGCTTTTCTAAAGACACTGATTCTGGTTACATGGACTCTGTCCTCCTCATCACCCAATCAGTCCCCACTCTCTGGTCCTATCACCTTTGAGGGCAGGATTTCAACATGCGTAATTTGGAAGGGCCTGGGCATCCTGTCCCTTGGTTGCACTGGATTTTTCAAGAAATCTGTGGGTTAAAGAGCAGCTGTCATGATGGTGCATGGGTTGTGTTTTTACAGGGGCAGATGGAGAGTTCCATCTGCTCATACGTTATGGAATGGGCTATGAGAGGGAGGCTGGGCTATTACAGAAGGGTTCAGAATGGGGTGCTGAAGGAGATTTGCTTTCAGATCACTCACTGCACTATGGAGGCTGAGCTGAAAGTTAACCGGGAAGGTGGAGTCACCTTTGCATTGTGACCTTCCTGTGGGTTTGTAGTATAAAATACAAGTAGTCTCTCATACATTAGCGATGTCCTTTTTAATAAAGCACTGTAATCATACTGTTTTCTACCCACTCATTTATACTAATTCTTTCTGAAATTACAATGGACAAGGTTTAAGCAGCAGAGTTGGAGGCTAGTGCTGGATTAGTAGGTAGTGCTGGATTAGTAGGTAATAACTGCAGAAAAGGTGTTTTGGACTAAGCATTTACCCCTAGAGGCTAGAAGTCAAGATGAGTCGGCGAGGATGAAGTTCTGTGCTGCCAAACTCTACCCACACTGGTTCTTTGACCTGTCAAGGAATTGAAACCTTGAGTTGGGAAGAAATATTTTCCCCCTATTCCCAGTGGGCAGAGCTATGGCATCCCTATGTTTTGATATGGATGCAAAGGCAACGGTGGGATTTGAGCCAGTCAATCACGTTTCTCCTCTTTGTCTCTGGCTGTGCCTTGTAAGGGAAGTAACTTTGAAATGACCAGTTAACTTTTTTCCTTTGCTTCTGGTTTCGTCCCTGCTTCTTTCTGTCTTTAAAACCCAGCTCCCCTCCTTCTGTCTGAAATCTTATTTTATTTTATTGACTGGTTCTAACTGAGACTTAAAAAAAAAACAAACTTCAAAATGTTGGAATTTTTTGTTTGTTTTTTGACAGGCATTGATAAATAATTAAAGAGAATTTGTTAGAAATATATCTGTGTGGAGCATTTAGAAAAAAATGGCCTAAAAATTGGAAGTAGACAAAATGAACAACCCAACGTTCTTCCATTTTTCAGCTTGGTGCTGGGTGGTATCATCTCAAGCCTTCTTACGATATTTTACTTCTTTACTCAAGAATTTTGTCTGAGATCCTATATGTGTATATGTAGTTGACATGTAAATTCAATATTTACTGATAAAAAATCATATAAAGACTTACTTTAAAATAGTTCTTTGCCATGTATATAATTGTACCATTTATTGAAAATGAAAGCATTTGCATACTAGTAAGATGAATGTTCTTATTTATTTTTATATAAAATATTAAATTTTAGCTAAAAGATGGGGTGTGGAGCATTTTCAATGTTTTTCAGAGTTGGTTTAAGTATTGATTTTATAATCGTGAATACTGAGAATGTTTCTTGCCATATACGTATGGTACAGATAGCAGAAACATATTTAGGCTCATTTCTGACATTGCTGGAAATTCTATCCTTTATCTCAAACAAAAATTTATTTAATAATTCTTTTCTCCATGAAGCTCAAGTCAGCTCTCAAACAACCATTTTAAAAACCACCATCCAGGCTAAAATAAGAAACACCAATGACAGTTTATGCTGAAGAGGATGTGGAGAAAGGGGAACACTCCTCCACTGTTGCTGGGAGAGCAAACTCATACAGCCACTTTGGAAATCAGTATGGCAGTTTCCTCAGGAAAATGGGAATCATTCTGCCACAAGATCCAGCGATTCCACTCTTAGGCATACACCCAAAAGATGCACATTCATACATTTGTTCAGCTATGTTCATAGCGACATTATTTGTAACAACCAGAACCTGAAAGCAGCCTAAATGCCCCCCAACTGAAGAATGGATGGAGAAAATGTGGTTCATTTACACAATGGAGTATTACTCATCGGGGGAAAAAAAAACAAAAACAACAACAAAAAAAAAAAAAAAAAAAAAAAAAAACAAACCAAAACAAAACAAAACAAAAAAAAAAACAATGAAATCTTGAAATTCTCAGGAAAATGGATGGAACTAGAAGAAACCATCCTGAGTGAGGTAATCCAGTCACAAAAAGACAAACACTACTTATGTACTCATAGATGGCTTTTAGACATTGAGCAACCGATAATCCATACCACCAGAAAAGGCTTGGAAACAAGGAGGACTCTAAGAAAGACATACATGGCCCCCTGGAGAAGGGGAAAGGGACAAGCTCTCCCAAGCAAATTGAGAACATAGGAGGAGGGGAGAGGGAGTTAGGAGACAGAGAAGGGGAGAAGAGGAGGCGGGAGGTGGGCATGAGGGAGCAGGAAGATTGAGTCAGGGAAAGAATAGCAGAGAGAAAGAAAAGATATACCATAATAGAGGGAGACATTATAGATTTTAAGAGAAATCTGGCACTAGGGAAATGTCCAGAGATCTACAAGAATGACCCCAACTAACAATCTAGCAATAGTGGAGAGGCTACCTTAAATGCTCTTCCACGGTAATGAGACTGATAACTACCTTATATGCCACCCTAGAGCCTTCATGCAGTAACTGATGGAAACAGAAGCAGAAACCCACAACTAAACACTGGGCTGAACTCCTGGAATCCAATTGCAGAGAGGGAGGAGTGATGAGCAAAGGGGTCAGGACCAGGCTGGAGAAACCCACAGAAACTGCTGACCTGAACAAGGGGGAGCTCATGGACTCCAGTCTGATAGCTGGGAAATCAGCATAGGGCTGACCCAGAGTCCTTGAATGTGGTGATAGTTAGGAGGACTGGGCAGTCTATGAGGCCTCTGGTAGTGGATCAGTATTTATCCCTAGTGTACAAATGGACTTTGGGAGCCCATTCCACATACAGGGATTCTCCCTCAGCCTAGACACATGCCGGAGGGCCTAGGTCTTGCTCCAAATGATATGACAGACTTTGAAGACTCCCCATGGAAGGCCTCATCCTCCCTGGGGAGCAGAAAGGGGATGGGATGAGGGTTGGTCGGGGAAACAGGGGAGGATGGGAGGGTGAGGGGACTGGGATTGCCATGTAAAACAAGCTTGTTTAAAATTTAAATAAAATATATCAAAAAAGAAAATAAATAAAAGCAAGTTACTGTTATGGAATATAAAAAAATCCATTCTAACACAATAGAATTCAAGGATACACTAATTTTATACTTATGTGCTGGAGGTTGGGGGAGAAAATATTAAGTCTTTGTTTTCTGTAGTAAAAGCTTTATGTTTCTTTAAGAGCAGAGTCTGTGCTTTGCATTCAGGACCAAGATTGCAGTGATGCTGTGTAATAGCACATGAGCAAACCCTGGCAGAAAGGCTGCTGGTCCTGCACGTCTGATTTGGAGTTAACTGTTGTTTGTTGAAAATCTGGAACCTTTTACCATTGCCTAACGGTAAAAGTGGCTCACACAATCTGTGACTTGACTCCAAATGGGGTTGTGACCCACATTTCCAGAAGCTCAGGTCTAACTTGAGGGTGTTAGGGTCAGAGTGCTCTGGAAAAAATAGAGCACATAGCGTTCGTGTGGGGATGGCGGATGAGAACCAGCTAGCTCATCCAGCAGTGACACTCACACTCTGCTCAGGCAGGGACAGTGTCACAGGCAGTCTGGTGGCAGAGTCCCTTCTTCTGAGGACCCTAGTCTTCTCTCCCCACCCACCCCATTTACATATATGTGTAGGTGTGCATGCACATGTATGTGGGCCCTATGGTTTATGTGATGAGTCTTCTCCAGTTACTGTCCACATTATTCACTGAGGCAGCCTCTCAGTTTAACCCTGTATGACAGCCAGCATGCCTCTTGGCTCCTTTGTCAGGCTTTGGAGCCTGGATGGAATTACAGGCGGCCTGTCATGCCAACTTGGCATTTTCTCAGGTTCTCAGGATCCAAATTCTGGCCCTCAAGCTTGCAGCAAGTGCTAAGCCACCGAGCCATCGCCTCACCTCTTCAGCCTTCTCTGGAGGCTGTCAGCTGATTGCACAAGGTCAACCTACATCAGGGTAATCAGCATTATTTAGAAGCTCCGGATATAAAGGCTAATCTTAAAAAACAAACAAACAATCAAAAAAACAGACCAACCAAAAAACACCATACACACTGGTGTTGGAACTTCTGCCTTGGCACCAACATAAGGACTCACTGAGGAGCAAAATGGGCTCAGAGGGAAGAACTTAAAGCCAGAAGGGATGCAGAAACCATAAAGGAATCCAGCACCTATATGCAGTATCTCCATATGAGACCAGTAACTCTCACGTGGGCCTCATGCTGAAAGCAATGGCTTCAACTTCCCGTATCACATCTGACTTTCTAACCTGTACCTGGCAGGGTATGAAAAGGAAATAAAACATTCCTTATCAATCAAACCTAGTTAAGGAGCTGGAGAGATGGCTCAGTAGTTAGGAGGGCTTGTTGTTCTCTTAGACGACCTGAGTTTGGTTCCATGTTTGATGGCTCATACTTGCCTGTAACTCCAGCTCTAGGGGAACAAGTGCTTTTTTTCTGGCATCTCTGGGTACCTACATACATGCAGCACATGCACACACATGTATATAAATAAAAAAATAAATCTTCTAAAAATCCTAGTAAAAAATAGTCTATATCCCTGTACAATAACTAGAAACCTGCAATATGAGGATCTTAAGAAGCTCCAATCACCCCCCTCTTGAATGTCTACTTTCACAAATAATGTCTACTTTCACAGATTCATTTGCTGCTGTTTATTTTGTCTGGCTCTGAATTCTCTGTGTGAAGGTGACAGGAAATTGGAAAGTGCTCAGCCCCTCTCATTGTCCTCAAGTTCTCTGCACCCTACATTCACCTGGAATGGTGCCATGGTCTATCCAAGTGGAAATACAATATAATTATCACTCTATGCCCTCTGATCCCCTGGAGACCTTTGCTGGGCATTGTGTTTACTGTTGATGAAGTTTTATTTGGTCTCTCTAGAAGTTAGAATGTAAAACCTATTAGTAATTCAGATTGCTTGGTTCCATTGTACACAAATACATTTTATCCTCAAAGGGTGTTTAAATGCTGAGACATGACGCAGATTTTGTCATTTGTCACCTCTTTTGAAGATAACCAGTTTTGTATCTAATTTACAATGTTATTAATTTTTTGCATGTATTTGCAGTGTGTGTGTATGTGTGTATGTGTGTGCGAGTGTGCGTGTGTGTGCGAGTGTGCGAGTGTGCGAGTGTGCGTGTGCGTGTGCGTGTGCGCGTGTGTGTGTGTGTGTGTGTGTGTGTGTGTGAGGACAGAGGACAATTACAGGGGTTGATTCTCTTCTTGCAGCGTGGGCACCGGGGATTGAACTCACCTTCAGACCTGGCAGCAGTTTGGGACCACTGAGCCAGTTCCCCAGCCCATACTGATCTCACTCTAAGACGTGAAATGCTGTTGGAACGCTTTGCTGTCTTACAGCTTCCCTCTAGTGAGTTGAATAGCAAGTCTTGACTTGCGTTCATTCCAGACTTTAAAAGTACTATTGATGGGAGATGCCATTATGTATATATGTTTCTCATACTGGTTAATAATGAAGCACTGTTGGCCAATAGGAAAGGAAGATAGGCGGGACTAGGAGACAAGGAGGAAAGAGGAAATAGTAAGGAGGAGCCAAGATGGAGAGTCTGGAGAGAGCTGGACGCCAGCCACCTCCCCGGTAAGAGGCCATGTGAAAATACATAGATCAGCAGAAATGGGTTAATAATTAAGACAGAGCTAGCCGATTAGAAACTAGCACCTGGCCAACAGCATCATATCAAATACAGAGTCTCTGTGTGTTATTTGGGGCTGGCTTGGCGGCGGGACAAGACCAGGCGGCGGGCAGAAAAACCCGTACTCCTTATAAATTATGCTTTTAAATTTTGAAAATTATGCTTTGAGAGTGAATTAATGCATACTATGCAATACTAGATTCTCCGATATTATAAAATAAGTGGAAATTAAGAGATAGTGCCATCTCAGGCTATTCACTGTTCCTAGCTGACATGGCTGTTAGGTTCAAGACATGCACAACAGCTCTCCAAACATCTCATCCTCTCACTCAAATCTCTTCTTTGAGGACTCCTGTTAGATAAGCTTTGGATTCATCCTTGTATGCATTCTGCTTCTTAATGCTTCTCATGTTATGTGCCCCTCTCCCTAAGAATGTCTGGACAATGCCTTCAGTCTGGTAATACTCTTTTAAACTCTACCAAACCTCTTTAACCTATCCCCTGAGCCTTTAATTTCAATTTATTTGTAGAATTTGTTCGCTTTTTATTGAGTCTGCCTGTTCTTCTGTTGCTTTATGACTGTTATTATTTCATTTTAATTATGCTGCTATTATAAATATAGTTGTTATCTTCTCTCTGAGACATTTTTTCTAGTACATGCTGTTCCTGATGTAATGATCCTGATGTTTGTTGTATCTGATCATTTTGTCCTCTAATGGATTCTACTTTTCCATATTCCAAATATCATTTGTATCTGAGTTCAGCGGGACAAATGTGGACTGAGACAAGACAGATTACCGAGACCTATGAACCTTCTTCTATGCAGAGGCAATAGCCAGAGTATAGTCTTTTCAAGTATTGTGTCTACAGCAGGAAGTCATCTTGCCTAGCTTTCAGGATGGCTCCACAAAAATACTTCAGCTTTTCCATCTTTTAGTAAAAGGTGAAACTTGTCACTTGTCACTTCAGCAAATTCTTAACTGATATCTTCACAGAGTCACCCTCCCCTTTCAGCAAGTAAGAGAAGAGAACCTGATTCCACAGACAAAACCAGCTGCTGATTAGCTGTGTGACTCTGATTGTTCCTTTTGGAACTTCAGTGAGTCCATCAAAACCGATTTCAAATTCCTGACTCATGGAAGCTATGAAAGATAAATGTTTATTATTGTGTTAGACCATTAAGCCATGGCATTTTGGAGTCATTTGTCACACAGAAATATGTAACTAATATTTTACCACATAACCGTGGTCATAGTATAATACCTACTATTTCATAGGTACTTTGTGAAAACTAATAGGATATAAAAATAATGGTAACATTTTAAAATGGAATCACTTTTGAAATATTTCCCTTACTCTCTTCTATTCATTCTTCAAGAGTCTTATTGTGAAAATTGGTTTTAGTTTTTTTGTTTGTATATTTGTTTGGTTTTTGTTTTATTTGGAAGGGGGGTTGGTTTTTTTGTCTTTTGTTTTTGTTGTTGTTGTTTTTGTAGATAGGGTTTCTCTGTGTGGCTTTGGAGCCTGTCCTGGAACTCACTCTGTAGACCAGGCTGGCCTTGAACTCATAGAGATCCACCTGCCTCTGCCTCCCAATTACTGGGATTAAAGTTATGCACCACCACTGCCTGGCTTAGCGTGAAATATGTATTACAATTAAAATCGGAGGAAAATTTAAACTGCCCAGACTGCACATGTACCCTTGGGTGCCTCCATGCTATCCAGCTCTTCTCACAACATGGTGAAGGTCTTATACCAATGGGTCTTAACCCTTTAATACAGTTTCTCTTGTTGTGGTGACTCCCAGCCATACAATTATTTTCATTGTTATGTCATCACTGTAATTTGCTACAGTTATGAACCATGATGAATATCTTATATGCAGATGGCTCCGTGACCTCTATGAAAGAGCCGCTTGACCCTCCAAGGGCTTATGACCCAAATGTTGAGAACTGCTGGTTTCCAACATGGAGGACGGAGCTTCATTATACCTGAACTGTGATCCTAAGTTTATTGTTGTGGCTTCGTTGTCTCCCAGAGCTCATGTGTTGATAACTAATTCTCCAAAGTCACCCTTGAATAGTATTTGAAGACAGAAACCTTGGGAAGTAATTACATCATGGCTCTGCCTTCATGAGTAGTTTGAGTTGAGTATTAATGGGCTATACCAAGATTGTTGTTTTACTTTTAATATCAGCGATCTCTCTCTGGCTCATTTACTATGTCTTACCAAGAGATGTTTGTGCTGTCATGATGCATCCAAAAGGTTCTTTCTGGATGTTCTGCAAGATACCTGAACCATACACTTCCAATCCTCTAGAACTAGGAAGTTAAATATGACTCTACCACCTAAAAATTACTATATCTATTATTCAATCTTTAACAACAGCCAACAAACAAACAAAAAAGCCAACAGAGCAAGACACCTCCTTCCTTACTCTACAGCATTCTTATCATAACATTTTAAGTAATGGAGACCTTGTTCTTCCTGAAATATGCTGAGTAAGACCAAGAAGTGTCTGGCTTGGTTGGCTGAGTATTATATTTAGCCCTTATTACGATTATGTGGTAGAGACTGCCAATAGATCCTGGCCATTGGGTAAGATAATCATGCACATAATTGTGCTTTGTAGGGGATTATGATTTATTATAGTCCTACTTTGAGCTCTCTGTTTCTAGTTTCTTTAGTTGAACCATTTGTTCATTGGCTAGTTCACTCATTCATTCAATGCATGTTTATGAAGTATCTTCTGTGTGCTAGCTCTGACATAGTGCATGCTGAAGTAGACATCCATCCTGCCAACTAGAGTTTGAATTGAAGAACTGGAACTTACTGTATAGAAGGAAACATTAAGAAAGAAAACCCAACTCCTTTCATTTGTGTATGTGGGCATGCATGCCTGTGTGAATGAAAATGTATGTTTAGTTAAATTGGGAGGGGATGTTTCCACTTGTATTGTTTTGAAGTATAATATACATACTGTACAGATTCCAAGCAAACACCCTATGGAAGTTACTAAAATTGAATCTACCTGCTAAACAGCATTCACATGAAGAAACACCGTTTTTGATAGCACTCAGGAAGCCCTTCATGGCCTGTGATGTAATTGGGCAGGGCAAGGGAGTGACTCTGTCAGGCAAGTTGCTTTGCCGGTTTTGGCAATCCTCTATTGCCCATATTTCAGCATTCCCGGTTACCTTTCTTACGACTATTACAGCCAGCCTTAAACAACCCTTTGTCTGAGTCCTCCTCCTCTCCAGATGAAAATCCAAGTGAACCAGGCAAAAATATCACCTCAGAAAGCATCTCCCCCTCCCCTTCACAAAAGATGTGTCCATACTCACAGATGTTAGAAGGAGAAAAACAATCCCTTGGGTCATCAGGTGAAGGATAATGTCTTTATTACAGGAGTAGAGGGAAACAAGCTTGAAAACAGTTAAGTACTATAACTTCATAATGTTGCATCAAAGCTTGGGGACGTTATTGGAAATAAGCAGTTTAAAACATCTTTATTTTGTATTTAGGAACACAAAGTAGGAATGCTCTCTGACCCAGAGGTGAACCTTTCCAGTCCAGGCAGGCAGGCACAGCATTCTCCATCCGGGAGTGGGAATGCAGGGCTACAGTGAACAACCTCTTTGAGGGTTGATGTCAATCAGTAGCCACAAGAAACGCAAAGAAGTCACTCTTCAGGTGGAATCTTTCTTTAATCTTTCGAAGAGCTTCGTCTCTGTTCAAACCAAACAAACAAGAGTAAGAGTGAGTAGTCTTCAGTAGGCAAAGTCTCTGTCAGGACCTCTCGGGTCATGCATTTGATGCTATTCCTCCATGGGGTTTGAGACGCTGAAGGAAGCGCCTGTCATCAAAGTCGCTGCTCCAATTACAGTGAAGTCTTTGGTTTCATAACTTTGTCCAAGAAACTTGAAATCTATTTCCACCCAAGAAAAACTGGAAAACTTCTTTAGGAAAAAGAGAAAACCCTCAATACTTTTTTTTTTTTTTTTTTTCAGCATCCTTGACAGCTGCTATAAACTTTTTGGGCACTGGAAGTGCTTAATAAATATTTAGCAAGTAAATAGATGGATGTGTGGAATTTCATTCTAAACGTGTTGGGGGACTACCAAAGTGTGTTCAAAACAGTATAGATGCAACTGGGTTTGTTTTATAGGATGGTCTGTCTGGCAATAGCGTGGTGTATGAGGTAGAAAAGGGCAGAGCAGACCTACAGGCCAGATGGTTCATACACTATCACTTCAGTGGAGGGGGATGTGTTAAGGCCTCTGGACCGAAGGAAACAGCAAATCAAAACAAACCTGTATTATCTAGAGATGATAGAATATTTTCTTTAAATCTTACTAAATATTAATGGACTAAGTATTGTTAACTGTGATTCTTATTCAATAACTGTTGTGTGATATATTTTGCTATGTTAAGGTTAAAACCCTTCTTTTTATTTAGACAGAAAAGAGATGATGGGAGATGTCATTCTGTAAATATGTTTCTCTTATTGGTTAATGAATAAAGCACTGTTGGCCAATAGGAAAGCAAGATAGGCGGGACTAGGAGACTAGGAGGAGAGAGGAAGTAGTAGGGAAGGAGACAACATGGAGAGACTGGGGAGAAAAGAGGTCTGGCCCCTCTCTCAAGTAAGATGTGACCACGTGGAAATGAATTAATATTTAAGACAGAGCTAGCCAATAAGAAATACTATTAACTAGCCAACAGAATTATATCTAATACAGTGTCTCAGTGTGTTATTTGGGGCTGGTGTGGCTGTGGGACCTGAATATCGAGGGAAAAACAACTCATAACAATCTACTGATGGCTGGAATGTGTAAGGAAATGGGACAGGAGAGGTTGGTCCTTTAGGAGACTGATGGGCCAGTTGGCTGAGGTGCAGAATACAGAGAGACAGTAGGAAGAACACACTTGGTGTTGGGAATGGTGGTCATTGGATGCTTTAAGGGCTTGGACTGCTGTGGGATATCTAGTTTAGAAATAGTAAAGCCACAGGTTCTGAGGTTTCCTCACACAAAGACAGTCAGCATAGACATGGGGACAGCTACAGACAGAAGCACCAGGCAGGCATTTTGCAGAAGTGGAGGAAACTTCAATACAGTGAACAGAACTGTCCCTCCCCACTCCAGCGAATCTTGCTTATTCTAGACTAACTAAACACCAAACTCACTAATGTCAGGGTTCAAGCACTCTGGCTATCGGAAGAAGTCATAAAATCAAGCTTTGGTTTGTTCGATAGGATGAACTGAGCTCTTCAGATATGGAATAGCTAGCTTATCCTTGTCACCTAAGCACATGGCTTAGGCAGTGTATTAAGCTAACATAAGGTTAGCTTTCTTTTTCCTTATGGCAATGTAATCATTATTTTGGCATGAGATAGAATTATGAAGAAAATAGGCTAACAAATAAATAGAAGGATGGTTTTAGGGTATCAGCTTTGGGAGGCTTGCTTTTTCTTCTTCTCAGTTTAACCCCATGTTTGAGAGGCTAAACATCCATTCATTTTTAAGGTTCTGAGTTTTGAAAACAAGATAAGCTTTCATTTCGTAAAAAAAAAAAAAAAAAAAAAAAAAAAAAAAGGATGAATGACTTTTACACTAGCAGTGACTTGTTCATTATTGTATTTTTAAATTTGAGTAACAAGTGTTAAAATGATGACATTTAGACACAATGGGTTAAATGTCTGTTTGAATTACATTTCACTTGATTCTTTTATTTTTTTCACATATAGTTGCTAGGATATGTAAAACCACATATGCTGTTTATATCATATTAATAATGATAGCATAGGCAATATGGTTCTTGCATATATTAATTTTTTATGTCCAAAGGACATCTGGATAAAATGTTGAGCATGTACCAATAAAAAATAAAAATAAAAGTTGTTCAAAGTGCAGAATATTATATGGACAGGAAGAATTAGGCCAGATGTACTAAAATAACTCATTGTTTCCTTTTTTTTCTCCCATTGTAGCCAACATCACAGAGTGCACAAAGGAGTTTTTCCATGTCCCAGGGCTATCTTAACAGGCATTATCATGCTATGAGCCAAAAGATGTCAAATGTAAATAGGACAAATACATACTGATCCTATGGCATGTCCTAGAAGTTAGTTGTTTTCTCTGAATAAATCCCAGGAACTTTATTTTTATAACTCTTTTATCCAAATGGAAGGGAGCTTGTCTAATGTAAAGCTTCTGAGTCAATGTAATATCTTAGAC
This sequence comes from Phodopus roborovskii, assembly GCF_943737965.1. Classification (NCBI taxonomy): domain Eukaryota; kingdom Metazoa; phylum Chordata; class Mammalia; order Rodentia; family Cricetidae; genus Phodopus; species Phodopus roborovskii. The sequence continues at coordinate 4,199,944 of NW_026126618.1, read as the reverse complement.
TGTCTGTAGATTTTATTACAGTATTAAAGACAAAAGCAACCTCTTCTGGTTCTTATATTCTTTTCACTAAAATCTTCACTCTCCTGTCAGCCTCTTGACTCTTCAGCAGTTGAAACAGGCTCTTTTATTTCAGTATCAGGAAGTCTGTGTGACTCCCTAACCTCTTTGTCTGTTTCAACCACCTCTTTTCACTTTCATGAAGTTTGTTGATTGATTACTTCTTATGGGTTGTCTGGCTTTCCAGCCCTTTGTCTAAAATTAAAACATCGGAGCCATCCTTCAGGAAACATACCAGTGTCAATCATTTGTGTGGGCTCATAAAATAGCTTTTTTTTTTTTTTTTTGAACAAGAGTTTCTTGATTCTGACTCATATTTTCCATTCCCGTTGCCTCTCTCTGAGTCTAAACCTTCTTTGTCTTGCTTGCAATATGTTAGTTAGCTCTTAACTAATCCATGTGTTTCTGAACTCCTCACTGGTAGTTCATTTTCTACTTTATTGCTGGGTTCTAAGAACAGATTTTAAAAATAAGATTCATGCACGTGTGCATACATCCATCATTTATGAACTGTCTCTTTTGTTTGGGGCATCATGCTAGGAAATGGGGACACAAATCCCTGTTTTCCATAGTCAAGCACGTCCCTAAATTATCAAGTTTAGCGCTGAAGGCCAGTAAAGATAGCCGTGCTCACTGACCATGGTCAACACAGGAGACTGGGATAGTACCCAGGATTCCTTGCTGTAAGAGCTAGTTGGAAAGAGCCCTGTAAGGTTAGGGAACCATGCGGTAACAGGAGCGAGTGGGAGAAGCCGTGAGTGGCTGCATGGTGCAATGGTACATCTGACCCTAAGGCCGGCCAATGGCCAAGATGCAGGAAAGTTAGCATGAGTCAGTGAAGGTAGTCCTAAGGGTCTGTGCAGAAGAGTTTAGCACAGGTTTTACGAGGAACAGGCATTGTGATCAGTTTTGCATTTTGGGGAAGACCAATATTAGGATTTCTAGAGGATACTAGAAGGGTAAAAGGCCAGAGTCTGGGAAGAAAACTAGGAGGGGATTGTTTCAACCATCCAGCTAAGAGTGGAGGGTAATCCAAATAATATAGGCCTGGTAGCAACTGGAAGAAGCAGACAGTTGGCAGGTAGTCAGCAAAGTCTGATTGAGTCTGCTGATCCAGTTGTTTTTGGAAGTTTATGGGAGAGGGAATTTAGATATCAATATGCAGATACCTGATTTGAGCGTGCAGGTTGTTATGAGGAGCAATGGAATGGAGACTGTTTTGGCAGGGAGAGTGAGGTAACAGGAGTATATGAGCTGACTCTCACCTGAGGAAATTTGGATTAAACATTTATTCATTCAATAAATAGGTATCCTGCGTATGTTGTATGATAGGCAGTACAGTAAATACTTGGAATAGAGTGAGAATCAACCAGGGCAAAGTATCTATTCCCATGGCACATTCAAACAAGTAAATGAGTATGGAAGTTTAATCAGTTCTATGCTTAGAAGACAAAGAAGGTTGGACAAGAAGACAGTGTGGGGATTGTTTATGTAAGGCTGTCCGGGAAAAATCATCTATGAAGAAACCTTCGCATACATCTGAATAAAGTCCCAGATGGAGCTAGAGGAGAGTTCAGGGAAGAGCACGCAAGGATGAACCATGAGGGGCAACCAGCTCCCTAAAATGGGTGGGATAAGCTTATATAACTGGCCCTCTAATAGTACCTGAAAACACTTTCAGTAGGCTTCATTAACCATTTCCCACAGGGTTGTTGCCTGATGCCAACCATGGTCTGAAACTATTCAATGGAACATGCCAGAAATAAATAATCCTTACATTTAAAGTTGTGTACCGTTCTGAGTAGCATGATGGAAGCTTGCTTTGTTCTCTCCCATCTCACCTGGTGTTACGTCAACCTTTTGTCAAGAGTATACTCATTGTATATGATACCCCACTTGGTAAACGCTTGACAGACATATTGGTTACTAGATGAACTGTTGCCAGCCATGTGTCAGTGCTTTTACTTAAACAACCTTTTATGTGATTAAAAATGTCCCGGGAGCACAAGGGAAGTGATGTGACAGTTCATAGATGCTAAAGAGAAGAAACGGACAAAGTACTTCCTTTTCTTTTTTAAATTGAAATAGATTCTTCTCTCATACAAATATCTCAACCACATTTGCTCACCTCCACTCCTCCCAGCTCCTCTCCTCCTCCTCTCTTCCCCAGATCTACTCTCCCTGTGTTTCCTCTTCAGAAAAGAGCATGCCTCCAAGAGATGGCAGCCAAACATGACAAAACGAAATACAGTCAGGCAAGGCAAAACTCTTCAAATCGAGGCTGGACCAGGGAACCTTATCCAGGGGGGAAAGAGTCCCAATAGCAGACAAAAGAGACCTGGTCCCACAAAAACACCAAGCTAACTACCACAACTTATATGTAGAGGACTTGGTGCCGACCTATACAGACCCTGTGCTTGCAGCTTCAGTCTCTGCGAGCCCATGTGAGCCCTGCTTAGATGATCTGTGGCAATATTGTCCAGGTATTCTCCATCCCCTCTGACTCCTACAGTCTTTCCTCCCCCTCTTCTGCCGGATTCCCCGATCTCCAAGGGGAGGGACTCAGTGGAGACCTCCAGTTTAGACTCACTCTTTGAATAATGTCTGACTGTGGCTCTCTGCACCTGCTCCCTTCTGCTGCTGGAAAACGCCTCTCTGATGACAACTGGACAAAACGATCCTCCTGCCTCAGCCTCTAGCATGCTAAGATCGCAGATGTACTTCTCCAAACATACACCAATCTATATGTTGTATTTTATTTTTCACTTAGGTGTTTTCCTATTTATGTGATTAATTTCTATTTTGATTCCGGGTTGTCTAGAAGTTAAAGTTGTTTAATTCTCAGATGTTTGGAACTTTTCCAGATTCTTTATTATATTCTATTTATTTTTAGCATTATTACGATTAGAGAACCTGGTCTGTAATACATATTATTTTATAAATCTATTTAAACTGGTTTGATTCTTCAGCCTTTTATTTCAACAAATATGTGGTTGAAGAGAGTGGCAATCTTGCAATAGTTGGGGGAGAGGGTAAAGCCCTCTGTGAACGCAGATAGTTGACAGTACCTTAAATTTGAATCATCAGATCTCAGGTGACACACCCCAAGTCTGGGTCACACCTTCCCATTGCAGCCCACGTGAGGGGCAAGGAAGAAGGAAGCTATTGTTTTCCTGTTCACCCTTACTCTCACTGGGGAGTTCAGTCCTTCACTGTTATCATTCATTACTTCTTTGTAATTCTGACTCAAGACCAGCCAAGACATTCAGCCCCAGGGACAAAACGGCTACTGGATTCTTAGACTTTCTGTTGTTGGACTAGTTGAACCACGACCTGTCAGCAACTCTAATAAGGTTTGGATATATTTATGTTATCCCTTCTGTTCCTCTGGAAGTCACTTTGTAGATGAGGCTGGCCTCAAACTCACAGTGCTGGCATTAAAGGTGTGTGCCACCACCGCCTGGCTGAAATATCTCACTTTTAATTCAGCAATAGTTTTGCTGTTGACATTTTTTCCTACCATATAATATAGTCTTAAATTTCCTTGCTGGTTTCAGTATAATAAATTTGTCTCTTCTGTTTGATGCATCCTTCTCTTCATTTGCCCTAGTTTTTCCTTAATCTGCTTTCTCAGATCTCAACATATTAGGCCCAATTCTCCTGGGAGAGGTGGGGATTGGGTTATGCGGTATGGGTATGGATAACAATTTGTACCCAGTTCTGAAGCACATCCCATGTGCACCTAAGACAAACGAATGAACTTTACATGGAAACCACCCTCTCAGTAATCAAAGTGGAAATTGTCACTAGCGCAGTGACCTTGGGGAAACTCAGTTCATTGTCCCCCTTTGAAGGACAAATTCCTTCAAACGAAGAACCTCGGAGTTGGTGCTCATGGAACCGATCCAGCAGCACGCGGGGATTTGAAGGTGGTTAGCTCAGAGGCTTGGGCCACCTCTTGAGTTTGTTCTCATCCTCCAAGGGTTAGGGTTCAGTTCAGGTTAGATCTTTCTTAGTTACCAGCTTCCCGTGGCTGCTTCTTCATGGAATCCTTCCCTAAAGCAACATCCACGTTACTTTCCTTTATTAGAGGCCTTGTCACATCTTCTTTGTGATAGCTGTCACAGTTATCACTGTCACAGTTACTTAGCTGTGCTGAGTAACATCTGCCATCGTTGGCCTCGTGTCTCCCCCCCTCCATCTTTTACCCTGTTATCCCTTCCCCTTTATGTTTACACAAAGAGCTGTTAATACTAGCTCCCTGCCCGGGACCGTGAGCTCCATCAGTGTTCACAGACCCCTTTAGTGCACGCCCAGGGCCCTAACACAGAGCTGGGCACACAGCAGCCGAGTAGGTGAGGAGCGAGGCTCAGCAGCTGCAGGACCCGCCCACTTCCTTCGCACCGCCCCAGCCAGGGCGCCGCCTCTCCCGTGACGTCACGCGGGGCGGGACTTCCGGCCGCCCAAGTTTAACAGTCCCGGCGGGAGCCGGAAGCTCAGCGAGGCGCGGCTGGAGCGGGGCTGGCCCCAGGCCGGAGAGGTGAGGTTGCCGGGGACGTGGCGGGGCTGCGGGCTGCGGGCTGCGGGCGCCCCGCTCAGGGTCGCGGCGGGGGCCCCGGGGTGGCCGCGCCGCCGGCGGAGAGTGGCCCGGGACGGGGCGGGGCGGCACGGGCTGTCCCGGGCTCCGCGGCCCGGAGAAGGCTGGGAAAGCCAGGGTGCGCGCCTGGGCGCCGCCGCTCCTCTTCCCCGCGGCCGATGACAGGTCCCACAGTGAAGCGGCGGGAGGCGGGGGACACCTACCCGGGCCGGCCGCTCCACTCAGCTTCTGGGACCCGGGGTCCACCCGTGGCACCACGCTACCCGGCCTGCACGTTGTTGTGTGGGGTTAAGGTCGCAACAGGTTGCAGGCGTGTTTCCTGCACTGGCGAGTTGAGCTCTCCCGCGCCTGGGTTTTCCTTGGGCAAGGGGACTAGGGGGCATAGGGTTGGTGCTAAAGTCACTGAATGGAAACCTTGTCTCCAGTTCAACAGGTGACTACACGATTTTAGCAGCACCTGTACCCTCGAAGCACCCAAACACCACTGTGTCTCGAAAGCACAGCAACCACCAGAGTTTTGACCAAAAGTTTTATGCATTCCCTAAACATTATTTTTGTTTACTTAAAACATTTTTTTTTCTTTTTTTCTGGGGCATGAACTGTTTCTACCTTAAGCGTTTTATTTTTGCCCTCTGGAGCCCATTAGAGATAGGTGAGATGCTTTGTCGTTGATATGCGGGCCTGTCTGTGACCACTGTTGGCCTGTGACATGGCGTCCGACCATGCCCAACCCTGTGGTTCAGTCCTCTTGCACCACCTATGCCGAGGGGTTGAGTGTGTCCTTTCCCTTCTGTCCTGTGTATTTTTAAATACACTGTCGTCCCACACCACCTGCTGCTCTTCAGAGTATCCTGAGTATCTGGAGCAGCCTCTTCCAGTTCTCTCTAGCCCACTTTGGCTTTGACTTGTGGTATCACTTTGTTGGAATTATGGGTTGGAGTGAGAGGTTGTGGACCAAGAGTTGTTATTAGGATACGGTGACAACTTCTTTAACCATGTCGCTAATTTTAAAGTTTGAAAAACTTGGGATAATGGGATTGAGGCTTCTAGATTGTGGGTTTTTTTTTTTTTTTTTTTTTTTTTTGTGGCCTACTTATGAGTCAGGAATGTTTAAGTCTCCTATATGAGGAGGCAGACATTGTTATGGGAACAAATAAAACAACAGAAGTTTGATGGAAAACATTGAGTTGGCGGTGGAATATAGCTGGTAAAGGGTTGCTTTCACCACAGTAGGGAACCTACCTTTTAGAGGCAGAGATATTTGAGCTGAGACCTGAATGATAGGGGCATGGTTTAGGGAAATCTGGGAGGAGCTTTCCAGTTGGAGGGAGCAGCAGGTGAAGAGATGCTAAGATGTGGATGACCTTGGCTTGATACACAGATAAGAAGACCACCAGTGTTGAGATCTAGTGACCCCAGACAAGAGAGGTAGTAAATCCGCATGGGCATACCTGTCCTGTAAGGCGGTGTTTGGGATTGTTGGGGTTGCTGGGGTAGACTCTTGGGAGGATGAGCTAAGAGTATGTGATTTGGCTGGTCTTTAGATCACTCTAGTGTGTGGCTATTAGGAATAAAAGTGGACAGAAATGGGCATTTCAGCTTTTAAAAATTGCTTTTCCATAATTGTGTATGTTGTTCTAAACTTTTTGTAGGCTCAGTCATGCAGGAAAACCTCAGATTTGCTTCATCAGGAGATGATATTAAAATATGGGATGCTTCATCTATGACATTGGTGGATAAATTCAACCCCCACACGTCACCACATGGAATCAGTTCATTATGTTGGAGCAGCAATAGTATCCTTTAAAAAAAAAAGTAACAACTTTTTACTAGTCTTCAGTAACCACTAAAACTGTTTTGGTCCATAAAAAGGAAAGTATTTTGTGTCACTACCATAGATTAAAAAAAAAAAAAGATAAAAATATTACGTATGCATGTGCTATTTATTTGCAGCTTACTTCAAGTTTGCTGTGTATTAGTCATTAGTCTTCAGATACAGGTAATGGAGTTCTATTGTGTGCAGTTTCTTACTGAATACATAGAATAAGGAGGGTAATAGAACATGGTGAATTTGAGGATGATTTTATCTCCATTTTGGTATTTGTGAATCTGATCTGGAATTCAGCTTTGGAGCAGATTTGAGATGGAGAGGAGAGTTAATAAAATAACAAACAAACCACAAAAGAACAACAACAACAACAACAAAAAACACAACTGTCCAACATTCGAATCTTCCTGATGGTGTATGCTCTGGTTTCTCTTTTCTATCAGTGATTAAACAGTGCTGTTTTCCAACAGACAAAATGGGTTGAATTTTTCTGTGCTTTCCTGATTGATGTGTATTGGTGAGCTTCTGATTGGTGTACTCCCTTCATTGGTGAGTTTCTGAGCTTTCCTGATTGGTGTGCATTGGTGAGTTTCTGAGCTTTCCTGATTGGTGTACTCTGCGTTGGTGAGCTTCTGAATGGGTATAAGGGAAGCCTGTAAGCTAGAGTTTATCATCCTCACATCATTGACATTTTGGTCTGACTGGGTATCATGGGAGTCTAGGAAACGTTCCTGGCCTCTACTACCCAATCTCTAAATGCTTTTAACTCCCAATTGTGATGACCCAACATGCCTCTAGTTGGTGGATTCATTCACAGCTGAGGACCTCTGCTGTAGATGAAGCACTCTTAGTTTTCTTTGTGTGGAAATACTCCATGTCATTGGTATGCTAGAAATTAATCTTCTGTGAAACACATACTGTTTTGAAACAACTAGTAAGTGTTAAGAATTGTCTGGTTTTCACCAGTATCAAAGTATTAATATTCTTCCTGATGAAAGGAAAACTGACAAAGCTTTAAAATGTGACTGATTTGTGAACAAACGTATTAGGAATTTTTAATCTCAAATGCCTGTTCTTGCACATACATAACAAATGACAACGTTTCTTATTGAATTAAATTTCCCTCTTGATCATCCCTTGTTTTTTGCATTGGTGCAGTGAAACCAATTACTTTGATGCTCTATTAATCACACTTGTGTGAAGGACTCTCCAGCTTGTCTCATGGATACTATTTTAAGGGGAGTGACAAGTGTATGAAGTTGATCCTCTCTATTTTTAGTGTTTAATAGTGTTTATAGTTTCATTGTTTTTCTGGGACTGTGTAAGAAAAGAAACAATTCTTAATAGGTTGCAGTTTTTTTTTTTTTTTCCCCTGCTTAGCTTCTTTTCAGGCAGTGTTACCAAGAGCTGATGTTAATGGCTGAGTGGCAATGAGGGAATGCTGTGTGACTTTGAGAAGCTGGCCCTGTTTCTGTGCAGAGAGCGCCGTGTTAGATGTTCCTTAGTTGTTCTTTCATGCCAGTTATTACTGAAGAACAGAGTTCTAGACTCAGCAACTCAGGGCTTCAGCATGTAAGATCCCACAGCAGGTTTAGTATGGCGTGCCAGAAGTTCATTTCTTTACTCTTTTAGTTTCCTTAGGTGGTGTTCTGTACTTCCCTCATGACTTCTAAAAATATAAGAAAAACTTAGAAACTAGTTTCCCCTCTTCCTGTGTTTCCATTCTTGTGTGCTAAGGGGTGAAATGTGGTAAACAAAGAAGTCAGTGGTTTCCCAATGTGTCACTATGTTGGTAGAAATTATTGTATTTCTCCCAGAAATGATGTACACATATTGTTCTGTAATTGGTAGGAGAACCTCCCCTCAGCACTTCCCAGGAACTGCTCATTTCAAACATGTGCAAATACTTGGAATGTAAAATCCAGCCTGTAGTCGAGTTTGAAGAGAAGGGCATGGGAGACTAGCTCTGTGGATTTTGGCACTGTGCTGAATCATTTGATAGTCCACAAACCAGAGAAATTTGGACTCTGTGTTTATGATGAGCAGTTCATGTTGATAGCAGCTTACCTGTTACCCGAAGACACCATTCTTAGGGTAGAAGGTGACACTCCATCCTTGAGTCCAGGGGAGACTTCATTCTTGGGGTAGAAGGTGACTCTCCATCCTTGAGTCCAGTGGAATTCAGAATAGATGAGATTTGCTGGGCGTGTAGTAGTTCGGTTGCTAGAGGTTTGCCTAGCATGAATGAAGCCCTGGGTTTGATTTTAAGCATCACATTAAGCAGGCATGGTGGTACATGCCTGTAATCTTAGCGTTTGGGAGGTGGAGGCAGGAGGATCACAAACTCAAGGTCATTCTAGGCTACAAAATGAGTTTTGAATCCAGCCTAAGATATTTGAGTCTCATGACAACAACAGAAATTTGTTTCAATCCATGATGTATTATCAAAAATCTGAATAGTATGTACTCTGTCCATAATAATATAGTAAAGATTATCTAGATGTTTCTATTGCTTCCATGCATAGACTTTACTTCCTGAAAGTTTAAAATTCCTGTATTTTGGAGACAGCAAGATGGCTCAGGGTGTGAGGATGCTTCTTACTGAACCTGATGAGCTGAATTCATTGAGCCCAGTTGGTGGAAGGAGAGAATGACCCCCATTTCCGGAATGTGGTGTGTGTGTGTGTGTCTCTCTGTGTGTGTGTGTGTGTGTGTGTGTGTGTGTGTGTGTGTGTGTTTCATACATTGCGGTACATACACATAAACTTAAGAGAATTTACATATCTTACATGCTATGATTTTCAAAATCAGTCTATTCTTGATTAAATCATTTTGGTTTAAAATACTTACATTGTTTACTTATTACTCGTGTATAAATTATAGAGTAAGGCAATTAATATTTTAAGATTAAGGTAAAGTTTAAATTTGCATAACATAAGCAATTTCTATTTAACCACACTCATTTGTGTGTACTGTACTCTATAATGCTCAGTATTAATGTATTCACAGTTGAAGCATCTTTGACAGTGATTCTAGTCCCGAGAAAACAGCAGCCTTCATTTTTCTGTTGGAAGAAGTCAGAGTGTGGTGTGGATACTAGCTGTCTAACTAAAGTTGGTACTGGGCACTGGGTTAAGAAATAAGGCCCCTGGACAGATTTTGTACATGGCAGAGCTGGTTATTACTTGGGAGTGCTGCTTTTCTTGTGTTCTCACTTCTGAAAGGACAAAATTAGACCTTCTGGCCCACCCTGGGAAGGGTTAGGGTTTCATAAGGGCTAAGTAGCTTTCAAATGATAGATAGCCAGAAGGGATGCTTCTCCCTGCCTTCCTGAAAGAGAATTAGTAATTAGTAACGGGAACCATTTTAAAAGCTGTGGGTCAGCTCTATTTGTGTCTGTGTCTTGGTGTTGGCTTACATGGCTGCGTTCTGTGACCATAGTTGGATGCTGTGGGTGTCCACGGACTGTTTGATGCTTCCTAACTCTTCATTTAGATAACTTCCTAGTGACAGCATCTTCCAGTGGTGACAAAATAGTGGTGTCAAGTTGCAAATGCAAACCCGTTCCGCTTTTGGAGCTTGCTGAAGGGGTAAGTTGTTTGCTTTTTTTAACCATTTAAAATCTCATTGTTGCTTAAGTGACAGGGACTTATTTGCCCTGTTTCTTTAAACACTACAGTGACAGGTGGGGTGCATATACTTATTGGAAGCTGTTAGCTGAGATTATATTGAGTCCTAGGAGAGCAGTTGAGGCCCTAGTCTTAGTTTCTTTTCTTGCTGCTATGTGACTTAGGTCATTAGGCTGACCTGACTGAGTGGACCCACATGATGGAACTGCACTGCTGACTGGGTGCAGCATCATCAACAACAGACTAGTTCTGAAGGCATCCTTCCACTGTAGATGCTGACCACTCAGGACTCGGGCCTGCCGGCCTTTTTAAGCACCTGTAACAGATGAAGTTTTTAGTGAGTCCTGGCCCCTTTGGCACACAGAGAATATCCTCTTGTTTAAGTTCATTCAGGAGAACACTGGTTTCTTCATTTCCATTCACACATGCACATAAGCTACTCTTCAAAGGGAATAACCTCCAAACAAAAAGGTGTGGCTTGTTCTTACTGGGGCATCCTCTCTGTTTTTCTTTTCAGCTTAAACCTCACTTGCAGCCCAGGTGAGAAGCTTGGATAGAGAGAATGTCTTAAGGGTGAATGGAGTTGGAGGCAGGTGGAGCTAAGTAAGGTTGAAGAGGAGAGTGCCCCCGGTCAGTGGGCAGACTGCCCTCTTCAGATAGGAGTTACAGCAATCCTGGGGTCTTTGGGTCCTTTCAAAAGTGACCACCAAGCTGCTGTTGAATTTAATGTTGAAGCCAAATCAGTCCCTCTGCCCTTCACAACTGGGCGCTTTTTCATGCACTGTGTTTTACAATCAGTGTTAAGCACCTCTGCCCTGCCCTTACCCCTCCTTTGGTTCTGTTTGTTTATTTGTTTATTTAAGGCAGAGTCTCTGTGTACTCCTGGCTGTCTGGGACTTGCTATTTAATTAGACCAGGCTGGCCTTGAAGTTGTAGAGATCCATCTGCCTTTGCTGCCTTAGTGTTTGGAATACTAGGATGCTCTCTAGTCTTGCCACTTAAAAAAAAAAGAGTATACTTTGTACTTTTATACTTCACATTCTATTTTATGTTTTGATACTTTAACAAATGATGTATACAGATGTGACTCATTTGAGGACTTGGTGAATATTCCATTTGTGCAGTTTTAGCCCTCCCCACTTCAAGATATTACATTATGAAGCAGACAGACAAATGAGTTCATTAGAATTCCAATTTTGAATGTATTATAGTTATAAACATTTTTGCAAATAGTGATTGTGTACCCTTTATTAGGAATTTCTAGTAAGATATCTGATCATTATTTTGGTTGGGTCCAAGCCGTGTTAACTTACATGCTACTCAAGTTCTCAGGCTTTTCTACTTGGGGAAAGAGATTTCCACCCTACTTATTATAAATTATTTTAGAATGAAATTTAACTTCTTGATTTTGTTTTTAATTTTATGTATTTTCTCTTTGAAGTGGACAGATTGGTATTAGCAGTACTATAATGGCTTTGATGAGTTACAAAATAACTTTGAAATTTAAGATTTAAAAAATTCTGTCTGTTGGTTCTTATGATACCATAAAATTTCTACTATTTAAGTTCATTAGATACATTAGTAATGCATTAACATAAGGAGATCTTCCTTTTATCAACAAGTTAAGCCTGTGTTAAGTATAGGTTTTGTCTTGATATGTTAACAATTGTTCTGTGATAGCTGGCATCCCAATATACCAGCTTTTGGTGGACACCATTCTTACCTGTTTCTTTTAAAAGTTATTTTAATGGTTATTAGAAAACCGGTTTGCAGTGCAAGTAGATTCTAAAGTAAATGTTACCGATCCCTTCAGACATATTCATTCTTAGGATGGTGCCTACAGGAACATTGTTACTAGAGTTAGAACACTGACATGGTGTGTGTCTTGCCTTTTATTATGTGTGTTAGTTGATACTGTTGTTCAGCATCCAGTGGGGGTGTGGAAAGGGACAATCTCTTAAGAGTGTTTGGAGCACAGACTGTTCTGGGGATACCTGACTCTCAGAACAGAACAGTTGATCTAGAACTCATCTCTGAAATGTGAGGTGATTTGCCCAAGCCTGCACAGCCTGCCATTTGAAGTCATGAAGTCTTTTCTTTGGACTTTATTTCTCCTTTTTTGTGTTTTTGTATTTGATGACCCAGACAGATATGGCTCTGACAGCAGGCTGATGGATTTGGGCTTTTTTTTTTCTAGGATGTGCTTGTGAGCCTCTGAAAATCTTTATTCCCAGCTTTGGCTAGCTTTTTAAATAATTTTTTTGTTCACCATATTTATGGGGTATGGGCTTTTGGGAAGCAGGAGTGGATTTTATTATAGGATTGGAATTTATAGACCTTGTTGATGGGTTAGGACCAAGGTGACAAGGAATTGAGAGCTTTTTAGCAACTTAACCTTGATAGTCTGAGCCCAGGAAAGATGTGAGGCTAGGTTATTTTGTTTAAGTTTATTCATGTGTTTGTATTTGGTGGTAGATTTCCGTGAATGTCACTGTTGTTCAGAAAATGCTCAGCTATTGAGCCACTCCACTAGCCCCTAAGGTCTGGGTTTGCTGAGATACTTAAGACTCCTTGAGGGTGAGAGTTGCTGGGAGACTTGGGGCATGTATCTTGACCTGTTTAAAAACCTTTGCTCATCTGTAAAATGGGGATCTAAGGTAGATTGTCTGTCTGTCTGTCTATCATCCATCCATCCATCCATCCATCCATCTGGATTTTCAAGGCAGGGTTTCTCTATGTAGTCTTCACTGTTCTGGAGCTCACTATGTAGACCAGTCTGTCCTTGAACTCAGGATCTGCCTGCTTGTCTCCAGAGTGCTGGTATTAAAGGTGTGTATCACCACTGCCCGGCTTAGAAAATATTTAAAGGTCTTATGTTTCGCATTTTGTGAGTGAAGATTAATTTTAAGATGTTGTATAGCGATCCCAGAGTAGGTCTAAGCAAGAGAAGATAGTGAGTGCATGCTTGGTGGGAGGCCCAAGGTTCACTGCTGGTTCTTAGGCTTCCTCTCACCCCTCCAGCAAAGAACACCACCAGGCCTTGATTTCCTTGACATTTTAAGATGAGTATGCAGTTGGATTCCTATGAAGGATGATAAGAAGCAAAAATTTTAGTTGCAAGTATCAGCATCTTTTTGCTTGTAATTCAGCAGTTTCATTGTTCTGCTTACTGTGTTGGGTGAGACTGCATCATCTCTGAGTCCCGCTAAGCTAATATTGTTTGTTGGTTTGTTTGTTTAACTAGCAAAAGCAGACATGTGTCGATTTAAATTCTACATCAATGTATCTGGCAAGTGGAGGCCTAAATAACACTGTTAATATTTGGGATTTAAAATCAAAACGAGTTCATCGGTCTCTTAAGGTAAGTAAATATATTTTAAATATTTATAGAATGAGCATCTCACATTCTGTTTGAATTGGTTACCAAACTTTGCCTTCATAATGAAATGCTTTATAATTGAAAGGAGACTTATTGGGAAAAATACAAGTGCTGTCTAGCTGAAGCTTTCCTCATAAAACGTGTTGACATGTTGCCTTTTCCTTATTTATATTTTTCCCCCAGGTATTCACATATTTCTCCTATTTTGAATGAACTACTTCCTTGGGTTTTTCTTCTTCAGAGGGTAGTTTTGTCACCAGGTTTTTTGTTTTGTTTTGAGGGTTTTGGGAAAGTGTGTGTGGCTCTGGAGTTCAGTAACTAAAAATGAGGGTTCAGCCTTTTAGTTCAGGAGTGTTTGTGGCTGCTACTGCTGATGTTATTTTTGCTTGTATATCTTCAAACTTGGTAATGAAATAGTTCTTAAAATAATCCTCTATCTAAAATTCGTGTTCCCTTAGGTAGTTCTTTGTAGGTTCAGAAAATAAGCATTCATCTTAGGAAGGGCTGTGGTTAAGATTTTATTAACTCTTCTTTTTTGCTTTTTTAATATTTAAAAGGGAAACTACAAAGTTATTTTTGAGTTTGACATTTAAAAATATTTAATACGGAGATTGTAAGTAGCTGTATATCCATGCTCCCCTGCATACACAGAGAAGAACTTCCTTTATCTGTTACCATGTGGCAGTAATGTTTTACCCACTCTGCTGTCATTCCATCTCCAGACTGTTTTGTGATAAATACCAGAAATTTCCCTGAATATTTTGAAGGTTATTGTTTTAAGTGTAGCTAGACCTTGAAGACTCTTTAAACTTAGCTATGGAGAAAGACAGGTAATTGAGTTGCTGCTGCTAATGAAATAGTTAGCTTTGGTCCAGTTCCTTAATATACAAGCTGTTGTGCTTGCAAATGCTTCCTCTGTTTATTTCAGTAACTGCAGAGCAGCACACATTATTCTCATGTGCAGATGGAGAAGCTGAGTCAGATGTTAATGACCTGGTTCTTTGTCAGCTTCAGAGTGGTCTGTGCAAGTGCAGACCCTGCTGTCTGTTTAGTATTCCATTGTGCACTGTTTGAGTTGACACTGCTTAGAGGGATGTACTTATTCTGAATAGGGGGTGTCTTAGAGAGCTCAGGAGAGGAGAGTCTTTGTCAGTTCTCTGACATTTGGTTGGTGCATAGTAGATGTTTCCTGATGATGTATTTTCCACAACTGGAATTAGGAAGACACCTGCTCCTTTACAAAGTGGCAGACTCTATTGGGTGACACACACTTAGTTCCCTGTGACAACAATGTACAAAATGTTGCTTTTTTTTTTTTCCACCTTCAGGCACTTCTTCTTTAATAGACTAAAGGGGATGTTTGAAGGATCTTTTGACAAAGTTGTATTGTAAATATGATGTAATGGCTACATTAGCAGTGATAGTCCATTAGTTATTTTGTATCAAATTTAGTATAATTAACTTAGTAAATAACAAGAACACTGTATTGTTAAAAAGTAAAACAAAATCCCTGGCTTTTAACTCAGGTCAGTGTTACATGTTCCTGCTAATGTATCCTGATTTGATGTTTGGAAGAACTCTTTCTTCAAAGTCTTGGTCTTTTCATTCCCCCAAAGCAGATACTGTTGGCATTTGAGAGGCAGTCTGCTGTGTTGGGAGGGCCAAGGGCTTTGGATTTTCTTGGAGATGATACTAACTAGTCTGTTTCTTAACACATGTGTGAGATGGCACCAGCTTCCTAAGCTTTGTTGTGTCATGTGCCTCATTTGTAAGTGTGGAAGATGACAGTGCCCCTAGGATTTTTAGAGATTGACTAGTTAATGTGTGAAACCCCAGCAGAGAAGGTGCTCAGCCAGTGGGAGCGGATGCTGTCTGGTGTCTGAGATACTTCTTTGCTTTTCTCCTACTTTCCCTATAACTTACCTTTTCTTTTGTTTATTTGCTTGTTGGTCATTTGAGATAAGATCTTGCTATGTAGCTCAGGCTAGCCCATAAATCTATGTAGTACAAGCTAGTGTTAGTGTGAGGACTACAAGTGTGGCCTGCCGCTCCCCACTCTGTCCTCTCTTTAAGGTTAGACTCAATTTTATGCCCATGCTTCTGTCCAGTTTTAGCCTCTCAGTCAGTTCATTTGACTGTGTTTAGCATGTGTTCTGTCATGTTGGTGCTGATTTCAGTGTCCAGTTGAACAATAATACTGAAGGCCAAACGTTTAACTTGAAATAAATGTTATCAATGGAAGTCAATTCTCCAAGGTAGATGTTAAGTAAGTTATCCTTCTAGAATGTTTGTTGTCTCAGAGTCTGTGGACATGTGATACGGCTCTGAAAAACTGTCTTCAGTGGAGGCTCCATGTTGACCCTTGGTTTCCTAATCCGCTCAGTAGTGAGTGTTGTTTTTGGAAGGGAAATGTTAGCACAGCTGTTGATTGACAGCCATGCTCTTTCCTGTTCATCCAAGGATGGGGTTAATGGCTGCTGTTCTTGTATTTGTTTCTTTCAGGATCATAGAGGTGAAGTAACTTGTGTGGCATACAATTGGAATGATTGCTACATTGCTTCTGGGTCTCTCAGTGGTGAGATTATTTTGCACAGCGTAACCACTAATACATCCAGTGCACCATTTGGCCATGGGAGTAATCAGGTACAGTAAGGTTTTTTTTTTTTAACCTCCAAAATAAAGATGATAAATTATATTTTGAATTACTTTACCTAAGAAAATAGGTTTAAATTCTATGACATTTAAAATTTTTATTTAGATTGTTTGAAAATGTATAGCTAATTTTTATGATAGTGCTTGAAAAAGATAAAGTAAGCTAATACACTCTAGAGTGCTTGTATGAATTTACTTATATTCTTAAATATTTGATCTTTTCTATACTATAACTGTGTTTTTAACAAATGCAACTGTTTGCTAATAATACAATCCTAAAATAGGATTTTAATCTTTCCATGGCATTTCTGTTACAGAAGTATTTTGTAATTCAAACTAGTGGCTGTAAAGACAGATACACACTTCATACTGTTCTGTGAACAGGGCATTATTGTATTTAGAAAGAGTCTAGTACATTTTGGGAAAAAAAAGTTTTTTTAAGCATGTGGTAGTTAAAAGAATCAAAGCTTACTCATACATTTCAGGTTGGTACAGAAATCTTTAGGGAAACTTTAAAAACAATTAGTCAATTAGGTATTTTTCTTGATCAAAAAATAGTTTAATTTTTTTCTTAAAAGAATGAGAAATGTCTAAATAAATCAGTTCATTGACTTAACAATTTCTAGAGATGTTTTCAGTAAGGTGGATCTTTTAGATGGATATGTGTAGTCTCAGAGGAATGAGGTAGGTACCGGTATGAACACCTTGTCCCATTAGGCTTTTTATTCTCACCACTTTGGCCACAACTAGTATTAGATAAAGAACAAGAGTTTTTTTAAATTATTATTTTAATGATATATGCTATTTAAGGGAAATTTAAAGGGTGCTCAGTTGGACAGACAAGTAGTGCCTGTTGAGGCTCACGTGTATAAGGGGTAAAGGAGCTGTACACACAAGTTGTGAGTGAGGTGAGTGGCTTGGAATAGTGACAGGCCTCTAGTTGCTGCAAGCTGACTTGTTAGGGCTAGCTCTCCACATGTACATGTTATAGTGGGGACCACAGCTTACTAGCTCTCCACATGTATACGTTATAGTGGGGACCACAGCTTTGTGTCAGACATGGAAGAGGCACCCAATAAAGGTGTGAGTGTATGAACGTATTTAGAAATTACTGAGCCGTTAAGAGCGTGTCTAGAACTCTGGGGAGAGAGTGTCTCATGTGGAGGGAATGACACGAGGGCCAATGGGGAAGGGACGTGGATTTGATAGAGAGAGGCATGAGAACAGACCGTGAGGTGAGTGGGTACAGCGTTGTCAGGACACTGGGTACCTGTGTGACATTTGACTCTGTTCTTGGTGACATTTAAACTCCTGGGTGCAAGAATTACAATTGCTGAACAACAGAACCCTTTAGGAATAACAGTGTTTTCTAGGTTTATGGATGAGACTTAATGGTTTTAGTTTTCACAGATAGGTTCTTTAGAATATTAATCTTGTGAACAGAAACTATGTTTTATCTCTGTGTTTTCTCTTTATTTGCATTTTGATATTATAAAGCCTAAGCCATACTGTGGAACCATTTTAAACAATAATACCTTGGTTAAATTTATATCCTTATAAGGAAGCAAAGTAATGTGTTTTTTTCTGTTGTATTTTGTATTAGGGGCATAGCATATTCATAAACTTCAGCCTGGATTTCTATATACAAATTAGATATGGCCCTGTGTATTCTCATACTTTTGCTGTCTGTATTTTGCTAGCATCTTATTGCCAGCATAGAGGACTTGCCACTGTTTACTGTTTCACACCTACTGGTCACGTGTTACATTGCATTCTCCTCATCTAGGCGAAGCTACTAGTTAGTGCATTTTTTCAGTTACAGTTGAGGAAAGTGTGATTCCAGGGCTTTCAGTTCACAGAAAGAACTAATTGAAGGGTCAGCTGCTTTAGGAACCTTATTTCCTCTTGGCTCACTTTCTAGCTTCGTGTAAGTTGTGATTATTTGAGATGGAGTATCTGAAGCTTCGGGGTACAGTTGCAAGATATATTAATTTAAGAACATGGCAGTAGTAGGTTCTCTAGTATCTGTGACTCCTCCAGCCATGGTTTCTTAGCTAAGTTTACAGTATTAGGCATGAATAGCCTCCTACTGAATTAAACAACTGTTGGTTTACTCCAGATAGAAGTGCCACTATCCCCTCTTGTAGTGTGCTGCTCGGCCGGTGATTATTGCGGTTCACGGGCTTTACGGCTGGGTGGGACTGTTGGTAACTTTGCTTCCTTG
Organism: Phodopus roborovskii; assembly: GCF_943737965.1. NCBI lineage: Eukaryota > Metazoa > Chordata > Mammalia > Rodentia > Cricetidae > Phodopus > Phodopus roborovskii. The sequence goes on along the minus strand of NW_026126618.1, from coordinate 4,181,578 downwards.
GTGCCTTGCATGCCACCTTCCAGTACTGTGGGAGTTAGACTTCAGGGAAGAGCCTTCCAGGTCAGCACCAGCTTGATTCCTCAAGTGCCATGACAAAAATATGTGCTGTGTTCAGCAACAGATCCTTACCTTCAAGTTGTAGAAGGCAATCCAAGGCAATGGTGCTAGCCTATAATCGTTTTGGGGGTCTTTTGGATTTCTTTGACCAATGATCAAAAGGAAGTTTTTCATGCTTAGTACTGAGGTTTTTGTTTAGATGCTACGACCCTTTAACCCAGTGGTGACCCCCAACCATAACGTTATTTTCATTGCTAGTTCATAACTGTGATTTTGCTACTGTAATGAGTCATAATGGAAATAGTGGATTTTGATCATCTTGGGCAACACCTGTGAAAGGGCTGTTCATTCCCAAAGGGGTTGTGACCCACAGATTGAGACCTACTGGGCTGTAGCTCTTGGGGGAAGCGTTATTATCTCAAGTGGCCTAACTTCATTTGGGGTGTGTGTGCATACATACACATATATGTGATTTTAGGTAAACATAATATGATTTGCTTTATTGTTTTCAAACATCTTCAGTGTTATTCAACCCCTTGCCTCCTCCTTCCCAGTTAAGGCCCTCCACTTCATTTTTTCCCTTTCTCTCTTCAAAGCTTGGGGGTCCTACTATCTACCCCCACCCCCGTGTAGATAGAGCTCCTCACCCCTCCCCTCTGGCCACAACTAGTGGCAGGTAAAACACTAGAGGTCTTCAGGTGTGTAGTGATGATCAAATGTTTATTCATACCCCTTTCTCACATGAAAAGAAAACCCTTAAAATCTTAGGTGATGGATTGCTGCAATGGTAAGTGTTAGGAATTTTTAGTCAATTAATTTTTATCAGAAAACCTGAATTAAGTGTGTCTTGTAGTTTAGGAAACCAGGAGTGGATAATGCTTGTCTGCATGCTAGCCCAGACCAGTCAGAGCCTGCACTCTTCCTGGACATGCTGCCTCCTCAGGCAGCGTGCCTCTGCGGGCGCTTCAGTGGGCTTTGGGTTTACTTGGCAGCACTAGGGTAAGAGATGAGCGAGCACTAGCTGCTGTAGGAGCTTTTAATGAATCATTATATGAAGACATTAAAACCACTTCTGTGACTCATCACCTCAGCCTGGTCCTGAGTTTGTGTGCTTCTTTTACACCCTGCTAGTTTACTAGTTGTAATTTGTCCTCTGGAGTCATATTTTGTGTTTAAGACTATTTTTCTGACAAGCCTCCCCCCCCAGAGGCAGAGCTTTAGGTTGTCAGTGGCTGCTGTTTTCTTCAGAAAGGAGACCCCTTGGAGGTACCTAAATGGGCAGCCTTAAATACATGTGTGTATGGGAAACACAAAGTAGACTCAGTAGGGTAATGTATGCGTGTGCATGTGCAGCAGTAAGAAGGTAAAGAAAAAACTAGAGTGCATTTCCCCCCTGCCAGGCATAAAGGTGTGTGTGTGTGTGTGTGTGTGTGTGTGTGTGTGTGTGTGTGTGTGTGTGCTGTATTATCTCTTATTCTTCAATAAGCTATTCCATTAAGAGAAAAAGTCATAGGCAAGAAAATAGAAGTTGACTTCTTTATATGTGAAGATCAGTTCTAGATCTCTTAGAAAACTCATTGTAATGATTCTGCACACTCAAGTTTTACGTAACATTGGAATATTTGAAGGCATTTTTACATTGGTCCTTTCCCTACAATTTATTTGCAGTAAATCTATTATCCCTAGAAGCATACAATTGCTACTTTAGCATCCATTAAAATGTTCTCTTTTAAGATTTCTTAGAATTCACTTGAGATTTCAAATATATTAAATATTCATTTAAAAAATTCAAGCAGTATATAAGCTCGCAAGTGTGTCATAAGTTGACATTTTAAAATTCAAATATACTGTTGTTCAGGTCAGTTTTGTGTTGGTTGATTTTATTGTATCTAGTGGATTATTGAGAAAAAGTCATAGACAAGACACAGGACATAGCCATGACTAAACTGAAAACTTTATTTTTGTTTCTATAAACAATCCAGGATTTGAAGGTATAATAATCACCAAATTGGCTTAGAGAGAGTGACAAATCCTTGGCATCTCACTGAATCTACATCAGGCTGAAATTTATCAGAAATGAGATTGCCTGAATATATTTAGGGTCTTACTTTGAGATGTCGGAGCTGAATTGAAGCTATTAGTTTTATGTGGAGCAATGTCTTTCTCCAAGGGAAAAGAAATGTATTGCTTCTGCAAAGATGCTGGCTGACGGCTTCTGAAGCTATAATTGCATGTCAGCGCTGGGCACATTCTACAGCTTGGGCTCCGTGAGAGTTTAACCCGTGTTGCCTTTTCCCAAGCAGTTAAAAATGTGGATCTATTTTATTGATGCCTTAGATTAAAAAGGGAATTTTAGGTAAAGCAAATGAGATTTAAAAATATGTATCACAGTACATGCTTTAACCCACTTGTTTCCCTTAAATAAATATTTTATGTGTAGATTTTGTAAGTATTAATAAGCCTCCTTGAGTACAGAGATATAACTGCAAGTAATTATTAGTTGCCTTTTAAAATTGTAATTATTTTGTAAAGAATAAGCTTAGGGCTGGTATATAGTTCAGTTAGAAACCCCAAGAGGAGCCAGCCGGGTATTGGTGGCACACACCTTTAATCCCAGCACTCGGGAGGCAGAGGCAGGGGGATCTCTGGGTTTGAGGCACCTGGTCTGTAGAGCGAGTTCCAGGTCAGGCTCCAAAGCAATACAGAGAAACCCTGTCTTGAAAAGCAAAACAAAACAAAAACAACAACAAAATAGAGACCCCCCAAGAAGTCCTATGTTATATTTCTGGCACTACAGAAAACTTTTAATTGAATTTACTTTATGTTTTACATGGGTTTATAGTAAAAAAAGTTTATCTACAGAGCTTTATTTCTAGACTGGTGATGCTGAAGTTTATAAGAACATTAATGTAATTTATATTGGGGAAAGTTTGGCATGATAATATGTCCTTAATAACCTGTGTGTTTCTTTAGCGTTTGTTATATTCTTCAGCAGTTTTATTACGTGAGCATAAAATAAATTGCTACTTTGTACTTTCAAAGATTTTTTTCTTATGTTTTTTTCTTCCTAACATTAATGGAAATTATATGAAAAATATTCTGATGTGTTTCCATATATAGCTTTGTCTTTCTTACATAATCATTTTCTCTGTCTAAACTTGCTTTCTGCCTTTCTTCTGTCACTGTGCTGTGTCCCAGGTATGGTCACACTAACCCTCTAACTAATTTTCAGTGATTGTATGCATTTTATTATTTATTGTCACAGTTACCTAGATTCTTCTGCTTTAGATAGTTTTCAAAGTTTTATAATCACAAGCACTCTATTTTATACTGTTCTGAAAATCTCTTCCAATTTTTACTTTTCCAGTAAAATTTAGGAGCAGGTTCACTGACTAGCTAATATCTTAGTTGTAGACAGTGAGTGGGCAACAGAGCAGGCATTAATCCCGAGGTGTCTGTGTCTGTGACTTGCATTCTGATGGTACTGATAGGCAGCAGATGTTCTGGGTTCTGTGAATCTAAATAAAGACTAGTGAGTAGGAGGTCTAATGAGTGATATTTCTCCTGTTCCTATCTTAATCAGTTAGGTGCATCTTTTCTTTAGAATGTAGGGTGCCTGGCAAAGGGAAAGCAAACAAGAAGTGAGTTTGCAAAGGACAAATTAACCCAGCAGACAGCTTCACTGTCTGTTCTCTGTAGGTTAGTAATTGAATGTGCCAGAAAGAACCGACGGTAGATTAACAAGAGAAAGGGAGTGCAGGCTCATTACATGCAAGTACATGGGATGTGACAAGGGTGAAAGGTGAATGAATACCCAAGCTGTGGGAGTCCATGGTCCCCAGCCACCTTAATGGATAGTCGTAAGTCACCATGCAGTAACTTGCTTGTTCATGTACATGGTCAGGAGCCTTTTGATTGCTTCCATATTGACCCCCCCCCACCTACACACACACACACACACACACACACACACACACACACACACACGAAAGCAGTCAGTTGGGTCAGCGGCCCTTATTTAAGCATGCACCCGACTGTTAGTAACAGAAGTGCTGCATGTATTTGAGTCTCTAGGCTCTTTCCTGTCTGAGGAACCTGTGGCCAAACTACAGCCCATAAGCTCAAGAGGTTACCCAGAAAGCAAATTAGTAGTGCTGCTGGGGTTCAGCTGTAAAGGAGCACAAGAAATGCTTCACCAAGAAAATGTTTAAACTTTGAACAAATAAGTGTTGCGTAAAAATGACAAAATAGAAAATATATTTTAAAAAGAAAGAATACTTTGAACTTTATGTCTCCAGCAAATGCCAGGTCTAGCAAACTGAGTCTTTGAGTTAATAAATCAAAGATACAAAAATAACTAATGTTTTATTGTCTCTGGGAAAATCAGCGAAGGACTAACATTTAAAGCATTCCTTTACTTTTGTAATTTGTGACTATGGACTGCCTTAGGATGCCAGTTCAGTTCAAAGTAACATAATTGATAGTGAGCAAGGACGCGTAATTTGTATTATGAAATTCACAATTTGATGAAAAGCTCCTTAAGTAAGCAGCTTATATGTGCTTCAAAGGGGAAGGAGGAGGAGGAGCTGATAGTAGTCCCTGGGGTGGTCGATGAGCTTGTGGGGAATGAATGGGCCCAGGGAACAGTGGTAACTTGAGGCAGAGTTCTACTGGGATCTAGGGAAGATGAGTTAGGGTGAAGTGCTCTGGGGACAGGTCCCCAGTGACAGCTCAGAAGAATAGATGGGGAGTTTGTCCAGATTAGACCTTTAGTGTCTTCTGAGTGATGAGGGTCTCTGGGATGAATGAAGGAAAGATTCAAGGATCTGAAATGGTTTATTCCTTCTGGAAGAGTATCCTTGGCGAGATAAGGGAACCACAAAAGCCGAAACCCCACTCCACCCACAGAACTTCTGGAGAGAATGCACAGGTAGAAGGTAGTGTCCAGAAACCTTGAAACTGTTTCTGATCCGACAGAAAAAGAACCAACAAAACTAATGAAAGTGAAGAAAATTACTTACAATCTGTATGAACGTTACTTTCAAGAACAGTTGAAGAGCTTTACTTTAAGAACAGTTGCATAGTGTTTAAAAATTCTTAATGTCTCCTTCATGGGAAAATAAAATATGTGCTATTTGGTAAGCACAAGTGCTATCCTATAGTTACTTTTTTCTATATTTTTATTATTATTTTTCTTGTTTTACATATTGATCACAGTTCCTTCACCCTCCCATCCTCCCATGCCCTTGTGAACCCCCTCCTATCCCATTCCCCACCCACTCCAGAGGGAGGGTGAGGCTTCCAGGAGGGAATCATCAAAATCTGTCAAGTCATTTGGAGTAGGGCCCCCTGTCTCTAGGCTAAGGGAGTATCCCTCCATGGGGAATGTGCTCCCAAAGTCCTTTCGTGCACCAGGGATACATCCTGGTTCCACTGTCAGAGGTCCCTTAGATTGCCCAGGCTTCCTAACTGAGACCCATGTTCAGGAGGTCTGAGTCAGTCCAATGCTGGTTTCCCAGCTATCAGTCTGGGGTCCATGAGCTCCCCTTGTTCAGGTCAGCTGTCTCTGTGGGTTTCTGTAGCCTGGTCTTGACCCCTTTGCTCATCATTCCCCCCTCTCTGCAACTGGATTACAGGAGTTCGGCTCAGTGTTTGGGTGTCTGCTTCTGTTTCCATCAGCTACTAGATGAGAGCTCTAGGATGGCATATAAGTTAGTTATCAATCTCATTATCAGGGAAGGGCATTGAAGGTGTAGCCTCTCCATTATTGCTCAGATTGTTAGTTGGGATCATCCTTATCAATGCTATACTTGAGTAATTAATTTTAATTCTTCTCTAGTTGATAAATAGAAGCAAAATTACAAATTTATAAATTCATGTTACAAACTTGATAGATTGGGAATAAAAAGACTTTATCTAAAATTTCCAAAACCTTCCTATCTATGTCACTTCTTCTGTTAAAGTGAAGAAATATGTACTGACCTATTTTTTCTGACTTTCCTTCTCGATATTTGTGAGAAGAAATTATAAGTACATGATTAAGTAACTGGTTGGATTTCTTTCGCTGTACGCTATTTCTGAACGTCTTTTTTTTTTTTTTTAAAGTATCTAAATAAAATGCCCTTTAAATAAAAAATTCTTAATATCAATAGAAAATAGGCCTGGTCATTCATACCTTTAATCCTATCACTTCAGGAGGCAGACGCAGAGGCAGGTAGATCTCTGTGAGTTTGAAGCCAGCCTGGTCTACACAGTTCTAGAACAGCCAGGGCTATGCACAGAAACCCTATCTCAAAAAAACCAAAAGAAACAAACATTGGTACTTGGTGTCCCTTTCAATAAACTTCTTAGAAGGCTTCCCTTCTTCCTGAAAGTAATATAGTCTGTAACAGGACAATTGCATACGTTAGGTGCTGCTGATACCAAAGCACATTAATATTTATTTTACATAGTGTAGCAGATTAGTACTTTATCTTAGATCTTGATATTCTGAAGAGATAATGGTTTAATAGATGTGTAAAGATCAGAAGTGATGTTCTATCGATATTATCAGGATTAAAGGGTGAATGTTTAAATAAACATACATTTATAGATCTTAAAAATAAATGTAAGACATTGATCATCAAAGATCCAGAGAAAAATCTACACATCTGATTTGGACACCTGTTTTTTTTATAAATAAGCCAGAAATATACACTGGAAAAAGACATCATCTTTAACAAATGACACTGGTCAAACTGGGTGTCCGCCTGTAGAGAAGAATACAAGTAGATCCATACTCATCACCCTGCGTAAAACTCAGCTCCAAATGAATCAAAGATTTGACAAAAGGCCAGATACACTGAATCTGGTAGAAGAGAAAGTGGAGAATAGTTTTGAACTTACTGGCACAGTAAAGACTTTCTGAACAGAACATCATTATTAACACAGGCACTAAGATCAATAATTAACAAGTAGGACCTCGTGAAAATGAAAAACTGCATGGCAAAGGACACCACCATCATTCAGACAAAGAAGCAGACTACAGAGTGGTTAAGAAAAAAGTTACCAACTATATCCAATAGAGGGCTAATGTCCAAAATATGTAAAGAACTAAAAATACTGGGTATCAAGAAAACAAGTACCCCTGTTTTTAAAAAGGAGGTATAGATCTAAACAGAGAATTCTCAAAAATAGGAAACTCAAATGGCTGAGAAACACAGAAATGTTTAACATCCTTAGTTATCAGGGAAATGCAAGTCATCTGATACCAGTCAGCATGCCTGAGAACAATAAAACAAATGACAGCTCATGCTGGTGAGGATGTGGACCAAGGAACACATTCATTGCTGCTGGGAGTGCAAGCTCATACAATTACTGTGGAAATTAATATAGTGGTTCTTTAGGAAGATGGGAATTAATTTTCCTCAAGCTCCAGCTATGCCAGTCTTGGACATACACTGAAATAACGCTTCATCCTACTACAAAGACACTTGCTCAGCCCTGTTAATTGCTGTTCTACTCATAATAGCCAGAAATTGAAAGCAACCGAGACATCCTGTCAACAGGTAAATAGATGTTTTAATGGATTAAAAAAAAAAAAATGTGGTACAGTTACACAATGGAATACTACTCCATTGTTTAAAAACAAAAACAAATGAAATCTTGAGATTGGCACCTAAATGGGTGGAACTAGAAAAAAATCATCCTAAGTAAAGTGACCCAGACCTGAAAGACAAATATGGTATGTATTCACATGTATGTGTATGTTAGTTGTTAAGTCCAAGATAAGCAAGCTACAATGTGTAGAATCACAGAACTTGGGTATAGAATAAGGGACTAAGGAGTGATACTGCTGTCTAGAACCAGGGAATAGAATAGATAGTTGTGGATAGATGGGTGGGTTGGGATAGGTGGGAACTAGGGCAGGAGGGGGAGGGGGATATTGAGGAAAGGATATGGGGAGAGAAGGGATAGCTAAACTTAAGGGTCATTTGAGGGGTTATATGGAAACCTAATGCAGTAGAAGCTTCCTGTGTTTGTTCATTCATGTTTGTGTTCTAAGTGAAATGGCCAAATAGCAGGGAAAGTTGCCCCAACTAGAATCTCATCACCAAGCTTCAGTACTGGAATGGGTTGTATCCAGTCAAGTTGTTGGCTAAAGAAGTCCATAGGAATCCTCAAAAAACCCAAGCTGTTTTAAGTTGCTCTCCACAAACTGATGGCAAGGTCCTATTGCTGAAAATACTGCTTCCACAACTCTCCTTGAAAATGGGGGTCAAGCTGGTGCCTCCCTAGAGCCTTCACCCCCTTCTGGCCAGTGTTCTGGGTACCAGAACTACTGTGGAGAAACGTGAAAAGTGACCCAGCTACAAACCCTCAGTCTACAAAGGTGTCCTCCCTGCAAGACACATAGTGCAATGGTGGCACGAAGCTCATAGTGTCTTGCTCAGCCATCAGAGAAACTTCCTCCTGCACCAGGTGGGAATAAATACAAAGACCCATAGCAGAAGGGTGAGAGACCTTAGAACACTCCACCCTAAACGGGATGGCTCCATAAAATCCTTCCCCTCATGGCTCAGAGAACCCTTTGGGAAAGGAGGCGGAACCAGAGAAGAGGGCGGAGAACAAGGAGACAAAGCTTTCTAAACGTAGTATGAACTCAGAGACTTGAGGCGGTGGTGTACACAATGCCTGCAGGGGTCTGAATTGGGTGGGGCCTCGGAGCTGAAAGGAGAAATGGCTACATGCTCCCATCCCTAGCCCAGAGGCTGTCTCCAATTGATAACAACTTGTGAGTAGAAAATGAGTTTTTTCCAAGAGAGTCTCACTGGGGAAGCAAAATTACTGTTAAGTATAGGCTGCATGCCCAGCACTAGACGGCCAACAGAAAAGAACTCAGTGATATCTTATGCGTTTCCTGTCTTATTATTATAATGTCATATTGAGGCTTTTACTTTTTTATTTTTATTCTTTGTTTTCTTTATTTTTATTTTTTACCCTACAGGTTTTGCATATGTATTATGGCTTCTGTATCATGGTCTTATGGGATTCCTAAATGTGCAATGCAATGTTTGTCTATGTTGGTTTCTTGTGCCTTTTCTTCTTAATTTTTGCATTGTAGTTTTCTGATATTTTTTTATTTTATTTCAAAATATTAGCCCTTAGATGCTTGTTTTCTAAGGAGAGACAAGGTGGCTCCAAATGGGAGGTGGGGAGAAACTGGAAGAAGCAGAGGGAAAGGAAAACATAATCAAAATAGATTGTATGAGAAAAAGTATTATTTCAATAAAAGAAAATAACCATAAAAGATGACTAAGTGAAGAACGTCAAGGACTGTGACACAGCAGTGACAGGGACTCATGTGCCTAGATCTCTGCGGAAGTGTCATTTTATTCCACGGCAGTGTGAATGACACACAGGGGTGTAGAGAATTTAAATATTTATATCAATGACCTTGGCTAAGCCTCTACATGAGGCCATGAGGCCGGATTTATCAGAGAGAAGTATCTATGGTCATCTTTAAACTTTCCCCCCTTATTATGTTGCCAATAGGTCACCTAAACTTGAAGTAGTATATAGAATTTAGGTTATAAGTTAATCAGGTCATGTCAATACTTGTAAAGTTTTATTACATAAAGTAGCAAGCTGTGTACTTGCTTCAGATTCTGGTTAATAGTATTTTTAGGATGATTTAGGCATCTTACTGCCATGACTTACATCAGGATGAACTTGTGTCCTTCGACAGAATACTACTTCTACGACTTTATGCTAGGTCCTGAGGGGAAAGAAGTAGTCTAGAATCTGCCTGGGAGTCTGAAATTAGCACAACGGATGGCCCTAGCTTGTCTTCCTAAGGACAGGTCAGACTAGGGCTGGAGCGCTTGTGGCATAGAGCTTACCTGTGTCTTCGTTCTTCTCTCATCCCGAGATCTAAATAACTACCTCATAAAGCCAACCTCAGAGTGCTAACTTAGGGCCAGGTTTGTAGCCTTGAACTGAACCTGCGTTAGCGCACCTCTTACCTGTAAATCCAAATACTGTAACTGCCTGTAACAATTTTATTTATACAAGAAATAGGTAAATAGCAATATTGTCTGTTCACTGAACTCATAAAATCTACATTTTAAATGCTTAATCTTTAAGACATGTACAGTATCTCTGTTGAATAATTTAATTTAGAAAGCTGCAGTTATCTGTGGCTATGACATTTGGTCATTCTCAGTCTTCCCCCCCCCCCCCCCTAATTAAAGTAACAGTTATTTTTGAGACAGGGTCTCCTCCCTGTAGTTTAGTCTGGCCTCCAGCTCACTAGATAGCTGAGCGAGCATGAGCTTTAATTGTGGTTGGGACAACTGCTGGAGTGCGTGCTAGGGTTACCTCAGGGTCCATAGCATGAGTAGGATCTGGCCTAAGGCGTGCTAGGCATCACTCCAAGCTAGCTACATGCCGGGAAGGAAGGTTCTAGTTCAGGCAGACCTGGACTTCAGAAGGAAGCCTTACCTACAAACAAAAATATAGTAACTAAAACTGGCAATCAAAACAAACAACATAGTTCATTTTTTTTCCCTCAGATATAGACCAAAAGATTTTGTCTCCATCTCAATGTGGTTTGTTTTTTTCTTCAACAAAAATGGAAATGGTGTGACTCATTATTTTCTTTTTGCGTGTTTTAACTCTATGAAAGCAAGGCGCCACATTTAACGAATTAGCAGTAATTTATCTGTCTGCTCAGTAACAGACATTTCTTTAGTCAGACTTTGTTGTTTATTTTTGTTGTTATTAAGTATATTATGTATATTATGTAATATTAAGTATATTATGAGGTTTTTAAAGCAAAATTAGTTGTAAGTTAGCACAGTTAATTAAGGTACCAATAGAAACCTAAAAGCAATATTTTAGGAAAAGTAGGTATAATTCAATTAATTTTAACCAAGACCTGTTTACTCAGCCGAATCTTCTAGGCCAGATGAACTTGAAGCGAAGCTTGTGTCATGGTGGGGGTCAGTGTTTAGAGAAAGGCCAGCACTGTCCTCAGGGTGCATTTCCAGGAGGAGCTTCCGCCCAGTCCCTCCTGTCTGTTTCACAGGCCCCACACAGGCCAATGCATCCCAGGGTCCAAGGGTTATAAAGGAAACAAGTGCGAGCTATTTCCTTCCCTCCCAGTGTTCTTCTGGGGTTTGACTGTGGCTGTGCCCTGTATTCATTGTGACTGCTCTAACCCTGGTTGGTTAATATAGTCAGTGTGGATGTGTTACGTTAACAGTTTTCCTCTGAAATGGAGGAGATTGAAAAAGCTGTGTTCTCCACGATAATAAAATCATGACAGATACTCAACTAATAGACATTGAAATGTTGTAGGATCATCTTACAGCATATTAAATAACATGGTGGGATTTGTGGCTAAAACATGTCTGTCTTTAAATCAAAGAATATCTAACAGGGTGTAGACAGGGTTGATGGAATTCACTGATGTTTCTGGATATTTCTGAATGTTGGCAGTCACATTAGCATGTCTTTATATCACAGCCTGTCCGGCATGTGAAATACTCCTTGTTTAGGAAGTCTCTCCTCGGCAGCGTTTCGGATAATGGAGCAGTGACCCTCTGGGATGTGAACAGTCAGAGTTCATACCACAGCTTTGACAGTACCCACAAGGCTCCAGCTTCTGGCATCTGTTTCTCTCCTGTCAATGAATTGCTGTTTGTAACCATAGGCCTGGATAAGAGAATCATCCTCTATGACACTTCAAGTAAGAAGTAAGTGTGATATTATCCTGAGTATTTGTTCTGAGTTAGGGTCTCACCTAGCCAAGGCAGGCCTCAAACCTGCCTGTTAGCTAAAGATGACCTGGAACTTGAGATTTTTCTCTCATCTTGCTGAATGCTCAAATTGCATGGGTATGTCACCACACCCAGTTTATGTGGAACCTAGCATCAACCTCGGGTTTTATGTATGCTAGGCCAGCACTCTATCCATTGAACCACACCCCCATCCCTGACGTGTCCATGGTCTAAGTTAATGACAGCTACTTAATTAACAAACATGTTTATGACTTATACAAGCATCTAATTTCTATTAAGGGGATCTAGTATTTGTACATTTGTTATATCTAGTATGAAATTTTTCTTTTGTTTTCTCATGTAGAAAAGATAATGGATATGTTATGGATGTTAGGATACTTTTAGACAGTGCATGTTGCGTGGGGGGGGGAGCATTTCCATTGTATAGCTTTATTTCATCAGTCTTAAGGTTCTTTTGTAAAATATGACTAAACACACTTATTTAAAGCAGTTTTAAAATTTATTTTCTGTATCAGAGTTTCCAAACTCATTATATTTTGGCCTGGTGTTTCTCTGTTATGGGTGCCACTCAGAGCGCTGTAATATATTTCAACACTGTCCTTGGTCTCTCCCTCTAAGTACTGTGACATTTGCTGAATTATGGCAGTCTCTAGATTTACCAGATGTCCCTAAGACATGTTGGCTCTGCTTAGGTAGATGACCTTTGAACCACGCAAACCCTTCATTTGTGATAGCTGTGCTTCAGTTAGAACTTTTGAAAAAAGAAAAGGCTGCTAGAGTGGTTCTCTAAGCAGTATTCAGAGATCATGCGGAATGCTGAGGTTACTATTGGGAGATACCAGAATGGGGCCTTGCTCCAGTGAGCCAGCGGCTTGTTTCACTGCCTGGCAGCCTCTGCGCTCAGACAGCCTTGTTTCCTCCTCTTTGTCTAGTACCAGATAGACCCTCGAAGAGCAAGTCCGTCTCCATTGGCCACACGCACTGTATTGCTTTTAGCTGTTTTTTGGTCAAGAGATGCACAACTCAAGAGTAGCATCTGCTGCTGTGAAAGGTCACAGTCCTCCAGAGACAAGCAGGCCACTAAGTGGAAACTGGATATATGGTGTCTGCTCAGCCCTGAGGCTGGTGGCTGTTAGTGACACTAGGGACTTGTCACATACTCTCTGCTGTAGAGTACTGGCTCCAGGAAGGTGGTCTACTTGGAAAATGTAGGCTGTGCCTTTGTGATGTGAGTAGAACAGTAGGTGGAATATTCAGTTCTTTACAGGTCATTCGGGTTATATGTCTGAGACAAACTCCAAACTGCTTTAAGCAATTATTTGGGATATGCATTGTTTGCAGACTTCTGGCTAAGTGTTTTTGATAAATAATTGTGTCATGTAAGCCTATACTCCTATGTATATAATGCACTTGCATATCCCTCTGCTTTTCCAAAGGCTAGTGAAAACTTTGGTGGCTGACACTCCTCTGACAGCAATAGATTTTATGCCTGATGGAGCCACTTTGGCTATTGGATCTTCCCATGGGAAAATATATCAATATGACTTAAGGATGCTGAAGTCTCCCGTGAAAACAATCAGTGCCCACAAGACATCTGTGCAGTGTATAGCATTTCAGTATTCCACGTCTCTGACGAAGGTGAGATACCCTCTTTTCAACATTTTCACTCTTACTAAAAACCCCTAGCTCAGAAAATGAAAACTGTATCTTATCCACTGAACACAGCTTCATAGATATTTTATATGGTGACGTTATACGTCATTTTAGTATAAAGCCGTCTGAGACTTGATTTTAAACTGTTAATTTTGCAGGATATTTATAAAATATTAATGTATAGTACGGCACATTAGTAACCCAACCCTTTAAATATTCTGTTCCATTCAGCCAAGTTTAAATAAAGGCTGCTCAAATAAGGCCACATCGGTGAACAAATGGAGTGTTGCTGTGAGTGGTAGTGCTGGAGCTGCTCAGAATTCCGGAACCATCAGAGAAGCACCTGCCCCTTCCGTTGCCACAGTCCTCCCACAGCCCGTGACAACAGCTGTGGGCAGAGGAGCCGTTGCTGCGCAGGACAAAGCAGGTAACTTTGCTTATGTCAAGAGTGTTCTGAGGGCTTGTTCTTTCCCCAAATGTTATCTAATTAGGAGAACCTGGGTCTCACTTGAGTATTTAGGCAAAACTGACTTGTAGGTACCGTTAAAGAAATGAAGCCTACTAACTTTGCCTTGCTGAAGAGCTCTTGGGAGCACTTACCCTGTTTAGCTGGCTTCCTGTTGTTGTAAAGAGCGATTAGTTTAGATATGGAGTGCTGACTCAGAAGCCATCCCCTTTGATACTCTTTTGGATTGGCTGAGTTTTTGTTCTGTCATGAGCAGAGTGGCAATGCCAGAGCTGTCTGTTTGCTTTGACCTCGTGGTTCTTAATGTTTCATATCACAAAATGAAGAGGAAGTCAGGTGATAGGATAGAGATTGGGAAATGCAGTTTGTTAATTGGGAGTTTATAGTGTATAGGTGATTTCTTCTGATAACCTGTTAACTCCTTCCTGTCAGAGAAAGGTGTGGTGGAGGAGAGGCTTCACTGCACCAGGAGTAGAAACTGGGACCACAGCCTACTTCCTCAAAAAGCACCTTACCCTCAGTAGTGATGCATACACCCTGCTTTTTATCTTGCAAGACAGGTCTGTGCATCTTAGTATGAATTTACTACTTCGAAATAGCAGCAGAACCAAAGCTTTGACAAAACCAAGTGCTGACTTTGGTAATGTGGGGTAACTATTTTCATTATCAGTTCCCTGTGAGGGTCTATGTCGCTCTCACAGAACAGTCACAACAGTCAGAAAAGTAACTGGGTTCGTGTCTAAGAACTTGGAGACAAACACGATGGCTGTTGTATTAGAAGAAATTATTTTTGAAATGTAACTAACTGAATAATGTTTTCTAAAATGCTGACTTAACTGTATTATGAAAATTGGCTATGGCCTTCATAAATGATTTTGCAATTCTTATTCATAAGATGATTTAAAGATGAAAATGGTAGTAGTTTGTAAACCATGAACTAGAGTGTCGGTTGTTAACAAGTAGTTGTTCTTTAAGGATGACCACACTCACACGCAAATGAAGGCTCGGGTCTGCTGGATTACCGATTAATGGCAGCCTTAAGAGTCTCAGATTGTCTGGCTAGGCAAGTCATTGCTTTGTCCTGGCAAACAGATTTCTGTTTATTTTGAAGCAACTGTCCACTTGCAGAGAAGTTTTACACATAGTGAACCTGCCCTTTGGCAGTCAGCACTCTGTCCTACTGTTGTTTCTTTTTTTTTTTTTTTTTTTTTTTTAGTTTTGTACTTATTTCCCATTTTTTTTATTACTTATTTTTTTTATTTAATTTTATATAACAAAGTCCAATTAAATGAAAACAAACATTTATACACAATATTTGGGAATTTGGGCGTCGTTCTTTCCAAACTACTTCCTGCTGGTAAGGGGCGCTGTCTTGGGGGATTCGAAGAAGATTCAGATATCCTGGCTGTAGTCTGTAGGGCTGTTTTGTCCAGCTGTTTGGAATGCAGGATCAGCTTGTACTCTGTTTCAGGCGGTCTGGCGTGATCAAACCACATTAGTCTGGAAGGAATCCACATCTTTTCATTTTCTCCTACTGTTGTTTCTTACTCTGTCTCACACACACAGACACAGCTGTGTGTAGCCTACTTGTCTGTGTGTGCATGCACGCACATGCGTGTGTACCTGTGCACATGGAGGCCTGACAAGTTTTGGGTGCCACATTCCTTAGGTACTGTCCACTTTATTTTTGGAGTCAGAGTTTCTCTGCGGCTTGGACCTTGCCGAGCTGGCCAGCCAGTAAGCTTCTTACCCATTGCTGGGCCTGTAGGCCCCCTGCTATTATTTTCTTGTGGGGTCTGGCAATCATCTTCAGCCACTATTGCTTGCAGGGCAAGCATTGTTCTGACTGAGCCATCCTGGCCTCTGTTGTCTCATTGGTTTCTCTATACACTAAGATAATGTTTAATGTTTAGGGTTGTGGTGGCAATCTGAGGAGGTGTATCCCAAGTGCCTGGCACACGAGACTTTCGGTAAATGATATATTGGTGAATCTGTACCTGGCTCATGAGAAACTCAGTAAACCATAGTATTAGTGATCCTGTCATCATAGTCATGACCGGGATGATGACTTACTTTGAAGTTTATCTACAGTTAGTCTAAATTTTTAAAAATTCCTCTTTCTACTGGGGTCATCTAACTTAGTTATTGAAAAGAACCTCTGTAGACTTGTTACTGGTCCTCAGTTTCAGTAGGAAATAGCAATTTCTAAGAAATGAAAATTAAGGATTCAGTCCTATTTTTCTATGATACTAACCCTCTGTTTTTTTTTTTTTCAAAGGCTAGGATGTTCATTCAAATATGTTAAGAATCTGGAAAGAGGAGACAAGTTCCTCCCTGCCCACATTCTTCCCTTTCATCCACTCACTGTGTAGCCCAGGCTGACCTGGACTCCATAACCTCCCAGTGCTGGTTTTCAGCCGTGCATCACTGTCCCTGGCTGAAGCCACTGCTCTAAACACCTGTCAGTGTTGCGATCTCCAGCTGCTCGGATTTTGCAATTTCTTTTTTCTTTTAAGTTGATTTCTTTAGCCAGGCTTGGTCTGCTTTGAAAACTCAGTAGTCTGTTTTTCATGTTCATCTCAGGCTTTTCTGTTTCCATTTGAGACCAAGGTGCCAGGTCAAGCTTCTTTTCAAAATAGATAGCAGAGTGCAGCCAGGCCAGGGGCTAGGGTTCACCTAGTTGCTGCATCTCTCAGGAACTCAGCACTCCGATCATGAGCAAGATGGTTCTTAACCTCTGGTTCCTCCCACAGAGCCTTAGTTCTAAAGCCAGGCACTTACCTAGCAAGGCCTTTACTGTTGCTACTGCACTGCTCTTTATGAGTCTGTTACTCTCTTTTCCTTATTGCTAGTAATAAAGTGAGTTAGTAAGTCCTTTAGTTTGGGGATGCTGAGAATCTAGTTAGGCTCCCACTCTTGGTGACAGAAGACTTTAGATGGGGATAAGAGTTTTGCTTTTTGCAAGATGGAGAACAAATGTTAGCTGACTCAGGTATCATGCTGTATGCCAAGTAGATTTGTCTTAGTCTTTTGTAGACAGTCATAAGCATAAGAAACATATATTGTATTTAGTGTACTTTAAGATGGCATCAAAAGCATATTGATGATTTTAGAAACTTTCTACCGAAGTGATTCCTATGAAGAAATGAGCTGTTTGTTTAGAAGAGTCCTTCACTGATATATTCTGCTGCTTTTCTTAAATGCTCAATTATAAAATTCTTACAATGTGGCTAACGATCATTTTGCACTCTAGCTTCTGATGGTACCAGCTATTTATATGTATGTTAACAGCACTCATCTTTGTATCCAATTCTCCCAAGGCTTGCATCGAAGCATAAATACAGATATTTTATCTAAGGAAACAGATGGTGGAAAAAGTCAAGATTTCTCCAACTTTGATGATACTGGGAAAAGTAGCTTAGGTGACATGTTCTCACCAGTCAGAGATGGTAAGTGTTAAGGTCAGTGGGTGTGGTCACTTGCTGCTCTTAAGTGTGGGTCTAAGTCATATGGTGGTTTGTGCATTTTCTCAGTTTCTGAGTGGGATCTTTCCTGTACCCTATATGTGAGAAGTTAGCATGCTGATACAAATGCTGACCATTGGACATGGTTCCTGAGATAGCATTTTCATTTCCACAAAGATTCCACAAAGATTGACCCAGCTCCTGTCCCGGGGATCCCATCAAGGTCTTCTGTGTGTTGGGCATGGTTCTGTCTCTGAAGCTTAGGTGCTAACAGAATTTTTTTTCTTTTTTTTTTCTTTTCCTGAATCATTTTTATTTTTAATAGCTTTATTGAGACTGACATAAATGGCTGAACATGTTTAAAAGTGCACAGTTTTGGTAGATCTTGACATATGAATATACCAATGAAATTATCATCACAACCAAAATAGTAAACATAACTATAATCTAAAATTTGAGATATTGGCTTTTTTAAATTTAATATATGTTGTTTTTTTTTTTATAGTTCATCTCTTTGCTGTGTTTTCCAATCCCAAATATATTTGTCGATATAAATTGGTTTTTTTTTCCTAAAATTTTATATATAGTGGAATCATATGTATCTGCTTTTATTTGCCTAGTTTATTTTCCTCAGGATAATTGTTTTGAAAGCCATTGATTTTGCTGGGATATTAATAGTCTTTCTATTGCAGCGATAGTAAATTATATAGCAAAATTTGTTTTTATTATGTCTAATGTTTTCTGGTATTAATATACCAAAATGTGTTTAGTCATCTTATAGACTTGAGTTGTTTCTAGTTTGGGACAGTAACAAGGAAATAAGGGGCCTGAAGGTGTTTATATACAAGGCATTGTATAGCCAATGTCTTTTTAAATTCATGGTTAAATTACCTGCATGGGAGAGCCACTAACAGAATTTCTTAGAGGAGTTTCTACCATTATAAGCAATCTTTGACTTGCATCTGCTTCAGATAAACTTCCCTAAAATCTTGGATGCTTGGTATGTAAAAATGAAGATTATCAGCATTTTCCTGATGTTTACTCCATGCTTTCCTGGCTGGGTAATAGATTGCCTCTTCTTTTGCACTTACACATGATAGCTTCATGTGTATATTTCATCATCTCTGCCACCACCCTGTAGATGTCACCATTCAAAAGGAGCCTTTGCCACCTTGATGCATAGACACAATGCATATCATTGTCCAGTTGTGCTTTTTAGTTCTACTGAGGCTCACATTCTTTAATGGGATGGGTTCAGTGCTAATAGCAGTATCATCAGTAATCCAGGCAACTATCAAGAGGGCAGTTTGATAGTTTGACAGTTAAATTATTCATACTTTCTGGCGTGTTAATTCCTTTTCTACCAGTTTACCTAAGAAAATATTCAGAGACATCTGTAAGATTTGTGTTTACTGTTTTAATTATAATATTGAAAAGCCAGAAAAAAAGCTAAGTGTTCATAGTAGACAATTTATACACACACACACACACACACACAGGGATTTGGAGGGGGGGAAGAGAGCAACTTTTCTATTAAGACTAAAGGAGGAGACTTTTGCAGTGTCTAAGTAAAAATTCATGAGCAGTCTAGCTGTTCTTTTAGTTGCAGTACTGTTTTTCAAATGTAAGATTTGAGGTATATATCTCCATTTCTTGGGACTTCATCTTTGTGGTAAGGAAAACTTGGTCAAATATCATACTTGCTTTTGTTGAATTGGTCAGTCTCAAGGGCGCAGTTCTCTAAGGAAAAGGTTAATCTTTGTGCCTCAGTTTCTTCATCTGATAAAATAATTTTTATATTAAGAGGAATCCAAGAACTTTAAAAAGAATGTGAGTGTGCATGTGTTGGGGGGTGCAGTGAGAGTTAGAGAAAAGTGTGTTAATATGAGGTATAGTTACTAGGTAACAGAGAAGAGTGGGTTAGTATGTGATGTGTAGTTACATACGCAGCTAGCAAGACTTCTGGCTAGGCATTCATTTGCTTATTGGCCCTATGTATTTCTGGTGAATCTGTTACTGGCTTTTGCCCAGTCTTGTGTTAATATGTGACCACTGAGTTCAGTTTTTGCTATATATTGGTAAATTAATAATTACAATATTGTGATTGAAGTTAATATCAGTAAAGCCAGGTGATTTTCATGATATAATGCTTGTAAAATATTCTTATTTCAATTAATTACCCAAATGATTTTTTGAGATAATCAAGCCATTATCTCTAGTATAAATATGTAAAAATTATAGTTTAACTGTTTTAGAAGCTTGCCCCAAATAAAAAAAAAGTACCAGATAGAGCCAGTGAAACTGTGTTGCTGATCATTGGCACTTATTTTCCAGCTTGTTTATGCCCAACTGTCTCTTTACATGAGCATAGGATGAGCCTTCATATTTGCTGTTCTGTGAGAACCAAAAAGAATCAGAGGGAACCAACTCTGTGTTAGTCTCCTGATGATCAAGATGATGCTTGACTTTAGTCATACTCAAGAGTGTCAGTCTCCAGACTCTCTGGAGAGCAGTAGGAAGCCAAGCCACTACAGGCTACGGTTCCTTCCTTCCTTCCTTCCTTCCTTCCTTCCTTCCTTCCTTCCTTTATTTATTTTGGGCAATTTTGAAAATTTTTGAAGTTTATTATTAAAAATGTTGTGAATAAAACATAACTTGATTTTGTTATTTCATTGTAGATGGTGTAGTTAACAAAGGAGTTGATGAATCTGCAGGCAAAGGAGATGGTAAGAAATCTCAGGAAATATTTTCATGAAAATCAGAAGCAATGCTGTCAGGGCTGCTGTGTAACAACTTCCCCACTCCTTTAGCTTTCAATAGTAAACACTTGGCATCTCACTGTCCCTGTGAGTTCAGCACCATGTGGCTTCTTTGGCTTCAGATGTTCCTTCCTTGAGCTGCATCCAGCATTGCTTCCCTGCTCATTTGTGTGGCTTTTGACAGGAGAGAGTACTTCCTGCCCTTCGGGTGTCCTCTCAGTTACAATGACAACAGAGCAGTTGCTTTCCTCAGAGTGGGCAGTGAGAGAGAAGCCACACTGTGACTGACCTTGGAAGTGACAACAATCCACTTTCTCCATGTTTGTTTTCTTAGTCTAACTCATGCATACACAAACAGAGGAATGCACACTGCATGGAGGTCAAAGGCATCAGGGGTCATCTTCCAGGCTGCCACAGCCACATACAGATGAAAACAGTTATCAAGCACCAGTGCTGTCTAAAACATTGATTGTGCTTTGTAGTTTTCAAAGCATTTTCACAAGAAAAGAAAAGATGTTCTTGTCTCGTAGTCCAGGCTGGCCTTGCACACCTTGGTCTTTCTTAAGCCTCTGGAGTGCAGCAGTGTGCCTGGCCACGTGTATGTCTAAAGGCTCTCCACACTGGCACATAGGAAATAGAGTTTAGGCTGTGAAAAGATGCACTCCCAAATCCACAGCAGTTCTGGGAAATTCTAAGAAATAAGCCAGTCCTCTGAACCCAAGTCCCGTCTTCTGCCAAATACCTGCCATCATTTTAAATAAGTGTTTATACCAAGTGTTTCAGGTTGGTAAATGTCGTGTGTAAATGGCATTTCTTCTCCTTTTTTAGGTCTTGACTTTCTAGCACAACTGAACTCAGTGTTCACCTCAAGAAAAAATCCAATCACTTCCGGCACTCTGGTGTTGCACTCCAGTCCTCTTAATGTCTTTATGGATTCTCCAGGGAAAGAGGAAAATGAAAGTCATGATCTGACCACTGAGACGAAGAAAACATTCCTGGGGAAGCAGGAGCCGAAGGACTCCTTGAAGCAGGTACCCACAGAAACATAATACCTGAATTCAGGGTTTGTCACTCAAAAAGGGCGGCCCGGGTTTTAAATCTTTATGCCAGTTTTTAATAACTGAAGAACAGCTTTGAAGCCTGTCAGAACCTTGTCTGTGTGCAGAAGATACCTTTTTATTCTCATGAAGGCAAGGAAAGGAACTTCAGGTTTAAAAGAGAAAATCAAGATAAAATAATGTATATTGTAACTCTGTGTCTGTGTACATTCTTCATTTTCATTGAGGAAATGGAAGTTCCAGCTAATTCTTCTGTCTAAGAAGTAAAGCCAAAACAGTGGGTGAATCGTCTTCACCCATATTTTCAGTTAACTGTCTGCTGTGAGTAGTGTTGAAGTGAAAAACCCTGGTTTCTTACGTAGAGAGAGAAGGGAAGACATAGCAGAGAAGGGGAACACATTCTTTTAAAAGATTTTTCCACTGCAGCCCAAAGCAAGCTGCTGGTCACGTCGTTCGTAGTGTTAGAGCAAGTCTAGGGGGCTAAGAACTACTAGTGTTGGCACCTTGGGGCCAAAGGTTGCGGGAAGGTCAAGACTAGCTTGTTTTCTCATATCTAAACCGAGAACGTAAAAGATACTCAAGTCAGAAGTACAAGAATGTCTTCATTTCAGATATTTCTGTCTAGTTAATGTGGCAGTGTCTAGTGACGGCCTCCCTTCCTCTTCACAGTGGTTTGCATTGGAGTATAATTAACAAGTGCTTAGTAGATTCGCTTTTTGTAATATTCACATCTTTATTCATTATTAATTAATAATTTTATTAATTATTAACTTGCTTTGCTGCTAGTATTAGGTCCTTCTCAATCTCTCTTTGTTCCTCATTTCCCTGACTCCTACATACTTTGGGGTGGGGGAGGACTGTGAGAACTAGATAAAAATTTTTGTGGGTAATAGGGTCAAGTAAGAAATGGCATATTAAAATCACTCTTTTCTTTTAAATACAAAGTTTACAAAGTTGATCTCCTCTGGTGCTGAGCCTGGAATTCTGAATCCCTCTCCATCATCTAACCAAATAAGAAATCTAGAAAACTTTGAAAAGCCAGAAAAAGAAACCGAAGCCCAGTTGATTCATGACCCCTCAGTCTATGGATCCTCAACTCCAAGTAAGCACATTGAATGTCCTTGTGTTTCAAAATGTGAAGTAGGAAATTACATAATTATTTCCCTAGTAAGGGATAAGGAGAGACCACAGTGAAGTTAAAAGAATTTTGGGTTTGTAGACCACTCACCATCATGAGTTCTCCTTTTTTGTTAGAAGGCCTGAGTGCTTAAATCCAGCAACACTGGTTTGTTCAAACGTACAAGGGTTTGGTTTAATTTAGTGTTCAGAGAATGAAGTAGGACTTGTTGAAAAGGCATGGTTAAATATCTGAAATCTATTTTAAAAAAAAGTATTGAAGATTTATCCTTAGAATTTATGCCGTAGACTCCTAAGACCCGGTTGCATTTAAGCCAGCTGAGTTGATCTGTAAGAGCTGCCTGAGAGAATCCTTTCCGGAGAGGCAAGTCCACTGCACTTGTTAAACTCCAGGCCTTCGCCTGTGGCTCTGCTTGGCTCCCATGTTCCTCTTGTTTGTTCCTAATCGTCCTGGCTTATCTGGTTTGTGGTGCAGCTTGTCACATGCGTCTTTTATAAGAGGAATGGTTCCGGGCTTCTTCCAGACTAATCCCTCTGTCGTGTGTTATTACATTAGACAGTTGGCAGTTTCTATATACAGATAAATGACTATTAGAGATAATGACGTAGAATGTTTGTAAAATTTGTATTCCAGACAGTGGGTTTTTCTAAATGTCACAGGCATGTTGTTCTTTTGCAGTTTCTCAAATCTTCCTTTACCAACTCTTACTCAGAAATGTTTGATTTCTCTTAGTACAACTTAACTATTACTATTTTCTCCATTTGTTTTAGTTCCAAAGGTAACGTCCTCTGTCACTGCTGGAGTAGCCAGTTCGCTCTCAGAAAAAATAGTCGATACCCTTGGGAACAGTCGGCCAAATGCACCCTTGACCTCTGTTCAAATCCGGTTCATTCAGAACATGATACAAGAAACTTTGGATGACTTCAGGTAGCACTGACTAGCTGTTCTTCCTCTAGTCACTCAGTTTGTTTTTTTTGTGTGTGAAACCAGAACCAGAATTCACATTGGTAATTGTGTGTGTCTAGGTTCTGATGACCACAAAATCATAGAAAACAGGAAATTTTATCATTCTGTACTGCACTTTGGAAAGGGACCTTTGTCTGGAGCAAATAGAAAGATAACCTGATGGAAAAGTCCAGTGTGCAGGATGCCCTTGCAGATTCAGTCTTAATCTTCAGAGTGTAGCACATTTGTATGTACTCAGATGTAGTTCTTGCATGCAGGATTTATAGATCACCTGTAAGTGCACTCCAGGAAATGATGTGTGAAACATAGACTTTTATGCTTGCTTTATATTTTCTGTGGGCACTGGGATGGGGGAAGCATATGTCACAGCACACACGTGGAAGACAGGTCAACTTGCAGGGACAGTTCTCTTTTCCCGCTCTGGGGATTCTGGGCTTGACAGCAAATGCCTGTAGGCCTGACCAATTGAAACCTTTTAAATGTAATTCTAAATATTTTCAGATAGAGTACATCAGAATGTTACAAATAAATAGATGATCTTTCTATAACTTTGTTCTTCCCATCATTTGAATTTTCATTATGAAGTAATGTTTTGATGACTGTTCCTCCTATTGCCTTTAGGTATGGCACTAGGATATTAGGTCATCATAAATTAAAATTGATTTTTTTCACTCAGAGAATATTAAGATATTGGGATTATCTGTATATTCTTTGAAATTTGCGGGATCAAACAATTTTTTTTTTAAGGTACATGTTCTATCTACAGTGTTGCTACCGTATCC
This sequence comes from Phodopus roborovskii, assembly GCF_943737965.1. Classification (NCBI taxonomy): domain Eukaryota; kingdom Metazoa; phylum Chordata; class Mammalia; order Rodentia; family Cricetidae; genus Phodopus; species Phodopus roborovskii. The sequence goes on along the minus strand of NW_026126618.1, from coordinate 4,157,452 downwards.
TTTTCATTGTTATTTCAGAGTTTGGAAGTAATTTTCAGTTACTGAGATTTGTGTGTGTGTGTGTGTGTAAGAGAGAGATAGAGAGGGAAAGAGAGAGATTGTAATTATGGATTATAATGAGAAGAAAATCAGAGATATATAATTTTTATTGGTGCACATTCTTTTTAGATTAACATTCAATTTTTATTATTTTAAGATGTTTTGATGGATCCTTAAAAAAAATTACACTACTATTTTACAGCATTGTAACTCAAGGCCAGCCTGAGCTACACATATTTTTTTTACGGAGTATAGCTCAGTGGTATAGCATTTGACTAAACATTTCCTTTTAATGTTTAAAATATTTTTAAAATGTATTTTTAAATATTAGAAATTTTCATTTTGAAAAATTGTCTTTTTGATAATTATGGTGTGCCTAGTTTATGTGTCAGATATTAAGAATACAAAAGTGGGAATCTTCCCACTGTAGCCATAGTTTCTTTGGAATGAATAGATTGCATCCTGATGAGTATGTGTTTACACGTGAATTAATTCATTCAAGATTGCCAAATAGAGCACTATTGACAATATGTCAGGGAAATTGTGTCATGTAGCAACAACTGGACTAGAGTAGATACCTGAACAGAGCAAATTCAGAAACCCTGCTCCTCTCCTTCCTTCCTTCCTGGCGCGAGGTGGCTGTGTGGCCTTTTCTGAAAGCCTTTGTCTTGTGATTGTTCCCTATCCTGGGCATGTTTTCCTGTGCTCTCATGACTTCACATCCTCACTCTGTTCTCCTTTCTCCTTCCATTAGGTTTTGCTCAGTAAAATCATATTCAGTACCTATGTATCAGACTTTGACCATGCTTTTTAATTGAACTGGTATTTTTAGTAGGACTTGTTTTTTGTTAGTACTATACTTAGACAGTGGCTTAGGTTGTAAGTGGTTTCCTTAGTCCTTTCTCTCATATTTTCAGTGCATGGCTTTAAAAGATATAAGGGGTTTTGAACACTGCATAAATATTTATGGCCTAATAGCAAAACTGTCTGGATAACAGCTGAGTCTAGTGCAAATAAAATAATGTTGGAAACACAGAGAGGGAGCAATTTTCTTGGGCAAATTTAGAAAGGCCTTGCTGAAGAGATTTCTGTTTTACATTGAAGTGTGTGGGAACAGCATGGGAAGAGACATGGTTATAATTTCTAAGAATGTCTGCATAGAGAAGGAGGACCTGTGGCCAGCAGGGAGAGTATTTATGAGGGACAAAACACAGAGTCCATAGAAAGGTTTTCAGCACAGGAGTGGTGGGGTGGTTCTGCTGCATTTGAGGGTCAGTTCACACTGATGTCTGCTGCTTCTACAGAGACGGGCTCAGGCCTTCCCTTCAGCAGGACGAGGATCTGTGTCCCAGGGGAACTGTTGTCTGCTTCTCTACTGCAGCTACCTCGGTGCATTGCCAGGGTTTGTCTCTTTTACTGAGTCTGTCCTGCCTTTCTGTGCATTGGGGTCCAAGCGACTCAGGGCCTCTCAGTTAGTTGCTCTGTCTCTGCTTCATGTGGGTTATATACAGTTACCCCTGCCATTGTGGGCACAGAGGGGCAGTGGAAGGGACTCGGCCTTTTCCTTTAACTCTCATGGTAGCTCCTCTCTAGAGGAGCTAGTTCCCCGCCATGAGATGTCACTTGCTCTGTGACTTTGGGACTCTCTTTTAACCCTGTGCCTCTGCTCCTCCCTTATTTTTAATAGAAGCACTTAGTGAAGGTCCAGGGGAGGGAGTATTGCGGTTAAAGGGAGTTGGTCAGTGCAGACTTGACAGCAGAGGCTCTTGGGATTCTAAACTCTGTGGCCAGTCTCCAGTTGGCCTTTAAAATCTATAGACATTTTTAGCTAGTTCTCTTCATCTTCCCAAGGGGAGCTTCTCCTGCACAGGCTCAGTCTAGAGTCTTGGGCCTCTTTTTTTCCCAGGAAGAACTTGTCTTTTCTTTGACTTTAGTTTAAATTTCTTCTTATTTGCAACTCTGGATAATTTTAACAGTTACTGTTTCATAGATGACCAGGCTTGTCATCTATGCTGTTAGCATTGAGAGGTGGTGTCATAAGCGATTTTTCAAGATTTTCAGTTGTCAGGCAGGTTCTTTGACTCTGTAGTTCCTGGGTTTGGGTTTTCTCAGAGTTAGTTTACTCTACTTTCCCTTTATTCCCATGACTCAGTCTTTGCCCTTGTGGGACTGTTCGCTCCATCTTTTAATCTTGGTCTCCTTTTTCCAACACCCCAAGAATGTCCAAATGCTCTCTGCTCCTCAGCTGCTACTTTATTTTTGCTTTCCTGGCATCCAGTCCAGTACATGTACCAGCAAGGAGCTCCCAGGCGTGCATCATAAACATCAGACTCGCCTTTCTATAGGCCTGTCCTCTTTAGGATCTCAAGCCTCTCACCTTGCCTTTCTTGGTAGCCATGTGCTCTTAAAGGGAAGGGTATCTTCCCCTACCTGGAAAGAGTATGTCAAGCACCAGGCCCCTGTTGCACCTCAGCCTGCTTTGCCATACTGGAATAACTATGCCGGCATGATGGAAAAGCAGAGGTGTGTATGGACCTGGCATGGTTGTCTCTTGCTTTTTTCTTTGTATTGTCTTTTGTTGTCGTTTTCCTAGGAACCATAATAAGGGCCAAATGGATGATAGGCAAGTGCTCTGCTAGTTTTGCCTCCAACCTTTCTAATACTTTCTTTTTTTATTTTAAATATATAATCCTAAATTCTTTTCAGTTTTTAAATTTTCTATTATTGTGCTGGAGAACAGACACAACCCTGGGACTGAGGCACGTTAGGCACATGCTCGACCACTGAACTGCATCCCTAACACTTTCTGTTTTTTAATACATCTTTTATCACTGAAACTTAGAAGAAAAATTAAATCTGTTATAGTTGCAACCAGAAAATTAAGTTACCTGGGAATGCATCTAACCTTTATAGGAAGAAATTGTCTTCCTAAAATAATATTTTTATAAATTCTGGGGAATTTCAAACTGTATTTCTCTTCCATACCCATCCTACCTACCCACCCAACTTTGAGATTTCTTTCTTTTTTAAAATATAATTTATTTATTTATTTATTTATTTATTTATTTATTTACCGTCCTGTCCCCATTTCCCACCCTCCTCTCTTCTCAGTACCTTCCTGCCTCCTCCCCTTGTCCACCACATATCAACCAAACATGGCATATAGAGTTGCAGGAAGGACTAAGAACCCACCCTTATATTGAGGCTGGTCCAGACAATCCAGTATGAGGAGTAGGGTCCCAGGAGCCAGTAAAAGAGTCAGAGACAGACCCTGCTCCCACGGTGAGGAGTCTCACAAAAAGACCAAGCTATACAACTGTCACATATATCAGAGGGCCTAGGTTAGTACCATTCAGGCTCCCAGCTAGGAGTCTTAGCTGGGGCCATCCTTATAGATTCCTGGGAGATTTCCTTATGTCAGGTTTGTATCACAGCCTGAAATGTGCCCCCTCCCCTCCAATAGTCTCTTTCAATATTCTCCCCCTCTGTCCCCATCCCAACCTGAATGCTTGTGTTCCCAATCCCCACCCACCCTTGGTCCACTCAGATCTCTTATTTTTCTTCCCAGAGAGATTTGGGCATCCCCCCACCCCCCATGAACTCTCCTTGTTACCTAGTCTATCTGGGTCTGTGGATTGTAGCATAGTTAGTTATCCTTTATTTTTACAACTAATATCCACTTGTAAGTGAGTACATACCATATTTGTCTTTCTTGGTCTGGGTTATCTGATTTATTTCTTTTTCTTTTTTAGTTCCATCTATTTGCCTTCAAATTTCCTGGTGTCCTTGTTTTTAATAGCTGAGTAAAACTCCATTTTGTAAATGTACTATATTTTCTTTATCCATTCCTCTCAGTTGAGGGACATCTAAGTTGTTTCCAGATTCTGGCTATTAGAAATTATGCTCCTGCGAACATAGTTTAGCAGGAGTTCTTATGGTATGATTGATCATCCTTTGGATGTATGCCCAGGAGTGGTATAGCTGGGTCTTATGGTAGATGGATTTCCAGTTTTCTGAGTAACTGCTACACTGACTTCCAGTGTAGTGGAAGTTTGCACTCCTGCCAGCCATGCGTAAATGTTCTCCTTGTTCCATGTCCTCTCCAGCATGAGCCATGTGTTCTTGATCTTGGCCATTCTGACAGGTGTAAAATGGAATCTCAGAGACAATTTGATTTCCAACTCCCTGATGGCTAAAGATGTTGAATCTGTTGTGTTTCTTGGCCAGTCGGGATTCTTCTGTTGAAAATTTGGTGGTGGTGGTACACTTTTAACCCCAGCACTTGGGAGGCAGAGACAGGAAAATCTCTGTGAGTTTGAGACCAGCCTGGTCTACAGAGTGAGTTGTCTTAATGCGCACACTCTAACTACTTTTGGGATTGTTACCCAACTACTCTTGGGAGTAGGTCCTGCCCTGAGGTGTGATCACTGTCCCAAGGCCATGTCATTAAAGAAAGATGACTCTCTCTTTCCCAGGAGCTACCAAATGCTAGTGGCTCCTCGGGTAATAGGAGTTTGTGTCTTATTTCTGAGAAACAATCCAATTCATAATAGCCTGAGGGGTCTGGGGGGAGAAGAGTGGTGGGGGTAAATCTAACTAAGGAAGTAAGTCTGTATAATTATATACAAGTCTGTATAATTAAAAAGCTTAAAAGTAATAATAAAACAAATGAAAGTGATTAAAATAGAAGACATTGAAGAAAGAAACTGAAGAAGGTACCTGAGCATAAGAAAGACTCTCATGCTTATGAATTAGGATTAATATTGCAAAAATGGCTGTCCTACCAAAAGTTACTGAAATATGATTCTATATAAAAATTGAAAATTAATCTTAAATTTCATTTGGAAACACAAAATACTGGGTAGCCAAATAATTCTGAGCAATAAAAGATCTGTTAGGGACATTACGATCCCTGACTATGTTATACTACAGAACTATAATAATAAAAGTAACAGCATACTGTCATAGGAACAGACATACTGTTCAGTAGTGTAGAATTGAGGACGCAGACTTTTCATATACCTATCATGTGAGTTTTTGACAAAGGAGCTGAAAATGCACAGGAGAAAAGACAGCATCTTCATGCTAGTTAGCCTGGATAGCTCGTGTAGAAAAATGAAACTAGATCATTCTCTTTTCTTTCACAGAGCTCTACTCCAAGTGGATCAGGACCTTGACATTAGACCTGATATTCTGACTCTGGTAGACAGTAGAGTATGGTAGGGAATAGGCTTGAACAGGACCTTGACATTAAACCTGCTATTCTGACTCTGGTAGACAGTAGGGAATAAGTCTGAACTCATTGCCATAGAAATGGACATTCTGAGCAGACCCCAGTAGCATAGGCATTAAGACCAACAATTGACAAATGGGATGACTTAAAACTAAAAAGCTTTTACATAGCAAAAGACATCATTGGAGTGAAGAATCAAAGTCTTTCAGTGATATATTTGACAGATGGTTAGTATCTAAGTACTCAAAAAAAAAGAAAGAAAGAAACAATGGAGAAGTGGCCCAGGGAGTTAAACATAGAGTTTCAAAAGATGAAATACAAATGGCTTTATGTTCTCATGAATAAAATCCTTAATCTCATGGCCAGCAAAGGAGCAGATTTTGTAGGTCTACAGTGAGTCAGATGAGATAATGTATGCCTATGATCCCAGCATTCAGGAGCATTCCAAGCTAGCCTGAACTACAAAGTGAGACCTTGTCAAAAAACTTTATGATGACTAGTAAAAATTCATCAACAGCATATTCCATAAGAGGAACAGTGTGTGAACTCAGAAAAGTACTCAACCACTTCACTAATCAGAAAATGGAAGATTTAATGTGACACCATGTCACTTTCATGACAAAGTAGTGTAGAAAGTGTGCTAATACCTGGCTTTGGTGAAATGACAGGGCAAGAGCAGAACTCTGTTGTGTTGGTGGTAAAATGAATTCATCCTTCTACCATTCAGTAAAGCCATTTGTGTGCATACGAGTAAACAAATCTATGCCCAGTGTGCAGTGAGTCCTGTGTGGACACCAGAGTGTATTAATTGAGAGAGAGGGGTGTGTGTGTGTGTGTGTGTGTGTGTGTGTGTGTGTGTGTGTGTACACATACAGTTCCATATAAAAATGTGGGCATAATGAAAATTCAATACCTCGTGTGTTACTACAAACACTGCATTGTGTAAGTTGAAGGTGCATATGAGATTGCCTACAATAAATGGGAATAATGCCATTTGAAAGCAGGTCAGGTGTCAGTTGCCAGGAGGATGGGCACGGGGTACAACAAGGGGATTGCTAATACAGGAGTATGGCACTTACAACATGGGATTTCTAAACGATGTCCTAAACCACTGAGCGCTTCCTAGGGCGTGGTACTGTTCTGTTTTGTTTTTTTGGTTTTTTTGGTTTTTTTTTGTTTTTTTTTTTTTTTTTTTTTTTGTAATGTTTAAAAGCAAGCATGGCGCAAACATTAAGTCACATTACATATTATGCTGATACATTTTTAAAGAAAAGCATTTCTTTGGTCAGTAATGTTCAGACTTAAGATTGTCTGAAAGAGTTAAGCAGTGATATCAGATGGGAACACATGGGAGCGTCCATGGTTTGATAAAGTGTGCTGTAGTGTATTGTCATTTTATTAGAGTTACTCATTTTTGATTCCTTTATAAGCATGAAGTAGTTAGAGCCAAACAAATGGCTGCCTTCTACTGTCAGGTCTTCTTTTCAGTAGCTAAGACATTGACAGTGAGCTCTCTGACTTGCTTACTAGTCTGTCTCTCCACAGCGACCCTTTCCTTAAGAAGGGGTGTGGCACACTGAGCACTAGAGGATGACAGCCTGGCTGGCAACCTGTTGAGCCCTTTGTAGACTTTAGGTGAATTAGGACAGCTCTGTCTCCATTTCTTCATTGGCAAAATGTCTGTTATCACTGTGAAGATGAATGAGTTCCTCGATTTTCAGGTTAAAGAATCACTGTACTGTCAGGCACACAGTAAACATCGCCGTGCACTGGCATACCTGTGATTAATACTGACTCATGTATTAATGAATATGCTTTATGAATGGTTTAGTGTTGTTACACTGTAGAGTTTTAACAGGGCTTTATATTCTTCCTAGGGAAACTTGCCATAGGGACATTGTGAATTTGCAAGTGGAGATGATTAAACAGTTTCATATGCAACTGGTATGTATAGCAAATAGTGTCCTAAAGAATGTAGAGTGTGTGGATCTGAGAAAAAATGTCTATGCGAAACCAATACACTGTTACTTGATGTCACAGCTAATTGCCAAGATAAGTGGAGCTGCAGACATCTTAACAAGTGAAGCAGATCTTAGCTGCTCTCCTACTTTTGAACTTTTGATAGTTGAGGGTTCTTTCTCACAGATTTGTTCTTTGATGAGTAAGCAGAAAGATTCCCAAATGTGTGACTGTAAATCTTCTGGATATTTAATTTCTCTGATAATCTTTGTGGTTAAATCCAAGAAATACCATTTACCTAGTTAATTGAGCATAAAAGAAGTGACAGCTGAGTGTGTGGAAAACACAGCCTGCTGAGTAGTGTGAAGAGCCAGTAAGTTAAAAGCCATTCCCTACTTTTCCAGAATGAAATACACTCTTTGCTGGAAAGGTACTCGGTCAATGAAGGCTTGGTGGCTGAAATCGAAAGGCTTCGAGAGGAGAACAAAAGACTGCGGACCCACTTCTGAAGACTCACAATACCTTACTTTTTTATGATTTGGGAAGTTTCCGGCAACTAAGAATGGCACAGAATCAATATTATTTTCATGACCTTGACAGTGGATTTTGCAGCAGGCACTATTCCATCTCAGTCAGACATATTTATATTTTTATATTAAAACTGCACAGAATACCATCTTCCTACTAGGGAACAGGATCTTTATGTTCTGAACGCCTTAGCCATACACTAAGTGCCCTTTTCCTAAGAGAAGAAATGTGCATATAAGGGTATTTTTTTTGTTTTGTAAATGACTTTTTAAAACATATATTTTTGATGGACAAATTGTATTCTAATTTTTTTTTTAGGTAGTCAACATTTAAAACATTTGTGTACCTTCTATTTTATGAAGAAATAATTTTAAAGTGGCAATTGGATTTTTTTCACACTACTGAGAAGTAATTATTTTGTTAGCATGATGACATCAGGTATTACTTATTTATTGGTTGTATGTGTGATATGTTTTGAGTGGTACAGATACATAGTACCTTTGGCATTTCTGTTTCTGAGGGCTTTCTATTCTGGTTACCAAACTTTACATTTGAAAAACTTATGAAGGTTTAGAAATTCAAGGGCTATACATCTGCTGATTGTCTAATGAATTAATGGTATGCAAAATCATACTATAAGGTTTTAATCACCATGGCTCAACTTATAATCAATGAGAATTTATTATAAGATACTAAATATCACAAAATTGACATTTTTCCTTTTAAGTGAAAAGCATAGATTATTTTTCCTGTGTTTTATACCAATAACTTTCTTAATTATAGTATGCTACAAATAGTATTTTTGTATTGCTTGTCTTACCATAGCATTATTTATATAGGTTCATTATGAAAAGAATTTACATGTTGGAGCAGGTGGGTCATGCTCATCTGCCTGATGCCATCTACAGTTTCGTAGGATTGGATTAGGAGAGCTACTCATCCATTTACATTCTTACTGCCTCTTGCCCAAAGATTTCAACTATGTACTTTGTATAGAGATCTGTTGTTCAGTTTTGTTTTCTGGGATCAAACTATTTACTAAAATGTCGCTTGGTTTGCTACCTTTAGACTTTTTAAAGTAATAGAAGGTATAAGGATACATTTAATCAGTATAAACCAATGAATAATTATTTCCAAAACAGGACAAGAATTTGACTTTTCCCAGTTGATGCTGTGGTCTTTTCTTGGCGGCTATGTCAGCATTATGACTTGTAACAAGTTTCCTTATATGTAACTCAAGCAAATTAGAATGCAGAAGTACTTTGTCTATATGCTATATTTTGATCTATTAATATTTTCCTATTCCCCCTTTTATAGGTGTATATATATTGTTATTAAAAGGGATCTGATAAAACGATTTAGTAATTGTGTGTGTATATAGATAAAGCACTTGCCATGGATTTAAATGCTGAGTACAGTAAATACATTTTTTGTATTCAAAACATAGACAATCTGAACTTGAACTTTTTGCATCTGGCTGAAATGGAATAATAGGGATTAACTTACCTTCCCATTGAAAATTTGAAAACAAAAGATAAAAGATATGCAGAATAGTTGCTATGTATTAGCATTAGGCACTACAGCACAGTTACCCCTGATAAGATACTCAGGATACTCAATGTAACAGATAACAACAATTTTCTTAAAGCCAGCAAGGAAAATTGAAAAAAGAAGCTGAAGAAAAAGAACAGAGAAGGAAAAGGATGTCATGGCAGAGAGTGTTCAAAGTTCTGAAGGTGGATCTGCAGTTCAGATTTATAATCAGTGGAAATGATTTTCAAAAATGAAAACGAAATAAAACTTTTTCTTCAGATCTAGAAAGGCTGAAAGAGTTCTACCACAAAGAGAGGAGCTACAGGAAATGTTCACAAAGGAAAAGGATACCATAAAATTACAACTACACAAAGCAACAAAGACCAAAAGTGTTAAATACTAAAAGCATTTTCCAGTTTTCAAAGGCAAATGTAAAATGTTACTGCATTCTTAACCAAGGTGAAGGTGGCGTAGGACTATGATGAGGTTAGGAGGATGCAGTGAAGTGTCCTGCCTTGGGGTGTTCATACTAACTGAAGCAGGATGACACTACCTGGAAGTAGACTGCTATAGGAAGAATGTCAGCTGTAACAGAAAACAAAATTATAAGTACCTAATAAACTAGTAAAAACAATAAGACACAGCTATAAAACAGTGAGGACCACAAAAACCCAAGCTGTCTGGGAATGGGTGTTTGAATACCTAGGACCCATAACTGTGCAGGCCATATTGTATCTTCTGTGAAGTGTGGGGCAGAAATGGAACCCTGGAGCCTGTGGGTCAACCCTATGGACTGACTTACCGGCAGCAAACAAAAGCCCCTGCCTCAAACACTCTGGGAGGTGAAGACTGACATTCCTGATTGTCTTCTCACTCTGCTTGTGCACTGTGGCACCCGTGTGCTGCACTAGTAAACATTAATGCACACACATACACAAGTCCAAAAGAAGGTAAACAAATTATGGGACAAATAAGCAGCGAGATTGACTAGGTTGTTACGGTTAGTTTTGTTACCAGATTGAAATCTTTAGACAGTCCCAGCTGAACTAAACACAGGAAATGCCATTTAAACATGAATATATAAACTTTAAATATGATAAGTAAAATGATTTGTGTATTGAGTTGAATGAAAATGAAAGTGAGATTCAGGAGAGAAAACTCAGTGGTTAAGAGAACATACTGCTCTTCCAGAGGGTTTGCTATACACCTTGGGTGGTTCACAACTTTGTGTAACTCCAGAGTTTGATAACCTACTTTGGCCTCTGCAACCATTCTCTCTCCCTCTGTCTCCCCACCCCTATTGCCCTCATCTCTTTTTTCCTCTTGAATAAAGATAAATCCCTAAGAATTGTGGAAACCACACTGTGTAGTGTTTGTAGAGGAATGTATAGCATCAAAAGCTTATTTTAGGAAAGATTCCTATATTCAATGACCCAAGCTTCCATCTGCAAGTAGAAAAGTAATGTCAGCTCCAAAGTGAGAAAAAGAGAGGAAAACAGAATGCAATGGGAACAAAATCAATTGGGAGAAAATAGTGAAAAGCCAGTTCTTAAGCGATAAAACTGATAAGCTACCAGCCACACTACTGAGAATAAGAAATGATCCGTAACAGGAATAAAAGGAATCACCTATTCTACAGGTATTTCTGAGAAAAGCATGCCAAGTGTGAAAACTGATTAGTTCTTTCATATATTTAAAGAAAACAGCATGTTCTGAGTAAGTGCTTATGGCACTGTAAAACCAGGGTATGATAACCAACTCACAAAGACCAGCATCCTGATTCAAATGCACACAATCCCACATCACATCTTAGTAGTTCAAATCCAGCAGCCTGTTAAAAAGATGGAGAGCCAAAGGAGATTCTCAAAAATGCAAATTTGGGATAATGAGAAAAATCTAACAGTATCACAAAGCAAACGTTCTTTTGGTAGTCGTGGAAACATTTGACAATAGCAATGTTCACTCCTGATTTAAAACTCAGATGCAAGTGAATTTACAACCTCATTTCTACATAAGTAACAGTTAATGAGAAAATTGCATGCCACTTAGAATAGCACAAAATTGTGAGCTAGTGAGGAAATAGATTTGATAAAAGACTTGTATACTGTATTCTCCAGTGAGAAGGTAAACTTGAGTATTGAGGCTTGCACATCAGGGGTTGAAAGCCTCAGGACTGTGAAATGCCAGTTTTCATGCTGACATGTATTCAACAGAATGACAATAAGAAAACAATTTTTTTAGATAGCATTTGTGAAACTACCATCAAAATTTTGAAGTGCAAAATGCTTGAGTAACCACACAACCTTGGAAAAATAGCACATTAGTATATATATTTGATAATTTCTTGTTAAAATGTACAACTAGACAAAATAATAGGTAAGTGTAAATATAGCCACATCAATATGGCACAGTAAGGTCCGGAAGTAGATTCTTACACTAGTACACACACAGATATGTTAGGGAGAACCCACCAGAGATAACACAGTTGGCAGCCAATTGTACGTCTTTGTTGCAGTTGGCTGGGCCCCCAGTGTAGTACTGCATGTTTAGAGTAAGTGATTTTTAAAGGCAAGAAATACATCCTGAGTCTTACTTGGCAGCTTCAGTGGGAGGTTTTGTACAAGGAAGCAGTTTAAACAGAAGCTAAGATTAAGCAGTTAGGTGAAGGACAAGCAGGCAGCTTAATAGAAGCTAGGATAAGCTAGCTGGAATATCATGACTTCAGATTCCTAGAATAGAGTTGGGTAAGTTTCTAAGGAGCTTCCCATCAAGTTAAACCTAAAATGGCTTCATCAACTATTTGACATGGAGGAAGCTCTGCATTGTCTTACCCTGACATATATATTAATGGGTTTTTGGCATAAGAATATAAATCAATAGAGATTTGTTTTGTTGGATTACTGGGTATCTATTTGGAACAAAAATTGTGAGTAATAACTTTGTACTATATAAAAGTTACCTAAAATAGATTGAATTATATAGTTTTTAATTAAGAGAAAGTTCTAGAAGTCAGCATAAGCAGAAGTCTTGAGCTTATCAGTTTGTGTATGTTAACAAATAAAACTTTTGAAAGAAAAATTGTTAATTTGGACTTGAGCAACAATTGATACACACACACACACACACACACAAGCCCAGATTGGCCTCAAACTCGATATGCAGTTGAGGTTTACCGTGAAATTCTGGTTGCCCTCTTCACCCTCCCATGTATGGTGTAAGTATACTGAAATTACTTATTCCCATCCCTCACACCTTTATTATGGTTCAAAATTTGAACTAGATATAAAATGAAAGAATAATTTGTTGTCAGCTTAGCACACAGATCTTAGTTTGCTTTCCTGTTGCTATTAATACTCTGACAATAGCCACTTGAGGGAGAAAGGGCCAACTTTGCTCATAATTCCAGGTCACAGTGTGTCATTGCAGGGAAGTAAGGTGTCCAGAACTGGGAGCAACCAGTTCCATCCACAGACAAGAGCAGAAAGAGAATGCATACATGCCACTGCTCAACTTTTTACTTAGTCTGAGGCCCAGCCCAAGAGATGATGTTGCCCACATTTAGAGTGGGTCTTTGCCCCTCAGTTGATCTAATTAAGAACATCATTCATAGACATGCCCACAGGCAAAACTCATCTAGGCAGTTCCATTTAAGATTCTTATCCCAGGTGATTATAGACTGTGGCATGTTTGGCAGAACTTCCACAGAACTAACCCCCACAGCTCTTGTGAAGAGAGCCATCCATACTGAACCTGTAAGTATCATATTCATTCCATGCCTACAAATAATAGTTATTAGGAACTGTAGGAATTTGCACAAGTTGAGAATTTCTAAGGTTTTGGTTTTATAGTTAATAAAGCCAGTAGTTTACCTAGGATGAAATTTATAGTTTTCTGGTTTAGTAGCATTTGGTGGTAGCCTCTCAAGTGTTTAACAGTTGAACTTGACTGTTTTGTAGTTCATCAACTTTAACAATGTTAATTTTCCTCTCACCTCATATATATCTGTAGATGATTATTTGTTGATGAACTGAGTGTTTTGAGTACAGAACATCAGGAATTTCTCTATGAGGTTGATTTATTTTCCTAGGGGATTCCAACGGTTGTCATTTATACATACAGTTTCTTTGATAAATGATAGATCATTACTGAGAAAAATGAAACTTATCAAATCGAGTTTTACATTTCCTCATTTTATTTGTTCATTCTAGTCCGTTTATATTTGAGACAGGCTGACCTTAAACATGGTACCCTCTTACTTCAGCCTCCTGAAATCAGAGAATATAATCTTCTTGGCTAGGATACAGCATTTGCTCAAAAGGTAAATTGTTAATTGTGGTCTGCACAACTTATAAGGGGAGTACAGTGAAGACATCAGAATAATGGTTTTATTCAAGTTTTCTCCCCCCCCCTCTTTTGAGCACATGGGAGCCAGGGGTTGACTTTGGATGTCTTCCTTTATCAATTGCCACCATATTATTTTTCAAACAGACTCTCACTGAACTTGAAGCTCTCTGATTGCCTAGAGTGGCTGGCCACTGAGTCCCAGGGAACCTCTGTATTTGCCTCCCAGTGTTGATGTGACAAATATACGCAGCCATGTTCACCTTTTTTTGTGGGTGCTGGGAATACAAACTCAGGTCCTCATGCCTATTGAATGCCTTGAATTATGGATAATGGCATTTGTTAAAGGATGATAACTGGCTATATATTTCATGAAAATAATACTTACTAGCTTGGTTATTCAGTAAACTGTGATTTATACCACTTTTGCCATTCAAAAAAAAAAATACTTAAATCGAAATATATCATTATATGCTCAACCTGAGCTTGAACCATGATTTCACACTATGAGAAAATGTCAGCTATACAGAATAATTATGATATTTTGACCAACTATTTAAATGGGTTACTCATATAGTACTATTTTTTTTTCCATTTTCTAGCAGAAATATGCTGGGGAAACTATCAGAAATTGTCTAGACTTCAGGCTTTGAGTCTGAAAATACAACACCTTGTAATGTATAGGATCCATTTCAGAAATTCCGAAGCCTTTTGGTGGAGGGATCTTTTGTTGTCCTTGATTCAAAGGCTAGGTTCCTTCTGAAGTTGGAGTGGGTGCTTCCCTGTCATTAATGTTACCCAACTCACTTTATATTTTATGATGCCCAAGCCACTAAGCATTTGTCAACTAGAGTGCAGCAGGGCTGATGTTTGTTTGAGGGACTGAATATAAATGAATAGTTATAGTCCACTCTTGTCTTACTGGCTTCCTAGATACTTGAGATACAGAATGCTTGAGGAATGAGGTAAAACAGAAACATCAGTGTTGTTTACTTCCCTATATCCTCTGAAGGATGCCTTCAAGTACAGAGCTACAATAATTCAAAATCAGGCTTACTATTCTATACTTTTACATTTATTCTGCCTTATAAAATAAATTGCCAGATGCATTCATATCGATTGAAAGTATTAGTTAATTCTCTATAGAGACAAAATTTCTAACCACAAAATCATGTCTTAGCCCATTTCTATATTTGAAGCAAACTTTGATGTAAAGAAAAGCCATAAGTAGTTTTTGTATGTAAATGTGTTGATACATTATGTTGTTCTTATTGTCTCAGTTTTTTTACAAAAGTCTTTACTTGTATATTGAGCTGTTGTAGAATTGAAACCCATGCCTTAGGAGTTTAGAGAAAAGTGCAGATACAAGGCCAAAATAGCCAGAATAACTAATCTTTTCCTAAAGATCCTACATTGATAGTCATTAAAGGTAATTGAATATTTATGTATGTGAAGTTCGAAATGTCCCATGTTAATTTATATATACGTGTGTGTGCGCGCGTGTGCGAGTTTGTGCTATGCATACATACATGTTTGTGTGAGTTTTTAATTGTGCATGTCAGTGTATGTGTGTACACGTAGAGGCCAGATGTTGACATTTGGATCTTCCTGAATTGCTCTCCCATTATTTTGTTATATTTTGAGATGAACTTTCTCACTGAACCCAGAGTTCACCATTTCAGCTAGACTGGCTGTCCCCAAACTCCAGGCATTCACCTGTCTCCACCCTCCAGCACTGGGATCACAGACACTTACTACTGTGACAGGCTGTTATAAGGGGGGTGATGCTGTGAACTCAAGTCCTCATGCTTGGGTGGCAAACACCTTACCCATTGAGCCTTCTCCCCAGCCTTTCCACTTTAATATTAAGGTGCAAGATTATGTGCTCCAGACTAGGAAAAGTAATTCACAGACCTGTATTTGGGGAAGAAGGCCGCTTATTTCCACCTATCTGTGTCTCAGCTGAGTTTTCACATCAGCCTACTCTTCATTCCTTCTTTTTTAATATTGCCAGAATAATTTGTTAGCCAAAATGCTAGATTGTCTGGTATCGTTATCTACTTCATGTCCTCATTCTCAGTTGCCACCAACAGCGCCTTAACATCTCTTATTTTATTTACCTCTTAACTTGTCCCCTTTATTACATTTTACAAATTAGGAATTATTGCATGGCATAAACCCAATTACTGCCTTATGCTCCAAACCAGCAGCCTACATTATCATCTTCATCTTCTCCTGTCTGTATTAACCCTTCAAAGCTCACAAACCCTTCAAAGCTCACAAGGAATAAGTCTTCAGTCAACACTTGCAGCAGGTACACAATCATGAGGATGCACATGTATGTCTCAATAGGGGCTTGGGAACCTTGTTTGTGCTAAGGATTGAACTCAAGGCCTCTACATACCAGACAAGCACTGGATCCATAACCTATTCCATAGGCCCCCAAAAGGTTTTTTGTTTGTTTGTTTTATTGTTGTTTGTTTGTTTTAAATAAAGCTTGTGCTGGTAAATCTTAAAGCAATGATTTTCAACCTGTGGGTTGAAACCCTTTTTTTTTTTGAGGGGGGGTGTCACATGTCATATATCCTTCATATCAAATATTTACATAGTGATTCATAATAGCAGCAAAATTACAGTTATGAAGTAGCAGCAAAATAACTTTGTGCTGGGGGGGGGGCGGTCACCACAACAGGAAAATGTATTCAGGGGTCACAGAACTAGGAAGTTTAAGAACCACTGTGTTAGAGGATTTAAGAAAGCAAATATTGGACCCCCAGCAGATGAAGCAATCCAGAGTCTGCTGAAATCACAGTTCTAGTTCCGCCTCCACCCACCAGGAGAGGAAGAGACCCTACCTGCACCCACTGGAAGAAGGGATGGGTAGACGACAGCATAAGAACACATTCAACAACAAAAAAAACCAATATGATGCCACCAGTCTAGGGACTCTACACCAGCAAGACCTGAACATCCCAACACAGGTGAAGCAGAAGAGAATGACCTTAAAAACCACTTCATGAAGATGATTGAGACCCTAAAAGGAAATGAGAAAATCCTTTAAAGAAACGGAAGAAAAGACAAACCAAAAATTGCAAGAAACAATTCAAACAGTGCAAGGTTTGAAAGTTGAAATAGAGACAATTTAAAACAAACAAAACAAAACAACAGTCTGAGGGAATACTGGAATTAGAAAAGCTGGGTAAACTATCAGGAACTGCAGATGCAAGCATAACCAACAAAATATAAGAGATGGAAGAGAGACTCTTAGGCACTGAAGATACACTAAGAGAAATAGATTCATCAACCAAAGAAAATCTTAAGTCCAACAAACCCCTTACACAAAATATCCAGGAAATATGGGACACTGTGAAAAGGCCAAACTTAATAATAATAGGTATAGAAGAAAAGAAATCCAACTTATCAAAGGTGTAGAAAACATAGACTTTCCCAACCTAAAGAAAGACATGCCAATGAAAGTACAAGAAGCTTACAGAACACCAGAGTGGACCAGAAAAGAAAGTCCCCTCACCACATAATAATCAAAACACCAAGCATAGAGAATTAAGAAAAACTATTAAGAGCAGCAAATGAAAAATGCCAAATAACACATAAAGGCGAATCTATCAGAATTACACCTGGCTTCTCCATGGAAACTCTGAAAGCTAGACAGTCCTGGATAGATATTTTATAAACACTAACAGATCACAGATGTCAGCCCAGACTACTATACCCAGTAAAGCTTTCAAACACTATAGATGGAGAAAACAAGATATTCCATGACAAAACCAGATTTAAACTATATATATATATATATATATATATATATATATATATATATATATATATCCACTAATCCAGCCAAACAGGAAAGTACTGGAAGGAAAACTCCAACCTAAGGATGTTAACTACACTCACAAAAACATAGAGAGTAGATAAGTCCACTTTACCAAAAGCCAAAAGAAAAAGCAGAGTAAATCCACACACAATACCACCACCAACAAATCAAAAAAAAAAAAAAAAAAAAAAAAAAAAAAAGTTAACAATGGTCCTTAATTTCGCTCAATATTAATGGTTTTAACTTAAACTTACCTATAGAAAGACAGGCTAACAGAATGGATATCAAGACAGAATCCATCCTGCTGCACACAAGAAACACACTTCAAAGACAGACATTACCTCAGAGTAAAGGGTTTGGCAAAAATTTTCAAACCAAATGGATCCAAAAAACAAGCTGGTGTAGCTATCCTTATATCTAACAAATTATACTTCAAACTGAAATCAATAAAAAGAGATGGAGGTCATTTCATATTCATCACAGGAAAAGTTCATCAGGATGAAGTCTCAGTTCTGAACATCTATGCCCCAAATACAAAGGCACCCATGTTTATAAAAGAAATATTATTGAAATTGAAATTACACATAAAACCTCACACACTTATAATGAGAGACTTCAACATCCCACTCTCACCACTAGACAGGACCAGTAGACAGAAACTTAACAAAGAACAAGTTGTGACCCAATTGTGTTTAACAGGTATTTATAGAACATTCCGCCCAAACACAAGAACATATACCTTTTTCTCAGCACCACATGGAACCTTCTCTAAAATCAACCACATACTCAGCAACATAGCAAATCTCAACAGATACCCCCCCCCAAAAATAGAATAACTCCCTGTATCTTATCAGACCACTATGCTTTAAAGTTAGAATTCAACAACAACACAAATTGCAAAAGACCTACAAACTCATGGAGGTTGAACAATGCACAGTTGCACAATTCCTGGGTCACAGAAAAAATAAAGACCTCCTACAATTCAATGAGAATGAAGATACATCATACCCAACTTACATGACACTTTGAAAGCAGCACTAAGAGGAAAGAAAGTTCATAGCACTAAGTGCCCACATGAATAAACTGAAGAATAGTCACACTAGAGAGTTAATAGCACAACTGAAAGCTCTAGAACAAAAAGAAGCAAACTCACCCCAGAGTAGACATCAGGAAATAATCAGATTGAGGGCTGAAATCAATAAAGAAGAAACAAAACAATACAAAGAATCAATGTAACAAACAGTTGGTTCTTTGAGAAAATCATTAATAAAGATAAATATTTATCCAGACTAACTAAAACACAGAGAACATGCAAATTTACAAAATCAGAATTGAAAAGGGGACATAACAATGAACACTGAGGAAATCCAGAGAATCTTAAGGTCATACGTTGAAAACCTGTACTCCACAAAATTAAAAAATTTAACAGAAATGGACAATTCTGGATAGATATCACTAACAAAATTAAATCAAGAACAGATAATCAATTTAAACAGACCTATAACCCCCAATGAAATAGAAGCAATCATCAAAAGTCCCCCCCCCCAAACAAAAAAAGAAAAAAAAGGCCAGGACCAGGTGGTTTTGGTGTAGAATTTTACCAGAAATTCAAAGAAGAGCTAATACCAATATTTCTCAAAGTGTTCCACACAATAGAAGCAGGAGGGTCATTGCCAAACTTTTTACTAGGCTATAATTACCTTGGTACCCAGACCACACAAAGATACAACCAAGAAAGAACTACAGACCAGTATCCTTCATGAACATTGATGCAAAAATACTCAAATACTGGCAAATCGAATCCAAGAACACACCAGAAAAATCCACCATGATCAAGTAGGCTTTATCCCATAGATTCAGGGATGGTTCAACATTTGAAAAACTATCAGTACATTCCCCCATATAAACAAACTGAAAAAGAAAAACCACATGATCATCTCACTAGATGCTAAAAAAGCCTTTGACAAAATCCAACACTCCTTCATGACAAAAGGTCTTGGTGAGATCATGGATAACAGAAACATATCTAAACATAATAAAAGCAATATAGTAATATACAGTACACCAACAGCCAACAATCTTAATTGAGAGAAACTCAACGTGATTCCTCTAAAATCAAGAATAAGACACAGCTGTTCACTCTCCACATCTTTTCAATATTGTACTTGAAGTTCTAGCTAGAGCAATAAGACATATAAATACATAAATAAATAGAACAAGAGGATAGAAATTGGAAAGGAAGAAGTCAAACTTTTTGCCGATGATATGATAGTTTACATAAGTGACCTGAAAAAACTCCTTATGTGGGAAATCCTACACTTGATAAACACCTTCAGCAAAGTGGCAGGATACAAGATTAACTAAAAAAAATCAGTATCTCTACTATATACAGACAATAAATGGGCTTAGAAAGAAATAGAAACATCACCCTTTACAATAGCCACAAACAACATAAAACATCTGGGGTAACTCTAACCAAATAAGTGAAAGATCTGCATGACAAGAACTTTGAGTCTTTCAAGAAAGAAATTAAAGAAGATAGCAGGAAATGGAAAGATCTCCCATGCTCTTGGATAGGTAGGATCAACATAGTAAAAGTAGAAATCTTGCCAAAAGCAAGCTACAGATTCAATGCAATCCCCATCAAAATCCCAGCACAATTCTTCACAGACCTTGAAAGAATAGTACTCAACTTTATATGGAAAAACAAAAGGCCCAGGATAGCCAAAACAACCCTGTACACTAAAAGTACTTACGGAGGCATCACCATCCCTGACTTCAAGCACTATTATATAGTCCTGGAAGCAGCTTGATATTGGCACAGAAATAGATAAAGTAGACCAATGGAATCGAACTGAAGACCCTGATACTAACCCACACATTTACAAACACCTGATTTTTGACAAAGAAGCTACATTTATACGATGGAAAATAGCATCTTCAACAGATGATGCTGGCATAACTGGATGCTGGCATGTAAAAAACTGCAGATAGATTCCTCTCAATCACCATGCACAAAAGTTAAGTCCAAATGGGTCAAAGATCTCTACATAAATCCAGCCACATTGAAACTCTTAGAAGAGAAAGTGGGAGGTACCCTTGAACAAATTGGTACAAGAGACTGCTTCCTGAACATAACACCGGTTGCACAGACACTGTGATCAGCAATTAATAAATGGGACCTCCTGAAACAGAAGCTTCTGTAAGGCAAAGGACACAGTCAACAAGACAAAATGGCAGCCCACAGATGAGAAAAGATCTTCACCAACCCCACATCTGACAAAGGGCTGATTTCCAAAATATACAAAGAACTCAAGAAGCTATTTACCAAAACACCAAATAATCCAATTAAAAAGTGGGGTACAGAACTATATAGAGAATTCTCAATAGTGGAATCTAAAATGGCTGAAGGACACTTAAGAAAGTGCTCAACATCCTTAGCCATCAGGGAAATGCAAATCAAAACAATTCTGAGATACAATCTTGCTCCTGTCAGAATGGCTAAAATCAAAAACACCAATGACAGTTTATGCTGGAGAGGATGTGGAGAAAGGGGAACACTGTTCCACTGCTGGTGGGAGTGCAAACTTGTACAGCTACTTTGGAAATCAGTATGGAGGTTCCTCAGGAAAATGGGAATTAGTATAACTCAAGACCTAATGGATGCACATTCATACAATAAGGACATCTGTTCAATTATGTTCATGGCAACATTATTTGTAATAGCTAGAAGCTATAAGCAACCTAGATGCCCCTCAGCTGAAAGATGAATAGAGAAAATGTGGTACATTTACACAGTGGAGTACTACTCAGCAGAAAAAGAACAGTGGAATGTTGAAATCCGCAGGCAAATGGATGGAACTAGAAGAAACCATCCTGAGTGAGGTAACCCAGTCACAAAAGGATAAATATGGTATGTACTCACTCACATATGGATATTAGAGGTAGAGTAAATGGTTACCAGTCTACCATCCATACCACCAGAGAAGCTAGGAAGCAAGGAGGACTCTAAGAGAGATATGAATGGTCCCTCAGAGAAGGGGAATGGGCCAAGGTCTCCTGAGCAGATTGGGAGCGTGTTGGGAGGGGAGTGGTAATTAAGAGAAAAAGAAGGGGAGAAGAGGAGATGAGAGGAGGACATGAGGGAGCAGAGAGATTGAGTTGGGAAAATATAGGAGAGCAAGAAAAGAGGCACCATAATAGAGGAGCTATTACAGGTCTAATGAGAAATCTGGCACTTGGGAAATACCCAGAGATATACAAGGATAACCCCAACTAACAATCTAAGCAATTTTGGACAGGTTACCTTAAATGTGCTTCCCCTATAATGAGATTGATGACTACCTTATATGCCTTCCTAGAGCCTTCATCTAGTGGCTGATGGAAGCGGAAGCAGACACCTAGTGCTAAACACTGAGCCAAACTGTTGGAATCCATTTGCAGACAGGAAGGATTGATGAGCAAAGTGGTCAAGACCAAGCTGGAGAAACCCACAGAATCAGCTGACCAAACAAGGGGGACTTCATGGACCCCAGTCCATGGGAAGCCAGCATAAAAGTGACCCAGACCTTCTAAATGTGGGTATTAGGTGGGCTGGGTAGTCTATGGGGCCTCTGGTGGTAGATCAGTATTTATCCCTAGTATTCAAATGGACTTTGGGAGAGGGATACTCTCTCAGCCTAGACACATGAGGGAGGGCTTAGGCCCTTCTCCAAGTGATGTGACAGACTTTGAAGATTCCCCATGGAAGGCCTCACCCTCCCTGGAGAGCAGAATGGGGATGAATGGGGTTGTAGGAAGCAGCAGAAGAGGGGAAGGAGAGGAAACTGGGACTGATAGGTAAAATAAGATTGCTTGTAATGTAAATTTAAAAAAAGAAAGCAAATGTTGAGTGATTTCAGTTAGAAATATGGATAGAAAGCCACCCTTCTTCCTTCACAATGACAAAGAATTAACAGGACATGGATCAAATATCTTTGAAGAAATCCACTTACTGTTTTTTATACCCCAGGAGAAAGTGGACCAACCTCATTAAAACTCAGTAAGGGAAATATGATGACACTCCCCAGAGTGATCCCCTCTCTCCAGTGACTGGGGATCATTCAAACTCTTATTGTTTTCTTTGGGAACAGAGGGTTGTAACACACAATATTCAGATCTGATGTTCCGACATTAGTGGCAGCTCTGTGGCCAGCTGGTTTCTGGTGTTCCCATATCCAAGTGACACAGTTACTTTTCCTAAGTTCAAGTAATAATATGGTAAACAGCAAGACAAAAATTACTCATAAATTTTTCCCAGTGTAGGTCAATAATAGACACACAAACATAGAAGAAGCCTGTAGTGTTGAATGTTAAATCAGTTCTGAATTTGGCATTGGATCTCTAAGAGCATAAGAAGTAATTATATTGTCCCAGTTAAGCAAGATGAATAAGCTCAGGAGACCTACACGTTGCATCTGTTGTCAACAGTGATATATTATACACTTGCAGCTTGTTAATAGGGTAGGTCTCATACTAAATGTTCCTACCACAGTAAAACTAAATTAAAAAGTTACAAATCTATGACATTGAGTTGAGGATATAGGTCAGAGTATTTACCTGGCATGTGTGAGGGGTTGAGCCCCCCCCCAATACCCCTACAACTAATCTGTGAAATTGAATTTGTAATATCAAAAGGGAAATTTGTCAGCTAGGGAGATGCCTCAGTGGGTAAAAGTGCTTGCCACACAAACATGAGGCTCTCACTTCCAGTCTATAGACCACAGAAAGGCTGGGCATGTAGCACAAACATCTGTAACTCCAAAACTCCTAGATTCGGGATAGGGACAAGGAGAATCCCATTTGTGGGTCAGGCTCAATGACTGAGTATTTCCTCTGGTCACCACATAGATGAACATGTGAAAGTTGTGTTATTAGTAATACAAAATTGATAAAGAGGTATAATGTGTAATTCTTATAAATGAAGCTATATGTTAAAATTTATTATTATATTTAATTAAGATGCTTCATATAATTGCACTTGTAAATGCAGAAAAGCTCAACAAAACGCAGTGTTAGAAGCCTAAGGAAGAAAGGGAAAAGCAAAAGAGCTATGTGGAATGCAGAGAGGAATTAGCAAAGGACAACAGGAAGTCCTAACCTATGGAGAGTTACTTTAATGATAAATATGCAAAACATGCCAGTTAAATGACATGGGTTGCTTAATAAACAATGTGCACATGTGTGTGCCAGAGACTCCAGATAGATTTGAGGCTGCCCAGGCTGAAATTGAGGTGATGGCATGGTACTCTATGAAGAAAATCTTGAGCATACACACACACACACTTGAGTAAAGCTATCAAGAGACAAAAATAAAATAATTACCCAGCTTTTACAAAAATGTTATGTGTGTATGTGTACATATGTATGCATGCAACTGAGTGTACACACACACACACACACACACACACGGCATCAGCTCTAGAATGGACTATTAAGTTAAAGGACCTAAGATTACCAAGTCTTAGATTTTATAAGATGTAGCAAGCCAGGCGTTGGTGACGCATGTGTTTGATCAGAAGACAGAGACAGGTGGAGCTCTGTGAGCTCAAGGCCAGCCTGGTCTACAGAGTGAGTTCCAGGACAGGCTCCAAAGCTACACAGAGAAAACCTGTCTCGAAAAACCAAAAAGATGTAGGTCACCTTTTAGGTGACTCAAATTTAACTTTGACTAAATGGTACTGCTGAGATACTTTGAAATTATCCAAAGGGTCCTCTTGTGACAAGACTGTTAAGCCCTCAGAGCAGACTTGATGTCACACTGGTTGAGCCTACATCTGTCCTTTCTGCATCTTTTTCTTCTAGAGGAAGAGCTGCGCTCCCAGCTTGGCAGACAGTATGCATGCTATGCTTGAAGGCTGGCATCCAGCTCTTAGTAATAAACACTCTGGCTGGATTCAGAGGTTTATAAACCTAATGTCTGGAGAATACAGTTAAGTAACCCACTCTCCATTTTAGCATGAAACTTCACAAATTCCTGTAGGCATCCCAGCCTCAGGTAGGTTGCTACTCGAGGGTCTACATACCACCAAAGCACCTGGTGCTTTGGAGGTTCTTCTGGAATATTTGATCTGTGACAATGGAAATCTCAACAGTCCAGAGCTTGACTGTTGACATACAGGTGTGCTATTTGTGAATACCTATTCTAAAGCTACAAAACTTTAATTCACTTAAGTGTGTTAATTTTAGTAAATACCTACAAATAAGATAATACAAAAGAGCAGGTGGTTTATATGGGAAATAGTAAGGTAATATATCTCAGTTAAAATATATTAGGAATAGCATTTAATGTACAAAGAACCCAGAGACCAGTTAACATAATTAACGGGACAGAAGACAAGGTAATTGCTAATTCCAAGATTGACATTTTCATTTTCAAATATTGGGTGACAAAAAGAATGGAAAACAAAAGAATGGAAGAAATGAAAAACTACCATAAGTCTAATTAGTGGCCTGATCTCATTCCTGTTGCTGTGATACAATACCCCAGTGATGGCAACTTAAGTGAGAAAGGGTTTACTGAGCTCACAGTTCCAGGTTCCAGGCCATTGTTTCTAGGAAGACAAGGCAGGGACTTGAAACAGCTAAAGGACATTGCAGTCAGGAACAGAGAGATGCATGTGTGTATGCTTAGTGCTCAGCTAGCTTTCTCTATCGTTATGTACCCCAGGGTCCAAACCAGGAAATGGTGTCACCTACTTCTGACCTGGCTTTTCCCACACCAGTGAAGACCATCAAGATGATCTCCACAGATGTTCCCGCAGGCCAACCTGATCTAGAGTCACTGAAACCCTCCCCTGGGTGATTCTAAGTCATGTCCAGTTGAGGATTAAAACTAAACATCAGAGCTAACAGGCTGGATTGGACAAAAGCCCTTCCAGAACTACAGAAGCCATCTGGCAATGCTGTCCTGTGCCAAGAAAAAGACTTAACAATTCTAATGTGTCATGTCCCTTATAAGAGAGGTTCAATACATATATAAATCAAATGTTGTAGACCACAAAAGAAGAGGCCAATGCTTATAATTTTGTGGAAGAATTGAATACACTTCTCACAATATTTGGGAGAGGAAAGGCACAGTATCTTCAGTCTTCTGTAGTTTGTTAAGAAGTTTTGCTTTTATTCAATCAGGACTGGGTGCTGAGCCGTGGTAATTGCTTTTGCTGAATCCACTGAGATTGGTCCGCACCCCCTTTTAAATCTATGAATATAGAGATTCATATTGATTTTTAAATGTTAAATCATCCTGGCACGCTGAGGAAACCTCATTATCTTGGATTTACTTTGCTAGTATTTAGGATTACTTCATCTAAGTTTATTAGAAAGGTTAGTTATTAATTTTCCTTTCTTTAGAATCTTCTTTCAGTCTCCGAGTAATGAAGGTTATGCAACTACATGAAACAAAGTTGAAATATGCTCGACAGAAGTAGGTGCTTCTAAGGACATCTTTCTCCAGGATGGCTGGCTTTGCCCTGGGCTCCGTACAGGGGCAGTGGGAACTGGATGGCTTTCAGTCTAACAGGAGACACGTGGGTTGTGGGCTATCGCTTTGCTGAGGGTCCTGCCCCTGGTTCCGAATGTTTCGCATAAACCTCCAAGGAGGTCAGATCAGAGCTCTACACAGTCCTGGGACATGTACCTGGGAAGCCCCACACTGGTCTCTGTTAAGCAACATCGGTTGTAGAAACCAACTTTCTGAAGCTTTCTTCCCAGGTTTTAGCTTCAGTATCCCAGATCCGTCCCATGATTTGTTTCTGTCCCTGAGGAGAGCTAATAGCTCTGCTGGTTTCTCGTGTTTCCTGCCATGGCCAGAGTTAGAACATTCTAGAGGAAACGTATCATGGTGATCAGTAGATCTTCATGCTTCTTCATTCTGGAAGCATACCTGTCTTTGGTCCTCGATCAGTCCACTGCTTCTAAGCAAGCTATGCTTTATTCCACTTTAACATTCATCAAAGCACAAGCGTGCTATAACCCATCAAAGACATGCTGTCTGTCCTCACCTTTCTGGAAATACTTCTTCATTTCCTGTGTCTCCTTAGTCTTCTCAGTGAAAAAATATATACTCATATTTATAAATTTATAAATATTCATGCTCATGAAAAGTACAGCAATTATTTTTATTTATTATGTGTATGTGCCCATGTGTGTCTGTGAGTGTGTGGAGTGTGTGCATATGTGGGCCTGTGTAAATCTTCAGATACCAACCACTGTAGTTTTTGAGTCAGGATCTCACTGGAAGTTGAGAGCTTAACAATTAGGTTGGCTGGCCTTCAATCCTCAGGGACTACTTGTCCTGTTCTCCCCAGTGTTGGAAGAAACATGCACGAATGTAATTGGCGTGTGTGTGTGTGTGTGTGTGTGTGTGTGTGTGTGTGTGTGCACGCGCGTGTGTATGTATATGATTCTAGGGATTGAATTCAGGTCCCCATACTTGCATAACCAGCACTTTATCAACTGAACTATTTTCACAGACCTAGAAATTCAGTCTTTTAATGCTATTCACCTTTCCAAGAGAAGAAGCTGTGGTCTGAGTTTTATTGAAACTCATATTGGTGTTCAAGCCCCATGGTGAGGTATTAGAGGATAGAGATTTACTCTAATTGTGTTGCTTAGAAATGAATCTTTGGGAGCTATTAGGGTTACATAAAACCATCAAGAGGAGCACATCAGATTGAACCCTGGAGCCCCGATGAATAGAGTGAGAGAGATCAGAAGGCGTGTGGACACGAGTTTCCTGTCTCTTGCCATGTGCTGCCTTATGCTGACCCTGGACTCCATCAACAAGAATGTGGGCCCTTGAATCCCTGGAATGGTAAGCTAAGTAAATGTAGTTTCTTTACAATGTATGCAGGGTGGTATTGTGTTTCTAGCAAAAGGAAAATGGACTAAGACAAAATTAGTACCAGAATGAGATCACTACATCTAAAATATGGGGTAGCTTTGGGAATGAGTTATATGCATACGTTGGAAGAATTTGAAAGAGCAGGTTAGAAAAAGACTGGAATCCTGTAAGCAGAGAATTATGGGCAATTCTGGTGATGGCTCAAGGGAGCCTGGGAAACTGGTCTCAAAAAGAAACGGAAACAACTATATTAAAAATTGTACTACACACCACTTTTGGCGCATGGTGATAAGAGGCTTGTAATCTGTCCAGGCCCTGGTACTTGGAGGAAGCTGAAATTGGAAGGATGGCCTCATTTGTCAGACCGGGTACCCTAACAAGAAAGTACTGAGGTTTGAGTGTTTGAACTGCAGTAGTGTTGGACTGGGAAGCAACGTACATGTGATCTAAAGGAGGAATGTGCAATGACAAAGCAGAGTGGAAACATTTTAACACTTCATGGTATGACCAGAGTGTGGAAGGTGCATCTTAGCATCTGCCTGCCACAGACATTAGTGTAGATTTAAAAAGGGCCAGTGCTTTCTACAGGGTTAATGGGAAAGAGGTCTAGGGGAATCTCAGAAGCAGGCAGTTCTCTGTGTGCTCCTGTTACTCTCATCACAGGCCACAGACCTAAGGCTCAGTGGTTTGTGGAGGCAGGCCCATGGCCATCTCCACAACATCTCCCTTCCAGGGCTACCTGGTGACTCAATTCCTTACTTGCTGGTGACACACACACTCCACCGAGTCAGCAATGCTTTAAATAGGCCCAGCTGTAGCTCATGTTGTGTCTCTAAAGAGGGCACACTGTAGACCTTTTCTACCACAAGGTACTGGTTCTACAGACTACATGGTACCTGACACTTTTCCCTTCCACCCCTACTGCATGTCTGCCCTTTGTACTTGGAAGATAGTTTCTCCTACTGAAGAGATGGAGGATCTTCCTTTACTGACTTTGTTAATGTTGGTTGCTATAGAGAAAAAAAAATGAAAAATGGCCATTCCAGTTAAAAAAACAAGGCTTTAAGAGCCCTTGTAAAGTACCATTGCATCAGCGTGCAGGAAACCAAAGCAAGAGAACCAGGAGTTTGAGGCCACCCTGGGCTACACAGTAAGACCCTCATTCAAATATCCAAACGGAAGAAGACATTCTTTTTGTAAGTTTCAGTTGTTTTTGAACTTTTGACATGTACTCAAGACACATGCACAAGCACATCTGTGTGGTATACATGATCCTTACAATAAACCTGAAATCTGATTAATCATAAGCCTTCATTCTTCATGTGTCAACTATCATCATAATAGTAAGATAGATTCACACACACAGCAACATGATAATATGGTTGAAGACAGTTGACATATCCTTGATACAGATTTTGCAGGTCCTTTTCAAGTGAAGCCTGATAATGAGCTCACTTAAAATTAAAATGTCAAAAATCAATTATGCCTCGTTCTGTATTCAGACAAATTGAAATTTTCAAAATTTGTTTGAAGCATATCATATGTCAAAAGACACCTACTCCCTTCTTTGAAAAGCGGTGAAGTGAGAAAACATTTATTTCTCATCTTAAAAAGATGAAGATCACACCAAAGAATTTCTGGATATCTAAATATTACTACAGGTATTGAGCTCTCTTTCAATGACAGTTATTAACACTGACAAAACAGTGAAGGAAGGGCTAGGACAAGGGTTGCTACAAAGAGGCAGGTGAGGTGGAGGCAAGTCAAGACAGGGTTTCCACTTCTCTCTGTTAGTTGACATGTGCTTGTCTGTACACTAAAGAATGTGGGTAGATGAAATTGAGATTCTTCGTGTGGCCGGGCGTCGGTGGTGGCTTACACCTTTAATCCCAGCACTTGGGAGGCAGAGGCAGGCAGATCTCTGAGTTCAAGGCCAGTCTGGTCTACAGAGCAAGTTCCAGGACAACCTCCAGAGCCACAGAGAAACCCTGTCTCATAAAACCAAGAAAAAAAAAAAGATTCTTCATGTAAAGCTACCATCTGTACCTTTACCAAGTAAATGTGGCTGGCATTCTTTTAGTCCGTCGGTCCTGGCCTTTCTAAGAATCCTGCTTCCTCTGACTGCAGAGGGTGGGGGAGAGGGTGGAGGTGGGGGGGACACAGGGCAGGGTGGGTGAGTCCATGGGCTGTCTCAATCTGGAGAGCTGCTTTGATGTTTTCTCTTAGGATTCATGGTAGACATTTTAAGACATTGTCCCCTGGCTTATTAATATCCACAGAAGATTCCAATCCCAGCCTATACTTCAGTGGGGAAGCTCCATCTGGAAGACTCACTTCTGACTCTTTGTCTTCATTTTTAATTATGAATTAATTAATTTGATGAACAGCAAATAATCCCTTTATGCTAAGTGCTAAGCACTAGAAGAACATAAGCCCATTGAATATGAAATACAGATACAATGGCGCAAAAACACAGCTGTCATCTCAAAGGGGAGAAAGAGATAGTTTGTGCTGTAGTTAAATACGAGTGACTGTGGTTGCAGGTCCAGCTTTAGACCACACTAAATGCCATGTTCTGACGTTATAACAATTTTACAAAGCGTTCACAATTACAGAAAAAAATCAAGGCACTTTAAAAACATGTAGGTGGAACCATCCAAGAGGTGACAACCAAGTAGAGAAGTCTCTGCTACAGATTCTCAAGTCTCTCTGATGACGTTCTTATCCTTGGATGGTACAAATTACCATATGGTAATACATCCCCAAAGGTTTCACATGATAGACAAGCATGTCTGGTCAGACAAGCTTCTCCCTGGCTTCTTCAGCTACCTTTCTTATATAAACCAGGCCCATCTGCTCAGAGATGCCATGGCCCACAGGGGGCTGGTCCTCTACATCAATTGGCAGTCAAGACAATGTGTCACAGACATATCAACAGACTGATCTGAGAGCAGCAATTCCTTCATTGGGGTCCTTCTTCAGAGATGGGTCAGGTTGACAGTCAAGATTAGACATCATGCCTTGGTTTTCAGTATTAAACGTATGTAGAGGCATGGATGTTTCTATTTAGTTTTGAGTACTGGCTCCTGCTTTTATTTTGGAGGAAGTTTCCACTGTAATCAATGATTACATATAGTTTTTCATATACTGTTTCATCTTTTCCCTTAGCATTTTGTTTCAGGTCCCATTGCCCTTTTTTAGATTTATTTATATTTATTTTGTGTGTATGGGAGTTTTACATGCATATATGTATACCTTGTGCATGCCTGGTGCTCCTGGAGGGCAGAAGAAGGTATCAGATCCCCTGGAACTGGAGTCACAAATAGTTGTGAGCTTCCGTGCTGGCGCTGAGAACTGAATCCAGGTCCTCTGTAACAGCAGCTAGTACTTTTAACTGCTGAGCTATTCCTTTCTCTCTATATTGTATTTTTCAAACACAGTATCAGTCTCTCATCATCCTTGTTGGTGTTCATTTTCTTTTTTGTTTGTTTTTTCCTTTCAGGATGTATATTAACTTCCTAATAGAATGTTCTTCAGTTTTATATACCCATCAAGTCTAATCAGACTAAATACAGACCACAGCCCCGTGAAGAGGAGTGGAAAAGGAACTTGAGAGAATAAGGCAGATTCGGGATATTGAATAGAGATTTGATTGACAGGAAGTGGATGGGCAAGGACAGAAGGAGCGATGGGAGATGTCATTCTGTAAATAAAGCACTGTTGGCCAATAGGTAAGCAAGCTAGGCAGAACTAGGAGACAAGGAGGGAAGAGGAAGGAGGAAGGAGGAGCCAACATGGAGAGGCTGGGGAGACCAGACAGAGGCCCCATTCCCCGGTAAGATGAAAGCACGTGGAAATATTAGATTAACAGAAACGGGTTAATACTTAAGACAGAGCTAGCCAATAAGAAACAAGTAACTGGCCAACAGCATTACATCAAATACAGATTTGGGGCTGGCGCTGCGGCAGGGACAAGACCAGCGGCGGGCGGAAAAAACCTTACTCCTTACAAAGGAGCATCTTGTTTTTTGAAGCTATAAAGTTATGGTTTCACCAGATGTGTTTATCATGCTACATGTAATTGAGTTCATAATCAAGATAAGCAGTCTAACTTGAAACATAATATTTTCATTACAAATAATTGTAGTGGTTCTGGATTTCACATTACAGCCCACCCATATCAGTTACAGCAACAGCTTAGTTGGTACTAGGTTATCAACTCCATATAATAATCTCTAAGAACATACCAACTTAAACAGCCGAGGCAAGGAACACGTTATCGTAAAAACAGAATGCCAGCTATTTCATGAGTGATTGTGTGTTGTGAAGTAAACAGGCTCTTCTATTTGTTTCTTTATGGATGTGTTTTGATCCTCCAAGCTGGTCTATTTCTACAACTGTTTATGTTTTTCATGTGAGAAAAATGCTTCATTAAAAGCCAAAACAAACAAACAAAAAAACTACTAAGAATAAGAATCTGAAAAATGGGGAAAGTTGCATATCCTGTTCTGAAGCAGAGACCATCAACCTGAAGCATGCTAGCACTGCTTTATATCAGTGGAGAAATGGCTAGAAACAAGTTTATATTTTGTTCTTATTAGTGTATGCTGTCACTTAAATACTTAACCAGCTATATATTTAAACTATTTGAGCAAAATCATTAAAACTCAAACCAGGAGCAATAAACAAAACAAAACTTGGGTATCATAGGGCTGGGGAGATGGATTCCTGGGTAAAGTGTTTGCTACCTAAGTGTCAAGACTGGCATTCAGGTTCCTAGAACCCATGTGAAAGCTTGGCAGGCATAGTAGCCCACTTGTAATTCCACCTGTAATTTGGAGGTAGAGACAGGAACCCCTGGGCAAGCTAAGATAGCAGCTAGAATAACTGAATTGGCAGACTCTGGGCTCAGTGAGAGGTACTGTCTCAGTAAGTAAAGTGGAGAATAATGGCAGATACCAGACATCATCCTTTGGTCTCCATATGCATGCGCATGTGTGCACATGTGCGCACGCACGCACACACACACACACACACACACACACACACACACGTCCATGCATGTGCAATAATGTACATACAGTCACACATAGCATGTACATGGCTCCAAACAAAGGAACACAGCAACACTGGGAATAAAAAGCCATTTCCTGGCTTGTAGTCCAGTCATTTTGTATTTTTGCATGTTCATCATCAGAAACAGCAATTTCAACAAAATCACATTTATTCCTTTTCAGTTTCTCTAACTTGGGAGCTTGGGGCAGCTCCACTGAATCCCCTGCTCAGGGTGTTGTCCAGGGTTGCATGATCATCTGTGGGCTGGGCTAGGGTCAGTTGGATACATGTCACTGAGGCAAGACCTGAAGCTTGAGTGGGTCTGACCTACCTGGGCTGGGGAGCTCAGAATCAGTTTCTGCAAAAAGCCTTGTGTCTCTATTATCCCTGCACAGTACTGAGAGGATGGACTTAGAGGAGGGATTGGGGATGCAGGGAGAGATGGATGGCTTGATTTATCGTCTTTAAAAGGAGGTTCCTGAAATATATCAGAAGATTACAATAATGGACCAAAGCAGATGATTGTGCTTAGGAAGCCATCTTAGCAGTACAGGGTATAAGCTACAGCCATGTGAGTGGGAAGGAAAGGTAACCCACAGAACAGAGGAAGAAATCTGTAAATAACGTATCTGATTAAGTGGCTCATATCCAGGATATATGACAAACCCTTAGAACTCATCTAGAAGAGACAAACAGCTTAGTAAAAATGGGTGAAGAATGAAAGGAGCATTTTGCCTTAGCAGATACACAAGTGTCTAAAACACATATGACAGATTCATTATATAGAGATTTGAGTGACTCCATGGATAGGTAGGGCCAGAGAAGCACCTTGCTCCCCTCATTAGATGAGTGGATGTTCTCAGAACTGACAATATGACCTTGATGTTTATGTGGGTGTGTTGCCATGTAGAAGCTGAATGGTCTTCTGGACACATGTAGGGTCTCAAATTCAGAGAAATCTGGGTTAAGACATAGTGAGGTTTTCTATACATGTTTGACAAGCAGTCTGTAGCATGTTTCCCCAGAGCATTGAATGGGGTTTGTCTAGAATGGAACAGGTAGAAGTCAAAGGAATAAAGACCTCTCCTTGATATCATACTAAAATGAGCCCAAAATAAGAACCCAAAAGATCTAAATTTCAAAGCTGAAATGAAGCCATTTAGCAGAAAACAGGGACACATTTTCTTGATTTTGGTTTTATCAATCTCTTGGCTTTTGTGTGTGTGTGTGTGTGTGTGTGTGTGTGTGTGTGTGTGTGTGTGTGTGTAGGCGTATATACACACATACATGTATGCATCCAATAACAATTAATGAAAAAAAAAGGCCATGAATGTGAAAGAGATCAGTCAGGAAGGGTATATGGGAGGTTTTGGTGGAAAGAAACAGAAGGAGGAAATCAACTTTGAAAAAGACAATGAGATATATTGTCCTTTAGGTGCAAATGAAGACTGTAGTGTGGTCTCCTGTGGATACTGTCCAGAGAAGGGAGAAGGGCTATAACCAGTGTCTAAAGAATTGTGGCATTTTAAAGGAGAGATAGAAGTTCAGTGCTCTGGATGTTGAGAAAGCACAGTGGGAGAGGAGGAGTCTAAAGAGGAAGATGTCATGTGACCCCACTGAAGTTAGGGCAACTGGGAAATGTTGAAGCTTTTGGAAGAGTGTGCAAGATTTGGCAATCCTTGTGGGAAGATGGGCTGACTTTGAGCAATGTGGACACTGAGATAGATAAATAGGGAGATGCTATTTCTCACTCTACAATGTAGACCATTTTTGAGCTAGATGATTTTTTTTCTTTTTTAAGGTTTTACTATTTCTTAGCTGCAGTAGGATAGTTGATATGCATCTTTAATATACATGTGAAAAAGATGTTTATCATATATATTACAACCATATACATCCAATTTTCGAGTTTCTAGAGACTTCTTCCAGTTTATGAAATCACTACAGCCTCTGTTTGCTGTGTTTTGATTAATTTACATACAGCTCTATTTACACCTTTAGACATTGTTATGATTTTGAAATAAGGTCTCACTATGGAGCCATTACTGGCCAGAATATCACTATGTAGAACAGGGTGACTTCAAACTCATAGGGATCCACTTGCCTCTGCTTTCTGAGTGATGTGATCAAGTGTGCACCACCACGCCCAGGTGGGTGTTTTTTTTTTTTTTAAATGAAGAAAAATCACATACCCACAGGTCTCAAAGGCATGTCAGAGATAATTAATTGAATTAAGCATATTTTACCCTATAACTGCTGGGAAACCTTTAGAGAATCTTTCTGTATTAAGGGGCTCATCCACCTGGTCAGCATAACTCCTTTAGCTTTTCTCATTCAGCTGGTAGACAATGGGCTAGAGCTGTCTGATGGCATAAATATGAGAAATCAGTAAAGTACATGTAAATGTATATATCATGGATTATCTACTGTTTCAGTGAGAGATAGAAAGAAGAAAAGACATGTCATGTCCCTAAGATTTGCCACTTTGGGATAATATTTAGCTGGCTTTCGTATAGTTTTTCTGATATTACGTGACATAAGAGTTTTCTTGGTTATGGACATACATATGCATGTGTGTATAAGGTATGAGTAAACTAACACAGGAAGGGGGCTTAGAATATATTCTCAGTGGTTTCCATGACACAGTCAGTGGCATAATGCCTTGCACTCACCGTCAATTCTTAACCTCTCTTGTCAGGGAATGTGAGCTGCTTGAATGTAGAGTCAGGCAGTGGCCTTGTTTCTTCTACACCCTCTGTCCCTGCAACTCTTCCTTGATGTCCTCTTTGGTGCTCTTCATTCCTTTGCTTTTGTCCTAGACTTGCAGCTCTTCCAACTGCACGTGTATCAAACTAATATTAGATTCCATGTACGTCTGTTGTCTGATACATGAACATAATGTTACCATCAATGTAACTTTGGAATGACAGATGGCTTTCGTTTCATTCATCACACCAGTGTCATTAGTTAACTCAGGCTCCATTCAGTTGAGAGATTATGATTTTATTTGCCAATTCAATTTATTCAACTTAGAATGTGGATAGAAGTCTAAAGTTTTATCTAAGATATTTGGATGTGTCTTTGTCATTTAGATTTTTCTAATTTAATAAGAGAGTCTACATATTATAAAGCATATCACATCATGAAAGACACTGTGTATCAAACAATATTGATATATTTGCAGCAAAACAGTAACATGGGCCCTTAATGTGGGACAAGTCAATACTTGGACTAGCCTCCTGTATATCTCAGTCATATCTGTTTTGTTACCAAGTGAGTTCCGGTTCTGAGAGGTCTATGGATTTGGCCACCTCAGAGGAGGGTGCTTCACTTAGTAACAAGATGAACAGTGTGTAGTGTCTGCTTGAAAAACACACAAATGGTTTCATGTCCTGTCTGCTTGGCCTTTTCACTTTGCTGTAAGCCAGGATGGAGGATGGAGGAGGGAGTAGGAGAATGACTTAAGAATTTATAAACACAGCAGCAGGGTTTATCATGTGTATTTGCACTTCTGTGATGACATTTACCTGGATTTCTCCTAATCTTCCATGTGCTTTTTGTCTATAAGATTCCCACCTTTGACTATTATCATCTGTGTGCTCCAGGCACCTTCTTGCGTTGGTAGAGATGGTGATAGACACTTATCTTACTCTTAAGTCTCCCACCCTCTTCCTGATTAAACTTTTCCAGCACAAGAAACAATGGTGTTTGATTGGTTCTGCTGGAGTCATGTGCCCATTTTGAAACCAAAGGTCACTGGATAAAGACAAGCTGATTGGCATTGGTTCTGGGGGTTCCAATGGGTCACGCAGATGAACTGTGCAGTTGTGGCTGCCCAACAGAACAAAATAAGGATGAATCTGGGACCTGGTGCCAGAAGAAATGGGAGACACTGAGTGACAAAGGGTAAATACTACCTTATACACTGACTCCAGATTATCTTCGTAATTAAATTCTAGTGGAGGACAGTAGAATTCAAGATCTCTTCAGCCCTTCTGGTTTTCCTGTTGAACATCTATCAATCTATTATGCTTGTAGGATACACACACACACACACACACACACACACACACACACACATCTCAGAGAGTTTGAGGCCAGCCTGATCTCCAAATTGAGTTCCAGGACAGCCAGGACTCAGGAATGTTACACTGTCTCAGATATATATATGTATATGTATGTGTATATATATACATATATATATATATATGTATATATATACACACATACATACATATACATATACATATATATATATATATATATACACACACACACACACACACACACACAAAGAAGGCTCTTTGGATGTGGACTGCTTTTGTTTAAATCTTGCCTTCCCCACTTAATGTGGATGAGTTACTTCTCTCCTACATGCCTCTCTCATGTGTAAAATGGATGTGACAGCATAACTCCTGCCATCCATGTTTGGAAAGGGTCACTTGAATTCATACACAAAAAGACTTGGACAGGGCACACAGAAAGTAGTGCTAGAATGCTTAGTGACTATCTTTACTCTGAATTTTGTAACATGGGTATTAGCATTTGGGTCCTAATGCTCTGTGAATATTATTATGGGCGATACCATTTATCTTAATGTCTGGCTAAAGATAGGAAAATTAAGCCAGCCATAAGTTTTTCAATAAGCATTTGTTTTGATGCAAGAGATTCTAGTGAGTTTCATAAACTTACAAGTGGTATTTCTTCCTGAACTGAGAGAAAATGAATCTGATTTCAAATCCCAAACGAGACTCCTGTTTTCGTTTCTGTCCTTCCCCTCCACCACAAAACCTGATGTTTTCCCAAGGCATAGAAAACACATTTTAAAAACCAGATATATTACTCTGTTTTCCACTCACCCCCGTCCATAGTCTTGAAACTCTTGAATTCTTTCAATTTCCTAAACATGATATAAATGTCACACCATTCTATAAATTGACTTTATGAAGCATTTCTGAGCTGAGCCTTCTGACATTCACACCAATGTTTCCATAGTAACTAATGTGTTCAGGAGGAGGAAGAGCAGAAGGGGATGACAAACAAAGGAGATGATCCAAATCGGAGAGACTCATGAGGACGGGTACAGAGAATGTTCTGCAAACTTTGAACCATTGCTTCCTGCAGGAGACAGGGCTTCTCACGTCTCCCAGTAGGCTTCCCTACTGAGTGCATGACTGAAGGGTCTTATCGAAAATGGGTTGGTTCTTCCTAAAAGTCTGGCCAATCAGTGCTCAACTTCACTTGTACAGTGACTCTTTGATGCCAACTGGGACCCTTCCTCTCCCCTTTCCTCTCCTCTTCCTCCTCTTCTCCCTTCTCACCTACCCCTCCTCCTTCCCTTTCTGTCATGTTAATCTTAGTTGTGTGTTTCTTTCTTTCTTTTTTGTTTTGAGATGTCTTGGTTACCATAGGTAACAGTGGAATAATTTGTACCTGTCACTGAACTGTCAAAAAACAAAGTATGAGGAATCAAGTCAATTTATTTAGAGACTAGTTAGAAAGTGGGGCA
This sequence comes from Phodopus roborovskii, assembly GCF_943737965.1. Lineage (NCBI taxonomy): Eukaryota > Metazoa > Chordata > Mammalia > Rodentia > Cricetidae > Phodopus > Phodopus roborovskii. The sequence goes on along the minus strand of NW_026126618.1, from coordinate 4,119,537 downwards.
GGGGAATATAGGTGTTAGCAATAATCACAGCTGTTTGCAAACAGGGTGTTAAAAAAGGTGGCAATACCACTGAAATATGGGTTCTGTTCTCAAGTGTTATTAAATGGTACCCAACCGATGGATGGATGATATATATATATATATATATATATCTCCAATCTCAGTTCCCTCTCCATCCCCTACTCCCATGCCCTCACCAATTCCCCCATTCAGTCCATAGGAATCAAACCGGGCACCCTGAATGTGGGTGTCAGTTAGGAGGTCAGGGCAGTCTATGGGACCTCTGGTTGTGGAACCAGTATTTATCCCTAGTGCACTGACTTCGGGAACCCATTCCCTAAGGAGGGTTACTATCTCAGCCTAACACGGGGGAGGGCCTAGATCCTGCCCCAAATGATGTGATAGAAGCTCCTTTTAATGATCAATAGTTCTCTCATGATATCTACAACCCAGCAGCTACTTCTATGAGAATGGTTTTAACCCCAGCTTGTTGGTAGGGTTGGTAGATTGTCAGAAGGGGGTGGGGTACTCACAGGTGTCTAACTCAGATAGCCACCCCTGTTAAGAAGAAAAGTGGATCCCTGAAATGTTCATATCCTAATCCCTCTCACTAGGAACTGCTATCTCTCTGGCAAAAGGCCTTTGCAGGTCCGATTCAGTTAGACGTTGAGTGGGGAAAAGTGCCCTAGAAGGTCCAGATGAGGCCCAGTGCAATCACAGGGGTCATTTTTAAAGAGGGAGGTAGGAATGAGCTGTGATAATGGATAGAGATGCTGAGTGATGTGGGTCTGTGAGCCAAATAACACAGGTGGTCTTTTCATGCTTGAAAAGGCAAGGAAAGATCCTCTTGTCAAGTTTGCGGAAGTGGCATGGTCCCGTTGATACCTTGATGCTGTCCCAGGGAAACCGATATAAATGTCTGCCCTCAGAACTGTAAGATAGCTCGTTTGCTGCTTCCAGCCTTGAGCTATTCAGCAGTCTGCAACAACAGTTCTTGCTCATCTCTGTCCCACTGGCCCTCTAAGATAGTTTGACTTGATTCCCTCACTCCCTTTATCCAACAGAAGTGAATGGAGCCATCCTGACTGCCTGCTGGCTATGCCTCTCTGGCCTGCTTTATGTCAGTACATTCAGGCCTCTGTTTTCAGGCACCTTACACTGAACACCAGGAACACTAGACTTGACAGGATTGCTGAGGCTAGGCCATTCCACTGCCCTGGCTACACCACCTTATGAGACCACGAGCTCCCAGGCTCTCATTGAACATTTGTGAATAGGACTCTGGAATATACTGTCCTCTCTGTGGGTGATAGCATTGTCTTGCTAATTTGACAATAGGTACATGGCTAAAGCCAGATGTCATGCTTCATGGGCATCTGCAAACCCCATGGTTCTCTGTATTGTGCTGGGTACCTAGTAGATGCCTTGAGAAGGAACTTATCTAAGCTGCATGTAGGTTTCCTGACTCTTCTCCTCTTACCATTGGGATAGTGTGTTAATTACGGCGCGCGTGCGTGCGTGCGTGCGTGCGTAAATACAGTCTCTCACTGAACCCCCAGCTTGCCGATTTTGATAGGCCAGTTTGCCACTAAGTCCTAGGACTTCTCCTGTCTCTACCTCCCTAGTACTTGGACTGCAGGGTTACACCACTGCACCCTGCTTTTCAACATGGTGCTGGGGATCAAACTTGGCTCTCTATGCTTGGATGGCAGCATTCCACCCTCGGCGCCATCTCCTCAGCCTGGTGGTATAGTTTAACTCCTAGTATGTTAGGATCCTGGCAGAAATCTTGTTATTTCACAGAGGATGAAAAATGGACGTTCAGAAGTCAGGTCTTGATGAGCATTACAAGGCACAGGGACCAAGCTCGGTCCTGACCACAGGTGTGTCCTCCTGACCCCTCCATTTTAATTGCTGTCTTACTACCACATCAGAGGCACCATGGGCTGGTGACAGTGGCCTTTAGAACTTCAGGCAGTGAGTACGTGGCTTTAATTCTCTGAATTCCCATGATAGCGTTGATTCCCATTTGCACCGAGGTGAAGGGAGCAATGGGAAGGTTGTAGAGGCGTCTAAACAGCTGATGGAGAGAGAGGGCCTTTTGGTCATGGATACAAGTGCTCTTTAGACATTAGTTTGTGAGACAGAAATCTTATTCCTAGATGATTATATTGTAAGAGTTTTAAATGTTCTCGCTATTTTCTGTATAGGTAAATTTGGTAGAATTCTAAGGTGATTTGCAAAATTTCCCCTTCCTTTGTGTGTGTTGTTGCTATGGACTGAACATATTAATTCCCCCAAGCTCAGATGATCAGGCTGTAATCCTCAGTGTGACCATGTTAAAGAGCAGAGCCTTTGGTAGATAAATAGTTTTTTTTTTTTTTTAATAAGGATGAAGCCCTCATGAATACATCTACTATGCTCTTCCAAGAATAGACACCAGAGGGATGGTCTTTCCTGCTGGCTTGAGAGGATGCCCAATGAGGATGTCACTCTGCCAACCTAGAAGAGGTTGTCACCAGGAACTGAATTACTTGTCACTTTAATCTTGGACTTTTCAGCCTCCGAAAGTGGGAGAAATAATTGTATTGGAATCATGAAGCATATACTACTTGTTGTAGCAACTCTTGCTGCAATCTGTTTGCAGGTGAAATTGATGAGCTATTTTTCCCATGATGTTGTTCCTAGTTAGTGATTTGAACTGATCAGCCAGGCAATTATCTAATCAGAAGAGCTTTAGAAGAGTTTGGAAGTATGAGAGGACGAATAGGAAGCACCTTATAGTCAAGTATCGTAAACCAGAGAATGGCCTTCAGGAGCTGAGAGTGATTCTTGGTCAACAGATAGCAAAGCAGCAGGGTTTTAGTTAGGTAACTACAGTGAAGTGAGCTCTGCTCATTGCCAGAGGGAGCTTGGAAGAGCATCTCTCCCTAGTAGAGCCTCCAGAGGAGGATAACTCTAGTGCCTCTCAGGGGACCCAGGACCCTGTACTATACCACATACATGTGAGATACTAAATGTGAATGGACTAGGCTACTGAACTGGTGATAGCTTGGTCTGTACCAATGGAGACCAGTGTATCTTTCTAAGGTACATTAAAAACAAAAACTAAACAACAACAACAACCAACCCAACCAGGCTTGGTTGGAATAGGATATAGATTCTGTCCTTACATTAAGGAGTTGAACCCTGTAAGCTTTACATAGTTAAGAGGAACATTCCCATTTGCCCAGGAGCCACCATTTGCAAATCGGCCATGTAAATGGCCACCTCTGATGAATTCTTGGATAGAGAATTCTGAAGAGAAAGGCTTTGGAGTGGCTATGAAAATTTTGGAGCCCCTAAACATATCCCAAATGAGGTGTAAGTGGCTAACTCCCAGGATGCCTGTGGAAGGTGTTAACAGGTGTTAGTTATGGGGGAGAGAGGATTTCCCCTGAGCAGATTCACACTTTTTGGCTAAGAAAAGCACCCTTATTTTGTGAGTGTTTAGTCCCTCAGACATACATCATTCTTTCCCAAAGGAATGTTACCTTACAGTTACTGGGAGTTGCTATGACAGTTAGCACAGGCTGGTAAATCACTCCCAGGGCTCTTGGCCTCACTGGGGCAAAGGGTTTTCCCTCCCTTTACTTCACTGTCCTCTAAGGAGTTTCCACCACATCCTTTGCCCCAACCTCTTCTTGAGCTATAGATCCAGACAAGGATTTTGTCAGGCTCAGAGACTCAGGAATCTCTTGTCTGCAAGACATAGATGCTAACTCTTCATTTTAAGAAGCGTTGTTTCTCAAAGGCATTGAATGTGCCAGAAGGTGGCCTAGGAAACCTACAAACAAATGACTTAGGTCATCCTTTTAGCTAAGTCTCCTAGAACAGACATCCCAAGTGCATGCAGAGGGGGAGCTTTGATAGATTTCATCTAGTGCCTGCATAGAGCTTGGAACATGTAGGTTCATTTGTGGAATGAATGAATGAATGAATGAATGAATGAATGAGTGAGTGAGTGAGTGAGTAAATTAATGAATGGTGAGTGAAAGAATGAATGAACTGATGAGCATATGAGCTCTGACTTTGACATTAGTTTCCATAAATGAGGAGCCCACTAGCATCCTATGACTGCATCTTAGATCCTGTCACCCATTAGATCACACTGTTGTGTCCATGATTCTATCCTGCCTGGGGGACGGGTGATCCTGAAGTTGGGTCCAAGATCCAGGCCGTGTGTGATTGTGGTCAGTGAAGCTTTCTGCCAGTGCCCTTTGCTGGTGTAGGCTTGTGGTCGTCACAGCTTGGGAGGACTCGTGAGGGGGCCTATGATGAAGGCAGGAGCACCACTCTGAGGGAGGACGGTGAGCATAAGAAAGCTTGTGCCCCTGTCCTGACCACTTGTGTTCCTTAAATTTTTGATTTCACCTTTGGGGAAGCTGAGCATGCATGTGCCCTCTGTGGGAACTGGCTGTCACCTATAAAGTTCATGGTTTCAAAGGAGTTGTCCTTGAAATTTCGTGCCCCTGGGCCTTATTTAGGAGCCACTTTGGCTCCTAAAGTGGAGGCACTTTGAGAGAAAGAAACAAAAGGGCTTGTGTCCTTGACTAAGAACTCATACTTTCTGCCACCTCCCCATGCTGGAACTAGAGGCTGTGGGAAGCAGGCAACACTTCCTTCCCTGTAGTAACTAGGACCTAGGGTTTGCTTCCTGGGAGGAGGAGGAAAGGGAAGCTGCCTTTGGGCTGACCTTGGGCAGTGAGATGCAGGTACAGCCCAGAGGAGCTGGGAGCCAGAAGAGCAGTCTCCTTCCTTCACAACCCACTCTGTTCCAGTCCCACCTGCTGGCACAGCTGTGAGAATCCCATCCCACTGGTATCTGGGCTTGTTCCCCTTCTCTCCAACCGATGGTAATTACACTGCCTCTCGGAGCACTGGCATTACTCAATCCTCTTTCTGTCTCTGCTTCATTTCAAGGAGACACAAACAGCATTCACTCCCATCCCAGCAAGCACAATTAAGATGTCATCGCTCTCTTGAAGCTTGTTCTGTTTTAGCATCAAGTAAGGACAACTCGGGATTGTTCCTCCCATAATTAGATCCTTCGCTTCCCTTTCTTCTTTCTTATTGAAATTCCAAATACATAAAGCTAAGGTTATTAATTTCTATCTCAAAAACTCCAACAAAGACACACTTAATTCTCGCATTCTTTCCCCACTGGAATAACATGTTCTCTTGGTGGGGGAAAGTAGCCTCCATTTACTTGAAATCAAGTATGCAAAGACAAACTGACAATAAAAGGGCATGAACTCTTCTGAGAAGATAGGGCAGAGGCATTTGCTGGCGTGGTTTGTCTAGTTCTCTCCAGAAATGCCAGGAAATGGGATGGGAAGAGAATCGGGAAGTGGGGTGGGAAGCGGGAAGCCACTGGGCAGCCACTCTCTGCAGTACAGCAGGCTGGGCTGGGAGATGTTAGATGTGAGGGCACCCCTCTTTCTTTTTAGACTATCCAGCCAAGTCCCTGATCACTGTTTCAGATCTGAACATGAGCTTTTCGTCTCTCCCACCAGAATGTTCGGCACCCATTTGAATACCTCTAAATTGAAATTCTAGATTAGTATTCAGTGAAAGATGGTTTGACACAAAGAAAGGAACATGAATGAAACCTCCTCAGCCTTCTTTGCATTCCCAATACATGTTCCATTCTTTGGGAAAGTCATTGTTACTGGTGGAGGAAAGATTTACTCAATTCCCAAATGCCACCTCCAGAGGGCACAGCTGTCTCAAAGAAAAAAAAAAAAAATTTTTTTTTTTTTTAAAGTTCAGTTTTCTTAAGCTTGAATAAAGGTCCTGCAGTCTCTGATTATAATTTTTGAAATCTGAAATTGAAGCATAGCATACTTTAGCATTCATGTAGATGGTGTGGTAACCCATTGTTTTTTTACAGGTAGTTAATGTGCATACTATATTTTTTAAGAAAAATATAAAACAACAAACAAAAAAGAAAACCCCATGAAACTTGTATTTTTAATTTGCTCCTATCTTAAAGCCCTCTCCAATTATTTTAACGGATGACTATAAATTTCATCCAGCAACAAGTTGCAGTTATTTCTCAGAGTGCAGTTAAGGTAGGTTTCCTGACATGTAAAATACAGCATCTCTCCCTTGTCCTGGTGTGGATTTGAAGCTCTATGTGCTCTTGTAGGATGCAGTGTTGTGTTCAGAACCGATGCTTTGGAAGCAGCACAAAACATCTGGGGGGGGTGCTGAATTTATTTTGCAACATTGAAATTTATGATGACTTGTTATTTTAAAAAATGCTTCTCTGTATCTATAGAGGAAGGGGGAGATGACAAGAATGTGCTCAGAAAAGAATGGCATTATTTTCTTTTAGAATGTACATGGAGCAATTCATCTCTCCCTCCTTTGTCTCCTCTACCTCTGCAGCATTTTCTGTGAAATTGAATCATCCAGTTAGGCTAAAATCTGAGGACAGGCAGGTGACTCACATACTGTTCTTTCCAGTGTTTCTTTGGACTTTCACTGGCTGCTCACGGGGGGGGGGGGGGGGGAAGAGCTATTTTTCTTTTCTTGTTTATTTTTTTCTTTTTCTTTTTCCAGTTAAGATTGCACACAAAGTCACAAAGATTTAAAAGAGACTGGAGTACTTAAAACTCTACATCTAGCTACAAATGTAAAAGTCTTTTGAGGTTTAGAATGTTCTTTGTTGGCATGAAAGTAGATAATGTTTTGAGATTGGTAACAGGACAGATGTTGGTCAGCTTTCATGCTTGTGTTTTGTAAAATGGCAAAGAGAACAGTTACCAAACAGAGTTCTCTGTAGGGGGTCCTGCTCTGGCTATGGCTCAAGAGTGGGGACTCCAGGAACTAGCCCTGATGTCAAGTTAAGCTGCTGTGGATAAGCCCTTTGGTGCTAACAGCAAGGAACAGAACTACAATGAGTAAGTCCCTAATTTATCCCTCTTCTTTTCGGTTTCAGTAAACTAAATGTTAGCTTACTGATCTATTCTTTGGCCTTGTGAATGGCAAAGGAAGATGTCTGAAATGCTGCCTCTTGGGACCATCACAGTTTCTCATGGTAAATAGAAATGCTTTCCACAAACAGCACTGGAGGTTGTTTACCCTTGTAGCAGCTGACCAGTCAGAGAGGACTCTGAGAGGCTCCTGTGCAGTCCATAGGGGCTATGCAGCACCTGCCCATAGGTGAATGTGTGGGCACAATTACGACGAACTAGATGGTTTTCGAGGAATTGCTCACAAGTATTTTGGATTTCTGGCATGGTCATTCTTCTGAATTAGGATCTAAAGCTGAGGCTGCAGTAGGAGAATGAGGACAGAGTCACACTAAGTACCTGAAATGGAAAGGATCAGGAACCAAGAGCTTCTGTAGAGCAGAAATGACTACATTAAAGCTCTGCTCACCTCTCTGCCTCATCTATCAAGCAGAACTTTAAGCATTCATTACCAAATACTGAGCATTGCAAGGGATCCGATGCCACAGAGTGACAGAGACATCCTTGAGAAGCAGTCACCTCCCACCAAGGATCTGCTTGAGCAGAGGCCTTCGGGGGGTATGTCTGCATGGTGCCTCCAGACTGCAGAAGGAGGTTGACTAGGTCACCTCTGAAGTTGCCCGCCAATGAAAACGCCACATACATCTGCTTGGGGCTCCGATGACACTGATTTCTTATAATCAAAGATGATTTCACTGCATCCTGCAGTGTTGTAAGGAAATCTGAGATGAAGACCATCAAGCTGGGAGTGTGTCCTCATTAGAGTAAGGCTATGTTATCTAATTTGGGGTCCCGTTTTTTGGTCAGTGCAGTCTATTAGCCAAGGGACAAGTGTTAATTATACAGGTAGCTCAGATTTCTGTCCATGGCTGTTTACTGTGCTTATAATTCTAATCCAATTAGGTATGCATTAGAAAAGCTAATGTTATTTGTAAGATTCTACAAGTACATTTCTTAGTGTAATAGATAGAACTTTGGAATAGTGAGACACAACCTGATTTTGAAGTCTGGGTGTTCTCCTATCAGTCTTGCTTAAAGCCTTGCAGAACTTCCTGGAGAACTGTGGTATAAATTCTTCCAGAAGCCAGCACAGTCTTTAATGAGAACACACTGAGCACAAAGGCTGGTAGGCTAAACAGTTCCTGCTTTTGTTCCTTGCTCTCATAGCATCACTTGGTTGCCTGCATGCCCATGTAGACTAAGTACCCTGCTAGGAGCAGTATCTAGCTCCATGTTGCAGATGGAGCACAATGTATTATTGATACTCAACACAGAGTCACATTGGAGTTATCACAATGGTATCTCATCTCTTGCTTACTGATGATGCTATTAGTCCAATGTAGTTATGGGTTGATTTCATGCCAGTGGACCCTGAAAAGTGCCCCATAGACTGTGTTTACTATAAGTAGCCTCCTGGTGACACTGGCGGACACTTGCTTTGCACACATGGCAGGCAGAAAAGAAACAGGTGATACCTTCCCAAGTTAAATTGTGCCTTTTCAATGTCCTCTTGACATTTGCTGTGGTATGGGTAAGCCCTATGGTTTACACTCTGTAAGAGTGGTTTGGGGTTCAGGCTTATACTCTGGGTTTTAATTCCTGATGCAGCACCTTTGAGTCCTGATGTGTGATGTTCCGGAATGCCAGAAAGAGTGAGATTCACTCATTGATTCTCTAAGAGAAAACCCAGTTGTCCCTGTTATGCCAATGGCTTTGTCTCTTGTCCCTTTAGTAGCTATTTTCTCTAAGAGAGTTGGTCACAATGGGAGGAAGCCCATCAGAACGCTGTAATCACACAAATGACAAGCTGCACACAATGACAGTGTGATTCTTAGAGCAAAAAATGGTGCCAGTCATCAAGCTGGATGGCTGTTTTGCATGGTCCAGAGCCCTCTAAGGTCATATTTGTAGTCAGCTTTCAAAGCCACCCTCAGCTCACTAGCAAGAAAAAACAGGGGCAGGAGAATAAAATGCTTTGGATGCATCCCATTGGGTTAGTCTCCACCCTCCACCCTTGCCCCCACCCCATTTGGCTTTTGACCTCCCCAGTTCCTTAATAATGTCACTTAGGAGAATTTAAAACAAGCAGCCGCAAAAAGAATAGAAAGGGACCATTACAGGGAGCCCAGCTCTGCAGACCCTTCACTACCACCAGCTTCCCAGACAAAGAATTTCCGGTGCATAGGCTGCTCTTCCTTTGCACCCTTCAGATCTTTCGTTCTAGCCCCTCCCTACCCTGTAGCTTTCGACACCTTCTGGTAGATAGCTATTTTATCTTTCCCTTCTTATTAATAAGCACGATGACGAAGCTGTTGCTAATTTTTTATTGGAATTGGAGGCTTCACAGTAAGTAATCCCTGTAAGACTGTGTAGTTGCTGTGTGAGTCTCTTTGCCCCCCCCCCACCCTTTGAATATGGCTTTTCTCTTAGCCAAGTGTTTTGCCTATCTTATTATTATTTTTTTTAAGGAATAACTAAAAGTTGTTCCACAAATATAGCTTTTATTCTAAATTATGTTTCTTAGTGAAAAACAACCACTGAAATGAAAGCTAGATAAAAGCCTGCCAGAACAGAGCCCCCAAACGAAGCTGATGTCCTAGGGGGGAAGGGAAAGGCACTAATGTCCCGAGTAATCAGTTCGGACCATTTCAGTGCTAAATGACAGGATCAAGAAGAAAAATTTTGAAATTGATTTTTAAGACTGTCTGAAAAGGCAGGCTGAAATGAATATTAAGTGATTTCTTTGGAGCTGTCAGAAATAATCATGGGAGAAGAGACAGGCCCAGTCTTGCTACTGATGGTAGGATCAGGGTATTTAGAGTCGGGCAGATTGAAGATGAATTTCTGCACTCCAATTTTTAAAGAAATATTAATGAGAAGGAGGAAAAAGAATCTTGGTGCAGAAAAGTTCTAGGAGGAGGCATGAGCTGGAGAGAGGAAAGGGAGATGTTGAATTGCATGTGGACGTGTTGGGAAAGTGCTTCGATGAGCGTGGGTTGTGCTGTGCACACTGCAGGCATGGAGGAGGTGGTGGCATCAGCACAGATCTGTATTCTCGCTGTCCCATCCCTTTCAGAGGCCATATGCACTTATCAGGTGGAAGCCCGGAATGAGTCTTCAGGTTGAACAAGCCCATGTGTCATGTGGATGCAATTCATGTCTTTGGTCTCATTAGCACCATGTTCAAATCTACAGAGTTAGCCAGTTAATTAATCCAGAGTTGTGATAGGTGTTCTTTGGGATTTGGAGTCAGTTTCCCTTATATTAGCCATGTCAATTACCACGGAGTCCCTAGATACCAAGAGTTGGAAAACAAACCCAAAAAAAGTCTGGCAGACTTAGAGTCAGACAGGGAAATATGGAGAGGTAGAATTAAAAGTAACGAACGTATAGAGGGCGCACCCACTTGACCAGACTGGTGTTTATCCAGTCCAAGGGTACCAATCTGAAGAGCTCTGAGGATTGGCACCTTCCTGCACTGCCTTTCAAACTCTTCCAGTTTCCCTACCCCATCGTTTCTGGAGCACGTGAACTGGAAAACAACCTTCACTGGTTTTCTATGTATGCTTGTCAAGGGGAACAGCAAATGCTATCCTCCCTGCTTCTTACCAACAATAACTCAGTTTTTGTTTTTTTGTTTTCAACTTGCCTACATCACTTCATCTGGCAGTATCACCTTCCCTGGCCTTTCCTGAGCAAGGTCGTGGTGACTTCATTATTTAATACAAGCCAGTGCTTCCCAGTGGGGAATGGGTTGACCTACTAAGACAAGCCTTTGGCAGTGTCCTGACTTGAGGGGATGCCTCTGGCCTGTAGCTACTCTGTTGCACAGGACAGTCTTCCATACTATTATGTGGCACTGGATGCTGGTCAGTCCTTTCTAGGTTGGGAAACCATGATCTAAACCAACTCCATTTTCTGGGACTGGGACTTCTGTGGTGGAATCTATGCAACAAACATGTTGCCTTCAGCAGCAATGCCTCTTGAGCAGGTTATTCCTGCTAACTTCAACTTCTAAAGCTTTTCTTAGTCACTACTGAAGGGATGCTTGCCAGCCCTGGCAAACATGGCTCTGGTAGGCCTTGCCCTTCTCTCCCATTCCCTCTGCCTTTCTATAAACCACTGGATTACATTCCTAAATCTAGTCACCAAGGACTATTCCCTTATTTGGCCAATTCCTCTCCCTGAAGCTGACTACCAAGGTCTGGCTATCAAAGTATTGAAGCCCAGCAATCAGAAGCCCCGTTTAGGGCTTTAGCTCAACTAATTAGCATGCCCAATTAAAATTAAACTCCAGATTCTAACACAGGGTTTTCCCCCTTTACCTTTATAAATTGCCCTTTTCCTATGGACCACATCTGTTGCCTCTCTCCAGAGGGAGTCTTTTGTCCCTCTGGGATAAATACCCCTTCCCTCTCCTTTTTACCCTAACCCTTCTCCCTGTCATGCATTTCCAGTCTTTGATTCCCTGCCCTTTGCCCCTCTGGGGTAAGTAAATCTCTTTGTGTTGAGAGCTTGGTCTTGGGGGTTCTGAGCCAATACCTATCTCTTAGACCTGCCATTTCTTTACCAGTCTTCAGCCTTTTATTTACTCTGCCTTTTTGACAAAGCCTTTCACCAGCTAAATTACCCAGAGTCCTTTCCTCTTGCTTGCCAAGGACTCTAGACTGATGCAGAATAGATGGCTGTGGTTGTCCAGTGTTAGTCAGACAGTACCTTATAAGTAGATGGTACCTTCTGCATGGTTTCCCTGCTTAGTAACTAGTAAATAGCCAGGTGGTAGTGGAGGGTCAAATCAAGGAGGCAGAGACCATGGAAAAGAGAGCTCTTGTATTAAGTGTCTTGTGCAACTGTGGCGGACCTTTGCCAGGCTCCACTGCCGAAGTCAATCAGTGGGTTTCCCATGGATTGCCTAAGTTCTCTTTCACAAGCAGGGAAACCAAACGTTTCCTATAATGACAGGATTTCCATGTGGAATTTATAAGGCAAAACAAAATGACAACAACTGGCAGTGACCTGCCGTCTTTGCAACCCTGCCTCTCTCTTGACTACCTTTAAGTGTCAACAGCTGTAGATAAATAATTGCTTTTCCATACATGAAACAAGTCTCATCCCAAGCTTCAGGGTGAGACAATGAGAGCAGAGGCTGAGTGTCGCCCGCAAGCCCCCCAAGTTTTCTTTCTGAGGATTCTTAATCTCAGGGCTGCTTCTCTGAGTGTCGCCCGCAAGCCCCCCAAGTTTTCTTTCTGAGGACTCTTAATCTCAGGGCTGCTTCTCTGAGTGTCGCCCGCAAGCCCCACAAATTTTCTTTCTGAGGATTCTTAATCTCAGGGCTGCTTCTCGGCTTGGAGCTCTTCTCTTGTATTGAGCAGGAGAAACTTTGCTCAGATTAAAGTGATCCAGGCAGCTGAGCTGTTTGATTACTGAGGCTGGAATGGAGACTGCAGCTGGTTGCTGGAGTGGAGTGTGTTTAGCAGTCAGAGACCTTGGGGCCGCCTCATGAAAGGACCCGTTTTATTGGAAGCTTCTTCCCAAAATGCATGGGTTAGAATATGTTAAGTTCTTCTTCAGAGAACAAAGCCATAAAAATATATGAGCACACACACAGAGGATTCATGTCTGGGATCTCATGGGCTCACTGTGTTTTCAAGACAGGTCGGCTTTTCTTGTCTCTCTCTCTCTCTCTCTCTCTCTCTCTCTCTCTCTCTCTCCTTTCCTTTCCTTTCTTTCCCTCCCTCCCTCCCTCCCTCCCTCCCTCCCTTCCTTTCTCTCTTTATTTAAGATGCCAGCAAAATGCCATGGTATTTTACTGTTGTCTCTGGTAAATTGCTCTAGAAACTTAAACAAATGAATTACCCTGCTCTGTGTTTCTAAGACTCGCTGAAGGAGGCTGTTCGCTCTCTGTGTACTGAGGACTTGGAGAAAAAGAACACTGTCGAATAAAATACTGATTTTAATCACCTCTGTGAAATAGTCACTATGTGTTTCATTAGGGGAGTGCTGGGCCATTCAGGGTCACCTGGAATTGCAGGCAGCTGTGTTGTCTAAGGAAGAACAAAATACCTGGGAAGTTTTTGGAGAGGTGTGTGTGTGTGTGTGTGTGTGTGTGTGTGTGTGTGTGTGTGTGTGTAAAACTGATTCCTGTTGCCTTTTATTATTTAGGAATTGATTGCCTTCATTTACTTTTCCTTCCTCTCTCTCCTGTTTTCAATATCAGAGTCTGAACTTAGGGCCTTGGACACACTGGGCAAGTACGCTGGCCAATCTCTTCACTCTTAGGAAATGATTTCCTATAGAACATATTAGGGATAGTTAATTAAAATACACATGGAAAGCATTTTGAAAAAATGTAAAATTTGTCTTAATAGAAGAAATAATCAAAGATCATCTTGAAATAAAGGCAAAAAACAAACAACCCCCCCCCAAAAAAACCCGAAATTAGCAGGTAACGCCTAGGAGGTGCTTTTGAGAGAGCATATGGCCTCTTTCTTCAGTTCCCAGTTATCAAAACAGATTCTTGCTAGGGCCTGGACCAATGGCTAGGCAGTTAAAAACAAAGGCTGCTCCTCCGAGGACCAGGATTCAATGCCTAGCTCCCACGGGGTGGCTCATAACCACGTCTAACCCTTGTCCAGAGGGTCTGATGCCCTCTTCTGGCCTCCACAACTACCAAATTGGAAAACTACTTCTCCCTATTGTGCAGGAGTGGGTTCATGGAACACACACACACACACACACACACACACACACACACATACAGAGAGCGAGAGTGAGAGCGAGAGAGAGAGAGAGCGAGAGAGAGAGAGAGAGAGAGAGAGAGAGAGAGAGAGAGAGAGAGAGAGAGGTGCTTCCTTTTGGGACTGCCTTAAGCAAAGAATGGAGCAGTTAGAAAGCCAGGCTGTGCTCCTGCCCCTGGGTGGTAAATGGTTAATGTTAGTGCTTCTAGCCGTAGAGGGAGCTACTTGACACCCATAACTGTCTGGCTGGATCCTTTTCACAGAACCCCACCCTGTACACTAGTTTGACCTCTCAGTTGGAATATTACATTTAAAGGCCAGACAGAACCCAAATGAATGGGAGATTGCAGCACCTTTCAAATGTCACTTTAAAAAAAAAAAAAAAGCCTCTGAAGTGAAGGCTCCGGTCCTCTGGGATGAAACAGGAATGAGCTAGCTGTCATCCTTCTCTCCTCTCTCCCTCTCTGGCTCAGGCTCCCTGCCCTCCCCCTGCCCCCCCCTCCCCTCCGCAGCCCTCCTCCCACACACCTGAGCAGTATGAAATTCAAGTTCGAGTGTATGCCCTGGAGGCTGAACTACGCAAGAAGTGTCATCCGCGGAGGTGTTTCCTTTCTGAATGTCATTGTTTAACTTCAGGGTCCTGTTACTCTTGTGTGAATGAAATGTCAGAAATGAATTTCACCATGTAATTTCCCAGGCACCAGCAGCCCTTTGGCGGCTGTCATCGAATCATGGTTTTTACCTTTGGTCTCCTGCCATGTTTAGGGGTTTGACCTATCCCTTTGAGCCCTGATGATTTCACCTCTCAATACACCTGAAGTGGAGGGCTGGCAGCCAGCCCTGACTCTGTAGCTTTAGAGAACGGGGTGATTTCTTTCCGGGGTTTGCTTATTATTATTATTTTTAAGACCTGAAGTGTCACACATCCTGTCACTTGAACAATGTTGGTTTGTGATTAATCCTGTGTGTATCTATTTTCATTCTCTGTGTTTGCAGATGAAACAGGGCCTCGTTACACAAAAGCCTCAGCCTTGCTTTCTGAATTGAAGGGCCTGGTCCTGCCTGCTGAAGGAGGTAGTTTAGGGGATGAGAGTTGGCATAAGAAGAGGAGAAAAATTGTGATGGTCTTTATACAGAATCAAGTTTAATTGGAAAGAAGGAAAAACTAAAGTTTTTCTTTCCCCGCAGTGAAGATTTTGAAAAATCCCACTGCTCTGAAGGCAGAGGACGGATTTTATAAAGAACAAGCAGATTGTCTTTGAACTGAATTTTAAAGCTCGGCTGTCAGAGTTGACAAGCTCCGGAATTCAATTTCCAAAGTAAAACTTAGAGGACTGGGAAGGCATTGCGTCTCCTCAGTTCCTAGCAAAAGAAATCGGGCGCTGGGCCCTAGTGCTGGCTTGGGCAGGCCAGTGTGCAGGGGCGGAGGGTGGCAGGGGCAGATGCTCTCCCAGGAAGCTTGCTGCTACCCTCTTGGCCCCATGATGCAGTTTTGAGACAAGGGATGGATGTTATAAAGGGCTCCAGCAGCTTGAGCTGGCTGACATGTGAGGACCATGACAGGTAGCCTAACTCTTCCTGAGAACACAGATGGTGTGAAACATCAGCGATCCTTGCCCAAGATGGAAACTCTTCATGCTTGGCAGGAAAAGGATTAAGATGCATAGACATTAGCACACAAGTTGTTTTACAAGTGCAACGCTGACCTGTACAAAAACCCAGAGTTAGCCAACTCCAGTGGGGTCTTCTCTGAATGTACATGCATGACCACACCTCTGTGTGTGTGTGTGTGTGTGTGTGTGTGTGTGATATACATTCCTCTGTGGGTGTGTGCACATACATATGACTGTCTGTGAAAGCTGGGAACTGATGTCAAATGTCTTCCTCAATGGCTGCCCACTTCCTTGCTGAGACAGATCCTTTTTCTGAACTTGGAGCTTGTTGATTCTGCTAGATGGTATGGGTAGCAAGATCCAGGCATTCTCCTGTCTCTGCTTTTCCAACATTGGGGTTACAAGTGAACCCCACTTATGAAACCAGGTCCTTATGAAATCAGGTCCTCACAATTTTGTGGCAAAGCCTGACTAAACTGTCTCTCCAGCCATCATTTCATCTTTTGGGGATAAAAACAGCTAGCAATGGCTGCTGAGTTCTACAGATCTTCCTTATGTATGTAGACAGTGACTGGCTGTTCTAAAGAAGATGATGCAGTACAATTCACTTCTATATTAATCTAACACAGCAGTACATATTTACAGTTTGCTGTAGACTAAGAGCCGTCAAAACCTAGAAATCCAATGGATTCTAGAATATATTCTCCACTGTGCAGAGAGGGGATGTGACATTTTGAGTTTACTTAAGGTTTAGATCCAGCTTTGTCTGACTCCTAACCTTGTCCTCTTGTTATACTGCCCAAATCTACTGCTGAAGGCATGACAATGATGAGCTCAGTGGTAGAATTTCTTCCCTCAGATTTGTTAAAAAAAAAAATAAGTAAATAGTGTGACCTTTTGCATAGTCTTTGGGGTTTGTGGTTCTATTAAGTCTTAAATTTTCATGGGTTTTTAAAAAAATGTTTATATCCATTTGAACTTTGAAAATTCAAGTTTATTAGCAGCTGTATTTCATTTTCATTTGTCCAACAGTTATATAAAAAGGTAGTAAATTGAAACCTCATTACCTGAACCTCTCAGCCAGATTTTCCCTCCCCTTCCTGTGTTCCACTTTTAGTAGGAGAAAATCACAGCATAATGAAACAAGCTCATATCAGAAATTATTTTAAAGGTTAACTATGGCCTATGGTCTTACACCTTTTAATTACATGCTAAAATGTGAGTATATCCCTTTATGATTTTTAAAATATTTAATTGCAAAATCTACTAAAATTTTACAGTATATGTTAGTCATTGTAAATTCATGGCTTGCAAAGGATCTTTGCATCTCTGTACAACACAACCCAAACCTGTTTCTCTCTTCTATTACAGCCCAGTAGGGGGCAGTGGGAGTTTCTGATCTCCATACCCCTTCATGTACTCAGACTCCCAGTCCCAATGGTTCTGGTATGGAGAATCTCACTGTTCTCCACCAAATGAATGTAAGGAGCCAAAGGAAAGCAGAGTTGCAAGTAAAAAAGGACAAGATCCAGTCATAGGGCCCCCATCTAGCTGCAAGGGAGGATGGGAAATGTAGTTCAGCTCTACCCAGGAAGCAAATGGAGTAGTCCTGACTCTGCCATATAACTATTGCTGTAGTTCTTCATGTGGTCTTCGTATTAAGGAATATCCAGGCATCATGGAGAATTGTGATGCTGAAGACCTAGATGATTCAAAAGTGTCACTGAAACTTTATATACCACACAGAACAAAAAATGTGGATGGCAAATTGGGGCCGTGGCAAGCTAGGAGTCTGCACATAGAAGGCTGTCTACATGACACACACATGCACAGTCCAGTGCAGTGCCACTACTTTGGGATCACCAATGTAGATGATCCATGTGATCAAGCAGAGACACAGGCTTACTGATTTCAGGAATATTTGTAGCAAAAAGAACCAGAAGAAGAAAAGGACCTTGAGTTACTTAGCAAAGGAACCCAAACCTCTGTTTATAGAACCCATTCTAATTAATCAAGACTTTGATATAATCTATGTTCTGTTGTTTTGTAAACCTGTAGTTTCTCAGCCGAACTTCTCCCTTTTCCAGTGGAACAGTCAGAAAGCCTTCCTGATACTGTGAACACTGACTCCTTAATATTGTTTTAATAATTATTTTAAAATTCTCTTAAGCTTTAATTCAGCCTTTTGCCTCTGCTGCCGAGCACAAGTATAGATTGCTGGCCGCATAAAGAATGGACACAGCAGCTGTGGCACTAAAGCCTGTTTTCTGCTGTGAACAGTTACAGGGTTTTAAAAAATAAAATTGTTTGTTTCTTATATTTGGTCCCTAGCTTTATGGCATTCCTGTTTTGCTTGTTTTCACTCCACATGCCCCTACGTGCAGTAAGCTCCATGTAGACCTTTAATAGTTTGTGGCTTTGTGGGGGATAAAGGTCACGCCTGGTAACCAATAAAAGCTGCAGTGTTAAAATTGGTCTCATCTGTTTTCAGGACATCCTAGTTGCCACCCCAAGCGAGAGTAGGTGTACAGAGTGATATTTCAGGTCTATTCGTTTGTGTTGCCATCACATTGAATTTATGAAAGGCAGCTGAGATTTATCATCCATCGCTGTTACTCCAAAACCATAATTTTCTAGTCTCTTGGCTGCCTGTGAGCATTTCTGATAAAATGTGCAGCTCTCTGAACCTTCATATCACAGATTTGTTTAAGATCTTAAATTATATATTGCCGGGATCCAAGAGGAGGATGAGAAGTCTCCGGTGGCTGCAGCTCTGACTGAAGTAAGGGCAGCTTTGCAAATCATCCCACATAGAGCCTTAATCACATCTCCTTCAACATTCTTCTGTGCCCTCAGTCTCTCCCTAGCAATGTTCCCTTCCTTAGTCATTCGTGCAGTCAAGCACCCCGAGAAGGTGACCTCTACTTTGAAACTGCGGGTTATCTTTCATCTATCCTGGGCTCCCCTCTCTTCAATTCTACACCCTATCCACTTAGACCATCCATCATCCCCTGGGAAATCTTGAGTTTTCTGTGCTTTGTATTCCCAAACTCCATCTCTTTCCAAAGGACTTCCAATTCATCCTTTAATTTTCCATGTCCAATGTCACAGATCCCAACCCTTCCCTTTTGCTGTATACTTTCTAGTTTGGAGTGTGCATGCTTGACTTTCACTTTCAGTGTAGGCTTCTAAAGCTCAGAGATCCCACGCCATTCCTATCTTGTTGCCTGTGGTTTCATTGGTTATAGAGCTTCAGCCACAGCAACATTTCTGTCAATGACCATTTGATGTGTGGCACTATTCCTGGGAAGATGCAACAGGAGCATCTATTCACTCCAGATAGAGAGCCAAAGACAGACCCAAATAAGGCTACCACTGTGATGGCTACTCTTGGTTGTCACCTTGGCTACATATGGAATTTAACCATAGCATCCAGGTTCACCTGTGTTGCATTTTTTTCTCAATTAAATCATTTGAAATGGGAAGACTAACCTTCCATCTAGATCTTTTGAGGTAGGAAGATACACCATTAATACATATCTTTTGAGATTGGAAGAGCTCTACTTTAATTTTGCCACATCTTCTGCAGGCAGCCTGTATAAAGGACATAGAAAAAGGAAGCTTGCTTTCTTTATCTGCTTGTAATCACTGACAAGTCTGTTTCTTTACTGGCATTAGAGCCCACTTCCCCAGGAAGCTGGAATAACTGAAGACCAGCCGACAAATCTAGCCTCATGGACTGAGGAACTACTGGATTTTTGGACAGCCATTGTTGGACTAACTGAATTACAGCCCGTAAGCCACTCCAATAAACACCCTTCTCTCTCTCTCTGTCTCTGTCTCTGTCTCTGTCTCTGTCTCTCTCTCTCTCTCTCAGGTCTGTTCCTCTAGAGAATGACTAATACAGAAGTTGGTATCAGGGAGTAAATATTCCTGAGACAGGCCACCCACCCTGCTTGTTGCCAGAATGTGGGCTTTGGATGGGGAAAGAAGTCGAACACTTCAAGTGGGGTTGAATGAGTCATACTAGTTGGCATATTGAAGACAGTGGTGCCAAGAGTGACATAGATTATAATCGGCCTGGTTTAGGATGTTTCAGAAGCAGGCTGGAGACATTTCCTGTGGTATTTGGCAAAGAATATGGTTGCTTTTCACACTTAATCAAAAAAAAAAAAAAAAAAAAAAAACCAAAGAGCTTTTGGTTTGGATTAATGGTGGTGGCAGAGGAGATTTCAAGACAGCCTAGGATTGACTGTGACAAGAAGAAATACAAAATGTACAGTTTGAGGAGAAAAGTAACATCAGGACGTGCCATGGAACTGAAAAGTTTAAAGAGTTGCCTGATGTTAAATGGGATAAAGGGAGTGATGGCCCCGGGGAAAGATTTCACCTATGCTAAACTTCTAACTTGTGGAAAGCAATGATGGAAAAGCTTAAGTGGTGAAGGAAACCATCAACAACAGGAAGATGATGCAAATGTCATTGAAAAAGGGGGCCAAGTTCCAGCCCCACCAAGAGGCAGAACCTGGCAGCTTCAACCACATGGTTCTGGCTTTAGAGTCAAGGGTACCAGAAAAGAGTCATTGAATCCCCTTCCATGGCTAATGAAAACTGCTGACATGTGACAGGGGTGTCCCTGCATGGAGGCCCAGAGAGGCCATTTTGTGAAGCTGTGAAGGTGAAACTTTGATTGTGTTAGAGACTCCAAGATGTTGGAGATGCCAGAGTTATGGAGTACCTGTCAAGGAGAGCTACAGAATAGGTTTTGGAACCAGCCCAAGAAAAAGAAGTGTGTGGCAGTCAACAAAGCTGAAAAGAATTGAAGATCTGAAAAGCCCTTTGACATAGGTGGAGGTGTGGAGTTTAGTGCTTACTATGCCAGATTGTAAGTTTGCTTTTGTCCAGTATTCCCTCACTACACTCCGTTTCCTCCCTTTGGAACAGTCATGTACAGTCTGCGACACTGTACGTTAGAAATATGTGCTCTTTTTTATTTTGAATTTACAAAGGCATTAAGAGAATGCCGTGAGACTTTGAACTTTTTAACAGTATTAAGACTATGATACACTATGGGGACTTTTGAAGTTGGACTAAATGCATTTTGTATTTTAATATGGCTACAAGCCTGTGGGGGTCAGGGAGTTGAATGTGGTGGCTTGAATAAGAATTCCCCTATAGGATCATGTACTTGAATGCTTAGTCACTAAGGAGTGGTCCTGTCGGATAATAATGAGGGGGGGGGCTTGAGGAAGTGTGTCACAAGGGGTGGTCTTTGAAGTTTCAAAACCCATTCCAGGCACAGTGTCCGCCTCTGCCTAGAGATGAGGATGCAGTACGCCAGCACCTGCCTGCATCAACCATGCTCCCTAAAATAATGATGATGGACTAAACTTCAAGTCTCCAACTAAGTGCTTTCCCTTATACGAGTTTCCCTGGTTGGTAGTGTCTCTTCATAGCAATAAAACAGTGACTTTTTGAGTGTTACTTATAGGAGTGCGGATGAGGGTCTGTTTATGTGGGGAGTGGATGAAATCCAGGGTGAATGTGTAGTGTTGGCCAGAACACAGCCATGTCAAGGGTGCCTGCCAGTGCTTAAGGGAATGAATGGTAAGGCCTTCTCCCTGGTCTAAGGCACTGACAGTGTATTCATAAAATACCAAGCATAGCTTTCTCCTTCCTGATGACAGCAGCCTGAGGCTGCCCTCCCTGTGGAGATCAGTTCTTACCCAGCCCTATATAATATGTGAGCTGAGTTCTGGGATGCTGATAGACCTGGGTCAGAGCTCATAGTTCACCTGAACCCACCTTTTTGGTATGTGTGCCTGTTGCTTCCTCATTCCCTATCACCCTAGTCGGGTCAGCCCCAAAGTTGTGCAGGTCTCTGTGTGGTTACTTACAAGCTTGGGAGTGATGCAAAGTGTTACCAAATCACACCCCCATGTGGGTAAAAGCTGAACCCCAGGCGCTCACTGTGTAACTTGCAGGCAGCTCAGCAGGTTCAAGATTATCTTCTATGTAGCTCTGTTTTGTGACAGCTTGGTTGGTCTCTGTCACCTCAGAGACCTTGGGGATGGGGAGCCCTGTGAATCTGGCTAGTTTTAGGGACATCCTGAGATTCCTGAGTTGTTTAGTTCCTGAGTCTTAACGAGCCTCCTTTAGAACCTCTTGGGTTTTAAGAAGCTTCCATCTTCAGAGAATACTGCTACACAGTGCCTCCATAGTAAATAGCATTCAGGCCGAGTGTGGTGGCACGCACATGTAATCACAGCACTGGGGTAGCAGAGGCAGGGGGAACAGGACTTTAAGATCATCCTTAGTTCATAGTGGGTTTCAGGCCAGTCTGGACTACAAACCAATGAGACAAAACTACCATTGGGTTGAACAATATTATCTACCGAGAGAGATCCAACCCTATCCCGTTTAAAATGTGGTCTTCCAAAAGGGAACAATGGCGCAGTTACTTAGGGAGAAAACAATTGGTTTCCATTTGCATAGGTAGCTGTATTGCAGGACTTTTAAAGAACCTTTAATATGCTGATTGCATGGTAAAGAGACAGTCTCAGAAAACATACTAAGCATCCTATTTCATAATCCTTTTGACCAAAGAACTACTTTAATGACAGCACTTTAGCAAGTGCAGTTGTTGACAAAGAAGGGTCAGCCTCCTGAATTTAGAGCCATGTTCTGTCTTTGTAGAATGGCCTTTGTTACCTTCGTAGTTAAAGCCATTCAGTTATTTCTCTGAATACTGGGGACTGACTGCTCAGGAGAAGAAAAACAATGTTTTCTAGTTTTCCACTCCTAGACATAACTGTTTTGGGTGTTTTGTGTATGTGTGTTTGTAAACTGCCAAATTCATTAAATATACTGTTGGCTTTAGCTGAGAGATGTGTGTGGTTCAGGAAAATGCTGGCTAATTTCCATGAAGCTTAATGGTAAAGACACAGGGCTGAGCATCTCCCTTG
Source organism: Phodopus roborovskii (assembly GCF_943737965.1). Lineage (NCBI taxonomy): Eukaryota > Metazoa > Chordata > Mammalia > Rodentia > Cricetidae > Phodopus > Phodopus roborovskii. The sequence goes on along the minus strand of NW_026126618.1, from coordinate 4,097,203 downwards.
TCAGACTTCAGGGGAGAAATATTCAAAGGTCTTTGAGGAGTACTTTTTGGAAGGTCATCCCCACTCGAGCCATCTGCCAATCTCCACACATGCACACACTTCTTAATGATTAACTGGATGATTAGCTCTTTCTCATTACTGACTTATCTGTTCCCACACTTCCTTCTATGGATACACACATTTAAAATAAATAAATAAATAAAAGCCAGGTCATTGTACGTTCAGATGTCTCTCTTCTACATGAGGTCTGCTACCTCCAGCAGTCAGCAGGGCTATAATTGCTGTAGAGTAGATGCGATGGAATAACATTTCTGAGCGGGAGGTATTACATAAATCTCTTATGTTGAAGCAAAACCTATGATTTTTTATGAACTTTGGGGTGCCTAATTAAGCAGTCACTAACAAACAAGAGCTTCCAAATGTCAAGGGCACAATGATTTAGTAAACTACAGCTGGCCTTTCCTGGGAAGCTTGGTGGCAAGTTCGACACCTCTCCATGGCCCCCAGCATGATGTTTCATGGGCTTCCGGTGGATTTTTCAGTTGACTGAAAGAATTCTTGTCATCTTAAACACAGCCTCAAAACGTTTGCACAGGGCAGGAGTAAGCTGAACCTGGTAAATCTATGACTGAGGATTACTTTCTTTTAAATTAAAGAGTGTCACTGTTTTTTTTTTTTTTTAACTATGAAGTTGTTACTTCTTTTTAAAGAGAAAGTAATTTAAGTATGGTGGGTGGTAGGGGATGGTGGGCTGAAAGATAAGTCAAGCGTGAATATCTAATTGAGCATAAGAAACATGAACAAATGTGTGAAATATGAAATATTGTGATGTCATTGAGGGGGAGGGCTCTTATGTTTTAAGCTATATCCTCTCTACTCTTTAGGTAATATTTTGCACACTAACTGTTCAACAAATTTCTAGAACCTATTATATGTTTGGGAGAATGATGTACACATTAATAAACCTAGACACACACATGCATATAAATGCATAAACATTTATATCAACACATTTGGCTTGTAAATTCTCTGTTGATAGAATTTGCGGTATATGTCAGCTTGACTGCATAAGAGAAACCTAAATAGCCATGATTTAAACAAGATAGTGTTTTGTTTTGTTTCCTTCCTTTGCCATGAAGTCAGAGGCAGTACAAGGCACTGATGGCTATGCCATGATACTGGCAGATAATTATGTTCTTTATAGCTCCCTGACCTGTCATATCCAAATCTTCATAGCCCAGTGTAGTTTTAGAGTTCTTAACTGAGGGTATAGAGAGAAAACGCATGTCCATAATGACACTGACACTTGCCTGATGTTGGACATATAGCTTCTTTTGCATCAATAAAAATTTAAATCTGTGGCCATAGTTAGCTGCAAGGGAGTCTGAGACAAGAGTTTTCCTGCTTTTAGCTTGGCATTAGTATTTCTAGCTAAAGAGCCAGGTTTTTTATATAATAAGAGAGAAGTCTGAGGTTATAATTCAAGGGCTGAATGCTCACCTATGCCCCGAGTTCAATTACTAACAATGAAAAAGGGGAATGGGGTAGGAGATTTGGAGAGGGAGCTAGTGGTCTTTGTCATAGATGTGGTATAACAATACTGGCTGTTCTTGAACATGGATTGCTATGTTGATTTCTGCAGGTAGGTGGCACATGTTAAGTCAGTTAGATGGATGAGAAGTCCTAGAGGAGAGGCCCGGAAGTGGATGAGGTCACAGAAGCTGAGTTTTTTGGAAAGACTCCTGAAGTTGCGGTGGTTCTGAGCTTGGTCCTGATGTGTGGCCACCACGGATGGGAGGTACCACTTAGCCAGGCGTGAAGTTGCTCCAATACCTTCAGTCAGCGATTCAACAGCTATTGATTGAGCATTTGCTGTTTTCCAGGCATTGGTCGTGCAGAGAAAGTTCCCTTGCCCTCCATTAGAACTCATAGACAAATGATGAACAGAATGGCATGATACTTCATGAGTGGAGGTGGGTCTGGATGAAAGGCTGATGGGTGACTGAAAAAAACCTTGGACACCTCTGGAAATTGTACCTGACCTTGTAGAAGATCCACCAAAAGCTTTGGTCAAAGGGCTTATCTTTCTCAAGTTGGGCAGGAGCAAAACAAGTGTGATGTGCACAGTTTAGCTGGAGGGAGCCAAGAAAGCCTGGGTGGAGATGCTGACTCAGCCACTGGTACTGCAGTGCTTAGGATGTGCCTGCAGAAGAGAAGTCCATAGTTCGAATCTCTTACTGATGTGTGGGGCATATTCTTTGTCTTCAGATGCTTGGCTTGTCATCACAAAATGTCACAATCTGGGTAGCTTAATAACAACCTCAAATGTAGGGGCTGGGGAATGAAGATGCCTGCTGGCCTGCACTTCATCTTCCTCCCTTGCTAAAAGGCAGGAAGACAATGAATCCTGCTGGCTTTTTGCTTCTCTTGTAAAAATTTATTTTGAGATATGTAACCTAGGCTGACCTTGAACGTGGAATCCTTCTGCTTCAGTCTCCCAAGTGCTGAGATGACAGGTATGTGCCTGCACACATGGCTCTCTTTTTCTCTAAAGTATACCAGCTCTATTGGATAAGGACCCTGTCCTAATAACCGCATATAATTGTTGTCGCTGCTTCGCAGGCCCAGCTCCATTTATAGTCACAATGTGGAGGGGTGGGGTTTCAACCTGTGAATGTGGGGTTATCCATACTCAGTCCATTGCAGTCTACCCAGCTAACTATGATTTTCCTATACGAGAAAGAGGAGGAACACCATTGATCTCGAAAGGCTATCGGGTTTGGGGGGGAATGAAGGGAGGGGAGGTTCACAAATCTTGGGGTCAGACTCATGGGAAGTTTGTAAAATCTGGAAGCCAGAAGGTACCTGTGAGCCACGCATTTCAGTGGAAAAATTTCAGACTTGGATAACAGAGACAGAAGACCGAGGAGAGAGAGGGCACAGGGGTGATGTTGAGGACCTGAGCCAGGGTGACAGGGACAATGACATCAACTGATGGAAACAGGAGCCCCTGGGCAGCAGCCAGCGCTTGATGAATCTGATTGTAGGTGTGATGCATGGGTGAGATAGCTGCCTATGCAAGTGGAAATTTCCAGCAGACAGTTGGGGCTTATTTCCAAAAGACGATATATGGCTGCTAAGGACAGCTCCTGGGGGATACAAGGTTGGTAGAGGCTGAAATTTAAGAGGAAAGACACAGAATGCAAATGACCCTACACATCTAATCAAACTGGAAGCTGTAGCCTAGGCAGGTAGGAATTTAGCTTCAGAAAGTTGTTTGGTTGAAGAAAAGAATGGGTCATAGTGACCACAGTATGGAGGGTGGAATTCCCTGGGCAATTTTGGCAGTTTCCTACTGGTCTTTGGCATATGGAAGGAGACAGCTGAGGGTCCAAAGCCCAATACAATCACACACAAAAACATTTACATCTTGAGCACCCAGATTGCAGGTTTTATGACAAGAAATAGGTAGCTTTCTCAGGAGCAGGACAAAGTAGCTGAGAAATTTCTGAGCTAAGTTATTGTCTGGAAATACTGTAGAGTCCTGAGCAGTCTGAAAAGCCCTTATCACTTCAGGATCCAATTAAAAGGGAATTATTTTCCCATTCCACAGCTAAGGAAATGGATCAACAAAGAGGCCGATGACTGTTGTAAAACCTGGCTGATGTAACCCTCCAGACAGGGGAACTGGGCTTAGCGACCTCCCCTCCACCTCCTGGGATGCCCAGTTATTTTCTTCTTAGAGGGACCTGTCAGTTCTCAGAGCAGTGAGTCCATTGAAATCAACCTTTGATGGACTCATGCCAGCAAATAAAAACAGCTCACATTTATCCAGTTGCAGGTGATGGAAAAGAGCATGTCCTTAGAATCTATCGTTCCTCCTCGTAGCTTTCTTTGTCTGCCTTCTGGTTTCTAGCCACACAATTCTTGTGTTTCTCTAATAAGAGCCAAATAATTATTTTCTGCACTTTAATGCCCATCCACTCACTCTACTCTGTGACATAAATCTCACTAATAGGATCTTCCCGTGTCTTTTAATCAGCAAATGCATAGCCCTTTTCTTAGTTTACTTTTTCCTGGGGATTTCTGCTGCTCACCACCAGCTCTTCAAGGTCTCCATCCTGTTGGCATTCTTGGTACTTCCTCTGTGGTTTTCATGACACCTTTCAAGCTATCCTTTCTTGGTTTTCTTCAGGAGACCCCCTGCTGCCTACCCATTACATTCTGACATGCTTTCAACCCTAAGCTAGCCATCTTTTCATTTTGCACTTTCTTGCCTGGTTGCTCCAACTCATTCTCATTATATCAATTACCATCAATACACCAATGACTCTTCATTTTGTGTATGTATTTCTATCATGTGTATATAATGTGTGGGTGTGCACATATCACATGCATGGGTGGGGGTCAGAAGACAACTACCTGGGTTCCCTAGTGATAACAATGTTCTTGCCCAATGTTTGTGAATAGTCTTAGAGATGACTTTTTTTTTTCACCCTCTTTCTCATCCAACACATGGGTTCATTTTATAATATATGACATCTAGGAAATGTCTATAGATTAGATTCACTGGCATTGAGAAAGCATTCAACAGAAATCATTCACGCTGGTGTGAACCTGAAGAGGCCCAATCCCACACAGAGATATTGTAGTAGTTATTGGGTACTGGGTGAGATGGGTATAGTCACTGATGAATTTCCCATGTAAATGACCCCCTACTCATGCATATAAGGATAAACCCAGTAAGCAAATAAATACATACATCAGGGGAAGGGCTTGTTCTGAAGAAGGGTTATGCAGGAGAGAGATGGATGAGGGAAAGTCATGGGGTAAGGATCCAGTATACACATGTGAGGAATTGTCTAAGAAGAGACAGGAAACCTACAATTGAAAAGCAATTTAGTGGGCTGGGAAGACGGCTCGGCAGCTGAGAGCCCTCGCTGCTCTCGCAGAGGACTTGGGTTTGATGCCTAGCACCCTCATGGCAGCTTACAACCCCCTGGAACACCATTTCCAGGGGATCCAGTACCTTCTGACCTTTACAGCATCAGACATACATACAGTGCACTTACATATATGCAGATAAAACACTCATGTATACAAAATAAAAATAAATCCTTAAAAGTAAATGAAAGCAATTAAAATATGTTGACAATTATAAAGTACCGGATACTCTTAAATTCAACTTAAATAGTATAAAACAAAATGGAACTTTTAATGCTGTGTATGAAGGTGGCCAGATCAAGCTAATGCACACATTCTATTCATGGCCTCCTTCCCTATGCTAAGTATCTGCCATCACTTAGACCCATGGGTTCCTAGTAAACCCAGGGATCGAACAGTAGGATCTAGATAGTGTCAATTAGTCAAACTGTACAAGAACTGAAACAGTTTTCATTCCTCAGGAGTTTTTGACCCCCTACCCCATTTCTTTTGTTCCTGGAGCTGGTGTGGTAACAAATGATGCCCTGATTAACTTTAGCCAATCAACTTGTATCATATTCTTCCTCGTGTATATATTTATTTTTTTGTTAATCAGACATCATTGTTTTAATAGCAACCACCATTCTTGTGTTGACTTTATAACCACCTATGAGATGGCATGGTAGAGAGTTACTTCTCAGGTGTCTTTTGCTTGCTTGTTTTGTCCATTAGTCCATCACTGTGTGGAGGATCAGGATTACTTCTGTTTGAGAGTTTGTCCCACTGGGTGTTGTTCACTTACAGATGGAACAACTGGGTTACAATGTGTGGTGGTTAATTCATTACTATTGAGTTTGGAATTCTTCAGGTGACACAAGTCTATGCGGGCACCCCATGAGGTTTCCCCAAGGAGAAGAGGCCCACTCTGGGAGTTTGAATGAGATACCCGTCATAAGTTTCTGGCATTTTCAATACCTGGCCCCCAGTTGGTGGCTGTTTGGGAAAGATTAGGAGGTGTGGCCATCACTGGAGGCGGGCTTTGGGGTTTTAAGAGACTTGGGCCACTTCCTGTGTGCTCTCTGCATTTGGAACCGTGAGCTGAATTAAACACTTCCTTTTATAAGTTTGGTCATGACGCTTTATCACAGTAAAATAATAGTAACTGAAATACCCATCTTGAATGCGGGTGGCACCGTCCTGTGCCCGGGGCTCCCCTGAAGGAGGAAGGTCACCGAGACCCTGTGTTCATCTCTGCTTCCTGACCACACACAGGCACAGTGTGAGTGGCGGCCTCAAGTCCTCACGCCAGCCCTTCCCTACAACACAGCGTGTGCCATCGAAGAACGAGCCAAAATAAATGCTTCCCTTCCTTTCTTGAGTGTCTTCCTATCAGGTGTCTAGTTGCACCGACAAGAAAAGTAACAAGTACACTTATAAGGCAGAAAATCAGTATCTTTAGATATATTTCCAAGCTTCGATACCAAAATAGTATTCTTCTCTAACGCCTCCTACATGGTGTTCCCTGGACTTCTTCTCAGCTTTGTTACGCAGATCTTTATGCTAATGTTTGAAAGTGCAACAAAAAAACAACACTTCAGAATTGATGGCGTCTCTGAATCTCAAAAACAGTGAACCAGATGGTCGGAACAGCGGGAAGCTCATCTCAGGCAGGAGTGGAGGTAACTGTGAAGGAACAGGGAAAAGATGGGAGGGGCAGGAAGATGATAGGAAGGAATCCAAAGAGGCCGTAAGCATCCAATGACTTTAAGGGGACATTTCTGCCACATATAGTGATACTTCGTTAACTGATTATAGATACTGAGCAACCAGCGACAGTTCTAGCACGTTCTAGGTATCTTGAAAAATGGATGTCATGGGTCCTTCAGTGGAGGAGATTCAAGTATCAGCAAATAGGTAAATTCCTATGAAGACACTAGAGAAGAAAATGTGATCAGTGTCCCTGTTCATTTACACATCTAAGTTGGAAGCTCCCCTGTAGATCTTGGGCCTGGGGTGATTTCACTGTGAGTCTAATGTCTGTGTCTCACCTGGGCAGAATTCTCAGGAGTCTCTTCATCTCTTTGGTGTGTAATATATCTCAGACATTCTTTTATCCTCAGCCCCTTTGCACACTGTTATTTCTGTTGGGTTTCTATCTTCGCACCTGGCTCATCGTTTCACCTTGTTAGACCAGTAATTCTAAAACACCATGCTTTCCGAATTGTTTCTTTTCTCAAGGAATCTTGGGTACTCCCTCCTGTCCATGGTATTAAGTCAAAACCTTTCTCCTTAGCATTTCATGTCTTCCTATTTCCTTTATCCACATGTATCATCATTCTTGAAATGGATCTTGCATTTCAGGAAGTTCTCCCTTCTGGCTAGTAAATCTAGCCTCAGAATGTGTGGACTGCTGCTCAGCTTGTCAGGACAGGTCTTGATGTGTGTGCATGTGCTTGTATGTACACATGTGTATGGGCAGGTGTATGTGTATGCATGTGTGAATGCATGTGGAGACCAGAAATCAACTTCATGGATCTTCCTCTGTCACTCTGCACCTTAATCTTTTCAGCAGTTTCTCTCACTGAACCTGGACCTTCCAGATTTGACTATACTTGCAGCCAGCAAGCCTCAGGGATCCCTTTGTCCCTACCTCCTCATCCCCAGCACTGGAACTACAGGCATGTATCATTGCAGCTGGCTTTTATTTTTATTTTTATTTTATGTGCATTGGTGTTTGCCAGAAGGTATGTGGGTGTGAGGATGGTGGATCCCCTGGAACTGGGATAACAGACAGTTATAAGATGCCATATAGGTGCTGGCAATTGAATCCTGGTCCACTGGGCCATCTCTCCAGCATCTGGCTTTTTAAGCCCATGCTAGGGATTGGGCTGTGCTCCTCATGTTTGGGCAGCAAGCACTTTACCAACTGAACTATCTCTTGGGCCCTCTGAGTTTCCCTTCCAGTAGTTTACTTAACCAGCTCCATACCTTCCATAAACATTTACTTAGTCGGTTCATCAGCACACGTTTGTGGACCATCTTCTTTTTTTGTGCCGTGTGACAATTTCTAAGGAAGTCTAGCAAGCATTATGTAATTTAATTGAATTTCAGGAGGCCTGTATAGCATGTTGTTGGTCACTACCAAGGGTCTGATTGTTGTCCATTTTGTCCTCTGCCTCATAGAATCTCAACACTGGGGAGGCAGATAAGTTTGGTCTTGGTGTATTTGAAAAAGGGGGCATTGTTCAATTGTCTGGACATCCCTCACACATTTGAGAAACATCCTGGCTATTATTTGAGACATGAACAGACTGACACTCTCTCTCCTCCCCTGTCAAACATATCACGCTAGGTCATCTGGAACTTCTACATTACTCCTTTCTTTGGTAGTGATATTGGAGCCCCCTTTTAAAAAATAGACAGACATTTAGACATGGAGACTACAGCAAATGATGAAGAGCTATCAGGATTCTGACTCAGTGAGTGAACCTGTCTGTCATTCAGGGCCTGGACAGAATGAGGGCAGATGAGTTCTGAATACAAAGAGAGAAATTAGAGCATATGGGCAGGGGAACAGGGGCTAGAGAGGGTCCATGGCTGCCATGAAGAAGAATGAGGACTTAGCTGAGGGTGTGGAAATGACAAAGGAAACTGTTGACTACTCTGCATTCTTTAGATAATGGCATCCCTGCCTGTTCCAGGGGCAGCAGGCACCAGCAGGTGGGCCCCTCTGTCAGTTGGCTGGAGATGCTGGTCACCACATGGGTCTGTTTAGCTGGAGGACCCTTTTCCTAGGGTCAGCTGCTTGTCACTTGCTTCAGGATAAGAGCATCTTATTTGTGAGGACTTGCCCACTGGGTTTGGGCTCTCGAGATGAGGTTCATTAAGTGTCACAGAAAGGGGGTTCTGAAGTGGTTTTTTGATGTGTCAGAAGGCCTTTCTGGGCCCCCAGCACTGTTTACAGAGATGAGGGGGGTCCAGAGCATTGCATGCACAGTAGCATCCCTGCAGAGGCCCCTTCATCAGAAATGCATCTTCTGCCACATTTTGTGACTGAGATAGTAATTAAACCAACTATGCAATAATTAACAAAAACGAGGCAACCTTGACTTCCAATCTCTTAAAACCTGCATTGGCGAGAAGAGCATCAAAGAAAGCCTTGGAACCTCCCAGCGGCACGTGTTTACCTGGGGCATGAGAACATGTATGATTATCTTCCTTGATTACTCAGGTTATGGGGCATGAGATCAGGGAATAAAACTGAATATATTCTGCTCTACACAACCCTACAGCCAATTATTGCAGAATCTGACCTTGTTAAGACTTGGAGCTGGATAAAATCTCTGAATGATTTTACAAAAATCCTTGGTACTATAGTCAAACACTCTGGGAAATTTGCTCATTCTTCTAGCTGTGGAGGCAGATAGAGCATAATTATGACACCAATGAATCTTGGACACCAATGTGAGTGGGGAATCTTACCTGTAGGACTACAGGTTTTCTGTAGAAGTATGCCTCAGGGGCTGGTGAAGGGATGGAGGTCATGTTGTCGAGCCAAGTGCCATCTAGTGGTCAGAGTACACGGTGGTTCTAGAACTCTACTGCAAAAGTGATTAGCCTACTATGGCAGAACAAGCAGTTCTTCTTTGCCGCATGTCTGGATTTTCATTGCTGATACTTTACGGTGCTGGGAATGGAATTGCACACTAGACAAGCTAGGCAAGCATCCGGCCAATGAGCTATACCCCTGGTTTTGTGCATGTTGTTTTATCTTGCTTGGTATGAGATTCATGATGATGGCCTTGTCTTTAAGCACTACTTCATTTGCAAAAGTCATTGTCAGCCTGTCAACTTGGATGACATACATTCTGAGAAGAATTATCTCCATCAGATTATCTGTGAGGATGGATGTGGGGTATTTCCTTGATGGCTAATTGATACAAGAGGATCCAATACAGTGCGGGCGGTGCCATCCTTAGGCAGGTGGACCTGAGGTACCAATAAGAAACGAAGCTGAATGGGAGGGAGGGAGGAGGCCAGTCAGCAGCCTTTCTCTGTGGTGGTTCTGCTTCAGTTACTTCTTCCAGGCTCCTGGCTTAGCTCCTTCCTTGGCTTTCCTCAATGATGGCCCATAACGTGTACATTGTTATGAACCCTTTCCTCCACAAGTTGCTTTTGTAGAGGAGGGGTCTATTGTGATAACAAAAGCAGAGTAGTGTCACCTCATTGTCTAGTGAAAGCAAAATGAGAACTAAGACAGTTTGTTTGGAAATTCTCTAGGAGAAAATTTGGGGGGGGGAAACTATCCACCCGCAGACAGAATTGAAGACATCAGGTACAGAGTACAGTATAGGAACGGGTAGGTTTTGAAGCCATGAAGTCCCTCTATAAGTGAGGCATTTCTAAATCTCTTACATTTTTCTTTTTTGGTATGTTTTATTCTGCAATGTCCCTTAAGTTTTGTTTTGTTTATAATTACACTCACTAGAAGTTCTTGGAGACTCACATATATGGTTTCCACAAGCATACAAGTAGGAAATTGTGGAGTTGTCACTTTGGTTTTTGCAAACATGCAGATTTGAAGTTAGGTTTAAAAGTGGAGATTCCACCCCAAATATAGTAATTCACATACACAGTCATCTAGGTTTCTTTTGCTACAAGATAAGAAAGAAAAAAAAAAGGGGGGGGGGAAGAAAAGACAGAAAGATAAAGTCCTAGGAAAAGGCTGTTCAATTGACTGTTCTTTGGTAATGGAAATTATTACTCTTTTTAGTATTCAGTACTATAGCCAATAGCTACGTATATATCCATTGAGTTTGTCTGTTTTATTAAGGAATTGAGTTTTAAATTTTACTTAATTTAAATTAAGCTTAAATGACCACACGCTGCCACTAGCTACCGCCACACGCTGCCACTAGCTACCGCCACGCGCTGCCACTAGCTACCGCCACGCGCTGCCACTAGCTACCGCATTAGGCAGTATAGCCAGCTATGGGACCAGAAGCCTGCTGTTGAGTCTTGGCTTCATTGTCCCTTGTGACCTTAGGCAGGCTTGCCTTCCCTCACTGTGCTTTAGCATAGCAGGCTTTCATGAAACCCAAAGTTCTTAGTTTGGATCTTAAAGAAAGCTGTGACCCAAAGTTTCCAGTTTTATCACATATTATTCTCCCCCATGTTCTCTAGTTCTACAATATTTGGCTGCTCTCTGAAAATAGTTCACATTTTCCACCCACATTAATAAAAGCTCTCAACTGGAAGTTAAAGAAAATCCAACTAAAATTATTTAAGAAAAACTGAACTTTTGTCTCTGGTACCCTGCATAGCTGTATCCCTGCCCACCTCTATATCAAGCAACATGGTTAGGAGTGGAATGTGTTGCTTAGGCAAGCCTGGTTTCCACGCCTGACCTTGTGTTCAGTCTTACAAAATTACATGGACAAGGATGAACGATACCATTTCTACAAAGAACAGTCAAAATTAAGCACAGACAGAGCTAGTAAGTAGCAGATACACCTGCATTGCATTGCTTCTTCCTCTAACCCTCAGTCACTGTGAGTCTACTGATTATTTAAAGTTGAGGCAGGGACGGAAAGCTGTCCTTGTGATCTGTGCTCTTCTTACAGGAAACACCTCTGGTTTCAAGGCAGCTACTTTACTACAGGTTATACTGAGTAAGGTCCCTTCTCCCATCCTTGACTCTTAAGAGGCGTAATGTGGTCCTTCCATAGTGGAATAAATAGGAGTCGATGTTTACCCTGCAAACTCCTCCCATGCATTATCTTTTCATTTGCTGGTCAGACACTGTTTTCCAGCGCAGCCTTAGAAGTCACATGTAGATGATGGTGAAGCCTCTATTGCCTTAGATTCTTGAATGTGGAGGGCTGGGTGAACCACAAAATCTACTGTTCCTCTTCCCTCCTCTGACTGGGTTTTCACAAAAATAAGATTTATGCTTTTGTTCTATTAGTCTCCCAAGATATTACATGTGTTTATCACAATACCTATGTTTGCCTTACTTCCAGGTTCATGCTAAACTCTAAAACCTTTATTACATCGCTTTGTTTTCCATTGGGAAGGTGTATGGTATTCTATTCTCCGTTCACATCTTCATCTAATTAGTGGATGTTTGTTGCATTAAAGGATTAGAAAACAGTCTCTAACCCCTACACTTTGTCTGTTTTCTTCAAAGCCCTGAGATCTTATTATGGTTTCATTAGCACGCAAGCCAAAAGTGAGAGAAGTGCATATCTGTAATCTGTCTATCATCCTCTATCATATTTATTATTTATCTATATATCCATCTGTGTTCTATCATCTATCTACCCATCTATATACTCTCATCCATCCATCCATTTATCTACCTACCCATCTACGTATCTTTCTGACAGTAGTAAAGTAAGGCAGAGAATAGAGAATTATTTTGAAGCTAAGCTGACATGTAACTTAAATCAGTATTAACCCAAAGAAAATTCTAGTAAATCAGACATACATATTGTAAACTCCAGAGCAACCACAGATAAAATAAGTAAAAATAGGACAGAGGAGTTGTAATTACATAATGAAAATATTTAATACAGAAAAATTAAGTAAGTGAAGAAATGGGTACAAAAATCAATGAGGGATGCTGAGAACAAGTCAGTGTAACTATACCAATGGCTATATCAAATTTCTGACGTATGAAATCAAAAGGCAACTATAACCATCATGTTATGGTTAACAAGCACATCTATTTACAACAATAATTCCATTAAATATGAGTGAAGTAAAAAAATATAAACATTATTAGTTAATAACATTCTAAGACTCAACTCTATGCTGTTTTTAAGAAAAATTAGAATCTAAGGCATAAGAATTGGAGGTGCGGTGTGTGTGTGTGTGTGTGTGTGTGTGTGTGTGTGTATACATATACATATATATGTTTATATACTATATTATGTATATAATTACTTAAATATTTCTAATGTTGTCAAAAGTAAGAACACCTGCCTTCACCCACATAGGAATGTGAGCATCAGTGAACGTATGCAGGATAATCCCTGAGACATTTTATCAATTGTGTGAGGATGGAATAAACTGAAAGTCATTGTGTCAAAAGTGAATGGCAGATGCTTGGGAGGGAAGGATTATTTGGCTCATGGTTTTGGTGGTTTCAGGCAAGTTTGGCTAGATCCTGCCTGGTTCTGAGTCTTTTCAGGCCTTTTATATAAAAACAAAATTCTCTCATATAGGTATATCAGGCTTTGTGTATGGAACACAACTATGGCACAAACAACTCATGAGAGAGGACAGAATAAACCCACACAGGGAGCTAATGAGTGCAGTGGGCCAGTTAGTTGCCTTAGGCCAGATGACATGTTATGTTTTATATGTATGTTGCTGCTCTTTTAGAAAGATACTGGTGGCATAATCTGACTGTCATCCTTTACATCCACAGAGTGTCACTCAGAGCTACTTTCCTCCATAGAGAATTTAGTGTATTGACCCAGAGAAAGCCTAGTGAATTTCATGAGGTCTACTTACAAATGTAAGACTTTAGTACCTGTGGAATTTTTTAGGGCAAGAATACTGCTATAGTTTGGGTCCTTGCAATTCAGCTTTCCAAGAGCTTTGTATGTAGTGGCCTTGAAAATGCAGAGGATGAGCTGGGGAGAGACCTCAGTGGGGTAAAGTGCAAGCTAAGGATTTGAGTTCAGACCCCCAGAACTCAATAGAAGCCAGGTGTGCTGGTTCACGTCTACAATCCCAACACCAGTGTCATAGAGAGCCCACCAGAGACGATCAATGAGATGGTTTACAGCTAATTGAAAGTCTTTATTCTAGCCAGCTGGGGCTACACTGAGGCATTCAGGTCCTAAATGTAGCCCAAGTGTCCAGAGAATGGGAATTTTCAAGGTAGAAACCATGTCCTGACATCTTTCTCTGCTGCTGTAGGGGACTTTAAGAAGCAAGAAATTTAACTCAAGCTAAGTTAGCTTGGGCATCTCGACGTTGGGTTCTTAGAATAGAGTTTGGTAATTTTCTCTGGGATTCTCCACCAAGGAGATCAAATTCTAGTTAAACCTGAAATGGCCTCAGCAAGAAAACAAGATGGAGGAACCTCTGCATAGTATTGCCCTGTCACACTTTCCAAAGACAGGCAGATCACAGGGGTTTGTTGGACAGCCAGTCTAGCTTATAAAGCAAGCTCCAGGCTCAGCGAGGGACACTGTGTCAAACGCTATGGTGAGGAATGGTAAAGGAAGACATTAGACAATGACATCTGGCTTGCACACATGCATACATGGGCACATGTCCCTCACATATGTGCACATACATATGCACGTCACACACAGTACTCATACACAGAAGAAAAAAGATGAAAACAAAGTAGAAGATCTGGTCCCATATCCAAGATTAGTATTTCTGGGATAGGGTTCAAAAGCCTGCATTTCCACAAATTCCCCAAGGGATGCCAATTCAGGAGTCGGCTGTACTCCTCTCTGAGACATATATAACTTCAGAGCTTCCATCCTTGGCCTTTTGCTGTGTGTGATATGACACTCATTTTGCACTTGGAGAAAACTTTCATCGTAACTCTGTTCTGAAATTCAGTGACCTAAAATTGTCACAATGAAAGACACGCAAAAACTAATTTAAATGTCAGTAGATCAACACAATCTTCAGTGTGCTTAAATATTGGGAATGTTATCAAACAGAAATAAATGTTAGGCAACAAAATACAAATCAGTTACTTGAGAAGCTGCCAAAACTATTTTCAGAGGTAAGAGTTGGATGACGCTATTCAATGCCAAATTCAATTTCTTCAGCTCGTGCGGAAATCTATAGCTCACCAGCCTCCAGGATACTGTAGAAAGAACAGGGGCTTGGAAATTGAACCTAAAATCAAATCCCAGAATTTCACAAGAGCATTCTCTCCTGTAAAGGGGCTACTTGGCAGTTCTGAGTTTTGTGTCTCATGTACAATAGAGAGTAAGAGGAGAGGAGAGATGGGGAGGGGAGGGGAGGGGAAGAGAGAGGAGAGGAGAAGAGATGGGAGGGGAGGAGAGGAGAGGAGAAAATGCACCAGGTACAAGAATGCACGCACCAAACATTGGGGATTTCTGTACATATTTACCAGTACCTACAGATGAAGCTGAATTTGCGGTTGGTAACAGAAAGGACATTGTAAGAGCAGAAAGAGGGTTTTCAATATAAGGATGCAATTCAGGATGTGACACTGTTAAGTCTCAGTAGAGCAATGTTCCTTTTCCAGTAGTCAGACTACTGGGAAGAAGCTGGTACCTAAGTCTTGCTGGCCTGGTTGGAGAGGGATGAGGGGCCTTTCTGTCTGGTAGCTGTTCTTCATTTCTGTGGCTTCATCCAAACATTACCCTCTTGATCCTTAATATGGTCAAATTCCTCTTGCAAACCACTGCTCCTCAACGAACTCCAGAAAATTCTGTTAAGATCTGTTAACATGTTGAAGGACACTGGTAAGCTGACAGGAGGTAATGAGTCATGAGGCTGACTTTTGAAACGTGGGCATGGTAGACATCCTAATGAATGTTCTCTCCATAATAATCCTTGGCCTGCCCTATTTCTGAAAAGATTCAAGAAGCATGAAGAAGCTCAGTAAACTAAAAAGGAAATTATTAAGGTGTCTCCTCACTCAGAGTGATGTTGAGATTGCATCTAGATTTGGGAGCGAAGCATGTTGATCACAGTGCATACAGGAGAAGGTCCTGTGGCTTCTCAAACATTCAGAATTGAAGGCAAACTCTGTGTCTTTGGTGCAGAATGAAGCAAACACACTGCCATGGCCCAGTTCCTAAGCAGCTGCAGTGGCATCAGCAGGGGCAGTGAGTGAAAACAAGGGACGGAAACGCATGTGACTGCCATACTGTACTTTTTATGTCATTTGGAAATTGATGTTAAAGTTTGACTGATTTTTTTCCATGTCAGGTTCAGATGCCCTTTTCAGTAAAGCAAAAAAGCAACACATCTAAATCTAAATCTATAATTGTACCTAAATCTATCTGTCTATCTATCTATCTATCTATCTATCTATCTATCTATCTATCTATCTATCTTTATATATATCTATATCTATATATATTCATATGAGTATCTGTATTTAGCCCATTACAAGAAGGGAAGTGGACGAGTGAAGTGCGAACTCATAAAGGTATAAAACCCGATTTATTAAGGGGGTCAACGAAAAGGACAAACTCACAGACACAGAGTAAGGCTGGCGCCACCGCTCTTCCTGCTCTGCCTAATCACTGCTTGCTTCTCCCACCAAGCCAAGCATGAGCCAGAGCAAGAGAGTCCTCCAGCTTTGCAGTCCTCGAGTAGCACCTCAGGCCACGCCCTAAAGCTGGCACCCCAAAGCTATTGGCGCAAAGAATTCCCACAACGGGTTAGGCGATATTTAGCTAATTAATAAGTTTTGTGATTCAGCTCAAATAGGCCGTCAAACGTTACTTCCCGTACGAAAGAGTGCAAAAGGAAACAAGTTTATGGTATTCTCTTTCCACTTGTTACCTGATTGGGGGAATGGAGACAATGTTGTGAAGAAAATTCAGAATAAAATCTTGGTCAAAGAAGTAAAATAACCAAAACTGCTACCTAGATTACTGTATGTTGTTACCGGATAATTACTTATATTGGTGAATTTTTGTGAGGGATGGGAACATACGTGCATATATCTGTATTTCAAATCAATGGAACGTCTACTTTCTGGTTCCTTGTAAGAAATATCTTTCAAGTGGGATTTTAGTGGAAATGATACTGTTGAGGAAATTATCATTTTGCTGTAAACTCGCTTAAAATTGTAAGAAGACTTTGCACCCAGACGTGGTACTTGAGATGCCTGAGGCAAGATAGAGTGGTTGACAAGAGTGCCTTTCTCATTTCAGAGAAACAGTCTTGGAACAAAATGAAAAGGGAACACACCAGGCAGTGTATAATTCCCCTTTCTTAAAATGACTTAGCCGACTTACTAACTCCCAGGATGCCTTTTTACATCAAGTCGGTGTGCCCTCATTTTTAGAAACAGCAAGGTAGATTCAAGGTGGGATGAGGGGCGGGACCAGAACTACAGTAGAAAAAAAGAGAACCCGTTTCAAAAATAAATACTGCCATTTCGTTGTTGGAAAGGTAGAGCCCAGATACTTACTTTAGGTACAAGCATTATCTCAAACTTACCGGCTCTATTTAAATAAGAGGGATGTGAAATTCCTGTCAGGGCATTTTGATGGATTCCTATCCTGGTGACAGACTGGAGGTCATGTCGTTTCCTTCTTGAGAAGAGAGAAGCTGTTAGAAGGAACAATTTTCACAGTTCAGACCCTTGGAAGTGTGTGATTGCCAACTTAACCGCTCTACAGTGTTCTGTTGCAGTCAGAGGCTCTTCTGTAGGTGAACTTGGAGATGTCAGACATTGTGATGTTGCAGGTTACTCTGCTGGGACACCCCCTGGGGGAGGGAGGGAGAAGATGGAGCAGCATCAATGACTGAGGCACTGGGAGTCAGCCAGTAGCAGAGCTCGCTGCAGACTTTTTACTGAGGACATTAGCCCCGCCTTTATACCCCCTCCCAAGGTCCCATTGGCTCAGGCGGCTGACTGCTGTGTTTTCCTTTCCTCATTGGTGTCTCTGGGCCAGGTGTCTCTCAGGCAGCATCTCTAGGCGTTGATACTCTCTGGGAGGAAGGGCCTGCCTCGCATGCACATGCTCATGGGGGCTGGCCTGGGCACCAGGCAGAGAGAGCCACTGCGGCTTGGGTAGGCTGGCCGCCAATTCCCCTACAGTTGTTATGCAAAGCTGTTGGAGATTTTTTTTATGAAATTGCCAGTTTGAGTTTCAAAACGCCACCAGGTTCGAGGCAAGTTCCCACTGCTTCGTTCTCTGAGGAGCACGACTGTCTGCAGCCTTGTGTGAACCCCAGGCTGTGGGAAATGTGCCCTTGCTGCCAAGCACGGAGGGGCGTGGGCAGGTATTGCTCTTTCTACTGATTAAGACAAAACATCGTTGACTTCTCTAGAAAAACCACACTTGTTAATTTTTGTGCTGAGAAGAATATTACGGATAAAAACCCTTAAATGAAGAACACTACTTAATACCTCTCTGGCAGCCTTCCCATTTCCATGGAGGAAGTTCTTTCCCTAAAGTGGGAAAATCACTTAATTGAAAGACAGGTTTAGAAACACCATGCCCTTTTGCAGTATACAAAGAAAGGTGATATAAACAGATCTTGTTTAGAGTTTGTAAGTAGAAGAGGAATTGAGGCCCCCTTTGCCCAAAGATCTAGGATAGAACCAAATAAGACAACAACAACAAAATTAAAACAATAAAGAACAATGAAATGATTCCTGATGATGTTCTGCTATACTCATAGATTGTAACCTAGCCCAGCCGTCATCAGAGATGCTTCATCCAGCAACTGATGGGAGCAGGTGGAGAGAGCCACAGCCAAACAATAGGTGGGGCTCAGGGGACACCACGGAAAAGGGGGAGGAAGAGCCAGAGGGTCAAGGACCACAGAAGGAAACCCACAGAATTAACTAAGCAGGGCTCACAGGGCCTCACAGGGACTGAACCAACAATCAGGGAACTTGCGTGGGACTGAACTCGGTTCCTCTGCATGTGCTTTATGTTTGTTTAGCCTCGTGCTGTTGTGGTGCTTCCGGCAGTGGGAGCTGGTGTGTCTCGGACTCTTTCATTCGCTCTTGGGAGCCTTTTCCTCATACTGGATTGCCCCGTCCAGCCTTTGTATGAGCTGGTGTGTCGTCTCACTGTATTTTGCTATGCTGTGTTTGGTTCATCTTCCTGAGAGGCTGCTCTTTTCTGAAAGGGAGTGAGTGGATCTGTGGGGAGAGAAGGTGGAGCAGGGGATACTGGCAGTAGCGAAGGGAGAGGAAATGGCGGTTGGGATGTATTATATGAGAGAATAATAAAATGAAAACCACTTTTCTATAAAAAGTCCTTTTATAGAGCACAAAGAAATGTGATATAAACAGATCTTGTTTAGACTTTGTAAGCAAAGGAGGGATTGGGTCCTTTTTGAGCCAACCCTTCCTCTATCCATTCTTCCTTCCATCCCTCCATTCCTCCTCATTCTAACTCCCCAGAAACATATTTAATTATAACAACACACACACACACACACACACACACACACACACACACACACGAGGACAGTTGAGGTCATCCTAAGTATCAGAGAGCTTAGAATGTACTAGAAACAAGAGTTTCTTAGTTGTGATTGGAGTTCTTAGTGCAAGGTAACATTTAAATTTAGAAAATAAAGGTAAACAGAAGGGGCATTTTCTATACTTAGGGACTGAGGAGCTCCAAGCATTTTAAATTTATTTTGGTCATATTTATTAAGGATCAGAAGGCTTTTGAGAGCTACTTAAAAAAATACCTTCTGAAATAACTACCAAAGACCTTTTCATTTTGAAAGAATAAACAGGATTATGGGCACAGGTAACTTTCTCCTTGAGGAGTTATAAATGCAGGTCGTTAGTAAAGTTCACTTGCACATTGGAATTCATTTCTTATGAGGTCTGTTGGATAATTATTCTTTCTAAACACGACAACAAAAGCCGAACAGATGTTCGGGTAGATAACAACTTTGATGGATAAGATATAATGAGTCTGTTCTTTTCATTGTTTTTAATAAAAAAGAAATATCTGATGGTAAGATCTCTTCAAGGTTCTTAATAGGAATGTGCTCCCAAGATTGAAGAGTGTATGTGAATGGGGGGAAGAATTGGTGTGATACTAGAATAATGAAAAATGTATCACTTAACAAGCTTTGCATTATTCAGAGATAGGCTCATGCAAGTGTGTGCTCTAATCCCCAGCCAATACGGTTGCTTGGTAACCAGTTACCTGCACACCTGCTCTGGAGCTGTAAGAGACGGCCCATGTATGGTTATTGGCTGTATTTAGTACCAAAGAAAGAGATAAAAATTCAACAAATATTAATATTTTATATAATGATACATCTTTTACCTTATTATTGCATTCACTGTTTGGCCAAAGATTTGTCCTTTAATCATAAGAGCTATTGCTTTCTGTCATGCTCCCCGGTAAGTACAAGAAAGGACTTAAGTTCCTTTCATAGCACCTGCAATCAACTCTGTTTGGTGCAGGCAACAGATGCTACCATTAGGAGAGATTTTGCACTTAGGTAAGAGGGAAGGCTGAATGGAGAATTTCCGTTTATAAAAGATTCCAGCCGTGGAGGCAGAACCATTCCGGAATCGGCTTGACCTTAAGGGTCTGTCTACACAAAGGCTTGATTAACATGGCCCCAGAAATATCAGCCACCGTGATTAGGCTGTGGTGTAGCAGGATTGGCCCTGATTATTTCCCTCTCAAGTTACAGTAAAGAACAGTTCCACCATTGATTGTGTAGCTGTAGCCCAGTAGGAGAGACCTGAGAGGCAAGCGTTGGGACCAACACATGAAGGGCATGCATTTTTTTTCCCATTAGAAGGCTGATTGCACATGGGGTATCTGAGGCTCAGGGCTGCTGGGAAGGATGGCCAAGGGCTTCCAACTAGAGCTTCTAGCTCTAGGTAAGATTGTAGTCTGTTTTTTTTTTTTTTTTTTTTTTTTTTTTTGGTTTAGAAGGTACCTTTAGAGGTCATTCACCTCATTGGGTTTTAGCCCTGCCTACACATTAGAGTCACTTGGGTGATTTTTGAAACCCACAGACACTGAGCCCTGCCTATTATGGGATTCTAGTGTTTACTGGGGTAGGAATCAGGCTCAAAGGGTTGAGAGACAGTGTAAGCTAGGGATGTCAAGCTGACTCATGGCCCTTGGCTGGAAGAAAAAGACACATTCGTTTCTGGTTAGGTTCCGTCTTTTCTCCAATTGTTAGTTGTGGTCATTTGGGTGACTAGATCAAGGCTGCCACCCTACATTGGGGAACAGGATCAACACACTTCCTCCCTCCTGGGGAGAAAATAAAACTTATAGATAATAAAATCGAGAAGAACTCAAGTCCCATTGTGTATTTTCTTGCTCTAGTGAATTAACAGCACAAAGAAGTGAAATCAACAATTCATCCTCCTCAACTAAGTATTTGGATCCACCTTAGGTTGTAAAGTCCTTGATTCTAGGATTTTACAGGACCTAGAGTCCAGTTAAAATCTAGGCAGAACTGGGAAATTAGGCTTGAGGGTGCCCAAGTGTCCACGAGCCTCTTCTAAGGAAATTCAGGCTTTAAAGGACATTCTATATCTTTTGTTGGAAAGCTACTCCCAACTTTTGAGTATTTTTCCATTTCAGCATAATTGGGTTCCTGAAATTCCTTGCTCAGACTTGATAAGCTGGAGTACAGATTCTGTGCTTTCTGGGAGGAGGCCCCGAAGAGAAAGAGTTTAGCTTCTCCAAGCATCTAAAACAGTAAAACTGGGTGAAAACTTTACCTATGCCCCTACCTCCTCCCTTTGATACACTGTTGTCCTTGGCTCTTACTATTTTCTGATTTTTTTTTTTTTTGCTGCATTTTAAAACTATATGCTTCCCCCCCTTCTACTTATTACCTACCTACAAGATACTAACAATTTAAACCTGGATCCACATGAACCTTGGTTGTATATAGGTTTGATTGCTTGGCAGTTTAAAGTTTGGACCAGCTCACCTTCTCTACCATGTCTCTATTGCCTGTCTCTTTCTTTTGGTCAGTGTTTACGGAGTGGA
Organism: Phodopus roborovskii; assembly: GCF_943737965.1. NCBI lineage: Eukaryota > Metazoa > Chordata > Mammalia > Rodentia > Cricetidae > Phodopus > Phodopus roborovskii. The sequence continues at coordinate 4,075,580 of NW_026126618.1, read as the reverse complement.
AGAGTCCTTATCTTCCCAATGATTGACTCTTTTCAGCCTCTAGCCCTTGCATCAGCATCTGAAAGTCTTTCTTACTTCATCCCCTACACCGGGTGTGTTTCTGCTGCTTCTGCTCAAGTCATGCCTTTGTTTTCCCCTAAGAAATGTGCTCTCTTCTTCCTCCCCCTCCTTCTTCACCTGACACACACAGACAGGCAAAATCAAGAAGCATCCTTCTCTAGATGGCTAAGCAATCGCTTATGGCTTAGGTCTGTGGTGCCGTTGCCATGCGTTCAGTGGCTTCTCGTTGCTAACAGAGGCTTCTCATTGCCTAAAGATCACTTATGAAGTCCTGCAAGGTCAGAGTTTCAGAGTCTGCCATTTAAGTTGTCGGTAAGCATTTGGGCTCCCGAGAGAGAAAGCTGGCTCCAAGGCCCCTCCCTGCTTCTCTGTGAGTCCCTGACCCCTGACTTAACCCTTGGAGTCTCCACTCTTTTCACCTTTCACTCCAAAGGGTATGGAAGGGTCAAAGTAAAGTAACTCTGGTGAAACTTGTGGGCTGTGCCTGGCGCCTGAGTGGTTTCCTTTTCCCCATCCGCTATCCAGTTATCTAGCTTTGCATCCTGCTGGTCCCCAACTCTGCAGCGTCTGCTCTCAGCTCCGGGTCCTCCTCTGACCAGGATGCTATTTTCTTTTCGGTTCTCTGTGTGCCTGCTCCACAACAGTCCTCCTGGAGTGGATGTGCTCATCCACACTGCCTGACAAAGTCTTACTCATCCCTCCCTCAACACTCCGCTCAAGTGTTTTCTTCTTGGTTTCAGACTCGCTGTCCCGTTCTCTTGAGTTGCTGCTCACCAGTGTGGCTGGCTTTGAAAAGGAATCTTCCCATACTCTCCAGCTTGTGTGTTTCCTGAGGCTGGGGACTGGGACTTTGTTTTTATTTCCCTGTGCCCAACACACTAATAGCTGCATGGCAGCTACCCAGAAACTTCTGCTGAATAAATGACCATGCAACAAGGAGGCTCTTTCCATGGGGAAACTTTTAGTTTTTCCAGCTGTGCATATGTGATGTTTATGGGGGGAACTGTTCAGCCCATTATCTGAGACAACTCACTGGAAACTTTATATGAAAAAATTTACAATAGAGATAATTGCTATTTCGACTTCAGACTATTTATTGGAGTCTAAAATCAAACCAGTGAAGTTTTTTTTTTTTTTTTTTTTTTTTTTTTTTTTTTTGCCTGTGCTAATGTACTGGAAGTGCAGGAGGAAGGGGAGGGTAATTCACAACTTCACAACTAACCTTTGATGCAACTTCTTTGTCAAAAGAACTTTTCTAATACTAATGATACTGCTGACTCTTTCAAAGAAACTGTAGCTCCTCCTTAAGCAAGTTAGTCTTAAGGCAAATAGCTAGATGAGACTTATTCAGGGTTTTCTTATTATTTTTTTCTTTTTGAAAAAAAAAGAACACAACTTTTGAAAGGTCAATTGGTTTATTTTCATGTGTTTAGCAACAGTTTACAAAGCCATCTTTTGGAGCTGTCTTTGTACTAATTTCCATGGCTTTAGGAACTGTGCATTTTATATTTCCTCAGGAAGCAATTAATACATTTAGGGAACTCTCCTGGGTTTCATAAACACTTCCAATTAAAATGTATTGATTTGGCAGTGGCTTCTCCTTGGTAGTCATTTGCAAAGACCAGCAAGCAATTGAGGTGGCTTTGTCTAACCTAAATGGGAACAAAATGAAGCATCTGAAATGCTCTCTTTTTTCCTTAGAAGTTAATTGGTCCTATAGGCATTAGTAGCCTATAAGCACCCAGAGGGCAGGGATAATACCCTATTCATTATTATGGCTCATCCAGGGTCTAGGTGAGACCCTACACACACACACAAAGGACAGAGCTTGATGTTCCCAGCAGGAAATGAGTGTAATTGGGGAGCTTTGCCCCTGGCCACCATGGAGAATCAACGAAAAGCTTAGTGTGGGAAACACAATATGTGAAACCTCTCAGGGTCCCCAAGACAGAGTGGGGATTGGAAGCAGAGCACGGGGCCCTTCCTAGGATATCTGGAAAGGGAGAGAGGATATCACCAGGAGGTTTCTGTATATGGTACAGTCCCTTGAAGACTTATGGGGTTGAGAAGATATCTGAAGAAACTTGGAAAAAGTGTTCAAAGTCTTGGGCTAGGCTAGGAGTTCACACGAAGAGCTGTGAAACTTTTTTACTCGTGTGTGTGTGTGTGTGTGTGTGTGTGTGTGTGTGTGTGTGTGCTTGCACATGCGCACGCACACACATATATGTCTGTACATGTGTGTGCACACTGGAATTGCATGTATATTTGTCTGTGTGTATGTGCATGGGCACAGGTCTCCTCAAACTTGAGCCACAATGGGAAGAAAGGACTAACTTTTTCCAGAGGCTTACTTACATATTAAGTATCGAATAGATGGTTTGAGACTGTGACAGGTTTCCCACTTTTCCTTAAAGATCACACAGAACAAAAAGTGGGCAGGGAAATATCACATCTTCTTTTCTTGTTCCACTCTGAGTCTCCCATTAAGGAATTTTCTAGCTCAACATTATTTCAGAGCCTACGCAGCTAAGGACAGTGTATGAAATAACTTGTTCAGTTAGTGGCAGAGACAAGACTAGACATGAGATTCCTTGTTGCAATAATACTCAGTAATACAATCAACTCCTGGGTGTCTACTACATGTCCTGTCTTCATGGAGCCTGCACGATATGTGGAAGACATAAGCAATCAATAGCACAAGGGGGTAAATCATGGCATGTGCATTTACATGCTATAGCTGTTTACTACAATAAATGCAAAAAAGGAGAGATATGATGGAAAGTAAAACAAGTCTTTTAAGATACGATGATCTGGGACAGCACCATTGAGAAGAGGATATTGAGATGAAGACTGAGTGAGCAATGAAGGTACACAGCAAGGAACATTCTGGAATGTGGAACAGGATGCATAAAGACCCTGAGATGGGAGTGTTCTAGAGGAACAACCAGAAGGAAGTCTGTGCATCTCAGGAGTGAGCAAAGCATAGACACAGTATTGAAGTGACATGGGGTAGAGAAATGCATCATACAGGGCCTTGGAGTCCATCGCAAGACTTCCTCAGGAGGTTAAAAAGTGCTGGAGGATTCTGAATGCTATTATCTGTGTTATATTGTGATAGGGTTATCCTGGCTGTTGGGTTGAAAGGACAGAAGAAGACAAAATAGAAGTACTGTGAGAAGCCAGCAGGGTGGGTGAGGCTGCTTCACATCCCAGTCCAGAAATAAGGGCCAGTGGGTGACAGTGATGCTGGGAAGATGATGGTAAAAGAATGATGGGCACATGTTGACCTTGGGCCAGCTCACACTTGAGTTAGCAAACATTTGGAAGGGATTGGACACAGAGCTATAAAAGAGACAATTCCGGCCACAAAAGCTCACTCTCACAGTAATAACAACTCTAATAACAGTAACAGCAAACAGCAAGGCTGTTCCATTGTATTGTGGCCAGTGCAAGAATAGAAGAAACTTCACTGTACTGATAAACATCTGGACAAGGAATGGCAAGCCTGAAGGAAAGCTGGCTTTCATAGGGTTCCCCTTGAAGGTGGAGGGGAGTTTGTCATTTTTCCCCCTTCTAGGAACCCCAACTTCTCACCATCTCCAAGTGAAGCCCAGCAGGCCTGGTACTGTTAAGTGCATCTCTGGGAAGAGTTCCAGGTGGAGGGAACAGTCATACATATAGAGCCTCCATTGTAAACCCCTTCTGTGTTCCAAGGGGTATGAGGAGCCTGGTGGTGGGACTATGTTACTCCATCAAGAATAGGGAGCTGGAGGCCTTAGAGTTTTGTGGGGTAGGTGCTTTGGAGTCAAGTTCATCTGGAGTTATTTATCGCGGTTTAATAAGGACCAGGATAAACAAATAGGCCGAACAGATGTTTATTCAGGGAGAAATAACTTACAACCTAGACAGATGAACACCAGCAGGTTTCACCGGATGCTCTCCTCTCCTCTCCTCTCCGTCCAGCCAGCAAGAGAGCATTCCCAGGCTCCTCCTCAGACCTCCTTCCACAGGTTACTTCCACCCCTGGCTCCACCCCCCATTGGGCGTGGTCAGTGCCACAGAAGCAGACAAAGTGAATATCCTACTACAGTTATTCCCCATGGGTCAGCAGAACAATCTTAACTTTTAAATGTAAGGAGAAATGATTCAAAAGAAATGAGGTTGGGAGTGTCCCTGTGATGAAGAAGAGGTACTTGGTGCCTTTGTGAAGGTACCAACAAGCCCAGGAGTCTTGGAAGCAGCAGGCCGACCTGCAGGAACTGTGGTCTTATACCAGGAGATGACAGAGACTGTGGAGTGCAGTGGTGAGGAGCAAGGGCTCCGAGCTGGGGCTGGTGGGTAATTCCCAGCCTCAGCTCATGTGGGCCAGCTTCAGGGACTGAGAAATGATGGGGAATTCTGCCTGACTGTGTGAGATAGCTGTTGTTGGACTACTCTAATTTTATCATGTAAGCCAATCCATTGAACCCTCTTTTAATATCTGCTGATTCTATTCGTTCTGTTCCTCCAGAGGACCACTACTAGTACATGCAGTTTGCTCTCTAGTGTCCTCTGGTGCCATGGTTAGCCCAGTAAGCCATCTTCATCCAGTGATTATTTTATTTTTTCTAATAAAAAATGAAGGGAAGCACCCGTGTAAATTTGCATTAGGTAAATAAGAGGAGGGCAGAGAATCATTTTAATTATCCATTTCTTCCCTACAATCTTTGACTCAAAAAATCCTTGCGCTACAGTGGCATGCTTTGGGAAGGTGTAGTCTGCTACCCCAGAATAATTACCCGCTAAGACTGCTTTGAGGAATGTGTATGCTAGCGGATGCAGAATGCTTTGAACAGAGGCTAGCATAGGAGTGCTATTTAAAGTCAGGCCATTATTATTGCTGTCTGCCATGCTTCTTGGAGAATCTAAACAGAACTACAGAATTATTCACAATGGAATAGTCCCCATAAAAATGGCTATATAGAGCCTCTTACCTATGTGAGTCCCTGGAGTCTTATAAGACGTGGTGAAGGAAGGTGACCAACAGCCAGTCTTTAATATCTGCAACTGGATCTTATTTCACCAACTTTGGAAAAGGAAGATTAAAGCAGTTTTAATGTGAACTGGGAGATTTAAGAAGTGCCACTTCTCAGGTGTACCATGAGTAGGATTCTTTCTGGTATGTGGGCCCAGGGGACTGTACACAGCTACAACTTGCCAACCCAAGCAGATAGGTGATACCTCATGGCAAGGCCCTGAGCTGGCTATTAAAGATGGATCTTTGTTGCCTTCTAATGCCTTGGCTTTGATTCTATAGATGCTGGGGCCCCAAGGGAGGACTTTGAAGAAGTGACACATTGTGATTTAGATCTTTAATCACTGTTGGCAGAAGAAATGCAGATAGAACGTTGTCAAGGCCGGGAGAGAGAGTGCAATCAGGGACAAGGCTCTTGCAACCCTTCAGTGAGGAAGAGTCAGACCCGGGTTAAGGTGTGGTGGCGGACCAAGGAAGAGACAAGGGAGTGCGGACGGGGAAGTCAGGCTTTCAGCTTTGGTTTGGGGAAAGAATAGGTTTGAGAAAGGTGAATTTTGCCTTCCACGATGCTTGCCATGCCTGTGTCCAAGGGGGTGGTGCTCTGGTTTTGGAGTTGTAAGGTGAGTTAGGGAGGGACTAGAGTCGTGTACATCAAGGCAGTAAAGTGAGGAGAAGAAAGATGGAGGCCACCATCCTAGAAATACCAGGGTTCTGCTTGAGGACCACTGGGGCAAGGCAAGACTGGCAGAGAGAGGAGCTGCTAAGGATAGTGGGAAACAGAACTTCCAGCAGGCCTAAGTGATCCGTTGGTACCCTTCAAACGCCTGGCAGGAGACATCACTTTCAGCCAGTCAAGGAAGCATGGGGAGTGTAGACATGTAGACAGCATGATGATCACCAGCTTGGAAGGAGTTTAAACGCCAACAAGAGGGACAATGGGAACTAGAAGGAGGATGTTGGGTGGATGAACCATCCTCTCCCACCTCTCCAGTGTGTGAGAACTAATAAGACAGTCCCTGGGAATACAACAGCAAGCGGAGCATGTGTGAAGACTCGTCTGTTCTATAGAGAGAAGGTGAAGGGCCTATTGCTTTTTGCTTTCCTTCACAATCAAGTCTTAAAAGTGACCCACACCGCTGTCTGAAAACGTCTCATGAGCAGCGTGACTAAGATGGAAAGTAACACATCCCCATGTGTGAGCCTTGCTTTTTATCAAGGTTTGACCCTTGCATTTTGTATGAAATGTGTTATTCAGCATATTAAGTGGCCCTCTGGTGGCTTCCTGTGAACACATGGTATACTTTGTGGCATCGACTCTCTTTGAAAAGCTCATTTAAATTCCCACTGCCATACACATTTTTTCCCACAGCACAACTAAAAAATTTAAATCATTAGTCAAGTGCTGACCAGTGGCAGGACTCAATTTTTATAATTCACTAGTGCACAGACTCCATGGGAAAGTGGAAAGGGACTTTTATTCTGAAGAAGTGTTGGGCGAACTAATAGAAGTCGTATTTGACATCGACAGAAGCATGGCTTTTCTTTGCATCAGTGACTCTTAGCTGCTTTGTGTTGAAGCTCCTGAAACAATGCAGTTCTCAGGGAGACAATGCTCAGATGCCTCATTGCGCCCAGTGGTTTCATTATTAACTGAAACACCTGCCGTTTCCCAGCCTACATGGTTGTCTCCAGACGCAGAATAGAGGGGTCCCTCAATACTCGTTTAAACACCCAAATAATAAAATAACAATCAAACTTGTATGGCAGACTGAGTCATCTGGATAGCCCATGTAGACATGGTTCTTTTTTATTGGACTGAAACTCATGTAAACTCAATTATTTCCTTAGTGGATATTAGCAAAATGGACTTTTTGTGCCTGATGTGCTTGGCACTGGAATGATGGTGGTACCTCAAATGGTACCTTGTTACTGTATCCTCTGTGGGGGATGTTTTCTTATATGACAGAAGGTGCAATTGCAAAAGTAATTTTCGGGTTCTTTCTAGCCTTCTATAAGGTTACAGTTCCATTCATGAGGGCTCTTCCTAAAATATGTGCTCACTCCCAGACATTTCACTTTATGGGTATCTCATTGGAATTTAACATATTAATGGTGGTCACACATCCAAACCATAGTGTGATGGTAATGGGTCCAAATGCATGAAGTGTATAGTTATCAGCATGGTACACAAAGGAGGAAACACCAATAGGAACAAACTCTGTGTTCTTAGATGGCATCTGAGTGTGGGTTGTGTATTGGTCTGGGGGAAAAATATATCCTGATGGGTATAATTCCGTTAATAATATGAAAGATGGAAAAGATATTCAGGGTTTGTTTCAGCAAAGCAGCCCATTGCCAGACTCAGAACTCATGAACTTTCTGACTCTCTTGCCATGGGAGACCCCACCTGGCCCATCTGAAGAGCAATTTGAGAAAATAGATGCCTTGGCCAGAAACCAAAGGACAATGTAAGGATCAGAATCACTCAGTTTCAGAACACTGTTCTGGTCTACTTGTATTCAGGCAGGACAAGGAAGGCAAATGAAGACACTGAAGCTGTTTCCAACTCCACTCAGTCTCCCTGAATGGGTTTAAAGTTGCAGTACACCGAAGTCAACTCCAGAGGCCTGCCTTCCAGCCACAGATGGTGTTGCATGCAAGACTGCCTATTGCCACTTTGCTGGAAATATTCAAAAGCTTAGAAAAAACTGTCTTGGAGAGCAACTAGCAAAGGTGGTCACTAGGTTGTCTGGGACTTAAACACCAGGAATTCAGCCCAGGGATCTGCTGTAATTCTGCAACTGAAATAACTCTGGAATTCAGTAGGAATGTCCCCCATAGGCAGCATGTAAACATTCATAACACCCCCCAGGACCATCATAGGGATGTTTACTCTAAGGAGATGGTTGGGAAGCATAGGTAATGTCATCAGAATGCACACTGAGGATCAGGGAGCTAAAAAAGCAAATGACATTTTAGATAGTTAAGAATACTTTGAACAGAAAGAGTTTTCAGCTTGGGGAAGCCAGCAGTATCTCCTTTGAAGGAGGATGCAGTTTGTTTAGTGCAATGTTCTTAACCAGACCTTGCCAACAAAGTGCCTTGCCTATTAAACTCATGGGCTATAGGCCTTAGGACATGTTTACCTGCTGTGCCCCAGCTAAGATCGTGCCAAGCCCCATGCACTGACTGCCATCATACCAAGCCTCTGTCTGGCTATTCTTTGCCTGCTCTTCTTCTTAAAGATGCTGCTGAGTTTTTGGCACATCATTGTCAACACTGTAAACTGGCTCTGGAGTCTGACACTGAGAAAATAGATATTTTAGGCCTTGTGGATTTGCTTTCTTCCTGGGCTTGGTCAACCTGGAATCAGAACTAACATTCTCTTGCAAACACTATGAACTCTGGGCTCTTTATGAAGCGGGGTGCATATGATAGACACCCACCTTTTTAAAGGGTCTAGTCAATGCAGGTTAAGAAGATAATGTATGCACAGAAATATGCAAGGCAAGCTTTTTTCTTTTCTTTCTCCTTTATTTAGTTATCCATTTATATTTAGTTTGTAAATCTACTCGATTGTGAGGGGGTGATACTAGAGAGACGGGAGGGAAGCCAGGCCAGACAGCCTAGACCTCAGTTGGTATGCTGATGAGGTCAGGGTTTGTGTCTTAGGATGTGCACTACTATAAAGGGCTTTGGGCAAGAGAGTTTAGCAATCCTATTGGGTCTTTGAAAGTCACTGATGGAAAGTGGAGGTTGCAGGTTGGGGATCAAGGAAATGGTAGGCCATGGACAGAACAGGTGAGAGAGGGCAGAGCCTTACCCTGTGGGAACAAATTCCCTATTACTCAATGAGTTTTATCTGAGGATAAGGGAGGCATCGTTTCATGTACAGGGTTTTGGCTTGGAGAACTGGGCAGGCACACTCTTCATAACGTGGGAGATTTACAAAACAAAATAATACAAGAAGAGAGCAATGAAAAGTAGAATTTTATGTTATCTTTTTATTAAGCTTTATAGGTTTTAGAACTGTAGTAAAAGGCATGAAAGCTTTTTGATCCCTAGGTTCCGAGCAAGCTGTATGCTAAATGCTATGCTTGGATTATCTCAGTCAACATGTGGGACCATGCAGTATGTTAATTATGACGGCTAGCATGATTTTCATGGAGGAGGCAGTTTTGGCTTAGGAAGGGGCATGTATCTAGTAAATCAGCTAACCAAACAACAGCAAATGGAACTGTGTGGACATAGGGAGACTGTCTGGGTTTCCCAGCTTCGAAGGACTTTTGCCGCCTAAGACTCAGAACACTCATGGCATACGAGGCTTTAGCATAGAGCATGGCATGCTGGAAACACGGTGGCCGGCGACTGTCTCTGACAACGTGGTCTTCAGCCATGCTATTAACGTAGAAGCCAGGAATAAGAAGTATCCCACTTCCCAGTCTTAGAAACTGGAACCCAGGACAGATAGTTAATTTATTTGTCCTGGACAGGGAAGCAGAATGACTTTTCTGCTTTCCGGGCTCATTTTCTTTTTGCTTCACTAGGGCTGTCTTTCATTTTCTTGGGAATAGAGTGATCAATAATTATCTTTCCCAAGTCCTGAAAAGTTCTTACCCGCCAGTGAAGCTCAAGACTATCCGGTCTCCTGGTGTAATTGTTGCATGGGGCTCTTTTGGAAGTTATGTCTTAAGGGAGCCAGTCTCTCATGACAGCTGCCAGAGAACAGCTCCCTGGGTGGTTCTCACCTTCCTTCAGTGCTGGCCTCTATTGCCCTGAAGAAACTCCAGCACATATATTAGGCAGACCACAACACGTCCTCGGCAGGGCTGCTTGTAATAACAATCCGTGTGTGTGTGTATGTGTGTGTGTGTGTGTGTGTGTGTGTGTGTGTGTGTGTGGCTCCAAAACCTTGACAGGGGGCCAGAGAGAAGAGGGTTCAGGGTATGTACCCCCACTGAAATATCAGTGCTTCAAGGACAGAGATGGGATCTGTTTGCTCATTGTGTCCCTAGCTCCAGGAGCAATGTCTAGGGTTTATAACCTTGCCCCCCCCCCCCCGCCCCGGACACTTGATAGCAGTGAATAATGAATGGATTCCAGCCACTTGTGTGGATATCCAGTGGATGTCAGAAACACGAGTGGACAGGCGAGGCAAACAGCGGGTAAGGTAGTGTGAACCAATCACCCCCTAGTAACGGACTACGTAGGTATATCTGTACAAGGTGAAACTAAATATGAACCCAAAAGAAAGTTAAGCACCATCTGTGTAGTTAGTTGCGGCAATGCAAAGGTGGGGCCTTTGGAAGGAAAGGCCTCATGGGGATTTCTCTGAAAAATGTGTTTAAGTTTATGTGTGTGTGTGTGTGGGGGTGTTCAGAGAACTTATTATTATGCTTCCTAACTTACACTTATATTACACATACATTGGTTAGAAAGGGACTAGTGAATTTAAAGCCTCAGGTGGGCTGGGGAACTCCAGCTTCTGCAGGGCCTTAGGATCCAGGAAGCTCCTGCTAAGACCGACGTACCAACCTCCATTGGCATCTGTCTCTTGGGGACTGCAGGGGAATGTATCCGCAGATGGAATTCATCCCCAACATTCCCCTTTCTGCCCTATAAACCTGCAGCATGGCACACAGTACCCACTCCCGGGGAGACCTCTGCCCTTCACTGTTCTGATTAAGCTGCTTCTCAAGGGTTCTGTTCTTTCTTTTATTTCCATGTCTCCTCAGTCAATCCTGGTGCCAAAACATTGGAGGGGCTCTGGAGTCCCGTACCCCAGCCCTCTCCTCTCGGGGACGATTCCTCTCTCCTTACACATCTCCTTTCTCTTTTCACACAGCCATCCCATAGAGAACGGGGAAGGACCCAACTGCTGGGTATTTGTGGACGTTTTCTACATCAGTGGTGAAAGCCCCATTCTGGGTTTTATTAGTATCCCCCATAAGCTTAGTTTGGGTCCTTGATGCATGCAAGAGGGCAAAGTGAAGAAATGGCCGATAGGAAAGCTCCATGATATGGTTTAGGATTTTATTGTAGCTATGAGTGTGTGTGTGTGTGTGTGTGTGTGTGTGTGTGTGAGAGAGAGAGAGAGAGAGAGAGAGAGAGAGAGAGAGAGAGAGAGAGAGAGAGAAGCCAGAGACAACAGAAGAGTTTGGAGCAGAGAGAAGGAAATAGACTGCACATGGCCAGGGCTATCAGCGAGAAGGGGGGGAGTAGCAAGGGACAGAGAGCAGAGTGGCTGGGACTGGATCAGGTAGAGAAAGCACGGTGGGGGGGGGGGCAGAAGGGCCAGGAGACCGGTGGTCAGGCTTTGACCTCTCTAACAAGTTCTTGTGATACTGAGGAAGCCTGGAGGCCAGCATGGACGCTGATATGCAACCATAGCTCTATGACCCTAAAGAGCCATATGTCCATTCACCAGGACTAAGGGGAATGGCTCCTTCTGGAAGATGGGAACCGGTTGCAGAGGTTCCTGAGGCCATGGTGGCTTTTATCTGACTTCTAAAATTCCTCCTATAGTCCAGGTTAAGCTCATCCCTAGATATTTGGGAAACTGGAGTTTCCCTTGCACCTGACATTTCTCTCCTACCTCCTTCTTTTTCTCTCTCATTATCTGTCACCCTACACTAACAGAAGCCCATCTCTTTTTGTCTACCAGACTGCATTCACCACAAACTCATAGGGAAGGGAATATTCTGGCAAGCCTGGAAGAGCCCGCTCTAGAACTCAGGGAGTTTCTCAGGCTTTGCCCTTGCTCTTGCTGCCTGATCCCACAAGTAGAATGTCCACTCCTGTAAAGCAGTCTCCTTCCTCCAGCCACACCCACCCCAAGCGATGACTTGGGGATGACTGTGCCTCCTTTCCTTCGGAAGGACACCCCTTGGCTTGGTGAAAATCTAACCTCAGAACTTCAGGTCTCCCTAGCCTCAGAGCCTCTGCTCTTACGCAGTCCTCCATCCAGGTGTGGCCCCATTATCAATTGGACAATAGCCACATCTGGCCTGAATTTCAATTTCCAAATTAGACAACTTCGTGAAATGAAAGGCAAATGATTGATGTTTCCCACCTTCAAGTCTCATTTTCTTCTCCCTGCATCCTTCATTTCTCTACTACCTCCTTCTTTTTCTCTCAACCTACACTAACAGAAGCCCATTTCCTCTTACCAAGCTTTACCTGCTCAGACTTCTAAAGTTAATTCCCCAAACTCTGTCAGATGCTGATCTGACTGATGAGGTCCCTTCCAATTGCAGACACTGTGTCCTAAGCTGTTTAAGGTCATGAAGGAAGGAGGCGAGCAAGAACTGGGAGGAGTAGAGGGGAGGAACACAATAATCAGGGTATGGTATGTGAGAAAAGAAACTTTCCAATTAAAAAAGGAAGAAAGAAAGAGAATTGAAGGAAGGAAGGAAGGAAGGAAGGAAGGAAGGAAGGAGGAAGGAAGGCAGGCGGGAAGGAAGGAAGGAAAAATCTAACTAGCTCTGGAAGGTGAGATTTGGCCATCCTACTTCGTGCTTAATCAAGCATCTTTGTCTCAAAATGTCCTCTAACCCCTGTTATGGCTTAGGGTGGCCCCTGATAGTATAAAGGACAAGAAAACAGCCAACTTTCCCCATGTAGGGAGTGGGCAGGTAGCATTCCTTAGGAAGGTTACTCTACAAAGCACCTTTATCTGTTTATTATCTCTCTTGCCTCCTGAGAGAGACCTCATCCTGTGATTCTAGCTACTCTAACAGCTGCAGACTGCCTCCTTGAACTAAGACCATGAAATCCCTTCTTCTGTTTCTATATTTTTGCAATTTTGGCTCTACCTGCCTAAGCCATAGGTGGCATCTCCTATACCCATACTACCCCAACTGAAGAGTCTTTTCAGAGAAAAGAGTGTAGTGGTTCTCATTTCATCTATGAGATGGTAGATTCCACAGGGACTTGGGCTCATCTTGATCAAAAAGCAACCATCATGGTTGTTGACCTCATTAAGATGGAAGCAACCATGTGACTTGGCCACCATTGGTAATGCTATCATGAAGAAAACAAATGCCCTGCGATTTTTACCACCATCTTGGTTAATGTCATTATATGACACAATTCAAAACGGAGTCTTTTGAGGATTCACAGCACCCCATTAAATTAAAGTTGGGGAGCATTAGACTTCCAAGGTGTTTATTTTGTAATTTTTATGTTTTGTTCGGCTTTAGTTCTGACAGTTTTTTACATGATACAGTTACTAGCATCCAAGGAGGTCCTAAAAGTTTTTCCAGACATGTAACTTGAGCACTAGTATACTAACAAAGGGAGCTAACACGTTGGCTTTCCAAGAGGTCTTGGCTCCCTAGGACAGCTAGTCTTAGAGATTTTTCTGTTAGGCTGTGTGCATTGTTCCATTTCTGAGGAGACCTCTGCTCCTGGATCAAAAACAATGAAAACCCAGTAAATTGCAGCTTTAGAACCCATTCTCTCATCCAGAATAGTGGCCCACCCTCTAACTCTATATCTAAATACCCCCCAAACTTCAAAATGAAAACAAAATTCCTAAACCCAGAATTCCTAGACACTAGCCTCGACCTTGGCCTTGACGTACTGAACTAAAATTACAAAGCATCAGGCCCTGTGCGGACTCTACCTTAAGCGCCCATCTCCAGTCCTTAGCCTGCTGTTTGGAAACCCCACTGGGAAGGAACTTTGGTGTTCCCCTCCATGCTGGCATACCACAGATCTGTGTTTATGTACTTCCTGTGTGCAAGACCTTCTGCCACTTGTTTGCTTCCCCCCATTCACACAAAAGCAACAGCCTCTAAGAACTAAAATATCTAAACGAAGCTGCTACGGACACCATCTATTTTAATTTTTTCCCCCATGCACACAACTTAGGCTTTTCTTTTAAACTTAGTTATTTTTTGTTTGTTTGTTCGTTTTTGTTTTGTTTTATTTTCCCCTCCTCTTGGAACATCCCTTCCTATAAGAATAGGTGCTTTGTTTTTCTGTAGCTCTCCCATGCTTTGGAAATCATCATGCCGTTCAAGTTTGAAGAGACACTAAAAGAGCCTGGGGAATCATTTCCCCTTGTATTCTCCGGGCAACAGAAAGTTTCCAAACTGTGCTCTGACACCGACTTTGAAGTATTTCTCCCTTCCTGTCTGCTCCCATTCCCCCAGACCATATAAGCATGCTTGATTGCCCTGCCCCATGGAGAGCGAGACGGATGAGGCTGGAGCACCTGCTCTTGAAGTACTGTGTGAGGTTAGTGGCTCTTAACAAAGAAGCAGGATTCCGAGAAAGGCCAGGGAAGGGCAGATGAAAGGACTGAGAATTATGTGGGCTAAAACCTGAGGTCAAACTAAGAAGATTAAGACTTTCAGCCTACATAGGGGAAGGCTGCATGGGGAGATGATCAAAGGCTGGAGAGCCACAAAGGGCATCAAGATGTTTGTTAGTGTTCACCAGATTTCAACAAGCAAGACCAAGCAGGGAGACAGAGATTCAGAAAAACAGAAAGAAAAAAAAAATTGGTTTACACGGTGAGTCATAAACTTTTGGCACAAGTCACTTCCAAGATATGGTTTGCATTGAAAATAATAAAAATTCAAAGAAAGTGTAATAGATTTATGAGTGGCGGAGGCACAGGCATTTGGTGAATTGGACTGTCCTGGGGAACTTGCCAGCATGTGCTTGGTAGGTGCCATATCAGAGGTAGCTTTTAAGCAGTGTTTGCTCTACTGGTGATTAAATTCAGCAAAATTTATGTCCTAGTGGGCAGCAGTGCATGGAGGGGTCCAGCGGGGAAGACTCCTTATTCAGCCAAGTACCCTAAAAATTGTAAGTGATTGTAAATGATGGACACAATGCCTTACTCTGTAGAGGTTATCTTGCTTTAAAGCAGTGGTTCTCAACCTGTGGGTCACCACCTCATTGGGGATCAATCAACCTTTTTGCAGGGGTCACCTAAGACCATTGGAAAACACAGATAGTTACCTTATGATTCATAATAGCAGCAAAACTACAGATATGAAGTAGCAACAAGGCCAGGCCTGGTGGTACATGCTTTTTATCTTAGCACTTGGGAGGCAAAGGCAGGCAGATCATTGTGAGTTCAAGGCCAGCCTGGCTCACAGTGAGTTCCAGGGCAGCCAGGGCTCTTACCCAGAGAAACTCTGGACAAACAAACAAACAACAACAGCAAGATGTCAAAGCAACAATTAGGAAGGGTGAGAACCACTGCTTTAAAGAAACTCTCTAGTCCTTCTAAGAGGACCCGCTCTGTCAGTTGCTGGAGCTGTTTCTTTTAACAGAATGAATCTAGGACAGTATGGAGACAGGTATAATGTCCAGTGTGTTATGTCACTTCAAAGCAGATGAACAGGGTCTGGGAAGGGAAGGTCAGAAGAGACTTCCATACAGCGAGAAAACACCCTGTGAACACTCCTCCATACTAGATGGAGGAGTTCCGTTCTGGGTCACATGTGGTCTCTCTGTCCTCCTCAGGACAAAGGGCTGAGGGTAAAAGCAGACAGTGGAACCATTTCTCTGGATCACAAAGTCAACTTCAGAAAGAAGCGGAGAGAAAATAAGAAGACTATAAAAATCAGCAGCTGGAGAGATAGCTCAGCATTTAGGAGGACAGACAGCTCTTGCAGAGGACCTGGGTTCCATCCCCAGCACCCACACTTGGTGGCTCACAACGTCTGTAACTCCAGCTCCAGAGAATCCAACACTTTGTTAGGTTCTCCTCTGTATCTACTCAGTGCCTACATATACAGGTTGAACACCCATGCTCACAAAAGAAACAGTTAAGATCAGGGGTTGTTAGAGCATTCCTCAAATTCTTTCTTAAGCGCCAACGAGATATACCCAGAAATAATTATTCTTTACCAATAATTGTACTCCAACCAGCAAGATTAACAGTTGATTTTTTTTTGGGCGCATCGGACTTACACAGTATATAAATGCATTGTACTAATGAAGGACCATGAGTCTCTCTGGGACAAGGATACAGTCTCCAAATGGTGGAATCCTATGGAGGGTTCTAGACTCCTCACCAGGGCTTGAATAGCTTGAAGGCTGGGCTGCCCTGGTAATGCTAGCCAGAAAATCTACACTTGGCCTTTCTGCTCATCAGCCCATTTTCAAGGAACGAGTATTGGATTCTACCTTTTGATTGAGGTACTTAGGGCACAATGAAGAAAAACTGTGAGAGGGAGAGATTGTCACGGTCATTTTGACAAATGCAGTGTATTCACTAGGAAGATACAGATGTGCGTGTGTGCATAAGAAGTTACTCCCTTCACCCCCACTTTTGTTTGTTTGGTTTTGTATCCGGGTACTATGGAAGGATGTGTTTGCAGAGTGGAAGCGGGGGAAAGATTCAGAGCAATATTGGTAAAAGAATAAATAACCCACATACAGCACCTTTTCGCTAAATGTGTTCAAATAAACAAGTCAAGCCGGCATGGGGTTCCGGTACACAATTCTGTATTGGAGAGAAAGGGGACACTGAAGGAAAATATTCGAAGCATGTGCTTTAAAAACGATTTAGTAGAGGAAACAAAGGGATGCTCTCGAGACTCTTCTGTGAAGGGAGGCACAGACCTACAGAAAGGCAGGGCAATCACATCAGTTATCACTAAGAAAGCCTTCAGGACTTCCTGAAGTGCAGTTGAAGAGAAGAGAGCAGAAAGCAGAAGGGTGAAATCTTGGCTAGCCGGGGCTGGAGAAAGGAGGGGCTCTGGTACAAATGGTCCCAAAGTGATAACAAAGGACATAAGGCATGAGGCCTCCGAAAGACAGGGAGCCCGAGCCAGCAGCATCTAACAGCACTTAGTTCCCTGGGGAAAATAAACAGAGCTAAGTGCTTCTAGACACATCCTGACCAAAGTGATCTTTAGAGATAAATACAACCATCAGTGCAAAATCCGAATCCCTCAAAGTCTGCATACAAAATTATAATTTTAGATTGTATCTGTATATTGTTAAATACCACACTTAGTGATCGAGGGATCTCTTTGGTTGTCTGTTTTTTTCAAGTCAGGGTTTCTGTATGTAGTCCTGGCTGTTCTCGGTCTTGCTCTGTAGACCAGGCTGACCTTGAACTCACAGAGATCCATCTGCCTCTGCTTCCCAAGTTCTGGGATGAAAGGCGTGTGCCATCACATCTGGCTGAGGAATTTCTTTATATGAACATTAAATAACAATAGAGTTTTGAGGGGGAAAAGTTTTGAGCAGAATATTTATTCAATTTTTTATCAGTTTATAAGCATAATAGAAAAACATATTCACACGTGCCAGGAGAGACCATTGCCCATGTAAGATTTCTGGAAGAGTATTAACTATACATATGCTGATGGCTTTCTTATCAAATTACAGAGCCTGCATTACAGGAGGGCAATGCAGATGTCTTTGGTTTTTATGAGGAGAAATGATAGATGCTTGAAGATTAGTGAACAGATTGGAGGAAAAACACCATAATCTCTACATAATTCACAGGTAACAAAGTAGTCGGCTACTTTAGATGCTCAGAATAGCCTCCTGGCTCCATTCAGAGGTAGCAGATAACCGAGGAAGTACAAAATGCAGAATATCAAGTGTGTATGTATGTGTTCTTATTTTTTAACTAGTACAGAAAAATGCAATAATTGTGAATATTAATGAGATACCAGTTAATGTCCAATACATTGAGTAATGTTTAAACCAGGATAAGTGTATTTATCTCATCAACTAGTTTCTTTGTGATGAGAACTTTGAAAATTCTCCTTGCCTGTTTGAAATGCACTGCCTTGTTCTAACCTCCAGCCATCATACTCTGAAAGTACCCCAGAGCTGAAGGATCTATCACTTGAAGTCCTGTTTACATAAGGGTACATAGTTCACTTTCTCCTTCAGAAAAATCTAGCAGCTGTGAAGTTTGCTCCAGGCAAGAACAACAGCAACAGGAAAACAAAAGTCTGTTAGCATGGGCATTATTGTCCCGGAGTAAAGCCCTTTGCATTCTGCTATTTAGGTAGTCCATAACAAAGCTGATGGCTGACTCCCAACCCTCACACCCCTAAGAGAAGGCTGTCTGTCAGGTGAAGGGTTTTTATTCTGCTCCTTATATGTGATGGGGGATTCACGGCATAGGAGTTGTGTAAAAGATAAGCACACACACACACACACACACACACACACACACAACCAAAACCCAAAACCAGAGCAAAAAAAAAAAAAAAAAAAAAAAAACCAATAAGACAAAAACAAAGACAAACAAAACAACAACAAACAACACACGACTGATCCCTGAAGAAACAGAACTTAGGGATAATTTGAAGATAATTTGAGAACAATCACTGGAAGGTTATCAGTTCTGAGAGGGTAGAGAAGATATTGGAAACTCTTACAGGATGGTATGAAACTGAAAAGTACCAAGAACAAAGGATACTTCAGAGGAAAGACTGGTGATGCCCGAAATAAAACACTGAGCTGAATTAATTGGAAGAAAGAATTGAGGAAATCCCCTGAAAGAGATGATAAAAACCGGCGCAAAGAGAGATCGATTATGGTAGACTTAACATCCAGCAGATAGAGTCAGCAGAAGTGAGGTCATTGGAAGTCTTTCTAGAAACAGCTTCATGATGCCATAGAGCCAGTATAGCAGGAGTAGCCAAAAGGTATGCTCCTCCACAGCTGGTCTAGATGATTGGCTCAGTGGTTCAAAGTGAGCTCCGAAGAAATCCTGCATCTCACAGAAGGTATGGTCCCAGCTCATTAACAGTGCAAAGAGCAAGGACTTCAAGGCTGTGACAGATTGTCACATAAACTGCCTAATACACACTCATTGCCATTTCTGGTTCCATGTGCACAGTGGAGATCTCAGATTAAAACATCAAGAGGACAAATACATGGAGGTGATTATTTTTCAGGAGTCTTGGGAAGCCACCATTGTGGATCTCAAAGTGTGTAAGTGTAAATTGGCATCTCTTGTAGGGAAGGACATCCAGATGGTGTGATTAGCTTAGCCATTCCCACACTATAGAGTGGTACATAGTTTCCTATACAAGCAGTTAGAAAGTCCGTGAGAAGGGGTTACAAGCATCTAGTTTTTTGCACGTATATAAACACAGATACATATTGGAAGAAACAAATGGAGACCAGTTAAGAGGAAACTGAGTTTTCATCCATGTTTACAAATAGCTCTATACATTTCTCGTTGACTCTCCACAGCACATGGGATCAGCACAGCGGGGACTTGCTGTGTTGATACTGTTACTAGATTTTGACTGGGGTCAGGGGAAGATCACCTGTCAGGTAAGAGCTGTAGAGAAGCAGTGCTTGACTACAGGTGAAAGGTTTCCCGCTCTGCCACACTCCAGCTTTGTCCCTGTGAGAGGGGAGGAATGGCAATGGCGGATAGCTGAACCAGTCACTTTTCATACAGTAAGTGAGTTAAAATGAATGGCTTCTGAGCAGCACACTGGGTGACAGGAAGTTTATAAATGCTGTGTCTCCTGAGGTGTCCCAGTAATAGTACATCGGGGCAGAATGTGACAGTCCTGTGACAGTCCCCTTGGAAAGACCAGCAGTCTCCAGGGAGACTGGTGAATAAGTCAGTTACTTGAGTGTTGAAAACGAAATAGAAAAGGTTGGAGAATTAAAAAGGACTTTGAAGGAGAAAATGTTAATGTAGCCAGTTCAGTCCTTCTCCAAAGAGAGTGATATTCAACCCAGCTACCCACTGTTGGAAGGATTCTTCTGATTTCAATTTGTACACCATTCTCTGTGAGCACAGGGTTTTGTGTTCTGCTCATGCAGAGTGGAGGGGCAGAAGAAGGTGGGCATGAAAATTGGACATTGTGCAGGGAAAGTTCTGGAAATGGTGTCAGAAGGACAGCTGATTGAATAGCCGGTGTGCTGGTGCTGGGAACGGGGCTCCCCACAGGCATCTCTCTCACAGACCTCAGTGGGGATGGAAATGACACATAGTGATACTCCTGTGTGTCACAGTCACAGAATGCAGGGCAACACAGGATGTGTGTTACAATCTGACAGCCCGCTCAGAAGGAGCATTTTAATTTTCTGTCTCGAAGGCATTCTTAGAGGAGACAGGATTAATTGGCTTTTGAAAAGCCTTGACACTGAGATCATTAGACAAAGGTACTACAGTGTTCAAGAAGAGCGTACATTTAGATGTGTGTAGGAAGGAAGATAGCCTCCAAAAAGAATGGCACTGCTTCTGTATTTTATTTATTTACTTTTCACTCTTGGTATGGGCAAGGTTCTGAACTAGGAGGGAGGGAGGGATGGAGAGGGCAGAGAGAGAGGGGAGAGAGAGAAGAGAGAGGGAGAGAGAAGGAGAGGAGGGAAGGGAGAGAGAGCTTCCGATTTCAAAGGCCTCTAATCCAGCAAGTTTCATGGTTTCTTTTTGTGCGTGTAATTCTACATATGTTTACACAGTTTCTCCTGTTTGGTTGGCATCTCTGGAAGTTAATAGCGTTGTTGTTAAATAAATGAATGTATTAATTTTAATGTGAAATGATTTTTGAAAAAAGCAGCACTGTTTCTTTGGGAAAGCTTCATGAAATATTTACCTTTCTATCACCACACTGTAAATCTACTTGACAGTTATAATCATTTTGGTCTTGAGTTTGTTTGCTCTCTGGTTGTTATTCTAATGGAGAGGGCAGAGGGGAGCACATGGTGTCATTTCCCACCTCCCCGTCAAGCCTTCTCTCACCCTGATTCTATCATAGTTCAGGCTCACACCACTTCCTTGCTCAGACTCTTGCTGGGGTCTCTTTCTGACTGAATTCGTTACCTCATGTTTGTCCATCTGCAACTCCTCCAGTAAAAACAACATGGCATGGCAGCCTTTTATGCCTCCCACGATTTCCTTTGCTTGGATGTTAATGCCTAAGTTCAGTGCAAAGTTTCCACTCCCATCTCTCCATGGTCACTTTGCCTCTTAGGGAGCATCTGAAAATGTCTACAAGTTGTTTTCTTTTAGTTATCATGATGGTATCTGAATATGTAGAGGTGGGTGATGTTACATATCAGTAAACATTAGGCATACTTGTTCATTGGATACTTGGACAGATACCCAGATGGGGAGAACCAGATCGACTGATAGTCAATCAACCAATACTGATTATGGGCCATGGCACTGGTAGTCCAAGTTGAAAATGGAGTCTTTGGGTCCCTTCCTTTCTTCCTTTCCATGTTTCTCTCTTAGTTACTCTCTTTTGACACCTGCTCTGTTAGTTGTTGAGCTGAAGTATAGACAACCATGACACTGTTAAAGCAACACTAGCTGTAGGCCTAGATTTAAACACATCTCGGATAACGTCCAGGTTCTTCATTTTAAGGAGGCATGAAAGAGGCTTTTTTTTTTTCCTTCAAAAAATTGATCTCCACGAGCCACCTTTTCCTATCGCTGTCTTTCTCTACCCCATGGTGCCTTTCTATCCATCATCTCTTCCTTAACAGCTCTATAAACTCCCATAGTTTACGTCCAGAGTAGGAGAGACACAGCTATGTTAATTCGACCCACCTCACTCAGGTCTCGAACATGAAGTCCTGTCCATGCTATGCCACTAATGGCATAGATTTATCTCTTTTTGTTCCATAGCCTCCTCTCTATGTCTGTCCCCTTTGATTACAACCCAGGCTAGTTTATCTTGTGTCTACCCTTTAATCCCAAGTTGAAGAGTTTTCTAACTTTAACCTCTCTTTTCATCATCCAGAAGAAACTTGTGCATCAAATTTCCTATAGCCTCCAGCTTGCATCATCAGGGGAAGTGCGATTCTCTGGATAGGTGGGGTCTGGGCTAGGACTTTTTGTCCAGCTGACTGAGACTCTCACTTGGCCATTTGTAACCTCCAGTTTTGAAAGGTTCTTCATTCCTTGGCTCCTTGATTTCCTTATGGATTCTGGCCTCTTTATTTTAGCATTGTTTTTCTTCCTCCAAGTCTTGTTTCCTTTCATTTCTCTGTAGACCCTTTAAACGCTTACCTGTCTCTGGGTTTACCACAACTGGTCTCTTCTGTGCCCTTTCTTGGCAGGACTTGGCATCTAACTCAGGGCAAGTATTCTACTGCTCAGCTGCTTCTCAAGCCCAGGCCATATTCTTCTCAAGGGGAGACATTTCTTCAGCCCTTTACCCGAGGACTCTGACCTCTTGTGTTTCTGTAATGGCAGGTGTTTAGTGGTCTCCATCCTCTATGATCAACCATGGTCAAGGCAGCATCATTTGTAATAGCCAGAGCCTAGAAGTAACCTAGATGCCCCTCAACTGAAGAATGGATAAAGAAAATGTGGTACATTTACACAATGGAGTACTACTCAGTGAGAACAAAACAAAACAAAAAACAAACAAAAAACAATGGAAACCTTGAAATTCGCAGGCAAATGAGTGGGACTAGAAGAAACCATCCTGAGTGAGGTAACCCAGTCACCGAAAGACAAACATGGTATGGATTTTAGATATAGAGCAAAGAATCAGCAGCCTACAATCCACACTACCAGAGAAGCTAGGCAACAAGGAGGACTCTAAGATAGACAGAGAAGGGGAAAGGAACAAGATCTCCTGAGCAAATTGGGAGTGGGAGAGGGAGTTAGGAGACAGAGAAGGGGAGAAGAGGAGGGGAGAGGAGAACATGAGGGAGCAGGAAGATTGAGTCGGGGGAAGAATAGAGGAGAGCAAGAAAAGAGATACCATAATAGAGGGAGCCATTATAGGTTTAAAGAGAAATCTGGCACTAGGGAAATGTCCAGAGACCTACAAGGATGACCCCAACTAACAATAGCAGTAGTGGAGAGGCTACCTTAAATGCCCTTCCCCAATAATGAGATTGATGACTACTTTATATGCCATCCTAGAGCCCTCATCTAGTAGTTAATGGAAGCAGAAGCAGACACCCACAGCTAAACACTGGGCTGAACTCCTGGAATCCAGTTGCAGAGAAGGAGGAGTGATGAACAAAGTGGTCAAGACCAGGCTGTTTCATTAGACTACCTCACTGATCTCTTTTGATCCATAAGCAAAGCTGAGGTGAAAGGTTGGTACAGGTTCTATTTGGCATTGAGCATGGCATAGGGAGGGAGTGTGGGTGTTTCAGGTCTAATGACATTGGATCACAGAAGGGTAGGAGGTCAGTTTTCATCAAAAGAGACTTCAATTGGACAAGAAATATTGTCCTCTTGCCTTTGTAACAGGCAGACAGAAAATGAAGAACGGGTTACCAAGAGCTCAGAGAAAGGTAGAGGTCCTAAGTCATAAAATGTCACAAACTGAGAGACAGGTTACACATGTGTAGGTGGACCGTGCGGTATTGAAAGGGTATTGAAAGGAAGCAGAGAATCTCCAGGAGTAAGACTGATGATGGGAGGGGAGTGATTCGGCTACTAAAGTATATGCTCTTCAAGCACGGGGACCTCGGTTTGCCTGGCCGGCTCCACTGGAGAAGTTGAGCGCAGTGATGTCCAGTTGTAATCCTCGGTGCTGAGGATGACAGAATTGGGATAGTCAGAGCCGCATGGCCAGCTCTGTGTTCAGTGAGAGACATTTTCAAAGGGAAGAAAGAGGGGGGGGAGGGAAAGGGAGGGGGGGAGAGAGAAATAAAGATGGAGAAAGGAAGGAAAGACAAAGAAAACAAGAAAATATGTAGGTGGAGAATGTTATAGGAAGACATTATTCTAACTTCTGGCCTCTGTGTACACACACATGTACACACAAGGACACAAGCACATACAGTCATCACACACTCCAAAAGTGATTAATGGTGAGCATGCAGGAATGATGAGCTGAAGGGCACTGGTAAGACATGCAGCCACTCCCCTGAAGGTCTGGATGGTAGAGATACAAAGAAAAGATCCACCCAGCTCCCTTGTCTACTCCCTATTGATAATTACCTCACAGGAGAGAAGAAAAGGAAAAGCTATTTTTTTTTTTTTAAATGGAAGCTACTCTTGGTCTCTGTGTGTGGGCATGCGTGCATGCGAGCGTACATGCCTGTATGTAAGGTTCATTTGTCCACATTGTACTTCTCTTCACCTTGCCCGGCTTAGGCCATGTGTACAGTGACCCCTATTCCAGCCAGTGGTTTGGAAGAGGAGCATCACTTAGCAAACACCTTCTACAGGAATCCGCGCACACCTTCCGCCATACGGTCTTTGTTGGGAAGGTCCGTCAGCCTCCTCAATTAACCAGGACGTCTCAACAGTCCCACTTCTTATCTTATCCCACTCATTGTGATTTTGAACATTTTGTGAAATGTTGTCAGAAAAGGATCAAACACCAAGAAAACAGATGGTGGCGACACATAGCACATGAAAGACCCTGAAGACCATTTGTGATCAATGAGAGAATATTCTGGGCCGAAGCGTAGAGACGGTTCAATCTCCTCTACATGGTTTAAATCAGTAACTATGGAAACTCCTGTTTGAAGTCTATTAGAATAAGCCAGAAACGATGACCTCAGTCATCAAAGACAGACAGCTGTGATCTGGATGGTGATTGCACTCTGGCTGTTACAGGGGCTAGTAATGAATGGATCTTTGAAGGATATCTAATGAGGGTAGAAGGGAAGGGTTCAAGAGCATTCTGCATACCTGTTCTATTTCTAACATTTTAACGAAAAATTTCCAGTACATATACAAGTCATCAGCCTCACCCCTCTTTCCAGAGCCAACTTTCCTTTGGTGATTGTTGTCCACAGCCATTATTTCACTGTTTACAGAAGGCGACATCCTGGTCCTGGCAGTCCTTCTGCAATTACTAGGTGAGAATGTTTCCAGAAAGGAGATGTTTCTCTTGACAAATGTTTGATTACCCTGAAACAGAGAAAGCATCCCCACAGATAAGGAAGGACAGGACAGATGCCTATTCCATTCCTTTATCCATCAGTCTGAAGAGCTATGATGCTGGGAAGAGGGCTCAGTTGGCAAAGTGATGGCTGTGCGAGCACAGGGACATAAGTTTGAGCCCTAGAACCAACCCTGGGGGAGAAATGTGTGTGATGGTGAATGCGTGTAATCCTAGAGCCGAGGAGCTGGGGTGGCCAGTCCTTGGAGCTCACTATCCCCCAGCCTAGCCTAATAGGCGAGGTCCAGGCTAGTGAAAGACTCTGCCTTAAAGTAGATGGTGCCTAAGGAATACCACTTTAGTTTTTTTGTTTCTCTGGCCTTTTGGGCTCTGTACATATGCACAAACAGCTACACTCTCTCCTCCCTCCCCTTGCCCCCTCTCTCCATCTCCTGTGAAGGAACTCTTGTACCTTGGTTTATGTTCCCCTAACAAATGTGATGTAATAGATGGTTTTGAATTTTCTAAGGTAAGATTTTTTTTGTCCCCCTATTCTGAAATGATTTTTTCTTTACTAAATGTAAACCTCTTACCCTTCTGTATGTTTTATACCAACAAAAACTAGTTAAAAATCCTCAAACATGACAATAGAGGCATTGGGTTGAGGGGAGAGTTATGTTTTTTCAAGTTCATTTTTCAAATATTTTATGATTTGTGTTTAATACAAGGACCTCCCAGACCTGACATTGCAAGGGTAGGTTGAAAGATAAATTTTGGATGTTGAGAGGTGATGTACAGCTTCCTCTTGCCTGGCAACAGGCCTGTAGCAAGGCTGTGCTCACCTTGTGATATATAGACAGGACAAATGTTGTGGCACAGCATTTGTCTGCATTGGTCCTCATGAATCCTGGGAAGGTCAATTTCGGTCTTAGAAGGATGCTGTATCTGATACTTTAGGAAGTAGTAAGACCATGAATCTCTAATAGATTTAACCCAAATAATCATTGTAAAAAGGATAGTATTTTATTCTAGAGGTAGGGGGATGTGGAGGAAATGGGATGATTTGAAAGAGCAAACAATTGCAGTAATGTATTTTCTAATCTATTTTCCTATCCTTGGATCTACTGCGAGTTTCATGATCCTAGAACAGAAAGAGTCAAAAGCTTAGAGTAGAGCAGAGATGGGAGGGGGTGCTTAGATAAAACACTTGGTGAAATTCAATTCTTACAAGCTGTTTTAATTAAAAAAAATAAAAACTCTAGAAAAAAAGAGGGAAAAGCAACAATACCAAAATTACCTTATAAATCTTGATTTTTAAATACAGTACAAGTTACTGAAATTGACTTTTAGATGATTTTTTTTAAACAAACTATATCACAAATATTTCATGGTACCTGTTTCTACTAGATAGCTGTCATTCATGTGAAATTCCAACTTAGACTAGATGGATGCCACGTGTTTTTGTTACATCCAGAAATTCTACTTGGATGGCTTGAGGATGGACAGTGTGCTGTTTGCTGGACTGTGTGCCTTTCTTTGCTTCAGAAAGGCCCAAGAAGACTTGCTAAATGGCCACAGTGCTTCCTATAGATCACACTGGTAGTTAGCTATGCAAAGCCTTCTGGTCCCTATACTAATGATTTCTAGTGATGCTCTCATACATACAGGTGACTTTCAATCATCATAGATGTCTGTGGGAACTGGAAGGTCCCTCTCTGTTGGTGTTTCTCACAGGGCACCTTAGTTGTACGAAGTTGTTGCCTAGAAGCATCAATGCCATAGGATCTGGAGCAGAGGCATTTAGATTTAACCAGACAGCATGGATACTAACTGAAGTTTTGTTTACCTTGTTCAGATATTCAGAAGGGAGGTCAATGTAAAACTGCAATGATGTGGTTGGAGAACTAGACAAATTAAGAAGCTGCCAGTATCTCAGTATCTCTTTGTTGTCAACATGACTGCTCAAGCAGATCGTGCAAAGCTGATGTTCTGGACTCAGCCTATGCAGACTGCTAAGGATCTCTAGAGGTGCACCATGCGCCCCTGGAAGGCCCTGTCATTCTGCTTTCTGCAGAGGCTGTCAGTCTTACATAGGTAGGAAGATGGCCACCTGGTCATGGTTCTGTGATACTGGACACTTTTCAGGGAGGAGATGTTACTATCCACAGGACTGCAGTGTTGCACAGTGGAGGACACAACCTTTGTGCTTTGCTGGCTGTACTGCCTTTCCTCAGCCTCTTTGACCACTGATAGTTTCACAAAACATACCCACATCCCCAACTTCAGGTGATTGGTCCAGGGACGATTACCTGATAATTTCTGAGCCAACCATACCACAGCTCTGCTCTTATTCTGTCCTGAGATGCCTCCAGTATTCTCCCTCCCAAATCAGCAAATTCCCACCTCCCGCAAAGCTCTAAAGTGCATAAGGCTCCTAAAATACGTGACCAGCACTCACAAGTAATAAAATCCAGAAGTATGGTTAGAAAAATAGGGAATGTAAATCACTGTTTTCACAAAGCAACAAGCTTAAGACTAGGAATATGTTCTTAAAATGTTACCACTTTAACTTATTTTAGTGTTCAGTGTCACACAAAGACTTTGTAGTATTGTTTTGGGTCCCATTTTTTTTTCTAAGAAAATCAAATTCCATCATACCACCCTTATCACAACTAATTCATGATGTTTTATATAATAATAATTGTGTTTACCTATTCTATAATGGAAAAGCAGGGACTATCCTCTCATTCATTTTAATGGCCATTGCAATGTCTTCTTTGAAAACTGTTGACACTGTTTATTAAGTAGAGGGATGCAGATATTGTTCTCTTGGTTGTTATTAATGGAGTATTGTGGAGGTTAGGGTTGTTAAACACCTCAGGAAAGCTATTCCTAATAGTTTTATTACTTAAAGGTGTCCACATATACATGTGGTATTTGTCACTCAGAAGGAAAACTGATTGGAATCTGGATGAAAAATGACAGGCAAGATATGTTTTTGTGGTAGATATTTTCAGTCCTGATACTTGGGAGTCTGAGGCAGGAAGACCACAAGTTCTAGGTTATCCTGGGCTTTGTCTCAAAACTGTGTCTCAGAAACTCAGAAAATAAAAAAGATGAAGATGGGAAATACATTTGTAAGATGATGCTTGGTAGCTAGCTTGATTTAACTGCTCCAGAACATACACCTATTTTAAAACATCAAATTGTATGGCTTAAATAGATTTAATTTGTTCTTGTCAAGTGTGAGATGAACAAACAATTACAAATTACAAAGAGGAAGAAGGCAGAAGAGGGACGTGCCTGGCTTGTAGAGAAGCAGTGATTGCTTTCAGAGGTGTGTCCTCTGTGAAGAGCAATATTCATTGCCATTCACGTCAGATGAGTGAGGGGAGGAAGTGTGACAGTGCTGTCCATGATGTAGGCTCTGGGGTGGACCAGCCTCCTGGAGGGATGCACAAGGGACTGCGAGGAAAGTCACTCTGAGGAAGGATGTCTGCAGATCAACCAGAGTGGCTGGAGGGGACCACCGCGTAGGACACCAGGATTCCGTGTTCAATGTCCTCTCCTGACCCAGTACCAACTGTCTCCAGAACCTGTGCACTGCAAGCCTAGGAAAGAGCTGTGTCTTTACACATAGGTTACTCCAGGGGAGCGCTTCCAAGATGGTGACAGCTGGTGAGGGATGTAGACAAGGATGCTGGTGAAGAGCTGAGCAGCTGAGAGCTAAATCCATGGCCTTCTTTTTCCCTTTCTTCTCCAGCCACCTCAGATTCAAGGCAGGGATAACGAGAGAAAGGAACTGGAAAGCCTAGACCTACCAGTTAGACATATTAGTTAGAAAGCCTGTATTAGAGTTTCTGTTGCCATGAGGAAATACCACAACCATAATTTGCATCATGTTAACAAAACAATAGCCCACTCACTCAATTCATGCAGTGGCACCTAATGGATTTATAATACATTAAATATATGATAGTATCTGGTATATTGTCTGCTATTTTAGTTTAGAAGGATATAGCATTACAGTAACAGGAAATACAACATATTTGTGTATATTTTTAGGTGTATCAGCATTATGGTGACATGCTTCCAACCATTTGTTTAATCATCTTCAGTTATCTAACATCTCTTTTTAATTTTTCACTGCCATTAAGACTATGTATTCCTCTTGGAGAATTTTTATATTAATATCTTTGATTATTTTCTTTGGCTAAGTTCCTGGAGGTAGAATTCAATTCAAGGGTATAAATAGTTTTGTGGATAACAACACCCTTTGTCAAGTTGCTTTCCAGAGTGAGTATTTGAATTTACATAATTCATAGTCTAAGACAGATTCTTGCTTAAAGATGGTGTTATTAACTTTGTATGTTATCAGGAATATGGAAATCTAAATAGAGACAAAATGGATGTATTTTAAGTCTTACATACTTTTTATTCTGTCAAATTAACTTTATGTTAACCATATTTGTGCTATAAACATTATTTGGAAAAGAAAGTTGATTTTGTTTTTAGTGACTAAGATATACTTAAGATTGAAAACTATAAACAAGCCCAAAGGAGAAAATAAAGATTATCCACAAGTCTATTTTCTGGATGTAACTTCCCTGGCAGCTTAGATGTTGGAGTGTTTAATCTTTTTTTGTGTTAGTTCGATTCAACAGGTTTCAAGCTTGGCTGCATATCATAATCACCCATGTTGCTTAAAACAATACAGATGAGCAGAGTGCAACTCTGGAGATTCACACTCACTGGGTCTTTCCTTGAAGCTTTCTTTCCTTGCCTTAAATACCCCACATGCCTTAGGTTTTTATTTCCCTGTCCCTCTCCTCATTGTACCTACATCCAAAGCTTCAATGGCCCATTTAACTTGTACAGCCTTGTATACCAGCATGAATTTACAGATTTTCTTCATCTCGACCTGAATTTCCTTCTGAATTCCCAAACACAGTAAATCCAAACTTCATCTCATTATTTTTGGCAGAAGCTAATCATTACTCCCAGAGCATAGTGATTCCGTCTTTCTTACTCATCACAACCTACATAGCCAAGCAGATTCCAAGATGTCTGCCAATATGGCCTACCTGTGCTCTCCATGTCCTCCCATAGTCCCTTCTCTTTCAATATTGTCTGATAGAGCAATTTATTTGGAACCAATAGATGGCATGGACTTATCACTTTTGTCATTAGTTGATACAAGATTGTGACTCCCAGCCTGCTAGCAGATTTATCTTCTGTTGGTTTTCTTGCAATGTGGCAGTGTTGGAGAAGGGACTGCATTCTCTCAAAAGCCATGTGAACTATAAAGCAGGCCTTCTTCCAACTGGGCCTTCAAGGGGAATCTGGTCAACTCTTTGTGGTCTTGTGTAAACCCATGAGTCAGTGGACCCAGCTGTACCATGCTGGGGTTCCTGTTCCAAAGGAATGGACACCAGTGTACTTGGGTAAAGTTGGTGGTGATTGGTTTTACAGCAATAAATAACTTACATAATTAATTCCCAAGTCCTGTAAATTCACTTCCTTGGAACCCCTCAAATCTGCTATATTTTCTATGGCAACCATCAGACATGTTAAGTCAGTCATTGTCATCGACCCCTGAATGTTTGTAGCTGCCTTCTAGCACAATACTTTTCTGTTTCTCTCTCAGGCATACAATCCTTTTGCTTTCCTTCTTTATTTTTCAAAATCACCTTGCAAAAAGAAATTAGCCCGTGTCCTGCTGATGCTTATAATTATCTAGTTTTTATGTTGGTTTTGAGGAAAAAGGCCAGAGATTTCAACATGGCGGACTCATGGGACTCTCTGTTACTTGCCTCCTCTCTACGTTCCCCTGTTTCAGAATCTAAATGCATCATGCTCCCTTGGTTTAATCTCAGTCTCTCTCTCCGACTCACTCACTACTTGGGTACTTTAAAACTTACATTTAACAATGACTTGTTTTCATGTGAGTATAGAACTTTCCCAGTCAGTCTTTCCCAAATACTGATGTCTGAGCCCAGTGAACCTTCTGCTGCCTCCACATGTGTCCCCTGTCATTGTGCTCATTGCGTCATGGTATACTTATTTGAGTCATTCCCACCCCATAGATTATAAAGTATAAAACCTAAAAACATCACCAGTTGAAATTACTACTTAGTTGGTATTCAATACATACTTGTTGCTGTATAAACACATGCCAGTTCTGCTTTCCTTGTTGTTAGGTGAAATCTTTGATGTATAGACTAATTGGATCAGTGTGGGACTGATGCTTGTATCTACTGTTTAATCTCCTGCCCTATGCCATAGTTCTGCTCTCAATGGGTGGCAAATAAGTTCTGGAGTCAGGTATTTTCCATGTTAGTGATCATTTTGGGTTCATTAGAGTGTGCTCAATAGGTGGCAGGTGGTCCCCATTTGTCCTAAATCCAACCTAATTCTCTGATTTAAGAATATCCAGAAAGCTCAGCTAGGGCTTCCTTCAGGCTTATCCCTTTTCTGCTGCTCCTTCTTAGGGGAGGTGTCTGAGGTGAACACATTCTAAATCTTTGTGCTATCTGGGTTCATCTTTGGCGACTAGAAGGCTATTGACAGTTTGCCAATGTGAATACTGTCCTTCCTTCTTGCTAGGTTGCCTGACCCAAGGATCCCCACATGGACTGGAGAGGCAGGAAAGAAGAGATTAAACTTAATTATTTCACTTGGATAGTGCTCTTAGATGTGACTGGTTTCTTATACATGGAAATCCCTTCCTGTGTATAACTTATCCTCACTCGAGGCTCTGCATATTCAGAGGAATTTTTGGATTCATTATGATTCTGAAAATGCTTCTGTGCTTCATGGTGCTTGGGAAATGGAACTCAGGGCTTCAAGCATGCCAGGCAAGCACCCTACCAGTGAGCATGTCTTTATTGTGCTTTCAGAAACGAATGACCAGCTATAGAGGCGGAAATGCTCAGACAGAAACCATTCCCTCTTAAGCCCTGTAGCCTCCGAGCTGTTGCCTTAAGAACAGAATGAGATCTGAGGCCAGACTGACTTTGTTTCCTTGTCAATCACGTTGTTCAACCCAGAGTGTAATGTGTTGTTTTCTTTGTAATTCAATTCATTACCCTAGCATGTCATTTTAGTGCTTAATTTTGTCTAGACATAATAAGCCTATTTATTTTACATATTTAAGTAATTGGGGGGAATCTGGTTTAGGAAAGTAATTTTCAATCTTGTTGCTTCTGTTTCACTTGTATAGTTGTCTTTTTTAGGCACACTTGCCATTATGAGATCTCCATGTCAAGTGTGTGTGTGTGTGTGTGTGTGTGTGTGTGTGTGTGTGTGTTAAATCTGGGAGCTGCTTTCTGTTCAGAGAAAATGTCCACACTGTTATTCAAGGTTTGAATTTAATATTCATTTATTTAAAAAGAACGTTTTAAAAAATTCAGCTTTTTCCAAACCTGTAAGTTCACCTTACACATTTTATTATTTGACTTACGAATCTAGCAGATTTTAACAATTGCTTTCAAGGGAGCCTTTGAATGACGTTCGATCCATTTTACTTGAACTCATTCAACTCTCAGGCAGTCCCCTTTACAACTCAGTTGATAAAATCCCCTTAAGTCTTTAAACTCCATGTATTAATTTAACATATTCGATTTTCTTTTTAAGTTTTTCAGATGCCCAAAGTGCTAGCCAAAATTTAACAGTGCTGGTAAACCTAATAAATAATAAATCACGTGTCCTCTGAACCAGTCCGATAGTTTTAAGCTTGATTAGATTCTTTGTATCTTTCTATTTACAAGTGATGGTCTAAAGATCCACTACTCAATTATACCTTTAATGGGAATCTGAAGCCTAATCTGTCATATTCACTGGTAGGCCATGCGGTCTTAAATCTTAAATACCTACCTAAGGTAGGCATATAAATATCGCCCTTTAGTTCTTCAGGAAAAATTTTATTATTTCCATATGAGTGTAAACATATCTGGGACAAAATCCCATAAACTCAGTGGATTTTTTTTTTGTGTGTGTTTGTGATATGTATGTGTATGTGCATGTGTGTATATGCGTGTGCCCACACATATATGCACATGTGCACACACGGATTTATGAATGTGGGAGCAAGGGGATTATGCCAGGCGTCTTTCTCTATGCTCTTATCTTTTGAGACAGAATTTCTCACTGAACCTGAAGTTCTTGGATTGGGCTCTGATGCCTAGCCAGCTAGCTCCAGGCATCCGGCTGTTTCTGTTTCCCCAGTGCTGGGCTTACAGGCACCGGGATTTTTATGAATGCTGGAAATTAAACAGGTTCTCACATTTGTACAACACTTGCTGACCGAAGCATTTCTGTAGCACTTACCTATTGGATTACATAAAACAATACAAAACAAAACTAGGCTGCTGTTGCTAACAAGTTTACCATTTGGGGAGAAGGATTAGCATGGGAGAGGCTGGCAGGCTCACTGGCTGATCAAGGACACACATTAGCTTCAGACTTCTGACTAGAATGCATAGAATTGACAGAGACATCTCACTGCCTGGACAGTCACCCAAACTTCCTCTGTAACGTTGGGGCGTCCCTCTTCAGCCTATAGGCCCAGAATGTCTGGCAGACTGGTTGGTGAGGCAGGAACCTTGAAGGACCATCCTGTCCCATGGCAAGTTCAGTCAGTTTTCTTTGTAGCCTGATTGTCCAGTTTGGACAGTGTGCTGTCAGGCAGTCCAGGCAAAAGCAGTTTCTTGTCCAAATGGCTATCTTTGCCACATTGAAGGCAAAGTCCATCATGAGTTTCTTCAATGCCCAGCATCCTCTCTGGTATAATTGGTATTGTCAGGAGCAAATGTGTCTCATTGTCATGAAAAGATCTAAGTTAACACACTGTTAACTTATGTAAATTCCATATTCTGTAGATCTTTGAAAGGTTTGAAGAATATATATTCACCTGAAATATATCTCTGTGTATCTAGAAAACCTAACTGACATGACTATAAGTTTTGACCATTAATATGATTATCTGTAATCTGTAATTTTAATTATATCTTAACTTTTAAAATGAGCTGTCTAAACACAATACCTAAATAAGAGTAGAAAATATGAACATAACAAAACTGACCTTAAATTTGTGTCAATAAATCAAAATTCATACCAATGTAAAGTATTTATTTATACCAATAAGCATTTAAAGCATACAGAAGAACATCCCACATCACTGGACAGTATTCCACTGAGGCTGAGTTTGTATGTTTTCCTGAGTTTAAAGGGATTTTAACTGAAAATTAAGAAATGCCAAATCAAGGCTTTCCAGCCAAGTTTTATTTAATGAAAGTGTTTATCCAAGATTCTTAAAGATCTTCGTGATTAAGATTTTCTGTCTCAAATGACTTATTTCAAGGAATTTGTAGTGGAGTTATATTTAGGCCATCTTCCTTTTTTTTTTTTTTTTTAACCTAAAAGATAACCTTTGAAATATATTTTTAGGTAACCAGAACTGAATGTTATTTTCATTTAGCATCATGAACATTAACAGAAATCCTGGCAATGCATATGATTTAATGATAGATATTACTTCTTACCCACTTTTATGACAGAATAAAATAAAGAACACATTTTCTTTTCTAAGTGTGACAAATGACAATAGAAGAGTTGGCTGTAAGAGAGGGAGATGAATCTTGAAAAGCCCGTCTTAGGAAGCCGTGGCTTTCTGTGGTAGTGTAGTGAGATAGCCACCCCATTGGGACGTGGGGACAGGAGTAGGCATGACGGGGGGGGGGACGGACAGACTAGGTCTGGGGTCCCTGACTCCAGCTCGCTCCCTTGCTTCCAGGTTAGAGACAGAGAGCATTCGCCGGACAGGAACCTGTGGTGATCATCTGTTTCGGTGTAAGTGATTTCCCTCTGAATGAACATCCATCAGCCAATACTGTGTCCCAGAATCTTATTTCCCATGCATTAGTGGTGAGGAGTAGAGGCTGAGCCCCTGCAGTTTGAATTCTGCCTTTGCAGTTGAATTGCTCAGTCCTTCTCCCCATGAGCCCCTTACTGAAAGCAAAGCAGTATACCGGATTGAACTTTTGTTCTTTCCCATTCAAGATCTTTGTTTCCAGAATCCCTTTCCAGAATATTCTTCCTTTCTGTTCATCTTCAGAAACCTAGCTTTGTCCTCTTCTGTCCCAGTAGACAGTCCCCATCTCTGCCCCATCTGAAGACACTGATGATAGAACCTGCCTCGGAGCATAACTCACTCTCAAGCCCCAGGCTGGATTTGAATATCTACCAAGGTCCAACAGCTACAACAAATAGGTTATTTGGTTGAAAGGAGACTTGTAACAAGAAAAGAAATGAAGTTGGTGCATCTCCACACGGACCGCACGGAGAAAATAGAGTGAAAGGGAGCAGGCCAGCAGATAGAGAAGAGTAAGACAGACAGACATGGCTCCCTTCGGAGAGCTAGTCTCTTTTTCCCTTGCCGGGCTATTTGTTGACAAGCCAGCACTTTGAGGATGGGGGAAAGATCTGTTTACTTTTGCATACAAATCTCAAAGCTGAGTCTGAAGTAAATATTTATCTCCCCACGCACTGCCCACAGACTGTACTGTGTCAGAGAATGAGTCTGGGATTGCAAGAAGTGTTGCAGAAACCCCAGGCTGTCTACCAATTTCTCAGTTATTCCTGTGAGTCTCTTTGACATTCACATTCTATCATTTTTGCCTAACCAGTGTTATTTGAAAGATTAAACCTGATTCCTTTCATAATGCTCGAATGATTATATTTGAGACCAACATTTATTTTTTTTTTCTAAATCAAATTTATTATTTTCACAGAGGCTATCTTTTTTTTTTTTCTGTATGATTGTTGTTCTAATTATTTCATGGCGGGGATTATAATGCAGAAGAAACCAATGGTAAGAGTTAACTATTCCTGGAGAAGGAATGACTTCTTCAACTCCAGGCTCTTAAGCAATCCCTACTAAGCCATGGAAGCTTACATCAATGCCTCATCATCCTCAAAGCACACTGAAGCCAACGGAGGTTGGGAGTTTAATATTGCTGCTCACTCAGCCTCACCTTCTCCAGCCCAAAGAAAGGAAGGGTAAATGTGGTTTCTGGGTTATTTCCCATTTTGCTTACTCCAAGGATCTAGTTGAAAGAATCCTAAGTCTGTCCTGCTGGACCTTGCTGTGCTGGGATAGGGCCAAGGTGGTCCACCTCTGTT
This sequence comes from Phodopus roborovskii, assembly GCF_943737965.1. Taxonomy (NCBI): domain Eukaryota; kingdom Metazoa; phylum Chordata; class Mammalia; order Rodentia; family Cricetidae; genus Phodopus; species Phodopus roborovskii. The sequence continues at coordinate 4,039,553 of NW_026126618.1, read as the reverse complement.
GGTATGGCTTCCCTTGTTTCCGTCTGAGCTCATCATGTGACGATGCTTATTAAGGTAGGGGACTCTGGAATTGCTTGCTCTGTTCCTGCCATTGGAGATGAATCTGCAATCTCGAGCGGAAGCCACTGGGGATGACAATGTACTGTTCCCAGTGTCATAAGCTGTTTGGAATAAAAGACTTAAATGACCTTTGAATTGCTGGTGGCGTTGAAATCCGGATGCTGGGTTAGAGGGGGAGAAGACAATGGTGGAGGTTAAGGTAGAAAAGGGAGGAAAAGTGCAAAGAGAAGCGTGGGCATAGGCAACTATCCAGAGCCAAGAGAGCAGGAGCAGAGACTGAGGCCGCCTGGAAGGATGCGCCAAGGGCCTTCCTTGTCTGCCAAGCTAAGAATGTGGGTTGCAGGCAGCAGAGAGTAAGGACAGCTGGCTCCTGGGTGTGGAAACAGCAATTGTGCGTGCCTGAGGATTCAAGCTGGCAGCTGAATGCTGGCACAGCCCGTACCAGGGCAAGTGGAATCTTGGGAACCCGGAAGCTCCCAGTTGGAGAGCGTTCCTGATAGCAGGTTCCACTCCAGCAGCCACTCCTAAGCACAGTGGCAGTGGGGCAGTCTCAGTGTTTAGTACTCAGGCGCTGTTTCTGTTCTACATGGCCCCAGGTGCAGCAGCCTCTTGCCTGTGAACCTGTATCAGTGGCCACGCCCCTTTGGGCGAGGCTTCTGGTACTGCGGGAAGCAGAAGGAGGAAAGCATGAGGCCTGTGCTCTGTGTAAGTGTTCCCCAATAAAACACCCATTTCTCATTTATCTTGGGTCTGGTGAAGTCATTACACCCACGCGTTCGCCGAGGCACTTGGTGGAGTCAAGAAAGCTGGGGGCTCAGAAGGTTGAGTTGGTGTCTTTGGCAACTGGCTGTTGGCCAGTCCTGTATTACCTGAATGGAACACTTTTCAAGTTGCCTAGATTTCCTCACAGCATGGCAGGCAAGTTTCAGATTTACAAAGGGCAGGAAAGAGAGGCTGCCATTTTTTTTTTTTTTTCTTTCCAAATGTTTTACTGATGAAGAAGCAGAGGACTTAGACTATAGGCTCTACTTTTTTGTTAGTGGAGCAACAAAGAATTTGGGAGGCATTAAGAAATACTATGTGCTAATTAGAAAATTGTCACCCCTTCAGGTGGGCACGTTCCTTCAGAAAAGGTATTCCTGTTTCCAAACAACTGTAGTTCTGTGCATCATTTGAATTCAGCTCTACTCCTTCCCTTAAGAGAGAGCCTTTGCAAGGTTCCCAACTTGTACAGCCGCACACAAAGGCCCTGGGCTTAGAAGAATCACAGGTATTCACTTGGTCTCTGTCTCAAAAGCAAACGGAAATGATGTTTCTTCAATGTACTTTCTAGCATTTTCTATGTACTCCCCCCACAGTTGACTCCATTAAATTAGAAGTTATTTTCTATGACGTGGCTTTTACTAGCCCTGGCATTTTTTTTGGGGGGGGGGCTAGTCAACTTAAAAACTGCCTTTTTAGTATCAATCAGTGACTATTTTCATGTCTATCACTCTTCCCTTTCATCTCTTTCTGGAGTATATGCCCAGAGGTGTAAGGGTTAAGAATAAAGGGAACATTGCTTTAAAAAGGCCCAATATTGATGATTAGTTCTCTTCTCCATTATATCTTTTTGGCGGGGGCAAGGATCTCCAAAGTGCTAATCATCTTTTCTCTTAAAACTTGTGATTTCAAATGTTTATCATTTAGAGAGTTCTTGGAAATTCATTTAATCACATATAATGATGGACTAGGGAGTGAGCAAAAAACAGTTGCTGAGGTAAAATCCCCAGGACTATGTGTAAGAAAAGATCAGGGAGAGCACTGCTAAGGAGACTCTCCAAGGGTGACACAATAGAACACTGTGTTCTCGCCTGGGAACAGCTTTGACCTGTGAGCTCAGGGCAGCTTGGAGATGATACAGATAGATGAGGAAGTAAGAGGGAGAAGGATGGAGCCACATTTGGACCTTTGGGAATAATCTAAATTTCCAGTTGTGGATGAGTACAAGTACTTTAGTTGTTAAAGCATTCTAAAGAAATTCATCCTTTTTTCCTGCATATTAATTGCATTTAAGCTTTATGTGTATTTTGTGTGTATGGGCACTTTGCACGTACATCTGTACGTCAGAAGATGGCTTCAGACAGTTGTGAGCTCGCAACGTGGGTGCTGGGAATTGAACTCAGGACCTTTGGAAGAGCAATGAGTGCTCTTAACCACCGAGCCATCTGTCCAGCCCCTTAATTACAATGTAAAGCTAATAGAAAAATGGTGAAGACAACATTTCATGTTCTTAAATGCTGACTTTTGGAAAACCACAAGTGAAATCAGACAGACTCAGTATTTTAAATGGGCACACTGGGATTCAAACAAAGGCTTTCCTTCCTGGGCGCTGGGACCAAATTCAGCTTGCTCTGGGCATTCATTCCACTTACCAGCCCTGGGGAGTGCTGTCTACTTGCTTTGTCAGCCCCCTGGGAAGATAAGAAAGAAGATTGCCAGTCAGGCAGGCAGGACATCTCCAGGGCTGTGACAGCCAAGGCTGAAAAATTCCATGGCCTCTCTAGGTTGCCTAAAGGTTGCTAAGGGGACAGGGAAGTTTTTGATTAAATATGTGAATTTTAATCCGTGTACTCCTGACTGCTCAATCCATGTTTACAGTAGTCACTGCTGAGTTACTGGTCACTAATGGGTCCATGCCTTTTTCAAAACTCCACTTAAAGAAATGTGGAAAGGACTGGTTTTGAAAGGTCCTTTCTGCCGTTCAATTGGATGTGCCATTATTGACTTGAGTTGAAAGCATTTTTCAAGGAGGATGATATTCTATAACATTGTAGCTCATTCGCTTAGGTGCCATTAGTTTATGTACGATGATGAAAGGGAGGCCTCTGCCACTCATCTGTGAGCCATCAGACCCATCAGCTACCAGAGTCCTTTTGACCCCAGAAATATTAAAAGGCAAAAAGCATAGCTTAGAAATAGTAAAAGAAGACATGCATATTTGAAATTATATGCTATATTCTAATAATTTTAAATCTAAAACTTAAGACTGTTCTTCCTTCTTCCTTTACTCCCTGCATGGGTATGCACACTCTTCCATGTGACGAATTGCATATATCACATGGCAAACATAAAATAATAGATACATGCATGATACAAATGCCCATATTTGTCTTGATGGCCGTATATCTTCCTTTCTCTGTTGCTGAGATAAAGAGTAGCTAAAAGGAGGGAGGTTTTATTGGGTTCACAGTTTGCAGGTATAGTTCATCATGGCAGGGAAGCCGTAGAAATAGGTGCCTGGGGCAGCTGCTCACACTGTGTTCCCTCCCATCAGGAAACAGAGATGGATGCTGGTCCTCTGCTCACTTGCCCGTCTCTATTCTGCTCAGGACGCCAGCTTAGGAAACGCTCCCACCAATAGTTAGGGCTGGTCTTCCTACCTCAGTGACCCTAATCAAGGAAGTTCTTCACAGGCGATTGATTCCAGGAGCTGGTCCAGTTTAGATGAATCCTCATAGGCATGCCAAGGGGCATTTCCCAGCTGGTCCCAGATGCTGCTAAATGGACCATCAATGTAAACTCTCACATTGTATAATCATGAACAAACTTTACATTCTCATGTAACGGAGAATTCTAAGAAAATTCATAATTGTTTATAAATATGTATCTTTAAGAAATGTGGGTGCCACACCCTCTTTGTAGCATGCTCTGATACGTGTAAAGCCACTGAAAATGCTTTGTGGAAACACTTTTGTCCACCGGGGGGTCTCTAACTCGTCCTGTGTATGGCTGCATACTTCCTGGAGGACCAGCTTGGTGAGTGAGCATCCTCTGTGTGTCTGTTTGCGGTGTTACTGGACCTCTAACTCACCCTTTATATGGCTGTATACTTTCTAGGGGACAGGCTGAGTGGGCAGCCTCTTTGAGTCTGTTTTGTCATTGCTTCTCTTGATGTTTTAAGCAATCAAAGTGCCTTTAACCATATTCTTACTTACTTCAGCTAGTATTTCTTCTTTCGTTTTTCATCTCTTAGTTTTGGAAGTGCATGTGTCTCTCCATGGGGATGTGCACATGAGCACAGGGACGTGCAAAAGCCAGGGGCATCAGACCTCCCTGGAGCTAGAGTTACAGGTGGTTATGAGATGCCCAGCATGGGTGCCGGGAACCGGACCCAGGTCCTCCCTGTTTGGTCCAAAATGAGCTTTTACAATGGCAGTGCTGTTGACAATGTCCTAACTTACAGGCTGGATCCTGACCAGATAAACAGAAGGCTGACACTCACAATTCCCCAGAAACCTAGCGAAGGGGGGTTTTGTTTGTCAGGAAAAGCCATTACTTCCCTTATCTGCTCCTACAGTCAGCTACCTCTGGCAATGGGCCATGTTGCTCCCTGTGAGCTCAGACAAACCAGGAACAGATAGATCAAAGACCCAGCGCTAGCTCCCAAACTGTCTGGCTCACACTCTCTCCTGCTACTTCCACTCAGGGCAGGCTGTTTCAGCGTCCAGGCTCCTTCCTCCCACAAAACACTTCCTTGAAACTGACAAGGCTCAGCCAGGCGGGCCTTGGTGACACACACCTTTCGACCCAGCACTCCGAGGTGGAGGCAGGCTGGTCTCTGTGAGCACTCTGGAGGCCGAGTTGGAGGCAGGCTGGTCTCTGTGAGTTCCAGGCCAGGCCAGAGTGAGTTTCAGCACAGGCTCAAAGCAATTCCAGAGAAACCTGTTTCAAACCCCACCCCGTCAAACCTGACAAGGCTCTCCCTGCCCTTTTGTGCTCTCTGTGCCCTTCCCACACTGAGATAGCCTTGGTAGCTTAAAGTCCCCAAGTAAACCTTCCATTCTGTCCACAGAGTACTCAATTCAGCGGTTTCACCATAGCCTTGATTACGAACCACGTGGGTAGTTTGTTTACAGCACTGACCCTCACTCCAGCCCCTTACCCTATATTTTTTTCATTAGATTCCCCAGAGGGGAAGGTTTCGGGGCCAACAATATTTGTGAGATATATTTATTTAATTTTTTTATTAACTAAAAATGCTTTAGACATTCACATTTTCTTTAAAATACATCTTTATCCATGACCTCCACATTTTCCTTTTTGAAGAAATGTGGAGTAGACATTTGAACACCAGTGTATGTTGTTATTATTCTTCTACATTTTGCCAACCCAAAGGGCACAGACACTATGTCCGCTAATACTTATTAGCATCAGTAGGATGGCTGGGCATCTTTGAACGTTTTCTGTCATGGACGGAGGCTCCTTGCTGAGTTTTCTCCTCTCTTTTCCTGTGGGAAGAACTACACCACGTGCCTTCTGTGTTTCCCGTGTTATAGGATACTGTTTTCCAAGTTCGTTTGTTCGTTGGCCACGTTTCATAGAGATCTGGGAATTTTTGTTGTTGTTTGTTTTGTTTTTATTTTGAGATAGTTTCACAGATTCCATGCTGGCCTCTCATCCTGGCCTCTCTGTCTGCGCATCCCAAGTACTGGGGTTACAGGTGTACAAGCAGCACTGTGTGCCCACTGTCATGCAGGCTGGAGATGACATCCAAGGCCCTGTGTTTGTTCCACAAGCACTCTACTAGAGGAGCTAGAGCTAGTTTTCTGACCATTTCTATCCTATCTTTGAAAGTCTCTGACTTTCCAGCCAGATAAGGAAAGTCTCCCTTCTCCTTTATTTACTCGAATTTTTTTTTGTCAAATATTTATTATGTTCAATAACACATTTTAAGCCACTTCCCCATTGAGAGTGGTGGCACATGTCTGTAATTAAGCTGGGGCACAAGTTCAAGGCTATACTTTATTTACTCGATTTTTATATTCCCACCTTTAGTGCACATTCAATTTGTTTCACGAGATGCAAAATGAATATAAAAATTTTCTAGGTAGATAATACTAATTACTTATTATTATTATTTTAATTTTTTTTAGCCATTGAACTGAAATGCTACTCCTATTGTATAAGATGTCGTTATGTGTGAACACCTGATTCTGACTTTATATCATGTACCGGTGGCCTAAATGTCGACAGATCTGTGCTACACTTGATATCTGGCAAAGCAAATCTCTGTTTGAATTCTCTGCTTCATTGTTGTGTGCAGTTATTCTCCCGCATAAAATCAAATTGTCATTATGGAAAGAAAATTGAGTATCATATTGCAACTCAAATTTAAGTTGCATTTAAATGTCCTAAGTATAGAATTAGGTGCTGATACAGACAGCTTTGTCGCATGAAGTCTTCCTGTTTGGTAACATGGACTAATTACTAACAAACACGTTCTAGTGCCTTCCTTCTATACTGTCTTCTGGTTTAATGGAATAACAAACTTGATTCAGCCAAAGACATTTGCTTTGGTGTTTGAGGCACTAGAATTCCATGTTCCTTATGACATTTTTAGCTGTGCCGACATCTCGCTCACCGTGCTGGTATTTGGTACTTGGAAGTTAGGGATGGCTTGCCATTGAGAGACTCATCAACCAGTCCAGTGAATCACATTATCGCTCCTTAGAAACATTTGACTGGAAGGCATTGGGCTTGCAAACCTCTACAGAGAACCCATCAAATGGTGAGCCTTCTTTTTAACTCCAAGTGCTTCGACTTCTTATTTCATTTGTTTTAACCTTTCAAACCTCTGGTACTAAGAGCCTGTGTTCCTTTAGGTTTAAATTTGCTCTTTTTTGTTGCTTTCTAGGTGGTTTATTTCTCTTTTGATTTCTGTTTTACCCAATAATTTAATTTCCTAGGGGCTATACTTTGTTGGAGGAAATAACTTGTTATTTATTTCTAATTATATCAGCATTGACTTGGAGAATCCAGCATGTATTGCCCTCCCTTCTTTTTCTTCTTCCCATTCTATGATACTACCACTGAGTATTCATTTTTACATGTGATTATTTTTATAAATGATCCATGAATTATTTATCTCTCTATGGGGACACACCAAGAACACATGGATACACACACACACACACACACACACACACACACACACACACACACAAACATCATATAGACACACCACAGAGAGAAAGAAAGAGTTAGTTTCAATGTTCATTGTATTGGTTTGATTAATCAGATGTAACAAAACACCACAGATTTGTATTTAAACAACGTGAATTTAATTTCTCACAGTCTGTAGACCAGAAGTTAATGTCTGCAGTGTTCTCTGATTGGGCCTCTCCCAAGGGCCTGCCACTGACTGCTTTCTTCATGTCTCTGTGGCCTTTCCTCTTTGCTTGGATGCTATTCAAGCTTTTTTTTTTTTTTTTTTTTTTTTTTTTTAATGACCAAATTTCTCCTCCTTGGAAGGGAGCAGTCAGATTGAGTTAGGCCTACTATAATGGCAGGATTCACTTTTACTCCTTCAAAGGCGCTGTCTTCAAAGACTGTCATATTCTGAAGTACTAGACTTCAACATGAATTTTTAAGGAGGTACCAGTCAGCCCGTAACGTAGACGATAAAGGAAAGCTTACAAACTTTAATGTGCAACTTTTCTATGGTGGGGTTTGAACTTGAGCTATATAACATTCAGAAGTATATACAAAGGCTTCAAACTAAAACAATATTTCATCAATGTCTCAAATTTCAAATAGTTTTTCAGCTTACTATGTAGCCCAACTGACCTGGAACTTGTTTTGTAGGTCAGGCTGACTTTGACTCTATAGAGATCTGCCTGTCTCTGCTCCTAAGTGCTAAGACTAAAAGCATGCACTATGACACCTGCCAATGAAAAAAATTACATGTTATGTTTAGCTTCTATTTTGTATGTTCCATTTATATAATGTCTTAGTAGATATATTAAAGAAGGTATATACTTCTAGTATGTGCTTTTTATTAAAACCTAATTATGACCTTTATTCTGACTGGGGACTTTGACATTAACTCCACCTCATCAAATATTAGTGGACCTTTGCTTTCAGCTTCGGCCACACATTTGCTTTCAATATTTTCTTAATAGCATGCCTATGCAATTGCACAAATTTAAAGCACACCATATCAAGCTTTTTCCTGCAGATCATCCCAGCAAGTATCATCTATGGGAGAATTTAGTTGATTTCTACTTAGTATAACATCTTGAATTTATCTCTCTCTATTTTGGGCTGGTTTTGTTTCCCTGCTTTTCCCTATCCTAATTTTAAATGATGTGGCCATTGCACCCTCCTCTTGTTTAACTGTTCCCTTCCAGCTAATTCATGACTCTTTCCTTTTCTTGCTCTTAAATCACATATCTTCCTCCAATACTGCTTCTTTGGATTAATCCCAATCCCAAAGAGTGAGCGTCTCTTCTCCTCAGTAAGGTAGTCCTCAGAGTGTGTGTCATCTTCCTTTTTACTCTCTCCTCCATCCCGCCTCCCCCAGTCCTGCATCCTTGCTGCTCAGCGGTTGTTTTTGTAAATGTTATTTCATCATCCTCAAGGACCAAATGGTGCCAAGGAGAAGGCTGATGCTTCGTTTGCTGATTCTTTCATGTTTCTCCCTGGAAGCTCTTCAAATAGCTGTTTACCTTATAGCCCATGAGTTTGATTATGATAGCCTGACGGATCTTCATCTTTCCTTTTGTGGTGCGTGTGTGTGTGTGTGTGTGTGTGTGTGTGTGTGTGTGTGTGTGTGAGAGAGAGAGAGAGAGAGAGAGAGAGAGAGAGAAGCATTCATGTGGCCATGTACACACACCCATGAAGCAAGGGTGGAGGTCAGAGAATATTCAGTATCTCGCTCGGTTTCTCTTTCTCTACCCTATTCTTTGGAAACATGATTTTTCACTGAATGTGCAACTATACTTTCAGTCCGGCAGCCCCAGGGACCCTCCCATCTCTGTCTGCTCTTGCCATATGAATGGAGTTATGGGTGAGTGTACAGCTGTGTTCAGCTTTTTATGTAGGGTGTTGGAAATTGAAGCTCAGGTTTCCATGCTGGCAAAGCAAGTGCTATTACCTGCTCAGGCATAGCCCTGACCCTGTCTCTATCTTCTCATGTTTATTCATACAGTGTGCAGAATGAAGTCTTTGTTGCAAGCAGAGTCTGTTTTTTCTTTTTTCTTTTTTGCAGTGTACCTTTGCCATCCTGTTCTCTCTTTTTAGGGGGAGGCATTTAAGTCTTAGCTTTGTCCTAAAATCTCTTTGTACCTTCTCAACATAATCATGTGTCACTTAATGATCAGGAGGATTCAGAGAAATGTACCATTCAGTGATGTATTCATACGAACACCATAGTGTGCACTGTATACGTAGCCTAGGTGGTATGGACCATTGAGCTTTAGGCTGTAAGGTAACTATGTAATTGGTACAGACTAGGGTTCCTAAGGCCATGAAGAATGAACAACATTGGAACAAATATCAGGTGCAAGGGGAAATGATGCAGTCAAAAGACATGCTAATCAAGGGATGGTGTGGCTATAGCATGGTGTGATAATGAAATAGCATGGTGTGATAATGAAACACCTGATAGGGTTCACAATCACCTAGTGGTGCCTACGAGGAACTGTCTAAGTTAGGTTCATTGAGGCAGAAAGACTTTCCCACCGTGGGCGGCATCATCCCCTGAGCTGCACACGGGGACTGAATCCAAAGGAGAGAGCAAGCAAGCGCTAGCTTCATCTCCCTCTGCTTCCTGACTGTAGCTGCCTTGTGACCAGTGTGCTGCGCAGCTTTCCTGCCACGGTGGGCTGTACCCTCGAACTGTGAGCCATAGAGCCTTCCCTTCCTTCGTTTGCCTTTGCCAGGCATTCCTGATGAGGAAAGTTAGCTAATTTCCATGCCAAACTGTCCTAAAGAAAACATTTTTCAATAGGTAGGAGTACGCCTTGAAATCACACTGAATGAGTAAATGAGTAACCCAGCTATTCATTATCATGATCAAATACTATGTGTTTATTGAATTGTATGGCCTGTGCTTTCAGATACCTGCCAGCACAGTGAGTTGTGTGCCAGTACCACAGCAGCAATGAACACTGTCTTCTATGTGGTCGGTTGTTGATATGAATGTTGTAGCACAGCCTGGGGCTATGTGGTTGTGTGTTTTTATGACTTTGGCTGTGAATCTGGGACATGTCTTACATCAACACTCACTTTGATCTTAACAGTGAGCATTCACTCTTTGAGATCTTAAATTGTGGCTAGTTGCAACTGAGAATAATTACAGGCAATACATTATTGTAATTAATGGTACTATAAATAATAAGTAGCAAATATTAGGTTTTAAAGGCAGTACAAAAAGAAAATACAACATACATATTTTATACATTTTATGTTGGTTACACATTACATTAATATTTTTAATAGATTGGGCTAAAATATGTTGTTGAAATTAATTTCACCTAGAAAACTCATATACTCTATTTTTGTTTGAGAAATCATGGTCTTTGCTTTGAGTTTCCTCCATGAAGTACATGAAGTACTTTTGTTTCTTCTGGTGGGATTATATATTGTAACACACACACACACACACACACACACACCATTAACCTTGTTTTCCCAAACATTTCTATTTTCCCAGACATGTCTCAGTTTGTCCATCTTGCTTTTACTCTCCCCGTCTTCTTTGTAATTTAAAAAGTTTACATATCGATGGACTGATTGACTCATTAATCCCCTCACTTACTTTCAGAGACTCTTCTTGGCCTCAGGAATAATTATTACAGATCTGAATTGGGCGAAGTCAGAGAGTGCTAGCAGGCAACACAGAGCCTGTATTGTGACCAATGGTTAGAGCCACAGGCACCAGGCAGGCTGTGAGCCTCCCAGGGAGTTATCATTCCCAGGAGAGAGCCTGGAGCCTCCTTTCCACAGGGTGGATGCAGGAAAGATGGGGTCTGGATGCTTTGTTACTGTGTATCCATTCACCTGTTTCTTCTCGCTTTGTTACTATGTATCCATTTACCTGTTTCTTCTCGCTTTGTTACTGTGTATCCATTCACCTGTGTCTTCTCGCTCGCTTTGTTACTGTGTATCCATTCACCTGTTTCTTCTCGCTTTGTTACTATGTATCCATTTACCTGTTTCTTCTCGCTTTGTTACTGTGTATCCATTCACCTGTGTCTTCTCTGCAGAGGAGCCCAGGCCTGCTCCTCATGGGGCTCAGAACCCAGTGTCTTGTGTGACCAGGTTTCTTTCTGCCCCTCAGTACTTCTAATCCTTTCACTGAGGCTCCCTCTGAAGTTGGTCTCTGGAATCTGCCTCATCTTACCTCCCATGGAGAAAACTTGAGCCCTATCTTCTTTAGGGACTTACTCAGAGGGGAGGTCTCATTTTACCCTACAGTTGCTGGACACAACAGAAACAGATGGTCTGGATTCCGGGGCCTGGCCACACAAATGTCAACCAGGTGGCCATGCTTTCAGAGCCTAAAGGCCCGCTTTTGAATGGTTGCCTGATAAATCAGCAAATCTTAACAAAATCCTAGCCTTTTAAGTCAAGAAAAGTGTCACTCTGGGGTAGACCGGTTCTTCAGCTTCCTGCACATTGGCCATCGGAGCTTAAAGGCTAAACGGTGGGATTTCCCCCTCCCCCTTTTCTTTCACGTGCGTGAGACGGAGGGACGTTTATTGTGAAAGTTAAACAGAGTGACAGCTTGCTTCGGCTGATGTGTAAGAGTTCTTGACTGGACCGCTTTCCTTTCTTCCATAATAAGTAGTTAATAGAAATTCACTGACCTGCAGTGCAGACTTAATTTATCGCGTATATCAAGTTGATTTAACAGGAATGGAATGTGGAGGAACAATAGCTTCCCCCTCTCCCCACCTCTCCGCGGTCCCCTCCCCTCCGCCCCCAACATTCTGCCTGGAAAGAAAATCAGACTTAACACCATGTAGAACCTTTGTGAGTTGGAATAATTGGGCAATGTTTGAAAAAGGTATTTAATCAACGGCCGTCATCTGTTTATTTGAAAGAACTGTTGGGTTCGGGCGAGGTGGTATTTCTCTGTAAATTTTTCTTTTCCAGGAAAGGCTGGAGTGGCTTGGTACACTGTGTATTTTTGCACTGTCTGATGAAAAGACCACAAATCCTGAACTGTTCTGTCTTTCATGGCATGTCCTCCATTTAGAAAACCCTTAATTAATTTTGTGTGAAAGCAGACGGTCAGAGGATTTAAGCAAGCAGAAAAACACGTTGAATTCCCCACTGCTTGCAAAGCCGGAGAAAGTGAAAATGGGAAACTGATTAAAAGGAGGCGAAGTCCACCCTTATAATGAGATGTAAATAACAACAGCAACAAATCCGATCACTTAAGAAAGTTTGCAAGGGGCTTTTCCTTTGGAAATGGTTTTACCCCCAACTTTGTTCTCTTGAGACATCAGCCATTTAAAAGCACGATATTGGAACTAACCCAGCCTTGCTTTTAATTAGCACAGAAATGCTAATTAGACTTTTCTGTGTGATGCTCAATACTGGCGGCTGTCAGAGCCCAGCGTTTTTCACTCCAGTTGCAGTTGAAGGTACCCAGGGTCACACAACCCACAACCCACTTGCAAATGATGAAGGCCAGCGCATCCAGGCTGATTGTTATTTTTAAACTGTAGAGATCTGTTAGCAGACATAAGAGCCTAATGGCAGGCAGCAAAGTGAAAAAAGTGGGCTTTTTCTTTGCTCTAAACACGGAGCATAATTTCACAAATTATTCAGTATGTGTGGCCCATGCAAACCAGGTTCCTTAGCACAGAGTCATTGCAAATACACACTAAGCTCAATTTGGGAAGGAATCTGTTTTCGTGCAACAGTCCCTTTTGAAAACAAATAGCTGCTTTCTTTCCATTGTGCAAGCCTAGCCATTCCTCCATATTTTAGATTCTCTGGAGGGAATGCCTACCTGTGTTCTTGCTATGGAATATGTTCTGGAGACAATAGATTTATGAATGGTGTAGATCCAATGTTTCCACCTGCTGTCTAGTATCAGCTAGTTAAATTTAGTTGATTTTAGTTATTTAATCTCCCTCAATATGCAAGCACATATCCCTGCTTCTCACCCTAAAAGAAAACACATGATTGACACCTGAGGTTTTGACCAATTTTTGCATCCTAAGTGGAATGAAAGTGTAAATAGTGTTTGAGGCTAACACTCAATAAATACTTCTGGGAGACTGTGTAGAAAAAGGTATTCCTTTTGTATTAAACGACTAGTTAAAAGTGCTGCAGGATAGGGGCATAGCTCAGTCGGTGAAGCACTTGCCTCAAAAGCATGAGGGCCTGGATTTGAGTCCCAGAACTCATGTTAAAAAGAAGCATGGTGAAGGGACCCAGGTGGCAGAGGCATAAAGAGCTCTGTGAGTTCAAGATCAGCCTGGTCTCCATAGTGAGTTCCAGATCAGCAGAGATGCATAAGACCCTGTCTCAAAACACCAACCAAGCCAAACCAAACCAACCCAAACCAACCTAAAATAAACAAAAAAGCAGAATGTGGTATCTACACACTTGTGATCCCAGTGCTGGGCAGTCAGATCCCTGGAGCTCCTTCAGCAGCCAGACAGATGAGAACCTGCCTAAAACAGTGGGACTCAACTTACCTGATGCTGCGACCCTTTAATACAGTTTCTCACAGATAGCACTAGACCAGTGGTCTCAACCTTCCTAATGCTATGACCCCTTAACACAGTTCCTCATGCTGTGCTGACCCCCAACCATAACATTATTTCATTGCTACTTCATAACTAATTTTGCCACTGTTATGAACCATAATGTAAATATCTATTATGCAACCCAAATGAGTCACAGCCCACAGGTTGAGAACCAGTGCATTAAAGCCAATTAATCAATTAAAAAGGGGGATAGAACTTGGGTAGTGACACCCAAGGTTGTCTTCTGACTTCCATGCACACAGTTACAAACTTACACACAGAAAGGGAAAGAGAGGGAGAGGGAGAGTGGGAGAGGGAGAGGGGGGAGGGAGAGAGGTAGGGAAAGAGAGAGAGAAAGGGAGAGAGGGAGAGAGAGAAAGAGAGAGAGAGAGAAAGGGAGAGAGGGAGAGAGAGAAAGAGAGAGAGAGAGAGAGAGAGAGAGAGAGAGAGAGAGAGAGAGGGAGAGGTTAGTCAATATACTAGTAACAGTTACAGAGTTATCCAAAAACCTGGGAGAAACATTTTAACAAAACTTCATACTTTGGGAATATACATTTCCCCTTACTTACTACACTAAATCCTCTGCAATTTTAATTCATTTGGACAAATTGCTAAATTAGTTCTGAAGTCTAAATTGTAAAATATTATAGGAGAAATTGCATTTGATTGTTTTTTGGCCCATTTGGCACACTGTTAAAATGACAGTAACAACCACAGTGGCGACCACTGTAATATCTATTAGCTGCCTCTGTTGCCTTGGTACTGTACAATGTGCTCTGCACCAAATCATAGCAAGGGAGAGCCATTATTAGCTCCACTGTGTAACTGAGGACAATATGGCTTCAAGCATTATGGCTCTTGCCCCAGGCTTCACAGCTACCAAGGACTGAGGGTTGGCCATTTCTAGAGCCATCTGGCAGCAGCCCTTTTGCGATCCATTGTATGCAATGCATGCAGTTTTAGTGATACAGAAAGAATTAATCTCAAGGCATTTTATTCCCTCTGAAAGGGTTGGTATGACCTCATCTCTTTCCCTCAGTTTGTGACTTTATACATCCTCCAGTTATCCTCTATAGGACCTGCTATTGCTACCACCCCACCTATTACAGTCGAGAGGGGAAGAGGGACAGGGGGTAGGGCAGCTTGTCCCAGGGCTTGAGGTAAAGCCGGAGAGCAAACCCTGGATTCAAACTCTGCCTGCCTCCAAAAACTTTTTGTCCCTTGGGCTTTATTTGTCAGTTTTCCTGGGTATAAAATAAAGGTGATGGATACTCTATTAATACGCCATGCTAGATAGGAGAGATCGTGAGTGTGAAACTACTAAAAAGAATTTTTAAGCGAAATAAAATAGGACATACTGATTTTTATCAGCATGTAATTCTAAAATTATAGGACAGAGGGGAGCTTATGGGTGGAGAGCTATGAAATATTGATTTAACTATGCAAAGATATATTGCAATGTTGGAGAATATTTGTTTAACTATGCAAAGATGTGTTGCATTTGACTATGGAAAATGAAGACGGGGATATTGGCAGGACGTCCTGGAATGGAGAGTAAGTAGGAGGAGGAATTTAGGTGAGGAGAAAGAAAGAAAGAAAGGAAGGAAGGAAGGAAGGAAGGAAGGAAGGAAGAAAGAGAGACACTGGCCAGCCAGCCAGTGACAAATCAGGAAAGTAGCACATACAGAATGAAAGAAAGGTAAAAAGCTCTGAGGCAAAACATAAATGAAAAGAAAGAGGTTCAATTAAGTTAGAAGAACTAATGGAACAAGCCTAAGCTAAGGCTGAGCATTCACAGTTCATAATAGCTCTTCATGTCTTTATCTGGGTGCTGGTTGGCTGCAGTGCCACATGCATTGGAGTGCTTGCCTAAGAGATGGGAGGCCATGGGTCTGACCTCTACTACTGAAAAACAGTTTCAGAATTAGTACTTAGCAACTGAAGTTATTTCTATACAAACTGTCTTGTAAAAAATAGTTAATTCATCTATTTATATTTTCTCTCTCTGTGTGTGTGTATGTATGTATGTATGTATGTATGTATGTATGTATGTATGTGTGCTATGGCATGGCAGGCAGCCGTTGGTTGTCTCACCATGTAGGTTCTAGAGGTTAAACCCAGGTCTGCAAGAGCCTTTACACAAAGTTCTGACTCACAAACTCTTTCAACAGTAATTAGAAATTTGCTAATGGGGCTGGGGTGATAGCTCATCTGGTAAAGTGCTTATTTTTCAAGCACAAGGAATTGAACTCTGTCTCTAGAATCCGAGTATTTTGTTTGTCTTGTTTTTTTAAAGCTATGTGGCATTGCTTGAATGCCACCCAACACTTAGGAGATAGAGGCAGGAGACCACTGGGACTCACTGGCCAACTAGTCTAGTCTACTCGGCAAGCTCGAGACAGTGAGGGACTCTCTTGAAAACACCGTTGTCACCCGAGGAAGGACACCTGCAATGACTTCTGACCTCCACACACAGATGAACACAGGTGCTTGCAGGTACATGTGCACCCACATGTAAATGTGCATGCTCCCACAAACAAAGACACTTGTTATGAAGAAAACTAAAAATAATACTAAGGAAAGAAGTCAAATTTAGACAAAAGAGGGAGGGCAATGCACCAATTCATGCCAAGCCTTTTAATTCTTAAGAACAAGTTTAAATCAAGCAACTCAGATATATTCATAAGTGAGAAAACCAAGCATTAGGAGGAAGTTTTTCCCATGCCATTGCATTTTAAAGATCACACACACACACACACACACACACACACACACACACACACACACACACCGATTAGAACTTCTAGAGTGAACACAATGATCAGTAGCTTTTCAGAGTCAGAAATATGATGGATCCCCATCTTGTCATTCCTGCTTTTCCGCTTCCCGCTTCTTGTCTTAGCTATTAAGGAGGTGTTAATTAGTTCAGAGAAGAAAATGTAGAATGTATGGCTGTATGCAACTTAAGGCTAGACAATCAGCTCCAAAATTGTCAAAAATTGGCTGCACAGATAGATCTGCTGCGGCGGTGACACTATCCACAGGCCACTGAGCATGGATGTTGTGTGAGGTGGCATGTAGAAGGCATAATTGGGTGACTGGGTGTAGGTTTCTGCTTCTGGTGCAATTTAAAATTACTCACAGCATAATAGTACAGAGAATGAACCAGAATAATGAAAGGAGGGTAGAGAATAAAATCACCAACCTGCAAATCATATCCTTCTTACTTCCTGGTATACATTTCCTTCTCTCCTCGTATTCTCAGCTTTCTCTTTAAGTCACGGTGTAGATGTTACATATATATTGGAATGATGTGGAGTCATGAATGCATTCACATATAGACTCGGAGGTTCAGAAGAAGTACACTTCCCGAAGTGAGTGGCAGTTGTAGCTGGCATCCATAGCATAACAGCTTAGTGTCATTAGCACATTTTCTTAATTACTATTTCATATTTTGAATATATCAATGCTTTTGGACTTGGGTTGTTTTGCAAAGGGGGAATCATGCATCCTCTAGGACCTTGTACTCTGTCCTTTCTCCCATCTCTTATCAAGAGCAATGTTTCATATAATTCATATTTTCTATGATTTTTGATATTAGTATTCTGCATTGTTATTTATTATACTATTCCATGGCCTTAGTAATGTAGATTTCTTTCTCACTAACTGTCACTTAAAACTAAAAAGGGAGAGCGTGGTAAGCTCTGTTAGCCTGTGTCAAGGAAGGCTTTTTTGACGAAGGGACAAATAGGGTAGATCTTCAAGGTACACAATTATTGACCTGATGGATATAGTAGAGAGCATCCTGAGAAGAAGAAAATTACATGGAAAGTCTGGAGATCTGAACATTGGTTAGTGTACCAAGTTAGTACAGCAGGAGACAAGTGAATTTTAGCTCTAGCATTTGTTCTATGTGTGATATTAGGTACTTTTCTTAGTCTCTCCAAGGTTGGGTTTTCTTAACTGTAAAATGAAAATTGCAGTAAGAGCATCAAAGTTTCCTTGAATAGTTTATGTCCGAAATAAACCAAGAAGTGATATTTTCTATATTATTGTATTATGGTTGTCACCCACCTTAAGACAGGTAAGTAAAGGTATTGAGAGACAAAGCAAGAAAAATTCTACATAGACTTAAAGATCTTTCTAAGCAGCTTGTTCATTATGCTGCACATAATCAGGCTTGACAGGGTTTTTAAGCAAAGCAATGCTATAATCAGATTTGAATTGCTCTGTGGATACAAGACTCTAAGTAGAAGCATTGTAATTCCAGGAGAGAGAAAGTCGGGACTTAGATTAGGTCAGAACGGTGGAATCTAAGCAAAGGAAACCAACTAGAGACATGTCAAAGACACAGAATCATAGAAAGGTAGCCATTCTTTGGATCAAAGAGTTGAGAGGACAGAGAGCTCAGAATAATGTAGAAGCTTCTTGATATATCTTCTTATTGGCTGTCTATAACTTCCTGTTGCTATCCTATATACCTACTTAAAAATGTATCGTAGATAAATCAATTTAAAACTTTAAACTTCCTTAAAAGAAGGAAAGTCTTATTTTGGCTTATCCATCATTCTTTCCAAGGCCAGGCCTTCAGTGATAACTTCTTCCCTCTTGGCCTTACATCCAGATTCTCAGTAACACCACAGATTGGATCCTACATAAGCTTCTGGCCAACACTGAACATCCAAACTACAACACTGGTCCTCCCTACACTTACTTACTTCTTTTCAGTTTTCTTTGGATGTTCAGTTTGTCTTACATAGGGTTTCTATTGCTGTGATGAAACACCATAACCATAAAGCAAGTTGAGGAAGAAAGGGTTTATTTGGTTTACACTTCAGCATTGCTGTTCATCACTGAAGGAAGTCAGGACAGGAACTCAAACAGAGTAGGATCCTGTGGGCAGGAGCAGATGCAGAGGCCATGGAGGGGAGCTGACTACTGGCTTGCTTCCCATGGCTTGCTCAAATCACCTTATAGAACCCAGGACCAGCAGCCCAGGGATGGCCCCGCCCACCATGGGCTGGGCCCTCCCTCACTGATCACTACATGAGAAAATGCCTTACAGCTGGATCTCATGGAGGCATTTCCTCAACTGAGGCTCCTTCCTCTCTGATGACTCTAGCTTGTGTCAGGTTGACACACAGAACCAGTTCACTCCCTGACCCCATTCACCTGAGATGTGTGCACATGACCCAGAAGTTCCAGATCCATGGTCAGGGTGAATGGACCAGTAGCAGACACTGAACTAAGCTGATCTTCCTAGGTCAGGACTCTTGTTGAAATTCCTGGGAAGAGAGTCTCTTCCATTGTTGTTAAGGCCAGCACAGTGCAAGGGTGGGGCTCTCTAGAAAGGAGACAACTAGGGAGAAATCCCAAGAAGAGAAAAGAAACTAGGAGTTGTTTTATTCAGTTGCTGAGCCAGGTTCAGTGAGTTAGTCACCTGGTAGGCTTTGCAATTAGATGAGCCTGTAAATAGTTTTTCTGCCAAAGCCAGATTCATTTGACCTTCTTTTATTTGCAACTAAAGTTTCAGTACGTTCCAGGAAATGGAGGTGGTTCCCATTGTTTTGTCAAGGGCAGTTGTGTAGGTTGCCAAGGATGCAGCACACAGAGGAAGGACTGGTTTGCGATGGAGTCATGACTTTGGTTTGAGGTGAGTATCAATCTCTAGCAGATAATTCCACAAACAAGTCTGGAACTTCAAAGTCAGTTTGGGGCAGGAGAAATCAGACCTCGTGGTTTGCAAAGACATTTTATGTTCAAGTTCTTTTTTTGGGGTGGGGGGGTGTTGCTGCTCCCATTGCAAACACTGAGTCTATTTTCATAGCTGTAGGAGAATGGCAAGCCAATAGCATGCGTAATATTGTATTATAGAGTGCTCTTTGCCCATTGATCTTTATATATACAGTTCTATTAATGAAACAGAATCACTATCAGGTAATTACAACCTTAAAATTATTTTCTCAAAGGGAAAAATCCTGTTACTTTTAATAACATTTGTTTTTGGAGAAGGGAGGTAGAAAGATAATAATGCTTACAAATGTTTTAATAAAGTAATAAAAGTACAGTTAAGCCTGATGGCTTTTAGGGTAGATCTAGAATAAATATGTGAATTGTTGGAAAACAACACTTACAAATATGATAAACAAATGATACCTGTCCTCATATCCAAGTCTTAGGCTGCTTGGTGCTTCACAAGCATTGGCCCCTGGGTGTTGGGTATCTGAACTGGCATCTGAACCAACTAGGGAGATTTTAAAGACATGGAACTTCGTATGCCACTCACAGAGATACTGATTATGAAACTCCTCATATTTGAGAACCTAGTGTTTCTTCCCATGTACCCAGTGGGTAGCCATATTTAGGTCTGACTTAAAGACAGCGAGAAATACAGGTACTGTATGACTTGTGCCATTGGGCTGGCTGTTTGAACTCGAGTCTCTGGTGCCTTATTGCTAAATGGAGCGGATGAAGATGGTGATCTTTGAGGCACCGTCTTCAAAGGGAACCTTCATTTAATTCATACAGCCCGTTTGTTTTCCCATCCTTCATGTGGGATTCTGCTTTGCAAAGGAGATAAAAAGAATCAAGTTCAAGTCAGCATTGCAGCTGCCTTCTGACCACTGACAAGATGACGGTTTTAGGAGTGTCTCGGTTCAGAGAGAGGTAGTAGTGTGAAGACTGCCCTGTGTTGTGTATAGTTTAATCCGTCAGCATGCACCAGCCACTTAGTTGTTTTCTGTATTCGTGAAAGGATAAAATGGTGAGCAGAGTGTTCATTCACTTTTTCTGTTTTGCTATTGTCTATTGTGCTATTTATTCTCACTGCAGAAAGCATAGCGCGGCTTCACACCCCCCCCCCCATCTTCCCTTTGAAAAATCAAACTTACGAAAAGTGACAGGTTCAGCACATATCCCTAAATCAAAGAATGACCACTGTAGGACAGGATCATACAAGCTACTTCCCTAACTACCACTTATTTGTGCTAAAATTGGCTACATTCTTGATGATAATTCTGCAAGACAGCAGTAGGATATGACTTGCCTTCCCACTGTTTGATATACGTCTCCGCTGATACCAATTGAGTTCAGCTGCAGTGAGCTTAAATGCTAATGTTGAGAACATAAGGCAGCCTGCTGTTTCTTTTATACCAGAAAGTTTTAACTTTTACAGTCCTCTGAGTTTGTACACCCGCCCCTACCATAGGTTAGAGTAAATTAGAACCACTCTATTTCTGTCTAAGGGAGCAAACTTGATTAACATAACTCTGCACAAAAAGCAAGAAGGACTTAATCATAAGGATAGGCACACTGTTCTTGTCCTTGAAAAATGCACATGGGTAAAGTTCATTGGCTGGCTGTTGTCAGGCAGCCACCTAGTGTTTGTTAAGCACTGACTTGGCCCAGTGTTGTATAAAGCACTCTAGATCCTAGGAGGCAAGCATAGTCAAGGTAATAAAACAACAAAGTATCTCTTGAATGTTCACTCTGGGCTTGATGTTGGAGTAAGTACCTTATAGTTGGTTGTCTCATAGCATCCTCAAAAGACCCTCTGAATTAATTTCTTGCTACTATATCATTTTTACCAATGGAAAAACTGAAATCCAGAGTCATTTCTTCCTTCCTTCCTTCCTTCCTTCCTTCCTTCCTTCCTTTCTTTTTTCCTTTTTTAAAATATTGCCCAAGGGTCTTGGAAGATGGCTCAGTGAGGGAAGTGAGTTCCTGGGTTTGTATCCCCAGAGTCCACTTAAAAACCAGACATAGAGGTATGCATCTATAACCAAGGTGCTAGGGTAGAAAGGAGACAGGTAATCCCAGGAGCTTGCTGGGAGGCAGTCTAGTCACAACAGAGAGGCCCAGGTTCAGTAGGTAACCCTGCCACAGAAGAGTAAAGTGGATAATGGTCCCTGGCCTCTATTCCATGAGCAAATGTACACCTCTTTGTGTATACACACACACACTCATACACATACACACACACACACACACACACACACACACAGAGAGAGAGAGAGAGAGAGAGAGAGAGAGAGAGAGAGAGAGAGAGAGAATAAACCTTAATTTGAACACAGGCACCCATACTCTTGGGGTCCTTATGATCTCTGACTTTGCAGAAGTTGGCAGTTTTGGTAGGGAAGTTAAAGAATGTATAACCCTTCTGGGAAAAACCAACCTAGCATAAGGGACATCCTTCTAGATCATGTTCAATGCTAAGAGAGGCCAAAGTACAGTTTTGAAGAGGAATCCTGGCCGAAGTCAAAGAAAAAGACAAAAATGAGAAGGGAGGGTGAGCTGTTTGACCTCTGGTCTATTTATTGAATTGTTTGTTTGTGTGGCATGAGTATGTGTGTATGCATGTATGTGTGTATGCATGTATGTGTGTGCATGTATGTGTGTGCATGTATGTGTGTATGCATGTATGTGTATGCATGTATGTGTGTATGCATGTATGTGTGTGCATGTATGTGTGCATGCATGTGTGTGCATGTATGTGTGTATGCATGTATGTGTGTATGCATGTATGTGTGTGTGCATGTATGTATGTATGCATGCATGTGTGTATGCATGCATGTGTGTATGCATGCATGTGTGTATGCATGCATGTGTGTATGCATGTATGTGTGTATGTTTGTTTGCAGATGTGCCTGCCCGTGTGTGCATATGTATAGGCCATACTAGGAGGACACAAGATATCCTGCTGTATCACTCTGCCTTATTCCTTTGAGACAACATCATGCACAGAATCTGGAGCTGGGCTGGCAGCCAACAAACCCCAGTGACCCTTCTGTCATGATGTCCCCCACAGCTTCAGTGGCTACAGGTGCACGCAAGACTTTTTATTTCTAGAGATTCAAACTGGATTTCTCAGGCTTCACAGCAAGTGCTCATACCCACTAAGCTATCTGCCTAGCCTCTGATTCCCTTGCTTATGATTTTGCCATTTTATTCTCAATACCTTTTATAATGGTGCTGGGTCTATGAATGCCTTTCTCTCCTCAGTTTATTTGACAAGGTTCCCCTAGTTAGCTTTTGTGACTTTGCTTTTCTTTTACATGGTTTTTTCCTTCTCAGTCTCCTCATACCTAGTTCTCCCCATCTTATTCAAGCTCTTTCCATTTCACCTTAATTCCTTTGATTTTTTAAAAGCCAACCCTAATAGAAGAGATGACTTCAGAATGACGGCAATAAGAAAGGAATGTTCACATGACATGGGGGGTGGGGTGGGGGGGGGCTTTCCTTCAGATCTCTAAAAGCCACCTTGCTCAGTAATGCTTACTCAAAAGTTCTGTCTGGTCTTGAAATCTTCCCTTTCCGTGCTAGCCCAGCCTCCTCACCAGCCTTCCTATTAAGGGAATTGTTCCTCTATGGATGAGCCTGTGGGGAATTTTGGTCAGTGTCATTTATTTGTGGATGGGTTCCCATTGATCCCACAACTAATTTAAGATTATCTATTTATTATTCATTGGTACTCTCTCCTCTCTTTATGGCTGCTTTGCTTTTCACCTTGCTGTTTGTTGCCAGGCACGATGAGCCGGACTGGAGATGCTTGGTATAATGGTTTCAAATTATAATATCAGTACACTTTTGATGCCCCTGCATAATTAATGCTGAAATCCTCAGCCAGTGGTGATAGCAGGAGCTAGAAACCAACCCTAAGCATAGTGCAATATGCTTAATAATTGGTTCGTGTTTTTTCCTCTGCCTAATAATGGAATTTATTTTTACCCGTTATGACAAAGAGTGGTTGGGGAAAAAAAATGTTATGTAAGAATGTCCTCCTTGACCCATCCGAGTGGAAAAGTTATTTTATCTGTTCAGGGGGTGACTGCCGTACAATCCCAGGCAATAGCATGGCCTTTTCTATTTTCAGTCAGGAAATGATGGTAACTATGGCATCGCTCGTCTTTGTGGGGGTCCCTGCGGTAGCATCCACAGCCATCTCACGTTGCCTTGCTCCGTGACTACCAAACAACTTTGAAAATCAGATTTGCACCGCTAATAATTAAGTAATTAGAGAGTTATGCGCTTTGACTGAAGAATGTTTTATCTTTTGATCCCTACAGGGAAAACTAAAAACAACACAATGAAAGTAAACACAGAGAGCTCGCCATCTTGGTGATTTTTGGGTGCTGCAAATGCCTTGCTGCTGCGGTTTTAGGGACAGATGGACTAGGTCTCTCAAAAGACGAATGCTGTTTTTTCCTGGTGCTTTCAACTGTATGTTTTATCCCAGCTCTTTTCTCTCTTACCCCACAGATAAATATGTGCGACAGTGCCTTAGTGTATCCTTTGGGAATTTCTCATAGTCAACCAGAGGTTCACAGAGCTCCGAGTATCCTTTTGAATGTCAATATAGTCAGAGAAATGGCAAACGGGTAAGAATGGAGAATTTGGAAAGGAAGACCTTGGAGTGTAAAACACACTCTACTTGACTCCAGAATCATTACCCTACCCTTGGGCTAGTTGCTTTACTCTTCTGAAATTTGGTTTCTCAACTCATGGGGAAGGATAATATTAAGCACAGATAAGTATAAAAAGTATAATAATAAACAGAGTGTGGTGGAGCACACCTTTAATCCTACTGCTTGGGAGACCGAAGTAGGAAAATAACCCAGGAGTTTGAGACCAGCCTAGGTTACCTAGTGAGTTTCAGACCAGCCTGATCTACAGTCCTTGTCTTAATACAAGACAAAAGGAAGATACCAATACCCATCTCAGGGTTTCTTGAAAACTAGATAGAACCATTCACAAGAAGCGCTCAACACAGGGTCTGGCAATATGTCCCAATATACATTCATTTATTTCTCCTTAACCGCCCCTAGGCACCCAAAACTCCCTCAAGGACTCTTCCTAGTGACTCATTTCTGTGATTACCCTTTCATGTTGACTTCAACTTCACAAGCCAGATTGTTATCATTAGAACGTAATTCCAGGTGTTCAGTAGCGCTACTCCAGGGACCTCAGCAATTTTCCACTCTGCCATGTCAAATCTCTTAGTTAGGTGTGCACATGTATTTGAGTCTCTTCCTTCTCAGAGTCCCTCTGCCCAATCTAAGCCATACTGTTTCATTGTGCTGTATATTTCTCTCCTTGACCTTCCATTGTTGCCTTCTCTGGCTTCCAGTCTTGGCTGAAGGAAGTCCTAGGCTTAGTGAGAGATGGTGATAATGTTGTCTTCAATCGAAGGTTCTCCTCCCCTACCCCCACCCACCTCTTTTACTCTCTTCCTCTAAAACTTCCTATAGCAACTTTCCCCTCTTTTGCCATGTTCGGAACATCCTGCTCAAGGCTCTTAGCCTTTATATCCACTATCTATCCTTTAGGTTTCAGTTCAATTTAGATCCCTGCCTGTTGGATCTGCACTGATTCCCTTTGGTACACACCATTTTCAGGATCCTTCTCTCAGTTTGTGACTCTCTAGTCGTTAACCTGATGGCGGTGTTGCGTGTTTGTCATCTCTTCTCAAAACTGGAATTTCTAGGGCATGAAGGGAGGATGCCTCTTCTTATTTTCTTTATTGTGTTTGCAGAAATTTTCCATGCAGAGAGCATTCAATAGAGAGCCTTTGAATTGGTAGATATTCTGCTCACAGCACATTGGCTTCCTTTATAGCTATTTGCAGTAGTGCACATCAGGTTAGTATTGCTGAGAACAAGGGTTGTGTCAAGTGAATGAATCCTAACTGGCTCCACCATGTTGCAGTGATCTACACCACAATGTTCCTCTCAAGTTTGTAAGTTATAATCTGTAAAAACCTTAATGCAGTGGTTCTCTATCTGTGGGTTGTGACTCCTTTGAGGGTTGAATGGCCCTTTCACAGGGGTGGTATATCATATATCCTGCACATCAGATATCTACATTACAATTCATAACAGTAGCACAATTATAATTTAAGAAGTAACAATGAAAATAATTATATGGTTGGGGGTCACCACAGCATAAGGTACTGTGTTAAAGGTTCACAGTGTTAGGAAGTTTGAGAACCACTAGGTTAGAGGATAACAGTATTAAGAGCCTTTGGGAAGGGATGAAATTATCATAATCCATTCCATACTCATATGGAAAACTGGCACCTCTGAAGCAGAGAGCGAGCCTTCACAACACACCAGATCTTGAGCTTTCCAGCTTCGGGAATTGTGAGCAATAGATCTCTGTTATATTTAAATTGCTAGAGTAACGCATTTTGTTACAGTCTCACAGACAGACATCCGGTTTGCTGCTTGCCCAGTCACTAAGTATCCATTCAGGAAAAACACACAGAACACAGAACAAGAGAGCTTCAGTCCTAAGCAAGCTTAAAGTAACATTTCCAGCACTGACTGTGATAGTTGTCTGCTGGGGGAGAAGAAGACAGTCCATTGGGTAGGAGCCTTTCCAATTTTAGTAAACTGGACACTCGCTAAAGACATCTGGACCCTGACTTTTTTCAGTTCCTATTTGTAAGAGACAAGATGGGGTTTTCAAGAAAGACCAAAAAAAAAAAAAAAAAAAAAAGCTCCATAAAACAAGTGTTAAAAGGGAAGCCTTTTCAATAACAAGAGCAAAAAGCTGCCCTTCCGTCTTCATGCCTTCGATGCAGTGGCCTTTCCCTGGAAATATAATTTTCTCTCTTCGCCATCTTTCTTTTAAATTGCCCAATCAATCAGGAAGTGCGATTTGTACCCCACCTGTGGCAAGACATTTTAAAGAGACGAGACGTTTGATTGCTATGTTTAGATTTATGGGGATTGAGATGACCCTGGAGATTAAATGAAGATGCAACTGTGATACAGAGGCTGAAACAGGGAGAGAATTGATTTTTAAGTTGAAGACATATTGGTGGTAAGAGGTTTAAGTGAAGAAATAGGGCAGAAGGCTAGGATCCTTGGGCTGGGAGGTGGGGAGTGGAGGGTGCCCCGAGGGGAAGCCACACTGCTTAATTGTCACGGTGCAATCCCCCTTGACCTTCAGGAAGCTCCAGAAGAAGCTATCAGAAGACTTGGGTTTTAAAATCACATTTAGTGAACACCTAATCAGAGCTACAGATGGGCTTTAGATTTGATCCTCCTGATGAAACTGAATTAAGACAGGGGAGAAGACAGATCGTAAGGAGTGACTATGAGATGAAATTCCTCAGAGTTATTTTTCAAGATACAAGAGGCAGCAAAAATATATTGCTGGCTAAAACAAAAGAAATTTAATCAGGGAAGATAAAAATATAATTTTTTTTCTTCAAAGGAAGAGAAAAATGTCTTGGAAACTTCTACAAAAGGAATGAGACATTTGCTAAAGATCTGTTTTAGCATGTATGAAGCTGGTATGTTTTAGCTTTCTTCTAGGTCAGTGGTTTTCATCCTATGGGTCTCCATTCTTTTGAAGGGGTCTAAGAGTCCTTTCACAGGGGTTGCCCAAGACCTTTCACAGGGGTTGCCCAGGACCATAGGAAAACACAGATATTTACATTGTAATTCATAACAATAGCAAAATTACAATTACGAAGTAGCAATGAAAAGAATTTTGTGGTTGGGGGTCACTGGGAGGAACTGGTCATATTAAAAGGTCACAGCATTCAGAAGGGTCAGAAACCTAGGTCTAGGTCAAAGGTACCTTCTTGGGTCTTTGAGATTTATTCCTTTTGGTCTTTTCCCCAGCGTTTCGCTTTTTGTCAGGATCTCAAGCTGCTCAGGTTAACCTTGAAATTGCTGTTTAGCCGATGATGACTATGCCCTTGTGACCATCTTACCTCGTAAGTGAAACAGAATGGAATTGATAGGGAATTGAAGGTGTGGAAAAGTAAACTGAGGAAATCATGGAGCACAAATTACTGATGTGTGTGTTGAGATGGCTGTGATGATTAGGAGTTGGTCACTAAGAAGAAAGTACCAATGGGAAGATAATCTATGGGAATCAGGTAACTGTGACAAAGCAAATTATTCATATTGAGAATATGATTATATAATTGTTAAGTCATTTAGCTACATGCACATTAATGCATGGATGGAAATGATAAATACTTCAATCATATTTCTTTGTTTCTCATTTCTCTTTGCACACACACACAAAATCCAAACCCACACATACACATGCATACACACACATGTGCACTAATGTACATATACATACATACACACATGCATTTATAGACACATGCATGCATGCATGCATATACAGAAGCACAAGTACATACACTTTACGTAAAGTACTTTGCTAAACATCAAACTCCATTACAATGTACAATGCTTAATTAATATGATAGATTTTTTGAGTGTGTGGGAAATACCAAGTTTTTTTTGTTTACACATCTTCCCACTAGATAAATGAGCTAATGAGACAAATATATGGCCCTTTGTGGAGAGAATAGAAATTATTAGATACAAAGATCTCACTAATGAGTGCGGATAGAATCAAAATTGTAGTAACTAGATGGGTTAAATAGCAGTTCACCCTTTAGAAATGCATACTTAAAAAGACATGAAATAAGGACATGGGCATTTAACAGTTATTAGGAATGAATTAAGAATATCTTCCGATGTATAGGTAAAAAGAATGAATAAGGACAAAAGATTTGCATTTTGTATTCAGTGACAATAAAAGGGATAATGAAGTCCATTTAAGCCTTGGATTTTAACTCATATGAAACCAGGATAGCAAAATGTAAGAGAATGAAATGTAATGTGTTTGGAAGATAAAATGTAATATATGCCATGAATTATTAAATTATTAAAGAATTTATAAAACTTTCAAAATCCTTATGCAAACCAAATTTCCTTCATTTTAAAGAAATACTGTTTAAAAAAAAAAAAAGATTTCCCTCACCACTGTCACCTTCCTGGATCATGCCTGGCAGTCTCCGATCTGTTCTCAGAGCCCGCGTCATCTGAGAGTCATGATCAGTCCTTAAAGTCACACTGACACTGGAGAGGGAAGGGAGAAGCTGGGTGTGTCCCTTCCGACTTTCTGTGGATGCTTTACTTTGATTTTCCCACAGCCCCCCCCCCATTTTTTCTGATTTCCCTTGGTGAGCACCTGGGCTCTGGAAGCAACACCTCCTCCATTGACCCTTCAATCTATGGGGCTCCTTCCTCTGTGGTAAAGCTTTCCTATCTCCTTGTCAGTCTCTCCAAAGCCCTGCTTTAAATTAAATTTTCTTGCTTAGGCTCTGACAAATAGGGTGGTTTTACTTAGATAATACAAGGAATGAAAAGATCCAGTAGAACCATCTTAGATAGTTGGAGAAGGGTGGGTGTAAGTGTTTAGGGGACTTTCATTTGATAGTTTACCAATCTAGAATAGTCACAATTAGCTTTATAGATTTTAACAGGAATATGGAATGTCACACAATTTGCTTGTGGGATGAAAACCTTCTGAATATTGAAATAATTTGTAACTACTGCTTTCTGGATTGTCATGAAAAATTTGATGACTTCTCCAGTTCTGGAATATATCCACTTATATAATAGGAAGCAATCCAGATAAAAATATCTTGGCGTTAATATAAAGGACAACTTCATTTTTCTCTTTTCATAGATACAGGCATTTATTTTTTCATGTATCAGTTAGGATGGTTTTATTCATTTTATTAATGCTTTATTGCCTTCATTAACTTTGTTTAGTTATCTTTTATGGCAAAATTGATTTGATCAAAGTCTACCTTTGTGAATTAAGTATAATTCAAAGCAATTCTAGCATCTTCTCAGGTAATACAATCAAACTCTGTTACTGTCATGTATAAAGTTATCTTCTAGGATGACATCTTTAGTATGGTCTGATTATATGTTTGCTGAGGGCTCTGTTCTGTTCCTGTAATACTTCACTGCCTAGGCTAGCTGATTTGCAGTATAGTATAAGAAATACTAAAGATGAAATCTCCTGAAGGTTCTTGTTAAAAATGCAGATGTTCACAGCAGAATTTCTAAATAGGACATGGATTTTAATAATGAGGTACTTTTTTTCATCCTGTTAGGATTTACCAAATACTGAGTACCTCCAAAAACAGAGTCCCAATAAGTCCAAGTCAATGTATATCTCCTTAGTGAGATTAATGGCCTCAGAATGTTCTTTCCTTGTCCAGACTATCTTCTGCATACTGTTTGTCAGAGTAATAGCAATTAGTAAATGCACAGTAAGTATTTTAGAATCGATCTGAGTCTCTTTATCAACCCAAATATGAGAAATAATTGCTGGAGCATTATTCTAATGGTAATGATTATTGTTGTTCTTACAAAGAACAATGCTGAGATGATTATCTAGCAAAAGCCAAGTCAGTCTACATTAGAAGAGTAGAATGAATATTAACAGAACGTCTGAAAGCACTAGTGAAATGTATGAAGATAATGATATTGGACATTATGAAGCAGAAATTTAAACAGAGCAAATCATGCCAGACAAACTTGATTGCTTTTTTTTGATAGAGCTACAAGATCAGTAGATAAAAGTAATATGAAGCTGTAGATGCAATCTATCTCAATTTTGGTAAAGTGTATGATAGTGTCACATGGAATTTTCCATTTTGAATTAATTGAAATTGGCTTTGGTGTATAGCTCTTATTGTCACTGGTATCATGAAACAACTCACCCAAAGTTGACCACATCTGAAGGGATGACTAGGTTTGTCTTCATTTGACATCTCAGTGCCTGATGTTTACAGAAATTGATGACATTTTGTATGTGTGTTGTGTTAGCACCTGGTGTTGGAATCACCAGGAAGAGAAATTGTATAAAGATCTTTTCAACATTGTAAATATTCATAGCTTATACCTTTGACAGCCTTCAAATTTTAAAATAGTCTACCAGCTTGCACAGTTATGTTAACATATAGCCTTTTGAAGACTTTATGAAAGTATAAGCATATGCTTGTTTAAAACACACTTGGGGTGCCAGAATTGTCAAATAAAAAAAACAGCAAGCAATAATGTTGCATCTTTTTGGGCATTTTGGAGGTGGGGGCAGGGAGATTATGCGCTCAAGGCCAATCTCAGATGTATAGTGAGATGCTGTTTCAAAAAAAGAACCAAACTAAACAAAAAATACTGGCAACCATAAGTCTGGAAAATGTATTAGAGAGTTTTTTTTTTTTTTTTTTTTTTTTTTTTAAATCAAACATTATTCTGAATCTTCTAAACTATCTGGGTCAGTTCTCTTGGATTTTATATGCTTTTCTGGATTGAAATAAATGCCTGGTTTGAGATGCCATATGGCTGTTCATGTTGTGGTGTAGGAAAGGGAATAAACAATAGCAATTTGAAAAATATACAGCAGAAGGGCTTGAATGACAGCTCTGCAGCTAAGAGCACTGGCCGCTCTTCCAAAGGACCTAGGTTTGATTCCCAGCTCCCACATGTCAGCTCACAACTGTTTGAAACTCCAGTTAATAGGGGATCTGGTATCCTTAAATAATCATGCAGGCAAAACCCCAATGTACATTAAAAATAAATAAATGAAAAGAAAGAATTATTTAAAACTATAGTCATAAAAAGGAACAAAAACATTAGATATACAAAAACATTTGTATCATTTTGAGGCAGTACTAGCTGAGTATGATGTGTTTAAAAATGTTATTTGTACAAAATGGTAAGAGTGTTTGGAATTAAAGGATTTGATTTATGTACTTAGAAATCGTGAAAAGAAACATGTAGTTGATTGAAATGATAACTGAAGGACATGGGTGTGTTGATATGGTTACTTAATAATACTTATTGCTTCAGAGGGTTATAATGGTCTGTAATTATTAATGAATGACACTCAGTGAAAATTGAAAGGGTATGATATCAAATACAAACTGCATTAGTTATGAAACTCTCAGAAAATTATGGGCAGTCTAACTTTTAATATATCTAAAATTAGATGAAATCACACATATCAAGGGGAGCTCTTATAACTATAGACTGCAATTTCTTATATTTCATTTCTTCTGACTAAAAATGATTTATATGCTTTTGTTTGTGTGTGTGTGTGTGTGTGTGTGGTGTGTATGTATGTATTTGTGTGGTGTGTGTGTGTTTGTGTGGCGTGTGTGTGTGTGTGTGTGTGTGTGTGTGTGTGTGTGTGTGTATGCTTGTCTGAATGTGTGTGTATGTACCATGTATGTATCTGATGCCCAAGGAGGAGAGAAGAGGGAGTTGAATCCTCTGGAGCTAGAGTTGCATGTGGTTGTAGACAACCTGGGAACTGAACCCAAGTCCTGGGCAAGAACAGCCAGTGCTCTCATTCATTGAGCCATTTCTCAGTGACTTCTCTAAATTATTCTGTAGAATTCACTAATGCAAGTTAAAGTTTTTGTCAGTATATGTGGTTCACATGCATATGTGTAAGCATATCCATGTGTTTGAATGTTTGTATTGAATGTTTGTAAATGTGTGTGTATTCATGTGTGGAGGCTCATAGTTTATGGATGCTCTTCCAGGATTCAAGGCTGAGTGGCAAATAGGTAAAAATTTAAAAAGCAATTAAAAGTGATATTGAGTTTTTCTCCTTCCTTCCTTTTTCTGCACTTGATCTTAGTCAAAAGGCCACAAAGCAATCTCCTTCCTTTTTCTAGTATCCTGGTGCAAAGAATGATAATGGGGACAGTATGAGTGATAGGAAAATTACTTGTTCCCTATAGTATATTCTTTAATATGTCACTTACCTTTCTGGTTTCAGGTACTTCATGAAAAGTAGATATTGTGGGTCAAAATGCTTGCAATATTTGCCTTTGGCCAAGGTAGAATGACAGGTACTAGATATGTTTTTGTTTGTTTGTTTGTTTGTTTTTTCCCCAAACCACTAGAAAACTGGACAGCATATACGGTATTGGGCAGGTTGAAAGATAACTGATATCAAACCATGAACCTATTGAGCATTCTCATTTATGGCCTACGGGAAATTTCCAGGCTGGGGTACCATAAAAGGAACCCAGGCATTGAGAAGACAAGGCTGAGCTCAGATGGACAACAGCTGGAGTTTCTGGAGTTGAGTGATGGAGAATGAGAGTCACGTGGATATTCAATACTGGAGCTCTATAGTGGAGTAGGGTGAAGAATCCTCTTGAGCCCACAGCTGAGTATTGAGCAGCATATCAACATGAGGAATCCATGGGACAGAGGGAAGCAGATGAATGAAAGTCTTACAGAGACCTTAATAGCCCACACAGGGCTGGGACCAACCCCTGTCCTACCAGTGAGAGGAGAAAAATCGTATAATTCATAGACTTTAAGCAATACATTCTGAAGATGCTACACATGGGAACATTGTCCTGGCTAGCAAAAATGTAAAGCAACACCTGATAGAAGCATATTTTTCCAAGAATCTCAACTGCATCTAGAGAAAAAAATCAAGAGAAGAATTTGAAGGTATTCAACCTACAACAACTTAAAATGGACAGTATCTGGCTTCCCATTTAAAAAAAAAAAACATTTACAGAAACTAAACTAGACACAAGGCAACAAAATCTTGAACAAGGAATTGAGCTCTCTAAACGTATTTTTAATTTTTCAAAATAAGGCTTATAAGGGCATATTTCACAGGACAATAATAAGCAAATAACATATATGGAGTCCTTCCTGTACCTTGACTTACAGGAAGCATTCAATAGACATCACACACAAATTACCCTTACAGTTACTTACGAGGAATCACATTTCTTACAAAAATCTTCAAGGCACTTGCTGAAGGCCCTTCTACCTCTGACATCTACACATCTGTGAGTTGTAGAAAAGCACCTGTCATTGTTTAAAATGAAGATTTCTGGAATATGGTAACTGCTTCAGGTTTTAGCAAAACTGATCTCTCCCCCAATTTTATGCTAACAATACCAGGGATATAGTGAGGATAATGGGGATTTAACGGCTTCACCTTGACAGAACAGACATTTGAGTTTTACCAGTTGTAGATCTGTATTTGGTGGGGGGAAATGTCAGAAAGAAAATGCTGCCATAAAAATGCTATTATTTCAGAGCGTTTTCTGACAGGAAAAAAATAAAAGATGCCCTTGATTGACCTGAGTCCTCTCTTGACTGCTGCCACCTGTTGAAACCTCAGTCAGTGCTGTCATAGCTGCTCTTGGGATTCTTCACCCTACCTGGCATCATTCTATAGTTTTCTGCCTTTTTTTTTTTTTTTGGTCACACATCTTATTCTATTCCGACACAGGAATCAAGGGTACAAGTGCATAATGGAGCAGGTGCCTCCTTAGCCAACGAGCCCACCTCCGGCTCTGCACATTGTTGAGGCTGAGCATTTGTGGCTCTAATAAGTGGGCAGCTCTGTAAATTGCCCTCCTAGTACAACT
Organism: Phodopus roborovskii; assembly: GCF_943737965.1. Lineage (NCBI taxonomy): Eukaryota > Metazoa > Chordata > Mammalia > Rodentia > Cricetidae > Phodopus > Phodopus roborovskii. The sequence goes on along the minus strand of NW_026126618.1, from coordinate 4,005,713 downwards.
GGATTTTGAGCAAAGCAGAGTAGAATCCATTATATTTAAGGCAAAGTTATGGAGCCTAATATCAAGCAGAAAAGTAAAGGAATGGCTTTAATTTAAAATGATTTATTTTTGTTCTTTTTAGCCCATTACTCTGTTATTTCTAGCATTATGCAGGCTTTAGCCTTTGTTTTTATTTTTTTTTTTTAACACTATTAAGGTTCTACCCTACTTCCCCCTCTTACGACGACCTTTCTTTCTTTGGTTACTGGATTCTTCATTTTATTTTATTTGCTATTTAGATGCTGGCACACTACACCTCCAAAGGTTGTTAGCATTTGTCAGCTCTCAGAATGACAGTTCTATTCACTATGGGAGACAAGTCATTTTCTTCCTGAAGAAAGGGGAAGCTAATCTCTACCCACAGTAACATGTTTTGAGAAACATAATGCAGTGGGAAATGTACCAATTATTTCGCTGCAAATTGTCTCCCTTCTGTGAGATAGACAATCATATCAACATTTCCAAACTTTTTTTTTTCTTCAGTTTTACAACAAAACTTGCCTCCTGCAAAGTTAAACTTGGTGTTAAGGAAAGTGAATGGATATTCCATGGTAGATATGAGTGATAAAGTATTGCCCCGTGTTTTTGGACAGTTATCATTTGAGACTCCATCCCTGTTGATAGCTTCCATCCAAGCCTGTTAGCAGGAACATTTGTTTTCTATCATTCAGGGGCAAGTGCAGGGAACACACTGGAATCAGTTACTTATTCTTTACAAATTTGGTAGGAGAAATTAGATGGTGTGTGTCTAGTGTGTGTGTGTGTGTGTGTGTGTGTATACATATACATATACATATTCATATACATACATACATACATACATACATACATACATGTCCTTCTGATCTTTTCAGTGATGAGGGAACAGAGGGAAAGGAATTGCTTCTTTTTGGAGCCCACATGTGAACTGGTATTCGCATGACTTTGCATTGGTAATCTCACCTGAGGTCTAGTCCTGACTCCTGAATATGCCAGCAGACTGACCACGGGGCAACTGCCCCAGATCTCCAAGGCTCTTCTTTGGATAATTTGTCAAATAGGGATAATAATAGCATCTTCCCTGGAGGATGCTTAGGAGGGATAGAGATCCTCTCCTCTCCTCTCAGTGCAGTGTTCAGTACCAAGCAAATACTCGCACATGTATGACTATGACCATGATGGGCTTAGAAATGCATTTAAGTTCACCAAACTAAAAAAAAAAAAATGATCATTATCTCTCTGAATCTGAAGTTATTCAATATGAGTGTTTTAACATGAAATTCATTCAACCATCATCCCAATAGCGTATGCATTTAAGCATATACAAAAGTGGCTCATATAGTTTTTAACTAATAGAAGGTGTTTTTATTTTCTTATTGTTACTGTCCATTTGTGGTGTGAGGGAAGAACACGACAGACTAGAGACTTAAAACAAAGAAAAGAAACTTAGGTCCCATAGCTTTCTGGAGGCTGAAAAGACCCAGATCAAGGTCCTGGCATATTATGAGTCTGCTGAGTTTGCCCTGTCTAGAGACGGAACTCCACTGTCTGTTTAATGAAGATACTAGGTAAATTTAACTTGAACGCTTTAGACATTAAAGACATACAAAGCTAGGAGAGGTGCTTATTACAGGGCTTGCCTTGCGAGTGCAGTGACCCGAGTTCCATCTCCAGAACTCACACGAAAGACTAAAACGGCAAAAAGGCAGGTGTGGCAGAATACATTTATCATCTCAGCTCTGGGGAGGTGATGCCAGCAGATTCCCGAAGCTTGAGGGTCAGCTTCTGAAGACCAGTCAGCCTACCCTTCCTGCTATGTATTTCCAGTAAGAGACCTTTGCTCACATGACCCAGGATGATACCCAGAATTGTTGTCCTTAGTCTTGTATATCACACATATACACAGTGTGTACGTACCCGAACATGTGCGTGCACAAACACACACACACACACACACACACACACACACACACACACAGAGAGAGAGAGAGAGAGAGAGAGAGAGAGAGAGAGAGAGAGAGAGAGATCTAGTCTTTCACAAAAAAGGTAGATCAGGGACATAAATGTAAACCCACAGACAAGCAAACAAAAAAAAAAACCTATACAACTCCTGTAAGGTAAAATGGGAAAATCTACATGATTTCAACTTGATAAAGGCTTTTTAGGATATCACAAAAAGACACAATGGACACTAGAAAGAACTGCTAGGCTGGACCTCATTAAATAATTATGCTTTAAAAAGATATTGTTCAGTGAAAAATAAGATAGTGCATCTACTTGAAGAAAACATTTGCAAAGGATAAAAGGCTTTTATCTAAAATATAAAAATAATTCCTAAAACTGAACAATAGCAGTTATTATTTCAGTATGTAGAGTCCTCCCTAGGTTCGGGATAGATGGTGGCACTGTTTTAAAATGTTATAAAACCTTTGGGTCATGGGAACTCTCTGATAGATATAGGTCTTAGAGGGTGGGCTTCCTAATCAGCCATGAAGAGAAGAAATAAAGATATCTCAAACTCGAACTGCCATGAGCCAATCCTCAATGGCAGGCCATGATGGCCAAAATGAACTTTGTCTCATTTTAATTGTTTTTTTCAGATATTTTGTTACAGTAATGAGAAAATTCACGTATACAATACAAAAACAACTTTATTAAAACATTGGCCAAAGGTGTTCATGGGCACCTCACTGAAGGAAGACTTACAGGTCACAAAGAGGCATACAAAGATGCTCTACATGTAGTCAGCAGAATAGTTCAATGAGTAAGATGCTTGCTGCCAACCCGAGTTTAATTTGGGAGAGATGTATGTAAACGTGTGTGCACGTATGCTCCTGCTGGTAACGCTCCCTCCACTCCCCAGAGGGTATAAGTGCTCAGAGTCCATTCTCAGTGACAGACTTTCCCCATCATGGCTCCATAATCTCCCCCAAACATAACTACCAACTGAGGTCCAAGAATTCCAATACACGAATCTACGCAGGTCATTGCCATCCAAACCACCACATAGGCCTTGTGTCGTAGGAACAGTTATATGCCTGTGTAGGAGCAGGGGATAGAAAGGAGATTTGGTACCTTTCTGCTCAGTTTTGCTGTAAATCTAAACTGCCCCCCTCCAAATGAATAGCTATGGGATTATTTATCCTTATGACACAAACTGATGACTGAGAAATAGTTGTCCTGTGAGGCTGCCTTGGTGATGAGAGACCCACTAAACACCAAAGGGTCTTGTGGCTGAACAACCTCTGAATTTAATAATTAAGAAAACAGATCTAGAGAGTTTGCTTTTATTTTGAGATTATGTAATCATATCCACATAGTAACGTATGAACTCAGATTTCTTCCAACTAATTTGAGCCTTCTTTTCTATTATATTATCTTTCTTTGATTCTTCTGTATTTTTAGTGTCATTTCAAGTAAGAAATGTATAATCAGGGGACTTATACTCATAAAAAAATAAGTTTTTGTCCTAACTGTAAGTGGTGTGTACATAAATATATGCATAGATTATATATACACATTTGTGTGAATATATGTATATGTGTATGTATGCATATTTATATATACACACACTATATATATATATATATATATATATACATGTATATAAATGTGTGTGTGTGTGTGTGTGTGTGTGTGTTTCTTTTCTCTATATTGAGGCAAGTGCTTTACTACTTGCTTTAGAATTCTTTGTGCAGTGAAATGGAAGTCAAACAGATACAGATTGGGAATGAATGTTATCCAAATGCCTAGTGCTGATTTTAATGGTGTCTTTTACTTCACTGAGTCAGATATGACTTTTAACAGAAGAAGATATTTCACTGTGCATGCTGGTGTATTTTTTTTAGATTTTTGAAATTAAGCTTTTTTTTTTTTTTTTTTTTTTATAAAAGGCTAATAACTCAAAGAGAAACCCAACCAGGTTTTAATTTGACAATGTTAGTCACGTGCACGGCAGGCTCACAGCTTGCTTTCCTCCCCTTACTATTCAATTATCTGTAAATACTGTATACGCTCGGCTAAGATGCTAGGAAGTCTACAATTACATTAATGTAGCTTCTTAATTGCCTATAATGGCATTTTCAGGCTCCTGCAACCTATCACATCTATCATATTCCTAATAAAATTATTCCATTTTTGTCTAAGGCCTTTTTATTTACTCTTCATTTAATTTGGGGGAACTTGAAAAACCATAATTTGATTTTTGAGAAATTAAATCATTGGAAATGAAGAAGCAAATAGGAATCCCAGGTTAAGAATGGAATCCACTTATGAGGTAGTTACTGAAAGCCCCAAGTCTGGTTGATGATCTGTTTTGTGCCCAAAGCGGCAAACCATACCGAGTGAAGAATGCATGTATTCTTTGCTTGGCTTCTCAGGTGTCCTCTGGGGAGGAATATGAAGGCTGGGGACCCCTTTGATGTCTAGAACAGGTGTCCCCTGATGTTGAAATTAGATGTATTAGCCTTCCAAAGTTAGTTATCCTTAAGGCAAATTTCATCTCCACTGTTCCACTTTGCCCTGTCAGAACTCCAGTTGGCATTTCCAGACCAAAGATTCTCAAACATAAGCGGTTTTGAAGTCCTAGTAAGAACTTGATACACACACACACACACACACACACACACACACACACACACACACATGCACACTATACAAAACTCACTGGGAACCCCCAAATACCAAACCTTGTTTAAGCCACTAAAGGAGAGCATCACATAGTCAAGAATGGTTGTGTAGGGAGGCTGAAGGGAAGTTAGAGCCCACTGTGGGGCCTCGTGTCCGTGGGGGGCAGTGCCAGTATGGCTAGCTATCTATTGCCATGCTCTGAAGTACTTCCTTTTGAATACCTCTAGCTGTATTTGTATTCACTTGCTATTTGTTTGCTCAAAGCTCCCCATTGTGCTCCACTGAAGCCAGGGATGGAATCATCTCATTCTGCAGTCCAACTGCAATTCTATAGGCATTCTCAGGAGAGTAACTGACCTGCTCTTTTGTTGGGTTTCTGGGAAAGCCATGGCATAGACATAATTTCTGGGTTCAGGCAAGGTGTTGTCCTTTGTCGTTCTAGGTTTCCTGTTCTCAGAGGATTAGTTCCGGGGTGATGGCCATCTTAGGCTGCTCCCTGGATTCAGCAGAGACTCTCTTTGCTTCATGGTTTCTGACTTCTGGCAGTTGCATTCTGTCCTGGACCACAAAGTTGGCTGAAAGGTGGGCTTTGGTCCAGTATGTTCAAGTCTCTCTGCCTGATGGTGTTATAGCATGGGGGACACTGGAAGAAATGTGTGTGTGTGTGTGTGTGTGTGTGTGTGTGTGTGTGTGTGTGTGTGTGTAGGAGGGGTTGTATGAGTTCTGTATTGCTGTGAACACAATAACTCACAGGGATAATTTAGTAAGAAAAGATTTATCCTGGTTAAAGAGGATGTGGATGTCAGTTTATCGTATCCAGGAAGGTTTGCTGAGCTCGTAGCGGCAACTCTTCACATATTAGCCATGCATAAACCTCAAGACTGTACCAACAGAGACCTAGTTCTGTCACCTGGGTCACTTCTCACAAGGGTTTCAGACTCCCAAAATAATGCCACAAGCTGGGAAATAGGCATTCTAAATGTTAACCTTTACAAACATTTATAACACGCACGCACACACACACACACATACACACACACACACACACACACACGGGAGTGGGGGGAGGAGAGGGAAGGGGGAGAGAAAAGGAGGGAGGAAGAGATGGAGACAGACAATGTGTTTTGTTAAGTCGATGATAAGAATTGACAAATTCGAAGCTTTGAAGGTAGAAATTCCCTCTGTCCAACTGTTTTTTGAGGACAACCAGAGACATATAGCAAGGCAGAAATTACCTAGCTGGGATACACATTCCAGGATCAATTCTTAGTTCAGTGACAAGTTCTTGGCAAGTTATTCATTCCTCTGTTCCTCAGTCTGCTCATCTGGAAAATGGACAGAGGTGAGGTACTGTATGTTTATCTATGCCTGCTTATTGTCATTAGACCTGCGGGAGGATGCCCATATTACCCTTTCTTATTAAAACCCCTTGAGTTAGTTTTGCTATCAATACATTCTACTGCTTTAGATGAAATTACTAGACTCGAACCTTTGGGGGTGTAGTTAGGATGTTTCCTGTTGCACATAGGCTGCTGCTGTGAAATGCTGCTTGTGTAGAGGATAGTCTTGAGCCATGTCTTTCTGCTACGATGTGTAATATATATTAAACACTCATGGAAAGTCTCAGGCACCAGCTACTTTATAAGACAGCATCTCTAGTGACGGTAACTTTCAAAGTGATTTCCTCTAGCAGAGAGCTTGCTGCATGGTTTCTAGGAGCCGAGTGCTTTCCTGCAGGATTTCTCTGGTAGTAGCTGTTTCTTTCACAATCATTTCCCCAGTCCTACATCTTACTATTAAGTAACGTATCTAATGGTACTGATGTCACATTAATATATGGATGGCAGATGACATGAGCCCCTAACTTCATGCATTCTGATGAGAAGTTTTGATTGAAGGTTAACAAAAAGATCATGGATAGATGGTCGGAGAATTCCTTCTTACTTTCTCTTCCTTTTTGCCTTTTGTAAACATTCAGTTTGATGGTTAAACAAATAAAAGAAATATCTAAGCGCGGAGTCCCTTTTCTATTTTTTATTTTATTTTATTTTCTCTGGCTATAAGGGAACTAGAATGGCAGAAATGTTGAAACTGGGCGTGATGTGTGGAGAAATGGTTCTTTGTAGTTGCCTGGAGAGTGTGAGAATGTTTAGGGCCAGCGTGTTATTTGCTAGCCTGCTTGACCTGACACATTGGCATCTGAGAGGAATGGATCTCAGGAGAGAATTTATTTGGGTCACCATAGCAACAGAAGGAGGGGTGTGCAATGATCTGTCTGTAGGCCTCTAAAGAATGCACACAAGCCTCTATGACAACTGCAGTGCTGGCTTTTTTGGGTTTAAGTGTTCCAGGGAAAATCTAATATTTAACTTTTCCAATGGCATTCAAACTTTCTCTGGCCCCTGGTGGTTAATGTGCTGTGAATCAGGCTTTGATGTCTGATATCTCCTTAAGAAGTTAGATTCCTCCAGGAATTCAGTGACTATTAGAGTTTGAGTCATAATACCATCGTGACAGTCTAGCGGGAATAGACTTTTAAAAAATTATCTTGTTCTATCTTTTTTGGTTTCTGACTAATAAAAAAAAATGTTCTTTTCACCAGTGTGTACTAACACCAGGAGCCCTGCTTTATCATTCCATTATGGAGCTGAGCATTTTTAAATGTCACTTCGAAGAACATTTTACTGAGCCTCTCACAAAGAAATGCCTTTCATGTTGGGATTCAATATGGGAATTTAATTCAACCTTGCACAGAGATGCTGGGAAGATTAACAGATTATGGGATGGAAATGGAAATTTAAATGGCAGATCAAAGAGCATTGAGTAGGGCTGCCGCCTTGACTCCCCCAGCTAAGAGGCAGATGAGTAAAACAAAGCATATGTGTTTGAAAAGGGGAATGCATCAAAGAGAGTCACACGTGTTTGTTTGAAATCTCTCTGCTGGAAACCAGGTGTTAGAATGTGTAGATACATTGGGACATCAAGGGACAAGAAACAATTGCTTCTGGAATGGTGTTTCCCTCCTTCGCAATGTATCTGGGTCTTCATCCTTGTCTTTACCCTGGCTGTCCCCAACTGCTTTTCCTGTTTTTCTATAGTCCTTGCGTGAAACCTGCAGTTAGGTCTGTCTAGACACTGTCTATCTGTCTGTATGTCTGTTTGTTTGAATGTCCCTGTCTGCCTGCAACTGTCACATTTTTAGCACTGACCACCCTGGCGATTCTTCAGGCCTAGACAAGCTCAGCACCTAGGGCTATTTCTGATTTCCACTATTTCTATCACTACTCTGTTCTCTGCCACTTTGCTAATGGCTCCAAAATGTGTTATGTTTCTGTAATTAGCTACATGGGCCTGTTTAGCATTTAAATCATTAAAATTAAATCCAATGAAAGATTTAATTTTTTAGTCCCTAGGCTTGTTCTCAATGCCCCCTCTATTGGATAGTGTAGACACAGAGCATTATTAGGATCTTAGAACAACCTAGATGATAGTGTTGGTCTATGCAACACAACTACTGGGTTTTAGGTATTGGGAGAGGTGGGGACATGCAAAGTTTCCCCACTATATGGCTTAGAAATAATGTTAGCTAGCAGCATGGTGATCTAAAAGAAACAAACACTTTTTTTTGTATGTACTTCCTTTGATAGTCTCCTTATGCCAACGATGGAACACGTAATAAGCCTATCTATCACCCTTAGTGAGCCATTCATCAAACAAGTATTGAGCACCTGTGCTGAGGGCGCCATGATGAATGATGGCGTCTGCCTTCCAGCATCTTATGGTCTAAATGAGGAGAAGAGCCATGAAGCACATAATAAGCCTCTTTCTGAAGTTCACAGAAAGGACTGGTCAGCAGCTGAGGTTTGTGTTCAGGGTGGGCTGTGCAGCCTCGATGCCTCAGTTAGACCGAGCAAAGAGAGGCAATGCAGTGTGTGAGCAAGGCCTTGAACTCAACGGTTGCACAGTCTAAGTTGGACTTGTGCTTTCTGCTGCCTGTGTGACTTTTGAGCTAGTTTTATAATCCGATCCTACCTATTAAATGAGGAGGGGAATACCTTTGCTACACGCTTACTATCATGCTTTATATGTTGGCATTTGTTAAGCTTCTTGTATAGACCCTGGCGGAGGGCATGTACAATATAATTATTCATTAAGTCCGGCAAACAGGGATGTAGGATAGTACTCAAGACTCAGGATGTGAAGGAGAGGCATGCAGAGCACAGTTGCATGAGAGTACCGCAGACTTTCTATGACAGTGGGGTTTTCAACGCTGCTGCTGGTGGTAACAGTATGGGTGTGGGTAAGGCAGCAGGATGTCAGGAAGAGGTGTGATGAGGGAAAGATGGAGGACAGAGCTGCTGACTGGAAATATGGATATGTCTGTTTAAGTGGTGGGAAATCCTTGAGTTTTTAAATAGGGAGTCATGAGATGGGTATGTTGAAAATTTCCCAAGTCCAGTCCCGGAAGAACACATTCAAGAAAATAGTCTGTAAAATCCAACTAGGACTCAAGCGTTGCTAATCAGGAAGTTAAATAAAATTGCCAACTAATTAGATGTGTGGAAGGGGCAACAGGGAGAGGAGTCAGGTGACAGTCAGTTTATTAGTTTATTCAATATGCCCGGGAATAAAAAAGACAGTAAATTTGTAGACTAATTTCAAAGGCAGTTTTTCCTACTTCTAGAAGATGGCTCAGAGTATGCTATGTTTGCTTACTGATCTGTTTGTGAACTTGTAAATGGAACTTTCATTTTTTTTTTTTTTGAGAAAATATCCCTGAGATATGGAGAGAGATAAAGGGGAAATTTGAGGGCAGAAAGTTTAACATTATTCTGTTATTCTAAGTTATTGCTTTGTCTTTAGAAAAGTAATAAAAGCTTATTTCCTTTATAACTTTGTCTGTGTGCTGAGGGCTGTCACATTAGCCCCGCATTAGTATCAGATTTTAATAAAGGACAACATGGCGGGAAGAAAGATGTTTGCTGAATCTAAGGAGCGGGCCGTATAATTTAGTTTGAGAAAGGTTTCTAATATTGTTTTTATTTTCTCATTGCCTTGAAAGTGGCATTTGACTTTGTCAAATAACTGCAAACAGAGAACAAAGGCTGTGTTTAGTTAGTACTTGGGAAATGCTGCCTAGCAATGTGAGAGGAACTTCCTGGCTACTTGACTAGCTTGCTTCACCGGTTTACTTTTGCTAGCATTCTGTAGCCAGAAAAGACTTCGTGCCTTGATTAGCAGCGGTCTCTCAAGGGGCGAGGGATGTAGCTCAGTCCCTTGAAGGGCTGAGGTTTTGTAACTTATACTTAGCATGTGTGAGGCTCTGGGCTTCATGCTCACCATCGAGAACAATGAAAGGAATCCCTTGAGGTGACCTCTCCTTCCATTCACCATCAGTGCCGTTAGATGAACTGCAGTGTCTAGCCTTCGGTGGTTCCTGAGTTTTGGTCCTTGGCAAGGAGCTGTTTCCTGCAGTCCTAGGCTCTCCTGATGAGTACTGCTTTCTCACAGCATCTTCTGAGGATCCCAGATTTCCTAGCAAGGCAATGAAAAGCCATTTTTTTTTCTACAACCAGATCTTTCCATCTAACGTCATCACTTCCTACTTCCCACCCTGGGATACCAGTAGGCTGCTACCCAAAGCACCAGCATTTCTTACTTCCCGTCTTTGTGTTGCTTCTTAGCTTTGAAAGACGATTATAACAAAATGTGTTATATTTGTGAGTGTATGTATGCACTTGTTATATGTGAGTGAATGTATGCGCTTGTTAGTATGCATTTGCATGTATTATCTGTAAGTGAGGGAACTAAAGTTTACAGATGCTGAGAAGTTTGTAAAGGGTCCCATGTCAGCTAGTATTCTACCCCAAGTGTTCTGGCTGTAGAATACAAGCTCCAAACCTTGCCTTGCAAGTGTTTCTTCCCCCGACTGCCCTGAGCCTTTGCCTATGTACCTTGGTTTTGTCAGAGGTACCACACCTAGTGATGGAACCTTCAGGGCTACCACTTGGCAAGGAAGCTCTTCCAGACACTAGCGCTTCTCCCTTCCAAGTGTGTACGGCATTTGACATTTTTCAGAAATGGAGAAGATCACTAGGACTCAGCACCTATGCCTTTCCGCAGCCACTCTCTTTTATTAAACATCCTGACAGCAGTGCTCATCATATCAGTGGTTCACATTCGCTTACAGATGGACAGAGAGACTGGAGAGTGTTGTAATGTCTTCTAGGTGGCGAGTCCTCAGAGCTGACACCGAAAAAGTGGCCAGGAGACAAAGGACTCAACTTTCCTTTGTATTCTTCTCAGACTTACCCAGTGGGATTCTCTTCCCTGCTTTCCCTGATCCCTGCAACACCCCATATATCTGAGGTGCCCCCTCACTTTCCCGGGAATCCAAACAAAACTACAGCATCAAGGTCCACGAGGCCCGTGTCTGTCGATGACTTAATACGCTTTTCTGCTGTACTCCTTCTCTAATGATGGGCTCTGCCTTCTCTGAACTTTCTCCATGGCAGCCCCAACTGCAGCTAAGAAAGGCCAAGGAGTCCCTTTTGTATATTCATTCTCTCATCAATCTGAGATAAATTAGTTCCAGGCAGCATTGACACTGAGTTTCAGTAGAGTTGCTATTTCTTTCTATTTGTCTAAAACACAGCTAAGAAAAAAAAAAAATCCCCTTGCTGCCTGAGAAAATGAAAACTCCTCACCTACCGGGTCAAACCCTATTACACTGAATGCTGCCCAGTCGATGTCTCTTTGGATAAGAAAGCTTTTGGCCATGGCACCCACCTTTCCTAAAGCTTCATGAGACCATTTCCTCCTCCCAGCTCCCTTTCATCTCCTCCTTTCTTCTGAACCACTTCCGGAGCAGTATCCCACCTCACTGTTTGAAATTTGCAGACACCCCTTTCTTGTCTAAATGACCAGGACCCATCCAGAGCCCACCTCATGCACCATTACTCTCTGTAGCACTCGAAGTCAACCCTGCCAGGCACTGCACTGCTTCTAGGCCACGACTTACCCCTTTATCTTCAATGTCCCCACAGGCTCCAATGGCATCATAGGAGTTCCTAGGGCAATTAAGTACTCTTCTTTGGGCTTCTGAGGGATGGGCCACCTGTCATTTCTCTGGTAACCCCTCTGTATTGTCCTTTCCTCCCTTGAATGCCTTGTGGAGTGTTAGCCTGAGTTTTTAAGCTTTCTATCTCTGTCTGGGCTCGGTCCCTTCCTGATTTATCATCTTTGCCCTCTGCCTTACTGTTTCATTGCAGTCAACCTCCCTTGGCTACCTCCTCACTTTAGTCTCTGCAGAATCCCTCATCTCTAGTCCCCTCTCCACCAACACAGGGATGTTTGCAGACTAAACACTCATGGATACTGTTTCCACTAAGGGGGTCAAAACTTTTCTCCCCATTAGGAAGCAACCTAGGACTCTGTCTGCTCATGTATCCCTCTTGCCCATTGACAGAGGTATAAAGCTGAAATCAATTTCAAATGACTTTGTCCTGGCAGATGTTTCTGGAAAGGGACAGATAGCAAACATCAAAGCTATGTAGGTTAGGTGGCCTCTGTGGTGAACGCAGCTATAGGCAATATGCAAATGGTGGGCACAGATGTATTTCAACAGAACTTGATTAAAAAAAAAAAAAAAAAAAAAAAAAAAAAAAAAAAAAGAAGCCAGTGGCTGAGAATTTGTTTCTGGATCATCGTTTGTGAGCTTGTAGTCAGGACCGCATCTGCTTCAAACCTGCAGTCTTTGAACCAGTAAGGGGGGATTGATTCCCAGTGTCGCTTCTCTGATGGAGTTCACGTTAAACCACTGTGTTTTGTTCCCAGCAGCGCTACTCTTGACCTACCCTGAACCATCTGTCCAGATTCTTTCAATTTCTCTCTCACCTTAGCTGAAAAAGAGAGTTCTGCTTTCTGTTGCTTTCCCACATTTCTGTTGATTGTGTCCTCCCAGATCCCACACCCCAAGACTTACACTTATTTCTCTGAGCTCATTCTGTTCTTTACTCTTTAAACCAACCTCTTGTGTGTGTACTGCTAGAGTCATCTCTGCAGTTTTCAGGGGCCCACATCTGGGCTCAAGAGATGGTTCAGAGGTTAAGAATGCTGGCTGCTCTTCTAGAGGATTCTGGTTCAATCGCTAGCACTTACATGGCAGCTCACAACTGTCTGTAACTCCTGTTCTAGTTCTGGGGGACCAGACACCCTCACACAGACATGCATACAGGTAACAATGTATATACAAAATAAATGAAAAGGAATCATTAAAAAAAATTTAAAAAGAGGCCCAAATCTAGTTTTTGTTGTTTTTCTTGGTGATGATGCTATTGCTGCTTGTTTTCTTCCTAGTTAACTTTCAGAGAAAAAAAAAATCAACTAAAAACCCCAGTTTTTAGTGGTGAGGCTCACATGGATATAGTTGAACTTCACAGAGTTTAAAAGATTATTGATTTGGTATCAGTTCTTCAGTTGTTAAGGACATGACTCATTCCGGTTAGTTTAAACAAAAATCACTTTATTACAGGACAATGGATAATTTACAGACTTCCCAGGCCTGGGTATAAAGTGTGATTTTCACAGAGCTAGAAATAATCCTGCCAGGAGAAACACTCCAGAATAGTAAGGGACTTCTTGAGGCCAGACCCCACTGCCAACCCTGAGTACCGCTCATCACTCCCACAAACAGCAACTTCCCAGCCCCAGCCAGCGCCTGGACCCTGTGGCCCAGACACCTACATCTCCAGTTGCTCTTCGTGTCCGCCTTCCTGCTGTTCTGTGGTTTGTTCACATGCAGAACAAAGAAGGCTGAGAACTGTAGCTCTCCAGCCTCTGCAGTGTGGGAAGGTACAGGAAGGGGTTAAATTGGGATGCTGCCAGCACCTGCAATGATCACCCAGTAGTCACAGGCTTGGGTGATCACACTTGCTGGGTCTTCTGTAGTTAAAGTGGGGGAGCCAGTGTATATTTAAAATAACATTGATTTGGAACTGTTTGTAAAAGGCCTCCCACGTAAGTACTTACTAAATGGCTGTTATGTTTTTGATACTAGACCCTGAATGAATACTTTTACTGAATAAAAATACTCTGACAACACAAAAGAAACCTTCCTTACACTTAAAACCATAAGGAAATAAGAAGCATGGAACAAGCTCCTCTGATTAGTTGAATTCTCCTTTGCTCAGTTCATACCAACATGAAGGTATATTTGGTCCATGTGTGCTCATTGTCTATTGCCTTTGACCTAACTCCAAACTCTAAGATACTCCCATATCTCTCTTTGAATAAAATATCACTTTAGTTGTGTGAGTGTTGTGCCTTTCCTCTGGTTTCATCCTCCAAAGGTCCACATGCTGGAGCCTTGATCCTCAGGGTAGACCAGTGGTTCTCAACCTTCCATAGGCTGCATGCCTTCATTAAGTTCCTAATGTTGTAGTGACCCACAACCATAAATTTATTTCTGCTGCTGCTTCATAACTGTACTTTTGCTACTATTATGAACCATAAGGTAAGGATCTGTGGTTTCCAATGGACTTTGAGGGTTGTGACCTACAGCTTGAGAACCTCTGGTGTAGACACATTGAGGTAGGAAGACCTTCAATAGGTAGATCTAGGGTAGCCCATTGGGAACCCTACCCTAGAAGGGATGAAGACAGCTCTCCTGGGACCCTGAATCTGTTCTCATAAGAGCCTGACCCTCTGAACTTCTTCCTGACTCTCTCTCTCTCTCTCTCTCTCTCTCTCTCTCTCTCTCTCTCATCCTAGCCATGTGTTGGCTATTGTGCTCTTGTTTTAGGAAAACCCAGCAGTCGGTATTCAGGCATCTGTACTAGCCTGCCCTGGGGTTTCTGACAGGATACGCCCTCAGCTGCAGCTACTAAGAGCACCACATTCACTATGTTCCCTTTTAAAGGGGTCCACCCCCTCTTTCTTTCTCTCAACCCCCTTGTGTGTCTGTGTGTGGTCTGTTTCTCTCTCTCTCTCTCTCTCTCTCTCTCTCTGTGCTTCTCTGCCTGTCTCTATGTCCCCCACACACCTCTCTCTTCTCTTCTGTTGCTCCTGTTTCCAGAGTCCAATCTCCCTCCTCCTCTTCTCTCTCACTTTTCCCATTCCCTTTCTCCTAATTAAAAACAAACAAACAAACAAAAATCCACAGGAGGTCTGTAGAATATCATCTTTTTCTCTTGCTTTGCTTTTTTATAAATCACACCACCAGCCACAATGGTTTGCACAGTGAAACTAACAGGGCACCTATACACAGAAGTGCAGTCAAAGCTGGCAGCCAGAGCAGTAGAACCTTATGACTTCGATCATAGGGAAGGGTTTAAGCAGTGGCCATCACTATTCATCCAGGCTGGGATTCGTCTGCTTTATCCCAAGCTATCATCAACCGAGTCAGGTATATTCTGGGGGAGATGTTGGGCACAGCTGTGAAGATCTACAGACCAACTTTAATGGTCAGTACTGTCATTGATAGTGCTGTAATCGCATGGAGCGTGGGTCTTGGCACAGGCCTGTGGGGGATTATTGCAGTTACATTAATTAAGGCAGGAATGTCCATCCACTGTGGGCGGCACCATTTCCTGGCTGGGAGCCTGTAGTGCATGTGACAGAATAAACTGAACCCTGACATTTGTTGTACTCTTCTCCCAGCCTTTTATAGTTCCTGCTGCCTTGGTTTTCCCACCATGGCTCCCTGAATTATGAACTAAAATAAACCATTTCTCCCTTTAATTGCTTTTTTTTTCAGAGTATTTTGTAACAGCAAAAGAAAAAGTAACAAATACATCACTCTGATGATTTACCTATAGTGTGCATGCAAGGAAACTATACAGAGAAAAAAAAAAAGGTGAGGGTTTTTCCCACAGAGGCTGTCTCTCTTGAGACTTTCACTAGAACTTAAGTGAGGCTCTAGTCTTCTAGCATCTAAAACTATGAAATGCATGTGCCCAGCTTCAGGGACTTCATTATAGTAATGGAAAAATACCTAACACAATAAGATGTACATAATCACGGCAGAACAAACATGGAAAGGCTTGGAGAAGGTAAAACACATGGAATCCTCTACACTCATTCTTGGGTTACGTATGATAAAGAAAAAGGCATTTGTGGCAGCCATTGCTTACAGTAGAGATGAGCAAGTGCATCTATTTTCTGATCATGGCTAACTAAATTTGGAGTTCAAGTGTATGCTACTGAATAGTCCACATTAACTTTTACACCAGTGGCTATCATTCTCACACCATTTTATAGTGGCTGAAACCTTCTAGACAGTTTAGTGTGTCACAGCTTGTTACAGGATTTGAACTTGGGTATTTAGATTTTCATCTTCAGCTTTTTAATCATCTGATCCTTTTGTCTTATGTGTTGTACTGTGGTTATTCAGTAACACAACGAGGGACAATTTTACTACATATGGATTATATTCTTAAAATGGGTCATTCTCAATTATACTGTGGACTGGAGGGACAATTAATATTACACTATGTGTCTGAGTGTGTGAGTTGTGTGTGTGTGTGTGTGTGTGTGTGTGTGTGTGTGTGTGTGCAGGTACACAGCCCAGTGTTCATGGAGGACAGGAGATGAACTTTGAGCACTAAGGCATTTTCCTGTTCTCCCATCTTGTCAAAGGAGCTTTGGGGTTGTAGATGCTCACTACTATACCTGCTTTTCATGGGTTCTAGAGATCCAAACCCATGCTCTCATACTCTTGCAGCAAGTGCTTTGCTTCCTGAGCCATCTCTCCAGCCTCAGCCTCCCAGTTAAGGAAAGACAATGCCTAGCCAAAGATCATTGCAATTAGTTGCTTAGAAAGATGCTAGAAGTAAGAACTGATGGTCTTTTGTTTCTCATTTCTTTTCATCTCATTTTATTTTATTTTTACACTTTGGCAACTGAACTAAAAAAGTTATATTTAAATTAAAAAATCCAATGTACTAAAATCATGAAGGTGGGAGTTTTGTTGTTTGATCATACATGCTTAGTACCCATATGAGTCTCCAAGATCTATTGATTTTAATTCTCATTTTTAATAAAGCACTTGACTCACCAGCGATTCTCAGCCTGTAGGTCACAACTTCTTTAGGGGGAGGGTCAAATGTCCCTTTCACAATGGTAACATAAGGCCATCAGAAAACACATATATACACATTATGATTCATGACAGTAGCAAAATTACAGTTAAGAAGTAACAACGGAAATAATTTTATAGTGGGTGTTCACCACAACATGAGGAGCCGTATTAAAGGGTCACAGCATCAGGAAGGTTGAGAACCACCTTTTAAAGCTTAGCAGTTATTTCCTCATCTATTGGTCAAATGCAAATGGAGACAATCAGTGAGCATCATTGATTATAAATACATTTGACTTATTTTTATCCTTTTAATGGTTTAAAATGTGTTCTGTTTAAATCTTGACTTTAACAGTAAGGGAAGTAAAACACCCCACTCAATGTGTTAAAGATGCGTCGTGTCATCTTTAGTGTGTCCCTCTTCTTGTCTATATACAGCTGCAGGAGGTGCACCAGAGTTTCCAAGCTTACTGTTACACATGTGTGATGCTTCATTGTGCATAGGCCAGTTCTTCTTAGTGATCTCACCACAGCTTAAAACAAAATGGGCCAGGGGGACATGTCTAGATGATAGCAGAGATGGACCTAATTTCTGTGGGAAGTGCATGTGGGAAAAGCTATGGGAAGCAGAGGACAGTCTATAGGCACAGTGATGTGTCAGAGCTCATAATAACCCATGTGTGTGCCTTAAGTCTCTGCTCAAGAGAAAGCAATGTGAGTGTTTGAGGTCCAGCCCAGAGTGCTAGAGCAGCGACTGGGTTGCCTAGCCATTAAGGGTTCTCCTTCTGAGTCCTGAAGCGAGTATTGAATTCCCTGTGCGCTATGTATTCCCAAAGCTGGATTCCAGGATGGTTACCGTGTTGCCCGTGTATAGAAACCGCATATAACAAGGCAAGTCTTTGTTTTAGAAAATGAAGTGTCAAGTATGTCAACAGTCTTTCTGGATGTTGACATATTTGTTCTTTGTGTGTGTGTGTGTGTGTGTGTGTGTGTGTGTGTGTGTGATTTATTGTTTTGCTTCTTGGCCAGAGTTTTCCCGGAACATCAACATATGGTCTTCCCAAAGCAAGGTGAGTAGACGGGGTGAGAAACGTTGATCTATTTAGTTTCTTTTCCTGTCAGGATCACCTTCTAGTCAACAGATGTCACCAAAGGTAGTCTCACCTTAATCTCATCTTCTGTGTTAGGACTGTTTCAAAGCTTGGAACGCGTAGTGTGCTCCGTGAAAGTCAACTCAACCAGAATAGTTTCTCCCCTGATGCTGATTTGCACTTGTGTGGTTAACAAAATTAGATGATGCTTACAATTGTGGGGTTCTTTCATTTTACCTGGGGGTGAAACACAGCCTTTAAGCAGGCTGGCCATACAGCTCAATGGTGGTGAACTCTTGGGTTTCTTTCAGTGTGTGT
The DNA here is from genome assembly GCF_943737965.1 of Phodopus roborovskii. Lineage (NCBI taxonomy): Eukaryota > Metazoa > Chordata > Mammalia > Rodentia > Cricetidae > Phodopus > Phodopus roborovskii. The sequence continues at coordinate 3,987,581 of NW_026126618.1, read as the reverse complement.
GTGTTCCTAGCACACACATTGAGTGACAGCCTGTAACCCCAACTTCACAGAATCAGATGCCCTGTTCTGGTCTCCACAAGTACCTACATATACATCTACCGCACAGGCGTGCACGCACACGCGTGCGCGTGCGCGCGCGCGCATGCGCGCGCGCGCACACACACACACACACACACACACACACAAAGGAAAATAAATAATCATAGAGGAAAGTATGGGCTCTGAGTGCGGGCACATTTCCTGTTAAAGGTATTCTACTTCTAAATTTCCACTTGCTTCCTCATTTCCTTAGAATAGGCAGGTGGGCAGATTTACACACATCTTGAGAGCAGCGATGCTCAAGAGCAGGTTGCATGTTAGAATCCCCTGGGGAGGCTTTAAAAGGTTCCAGTGGAGCAAGCCGGCCCATTTAATAGCTGTGAGGTCCAGCCTGAACGCTGGCATCTTAAAAACTCCCCAAGGATTCAGATGTGAGCTGAGAATGAGGAATGCACTGTTGGAGAGTCAGGTGTCAGCATGCACTGTGTGTTGACTTCTTAGTTTATAACTAGTTTGGTTTTATGAGACAAGGGCATTACATTGCTAGCTTAGCCCTCCTGTCTCAGCTTCCAGAATAATGAGATAACATACACGTGCCACCATGCTCGGTAGCTTCTTAATTTACAGCTCTTAGAATGGACGGACTTGCTAAGTCATTTGTGCGTAACTTGCTAACTTACAAGAGAAATAGTTTGGAAGGATAAGGGGAGCTGACTGGCTCAAATGAAGAGTTATGTTTCAGTTCTCTAAGAGGGGGGATTGAAGCCAACCAAGGCAGCAGCAGGGGCTAATGGGCAGACTCTCAGTCACTGCTTGGCTGGTTCACCTCCGTCTACTCTGTCCTCTAAGTGTTGCTTAAGGTTCACATTTCAAGGTGGGGAGAGACTTGGCTGTGTTCTTAGAACACTGTTCGCCAGGAGAGGGTGGGTAATGTTAGTTCCCCGAAGGAAAATTGATTTGTTCTTCTCAGAAGATGGCATTGTTGATTCTTGGCAGGCAGCAACAACAGATGTCCCCACACCCTGAAACCACTTTTCTCTGGGCGGGGAAATGTAAGGAGCACTTCTTTTTGAAGGCAGTTGGCTCACAATCAGACTCCTTCGGTGTCTGTTAATTTCCCCATGGCAGGTAGGTCTTTTATTGAATATCTCCAATGTGAAAGTTTCTCTGGGACTGCAAAGTTGAGGAAGTAGTTGAAGCGTTTCAGGTGCTTATAATTTCAGGAAGAGAGAGAGTGAATGTAAGCGTGGTCTGCCAGGCAACATGTGAATCATCCTACAAATTAAAAACAGCAGCCAGGCCAATGCTGTATGTGTGCCCACACAGTCCCAGGCCAGGGAGGAAGAGATGAGGATTGCCACATGTCCTTAAACCAGTGGCTCTCAACCTTCCTAATTCTGTGCCCCTTTTATACAGTGCCTCATGTTGTGGTGACCCACAACCGTAAAATAATTTCATTGCTACTTCATAACTAATTTTGCTTCTGTTATGAATCGCAATGTAAAATATACAGGATGTCTTCCATATGACTCCTGTGAATGAGTTGTTTGAGTCCCAAAGAGGTTGGGACCCGAAGTTGAGAACTGCTACTTCAGACATACTTGACCCTTGCATTGGCTATCCATGGCTAACATTTCTGATTTCTGACACAGTATTTTTCCTATCACATCTCAGCTTCTCGGCTCAGCTTGCGGACACAGTCCTTTTCATATATCTTGACTCTCAGAACTGCCTTGGTCCTCATTGACTCTTCTGAATATAACCCATGCTGTTCCCACTCAGAAGCCTACCGCTATTACTGGTGGTGTTGTCTACCGCTATTGGTGGTGTTGCTTTTATCACTGTTCTGACCTAGACTCCCATTACTGCTTTGCTTTGTCAAACAATATCCAAGAAGATAGGGCTTCTCCTTGGCCTTGAGCATGATGTCCTTTATTAGGTCTGTAGACTATGCTAGATTTTGGGCAAATGCTCACGCGTGCACAAATACGTGCACGCACACACACACACACACACACACACACACACACACACACACACCTACTTTTTAGAACTATTCTCTGTCCCTTTAAGCTTCCTGTATTCTAGGCTCACATATAGTCATGGGACCATTGTGTTGGACTGTTTGGACATTCGTTTGTTTTTATCTAATTTTCTACTTACTGAGAATGTAGTAGAAACATGCCAAAGTTAATAATCTATGTGTTCTGACAACTGTAGAAATAAAAATGTGTACTATTTTTAAAATTAAAATAGCAATGCAGGGGCTGGAGAGATGGCTGGCTGGGTAAGAGTGTTGGCTGTACAAGCATGAATAGTTGTGTTTAGACCCCATTTAAAAAGCCAAGTGTGGCTATAATCCCAATGCCATGGGGTGCAGAGGGGACAAGAGAATCCATAATGCTTGCTCATCAACATCCTAGTTCCAGGTTCAGTGAGACACACTATCTCAAAAGGAGAAGGCAAAGACTGATACAGCAGGATGCCCAATGTCTTTCGGATCAGTGTGCTTGCACACAGGCACATGTGAACATACACCACACATACAAACACATATATCTGCACATAAACACACATATCTACACATATTACACACACAAACAAAATAAAAAAGTATCCAATTAATAATACTAATAAATACTACTGCTACTAATTATGACAACATTGATGATGTACGGCTCATGCCATGTAGAGATGCTCAGTAAAGATGGGCTGTGATTTCATGGTTCTTTGTCATTGCTACTCTTACATGGCTGGGAAGGGAATTACAACAAGGATTTCACATTTACAAACTTACCTATTTTTTACAACTATGAGGCAAAGATATCCCTATGAACCCATCCTATAGGACATCTAAGAACTTGTCTGAGATCTCTGCATTAATGATTAGGCTGTGTAGTTTGATACTTTAACCTTAGGATGGCTAGTATCATTTTGCTGATGTATTTACTGTCTTTATATGTTTGCTTCACTAACAAATAATGAACGAGTGAAGAGTTATTTACAAGCAAAAGAATGAATGGCGTGCTACTTACTGCCATCATGTAATCACATGAATTTGAATTTATTTTTAATTTTATTTAAGAGATAATAATTACACCCTAACTATTATATCAGTCACTGTGCTCTGCAAACTTAGTGTGGGGCCTCTTTGAGTCTTGAATTCATTTATTATTTTAAATAACTGCCATTTGCCTATCTTTCTTTGGCTAGTGTAGGCAGTGCTTCTGGAAAAGGCAGCAATAACCAAGTGAGGCAATGTTGCCCCCTGCCCCGCTCGGTCGTCTAGTCTGGAACTGACTGTCCCTGGACTTAATTCCTCAAGTGTCCTCTTATTGTCAGATGTCTTCTTCTTCCAAAGGCTTCCTTTAACCCACGGTGGCTCTGTAAGTGGTTGTCTTCACAGCACCAAATGTCATCCGGCAGGTGAGTGACCTTACCTGCTATCCACCTATATTGTCACCTCGACAATGTGAACTTTCTTTTAGCCTGACTTTTTAGGACCCCAAATCCCAAGCCAGACAACACAAACTCGAAAGGATCCGTCCTATTTGCTGTCCTGCTCTTGGCTGGAGAATAATAGAAAATATTGCTCTTTTGATTTGTCTTTATTTACCTATTTTTGGAAGAGCTACTTCTTGTTAAATGATGGAGAAAGAAAGCCAATAAACCAATAGCTGGGTGAATCACAGGCTGAGTAACCCTGCTGTGGGGGCTGCTGAGATACTGCTGTGCTTTTCAAAGCAGGGGACTTGGAGAGTGACTGTTCACTGCACCTCTTTGTATGGCTTTGCCCTTTGTTTAAGTCCTGTCGTGACAAAACAGATGGTTCCCGTAAACACTGGGTTTCAGTGTTCTTGTACCTGGAATAGTAGGAATTGGGCACTCTCTGAGCCTCATCTGCAGAGATCCTGTCTTTTGTATTGGGTTGAGAGGACTTCCGTGCTGAGTCAAGAATTTCAGTAGTGCTCAGAATGGACTGGTAAGATTAAGGGCAGGGTAGGGTTAGATGAACTTCTTCCTGTTTTTGTATTAGATGGAAGTCTGCAGGTGTGGTTGGAAGAAATGTGTGTAAGTTTGGGGTCAAAGGGTAGACACGGATTCACAAGAGAGGGAAGGGAGAATGATCGTACGGACATTCGCAAGGACATTCGCAAGGACAAAAGAATGAATAGTTGGTCTTGCCAAGTGTGGGTAAGATGGGAGACACCAGCAAGACATGGACGATGAAGGTATTGTGTCTCCAACTGAGCTTCTTGTTTTCACCTGATGGCTTTGGAAACAGGGGAAGTGATTTTCAGTTTAGAGTCACCATCTTCTTCGCAATGGGAAATCCGAGTTGGAGGTGGCTAAGAGTTACATGTAGTAGTTAGGACCCTGGTGATTAAATAGTAGAATGAAGTCTCTCTCTCTCTTTCTCCCTCCCTTCCCCCTTCTATCTCTCCCTCCCTCCCTCTCTCTGTGTAATATTTTAGAAGACAAAATCTGCAGAGACCAATGGATGGCTAAAATTGAAGATATGTGGTAGGGACTTTCTCCAGGTGAATAGGAGGCTGAATGGTGCCTTTGCCCTCATACGATGGAGAAGCAGACTCGGGGGGGGGGGGAAGATTACACATACCCACATCTCTCCTAAACTATTTCATCAGTGCTAGTCGTTAGCCTTGGGCACTAGGAAAGCAAGGAGGTGGCTATGCTTACTGCAATCTTAAACAACAACTTAGTGGGAAAATGGCCGTGCCCCCCATGAAAGCTATAACTTCATGGGATGCTCACCCCATACTGTCCCACTTAGGTTCTTCTGTTCTTTTCCATTCTCACAGCCATTTTGGAACAAAAAAAGTCATCCATAGCGGGCTCTTGCCACCCTTAGGCTACAGCGCAACATTCAAAATTCTGTCACGTTTAAAACTCATCACTTTGACAAAGCTACCAAGTCTCTCATTTAGGGTAATGGAGGTGTGTGTGTGTGTGTGTTTGTGTATGCATGCACGTGCGTGGGTGTGTAATTCTGTACTTCAACTTCAGCATTCACCAGCAGACTCCTTTTCAGCCTTGCGATTCAGGGAATACCCAGAGGATGGCAAATGTGCTCACGAGAGTCCTTAAAATTTGTCCTGTATGCTCACAATTGGTCATCACTGCTACACTCGATAGTGTCTTGGATCCATGTCTGTACTACCTGATAGGAATCTTCTATTTGGTGCTGGGGAGGTTAATTTCAAGTGCCTGCTTTACTCTGCTGTGGTACCCACCCAGCTATTTGGCTGAATACTAGTCTTGATGTTGCTACTAAATGATTTTGTTATGTGAGTGGCAGTTATTGATTTCAAACAAGGCACATTGTGATGTGGGAAAAAGTTCTTCCTCAGTGGGTTATAGCCTAACACAACACCAGGCTTTTCCCAGAAAAGGAGGGATTCTCCATGGCTATAGTTTAGATAACCAAAGCATGCTGAGTTTCCACCCTTCTCTATGGATTTCAGGCTGTCAAGTCACTGGCAATCCTACAAATCCCTAATTTATAGGATTATTACATTCTTTAAAAATTTCTCTGCATAACTGACTTTTTCGTTCTGTTTCTCTGTTTCTAACTAATGGACTCATGTGCCTCTCAAGTTTCACCCGAGGATGTGTAGCTCTTGACTTTCCAGAGCACCCTTCTGTCTCTGTAGGGGAATGTCTCTTTCCTTCCCCTCTGTGCCTTGCCCACACCTTCTTGTCACACAGTCCCCCTGAAAATTGCATGGCCACTGCTTCCCTAAACCTTCCTCTGGCCCATCACCCCACACCACTCAAGCAGAAAGATCTATATTCTTGCCTGCAGCTGCGTGGGGGCCAGGGACCATATCTTCTTTGCTTGGCCATGTGTCCCCCAGTCTCCCACGGAGAAGCTGCCATGCAGTAAGTACAGAAGCAATACTTGCTGTTTGCCACATCGACACAGACTGTTCCTACTGGCCCATCTACTGACTACTTTCCCTAAATCTGAAATTCTAAATACCAGTTATCCAGGACCAGTCCTGCTGCCACCAGCGTGGTCAGCTCAAGTGTGCATAGCACTTTAGGGAGCAGGGCTGCTCGGTCCTTTGTTCTCGGATTGGACTTCGTCTCTCTCCTCCATCTGCTCACTCCCCACACACCGGAACCCTGCTCAGCTATCTTACTTGACCCTCTCATGGCTTCCCCCCCCCTTGCTTATTTGCATCCTGCAACATGAATGGGCCTGTGACTTATTTTCTTGCACTTTTGGTTCCTCAACTAGTGTCTGGAGCATCTTAGATGCCGAGATAAGTATTCCTAAAGGAAAGGATGGCCAGAGGGAGGGGGCAGAGGAAGAAGGAAAGAGAGATGAGTGAAGGAAGGCGTGGAAGAGGGCGTACAGATGGCATTGGTTAGAGAAAGAAGTCCCTAGGATAAGGCTCTCTCCTCTCTAAGACTATATGAGTCAGTGATACAGTTTCCACTAGTACACATATTATTTTAAAAAACCTTATTGTTGTTAAACATATTTAGCGTGTTGTGTTTGTATGTGTGTAGGTGCACATGCACATATACATACATAGTGTTATGGCCCGAGGACAACATAATCTGTTATTCCTCAGATTCCTTCCTCCCCCTCCTTCTCCTCTTCCTTCCCTTCCTCCCTTCTTTCTGTGTTTTTTGTTTTATCTTGCATGAGTTCTGGGTATGGAACCCAGGTCCTCAGGCTTGCAAAACAAGCACATAATTAAGGGAGTCATCTTCCAAGTCCTGGTGTAAAACGCATCGGTGAAATATACAGAATAAATACTTGTGGCTTGCAGGAATAGCAACTAATTTAAGACTTGAAAATTGCCAGAAAAATTCAGTTCATTGAAGCACAGAACCCCAAGTTCTTTTCTAATACTCATAGTCCATATCAGACAGTACTGCAGTAAGGACTAAGAAGACTGAAGGATGGATTTTTACTAATGAATGTCTGGGGAGGCTTTTCTGCAACTGCAATGCACATGGATTGTCTCCAAGATGCACAGGACCAGTGTCTGGTATTCTGAGATCTGTTTGTTAGCTGCTGTATTTGCAGCCAGATCCTAGGGAGATTTACATGGAAGAACCTAGTACAATTAGAATGTCAAATCACGTTCCCAGTTTCCCTTCGACAAATTGCATTTCTAAAAATAAGATAATGAAAATATGTATTTGTGTGGGAGAGGGCTTATTGTAGAGAACTGCAAATAAGATGTGAGGAAGTGTCTCTGCTCAGGAGAGCACTTTCTCTGCAGGAAGCTCCCGAACCTTGGAGAAAGCTGTGCTGTGTGCTTTGCCCCAAAGGAGAGTGGTCAAGAAAGCCAGCAGCTGCACCACTGAGTCTTTATGATCAAAAGAAGGCAGGCAGGTCACAGTACTTTACTGAACAAAGCCAATTCTTTCCTCTCCCTAGCACCTAATCTCAGCTTCTTTCAAAGGGTAGAAGAATTAGCTAGTTCATTACATCTTCAGGAACTTAAACCTTTAATGGTTCTTGGAGACCTTTGGGGGGCCATTTAGTCATGAAGAATATGCACAGGCTACGGGAGGAGCCCAAAAGATGACTCCTGCACCATTTTTACCTCAGCTTCCCGGGTCATGGGTACAGTTCAATAGGGGTCAAGCATGCTGGCTGACACCTGTCATCCCAGACTAGTGAGCCTGGAGGCAAAATGTTTGCCATGAGCTTGAGATCAGTTTGATTTTTATACTAAGACCCTGTCTGTTTCAATGAGACCAAAGGAAATGAAGAAACACCTGAGTTCAGTGAGAAAACCCACTCAGAAAACTAACCAGTGAGGTTCCTTCTCTAGCATCCCTCACCATGAGGGATGCTTAATCTCTCTCCAGGAGAAGAGAAGACCTTAAGTGGGAGGGAAGTCTGAAGTCTACAGTACTGTAAAATTTAGGCTTTTCCAGCAGGGCTCGTAATGAGAAGGATTCCTTTGCTAACCTAAGAATAATAAACTCTGTACTGATTCTATAAAGTTGTGTGATAATATGGACATCAAGTTTCTTTGAGTCAGATGAGGGTAGGATTGAGGAAAATGTTCACTTGAACCTAGTGTAATAGTGTGTATCTTTAATTCTCACACTATGGAGGCAGAAAAAGGCCCATAAACGTGAGTTAAGGGCAGCCTAGTCTACATAGTGAGTTCCAATCTAGCCTGGACTACATAGAGAGACACTGTTTTAAACACCGTCAGTAAAACCCAAAAGGCAAGAATCAGCAGTAAAAATTCATTCAGAGCAAATGTGAGATAGCATGATTTTAAGAGTGGAGTGCTTACTGTGAGGTTAGCAGCTTGCTGGGGTCCAGCTATAAGTAGCCAATGGTGTGGTTGTGATGGAGGCTCCTGAGGGGTTGTGGGAAAGGCTGGCTCTCCTTTGCTTCCAATGTTTTCATATTGCTATTTGGAAACAGTTTCCTTCTATATGGAAAAAAATCCCCTTAACAATTTTATTATATAGCTTAGATATATTAGTAAGTATTCATTCTTTTCATGGAGGGACTTTGTTGATTGTCATTATCCTAGTCTCCCTTTAATTTGTGAGCACAGATATCTTGATTGGCAGTTGTCTCTGTGCACCTTAAAGGTGTCTTTCTATTGTCTTCTGAGTGTCATCATCACTGATCAGAAGTTAGCTGTTGTTGCTCTATAAAGATTACACCCTTTCTTTACTGTTTATGGAAACTTTTTGTTGTTATCATGTGTGGCCTTCAGCAGTTTTGTGTGATGTGGGTAGATTTTGTGTGTGTGTGTGTGTGTGTGTGTGTGTGTGTGTGTGTGTGTGTGTGTGTAGGGGTACTGACTTTGGTCCTCAGAATTTCCCAGACTTTTTGTTACCATGTTCATGAGTTTGGGAAAATTTCAAGCTTCCTTTGAACTATTATTCTGGTTTTTTGTTTTGTTTTGTTTTTTTTTTTTTTGAGACAATGATTACGTGTTAGACTTCTCATTGGCATTTCTCATGTATCTGTTCTCTTTTGAAAATTTTAAATTCTTTTCCTTCTCTTTCTATCATTCTAGGTCTCTTTTTAATTGAGCAGTCTTCCATTCAATAACTGTATCCTCTGCTTGTCTTCTGTGGTATTAAGTTCCTGGTTTAATAATTAGTCTTAATTTCCAGTTAGCGTTAATGTAGTCATTATATGATTCAGTTCCAGGCTTCTCATTTGATTCTGTTTCTGTATTTCAGCTCTTTGATGAAATCATTCATCTTCTCATCTATTTGAAAATTCTACTGTTTTTTTTTTTTGAACTTATAACTCAGAGATATTTTCAAGACGTTTTCCTGCTAACTCTAATATAGTAATCAATTATGAGAAAATGTCTAGGTATTTGAACATGTCCCATTTCTTGACCTGCCTAATAATTTTTATCACTTTTCTCATATTATAAAGTTATAGTGTCTCTAGATAATGTCATTTTCTCTAACCCAGAATTGATACCTTTTATCCTGCTATTTCTTAAGTTCAATAAAAGCTATGCTTTAATTTGGCTATAACTCAGTTAGTTGGCTCCTTTTGCGTCTACTGCCTAATGCTTTGAAGAGCTCGTGGAGTTTGCCGGGTCCCTCACCCTTTCAGGTCTTTATTCCTCTTTTCTTGTGACTCCAAATCATAAAAACTCAGTTCTGCTTTTCAGTTGATCTGCTTAGTTTTAAGCTGCCTGGCAAAGCTTTAGTGTTTGGCAGCTGCTTAAGGGAACAACTAAATGCATAGTCAGGCTTAGCTGTAGATGTTTCTCTTGTTACTAAGATCTTGGCTCATAAACCCTTAAATTTTGTGTCGTTCTGCCCAAAAAGTAGCAGAAATTCTCCCCTTTTCTATCCCTAGCCTGCCTTTGGCTCACAGTCCAAATTTTCATGCCCTTGCTTTGAATGCAAAATCATCAAAATAGTTACACAGCTTCAATATGTCTCTGTTTAGAACCCTCTACTCTTTCTAGAATTTTATTTCCTCTCATTCTGGGTATCTCCAATTTATTGATGCATTTCAATACTGAAGTCCTCAGTTTTCTGTTATTCATGGTGACAATCATAGTAAATCTCATTTATAGAAAATAGTTTTTGGCACCAACAGCTGAGATGCAGTGGACATTGTCTACATGGAGAATACAAAATACAAAAAGTTGATAAAGTCATGGGAGTTGATTGTATTTCCACAGAAATACAATCCAAGCATAGGTTGGGTTATCTTCTTTCTTCTTAAAACACATACTGAGTTGCATCTTTAGATCCTCAGAATGGGTCTTGTTATGAACTGGAGTTATTGCTGGTACAGTTAGCTAACATGAGGCCATATGGGTGTTTGGGGGATCAACCCAATATATTGCTGTTTTTATATGAACATAATCATCTGAGTGCACAAAGATACAGGAAGAATGACCTGAAAAGGTGGAAACAAGTTGGGGTGATGCATCTTTATGCTGATGATGGATGGCAACAGCTATGTCTGGGTGAGATTGATAAAGGGAAGGTTTTCCCTACTTGTCTCTGAGACAATAAACCTCTGCTATTCAAAGTCACTTGGTTTGCAACATATTTCTATTTGGACTATTTGAGTGTATGTCCCTTGTCTTTAGCAGTGAAAAGGATGGTCAGGAGCTCCTGTGGACAGCACCTAAAGCAGAGGCATGGAGGACGGAAGAGATGAGAGGCAGCAAACCGGAAAGTATTTCTACAAAACCCTCTGTGATTTCAGTGATGCTAGCAGTATCTTACATGTTCTGTACATGAATCTTAGAAACATTACGAAATTAGTGTGCTTAGACTTTTTGGGAGAAAACTAAGAGACAAACCTAAGAACAGCATGAAGGTAATAATCACGGGGCAGAGCAAAGTTAATAACATGGGTGACAGAGGGCAAAGATGCTTGTGGTGGTTTGAGATGGACTGACCCCCATAGGCTCATGTGTTTGCATGCTTAGTCCCCAGTTGACGAACTGTCTGGGAAGGCTTAGGGGGTGTGGGCTTGTTGCAGTAGGTGTATCAATAGGGGTGGCCTTTGAGGTTTCAAAAACTCAGCCAAGCCCAGTCTCCTCACCCATGGCTGCTCCCATGAGCCAGGATGTAGCCCTCAGCTACTTCTCCAGCACCATGCTAGTGTCTGTGATGCCAGACTCCCCACCAAAGGGTAAGCAAGTCCCCATTAGATGGTTTCTCTTATAAGAATTACCATGGTGTCTCTTCATAGCAACAGAATAGTAACTAAGACAATGGTAGAAACTTCTAAGCCTCTGACTACTGCAGGATCCAGAAGAGAATCTTGGAATTCCTTTGAAAATGAAATAAGAAGGGTTGTTCTAAGAAAGTTCATCTTGAGCCGGAAGATCATGATTCATATTTATCAAGTGTTCATTTATTCCACATGAGGCATTCAATTATATGTTAGCTGTGTTCTTGTATCACTCCTTTAAGAGATTCATATTGTCCTATTTATTTGTTTTTGGATTTTTGATACAAAGCCTCAACCTTGTAGTCCAGGATAGCCTAAAACTCACTGTATAGTGCATGCTGGCCACAAACTTTTTTTTTTTTCTCTGCCCCGCTTTCCCAAGTGCCAGGATTACAGGCACGAGTCACCAATCATAACTGGTTATTCAGTTATTGTTTCAAGTATAGTGCCATCTGTGATAGTTCATAGTAACAAGATTGAGTTCTAGTAATCGCTTCCCCCTGAAATCTTAGTCATAGTCTGAATTATCTCCATGTTATGTGTCCAATGTGTATAATAATAAGTAATAACATGCTCACCCAGGTACTCAAGACAGCAGAGGCTCTACTATGTCAACAACCAACATCACAGTCCCAGGGTGTGATAGGGCAACACATGCAGAGGTTTCTCCATCTTGTATTCTTGCTGAGGCCATTCCCTTTTAGGTTTGACTAGAATTATCTCTAGTCAATGGAATGGAGATGGAGAATCCCTTTGAAAATTTCCCAACTCTATTCTAAGAACCCTAGGTCAAGGTGTCCCATCTAACTTATCTTAGCGTCTTTAAACTGCTTGCTTGTGCAACATTTCCCCTGCTTGTGCAACATCTCCCCTGGTAGCTGTTAGAAACCAGGATGTTGTTTTTTCTTTGAAAACCTCCATGCTTTACATGCTCAGGATGCTGAATACCTGACTGTTGTGCCTGCTGGCTGGAATGAAGACTTTCAACTGGCTACAAATTGTGTCTGAGTGACCATCTCTGGTGGGCTCCCCATAACGTCTTGTAGGCCACCAGCAAGCTCCACAGAGATTGGATCACGACACTCGAGAGTGGGGAATAGTGAGTGTGCCAGCTAGAGGGGATTTCTAGGGGGTGCGCAACCCGAAATATTCCAGGGCCATGGGAAAAATATCTCCTCTGACCCATTGTTACCACATACTCTGGAGGTACTCCGACAGTGCTACCCAAAATAAACAAGAGGCAAATCAAAAGTCATCTGGTTTGAACACCCCTGGAGGTAAGTTTGGTCTACAGGAAGCTCAAGTTTGGTCTTAGGGCTCAAGAAGGAAGGCCAGGTGCTGCCGTAGATCCCGTGACCAGGCTCTGAGATGTTACCGAACTCCCCTGGACTATTCAGGTGCATGGATGCATGGTGGCCACCTATGGTTGTCTCTATTATGTGGTCTCTCTGTATGCCGGCTTCACCTTATGTGTCTCTCTGTGCTCTGTCAGATCCGTTGGTTATTTATTGAAACAGATTTAAAAGCGGAACGAGCTATTGAGAGACTGCAGCCATTGCTGCCTCCAAGGTGGTGTATGACTTCCTATAGGCTCATGGGCCCCGCTGGGCTGCCTTTTTGTGCCTTCCCACCCCTCCTCCAGCAACGATAGTGGCCGCGATGCAAGCAACCGGCTGCTGCTGTAGCCATGGCTACACTGGGGAGCAGGAGCGGTAACCACCACTTTCCCTGTCATAACTAATGACTTTCTCCAGTGTGAGGCTCTCCTCCTTGGCCTAAGACCTGTGTCCTGTTCTTGGGGACCTGAATCCTTTGGCCTGGCTGGATTGTTCAGAGGAACCCAAAACTTTTACTTGTTCACTGAGCCCCTCTGCAGGGAGGAGGAAATAGTTCCCCAAGCCACATTCTCCCCCCATCCCTGCTCACTCTACACTCTACTCCCAGATAAGGAGAAAGTAGTTCTCACAATGGCCCCCAGGGGAAAAAGTAGAAGTTCAACTCCTTTCCTGTTCAAAGTTTAAGTGCCCTTCTCTAATAGCGATTTGTAGAATTGGAAAACCCAAACTCTTTCTTTGGAGAAGCTACGGGCCCTTATCAGGATGTTTATATTGTTTAAGAAGGCATTGGACACTTCTTCACCGAACATTATTGGAGGGGTTAAAAGTGTCAGTAAGAAAGCCTACCAACTTATCTAAGATTATGGCTATTCAAGGGCCTAATGAATTGCCTACAGGGTTTCTGGAAGGCTCTGTGAGGCAGATCAGGTATTTACTCCCCAGTTACCCTCTAAACCAGAGAGCTCCTCATGTTGCTTTGCATACAGTTGGCTCCAGACATAATGCGAAAGCTCCAGAAATTAGAGGGATTTGAAGGGATGAACAGGTCTCAACATTTGGAGATTGCTCAGAAGATTTATAGCAGCCAAGATTCAGAGAGGACAAACAGGGAAAGAAGTTTCCATGTGGGGATCACTGCCTTTAGGGAAACAGACAAGAAAGAAAATAGGAGAAAAAGACTAAGATAAAAGTGGGGGGAAAAAAAAAGTCAATATTGTTTGACGAAGTCCTGAATACAGATCTGTTGGAATTTAGACAAAAATATCTACAAAGCATTCAGACAAAAATATCTACAAAGCACCCTGCTCTCATATGTAGATGACTTTCCCATAGCTTCAACCACTGAGGAGGAATGCACACAGGGAAAAAGCAGGCCAGTTAGAGCCCCTCCAGTCACTGGGGTACAGAGTCTCAGACAAAAAGCTTCAGCTGTTCATCCCTTAGGTCATATACCTAGGCTACAACCTAGGAGGAGGTAAGTAGAGGCTTTCCTGTGGCTGTATTTCAGCCACCGTGCAAATCCCCACTCCCACACTGAAAACAAATAAAAACAAGAATTCCCGGGGGAAGTTGGATACTACTGGCTATGGATAGGGATTTGCTGAGATAGACAAGCCCCTTTATGCCAGCACTGGAAGTATGTAGCCTTTGGAACGGAATGACACAGAGCCTTCAAAGCCTTAAAACATGACCTGATGTCTGCCCTGGACCTGCTCCTCTCAGACACTACCAAGCCACTTCAGTTGTATATGGATGCGGCTATGTTTTGGATGGCTCTCTGCTCTCTAACAATATGGGGTGGAATTATATGGGGAGGGGTAGGAGTCAGTAAATCAGATTGTGGAGAAGACTGGCTAGAAAAAAAAGGCCTTCAGGGATTGCAATTTTGTGCCAGTGGTGGGTTGTCTTGCCAAGGACAGGGTACCTACTCTATTTCCTGAATGGGTTGATTAAATGTGTCTCTTCCAACTCCCTGGAATGGCACACTCCCACTCTATGTATACTGGTCCAGTTCTGGTACTGATCCCAGTAGGGGCAGGAAGAACAAATGCAGCCACCATGGATGCCTTGATGGTTGGGGATCCAAACTTTTGGGAACTCAGCTCCCAGATAGACTTAGACCGTGGCCATTTGAAGAATCTTATTTCCAAACTGGAGAGCCAAGTTTACCGTCACAGAGGTAGTCCTACAGAACTGAAAGGGGCTGAACCCCACTTTTATAAAACAGAGATGACTTTGCATAGCTTTAGGAGAAACTTGCTATTTCTATGCCAACCAAACAGTGGTAAATAAGGGAAACCTTGCCATGGTCAGAGACAACCTCAAGGAATGGAAATTAAGCAGACACAGATCAGACAATTGGTATCAGTCTCTGTTGAGCTGGTCCCCATGACTTGATTGTCAGCATTAGCTGGACCATTGGTTCTTACCCCGATAGGGCTAATGGAACTCTGCATTCTCAATTGCCTGGCCAACTACAACAGACAAAGGAACAAGTTAGTTACTGATCCTTAGGACAAACTATGCTCTTCTAGAATAGGATGAGTCATGTCCACAGAACCAGTGGAAATGTGATAGAGCAAGATAGTGCAGAGGTTCCTCCATCTTGTGTTCTTGCTGGAGCCTTTTTGGGTTTAACTAGAATTTGATCTTCCCAATGGGGAGCCCTGTGGAAAATTACCAAACTCTATTCTTGATGGCCCAGCTAACTCAGCTTCTGCTTAACTACTCGCTTGTACAAAACCTTTTCCTGCAGCTGCCGAATGAGACACCAGGATGTATTTTATTTGTTTGGCTTTAAAATTCCCTTGTTCTAAATGCTCAGGGTTGTACTTGGAACCAAAATACCTGAGTGTGAAGTCCCAGCTGGTTGGAATAAAGACAGCCAGTTGACTTTAAACTGTGTCTGAGTGCTCACCTCTGGTGGGCTCCCCACAACAAAGGAAGAAAAGAACATAGACAATTGTGTATCAGCTCCTGAATTCTTTGGTGTCTAGAGGTGATACCTGTTAGTTTCGTTCACAACCCAGGATCAGAGATAGTCTGGAAGGAGAATAAGGGATGGAGCAAACCACATAGAATACTATATTGTTGTCTATACCATTTTCCCTTAGCCTCTAACATAGCTAGTATCACTAACCCATGCCACGAGTGGGCATTTGTGAGATTCAAACTTTCTTTAGGTCCCACAGCTTCTGAGACACAGAGCAAGGTCAATAGTGCAGGTCCTTAAAGCTACTCTGTGCTTCACAAAGATGAAAGAGTATCCAACTTGCTTTGAACCTTCACCCTCCCAGAGCCCCTTCTTCTGCCCTCACAGAGTGCAGATTTCTTTATACTTCTTCCTGAAATAGGATGCTGAGGGCTGTTGGGTTGAAAACAATGAAAAATCCTTCTTTTTTCTTACACATGTATATATGTAGTATTCATGAGTTTGTGCACGTGTAGTCATGTGGGTGGGCACTCCTGTGTGTACTTGTTAGTGTGTGTGTGTGTGTGTGTGTGTGTGTGTGTGTGTGTGTGTGAGAGAGAGAGAGAGAGAGAGAGAGAGAGAGAGAGAGAGAGAGAGAGTCCTAAAGTTGATGCCAGGTATTTTCCCAATAGTTCCTCACTTTTCCATTCTTTTCCACTCTACTTATTGAGCCAGAGTCTCTTGGTAGATCCCAGAGCTCACAAATTGGATAGTTTAGCTAGGCAGATTGCTCTGGGATCCCTTGTCTTCTTCTCCTGAGTGCTGGGATTACAATTCTGCCTAGGTATTACATGGATTCTGGGGTTCCAAACTGTAACCCTCACACTTGGAAGGCAAGTGGTTTACCCATTCAGCCATGTCCTCATCCTGAACAAACTTTCTTAACTACATAGATTTGATCTTTCTTTACCTGAATTCTGCATTGATGGGAGATTAACTTTTCCACAGTTCATTCCATAAGATATGAGGTTCCTTGGTCTGTTTAACTTCCCTACATGTGTATAGATGCATATACACATGCTTCTTATGTGTAAGTAGCATATTCTTAATCTTATGTGTAGTACTGGGAAAATATGGCTTTTAACCTTGTTATTAATTTTATCATAGCTGCTAAACTACATCTCAAGATCTCTGTTTTTCAATGTCTCATCATTCATTTATTACTTATGGACCCTTAAGGACTTATATTTTGACTAGGCTCATAAATAGGAGCTCTCAGTGAAGGCAGCCTACAGTCTCTTGGCAATCTGTTTGTGGCATTTTTCTTTTGCTTCCTTTATTTTCTTGTCCCAAAGCTTACCATATTCTGCAGTCTCCTCCCTGTTTTTTTTTTT
This sequence comes from Phodopus roborovskii, assembly GCF_943737965.1. NCBI lineage: Eukaryota > Metazoa > Chordata > Mammalia > Rodentia > Cricetidae > Phodopus > Phodopus roborovskii. The sequence continues at coordinate 3,970,709 of NW_026126618.1, read as the reverse complement.
TTTTGTAGTGCATTGTTTCGTTAGCGCAATATGTCATGTCAGGGTTTGTGCAGCAAGACATGCAGAGTAACTAGATGCTAAATCATGGGAGCTTTGATGCTGGGCTTCTCCCCTCTCTTTGTTTAAGGGCTCTCTGACAACACACTGGTAGGCATCATCTTCTTCATAGAGACTGAAAGGCTTCCAGATCTAGCTAGCTCTTTGGGATACCAACCTAGAGGTACAGTAGTGTTCATCAGTCCAGGAGTAGCCTTCTCTCCATTGCTGTTTTTCAACAATAACCGAGTTGAGAGCATTCAGACTGGCATCCGCAGTCCATCTGCAAACAGACTTGTGTTTCCCCTCTCCAGTTCTCCTTGGTGGGTCACGAGACCTTGCTTTATGGGAAAACCTCGGTTGCTGTTCCCATCACTGATCTGGACCACACAGCCCCTCCACTGTTCACCCAGAGCATCAGACGCTACTTCTGTGGCCTTGCATGTCTCATAGAAAGAACAAGGCTTGTGTTCATTGTCCTCTTCACTGAGTTTCTGACAGGAAGTGGCTGGGAAGGAGATATTTAGCTTCATCTTGACATGGCTAATCGCCTAGGAGGGGCCACCAAAAAAGCTCTCACATTTTAATATCTTGATATGCTTGTGGTTTCAAATTTTTTGAACTTGTATTTCCAGTGTTGATAAAACACACCTGTGCATGGTACTGTGATATGACAGCTTAAGACACACATGTCCTTGTGTATATGGTATAGAGAAAAAGAGGCAAGACCAATAGATACACAAAGAAGCATATAATTAGTCATTGTAACCATCCCTGGCTGATTTTCGTAACTTAATTACAAATTTCTAGACAGCATTGAGCATGTCTAATACTGGTTGGGTCCGTCCACCATGCTTGGTTGAACTCTCAGTAATTCTTAGTTGATCATTAATTATCTGGCCATCTGGATAGCAGTAGGAAGCTGAGATCTGAGCACTTGCTGGCAGAAGGAATTCTTGAGATGGATACAGATTTCTGTTCTTTTCCTCTCCAGAATATGCTGATGCGTTTGACATTGGCTTGTGATGTGACCAGAGGTTAATTGATTCTATTAGAGAATCTGTGTTCGCTCATGAAATTCAAAGTTGGAAACTGAGGTCAGAGGTGCTGTTTTCTGTACCGGCCTCAGTTAAGCAGGTGGGTGATGTAGTTTCCAGGGCAGGTGATAATGTTGAGTTAGCACAAAACTGGTTCCATCTCAGATGCCCCCAAGCAGTAAGTTGTATAAAATGAACTAAAGTGCTCTTTTAACCAAGCTTAGCTCTCCCCTGTTTTCTGACCCCTGAGCAGGTCAGTTTCATTCTACATTCCAAGGCAACATCTCTTGTGTTATCATACTCCACTCTGGACCTGGTTAAAGGAAGTTTAATGGGACTGCGGCCTCACATATGGCTTGGAATTCTCTTGTCTTGTTCCTTAATAAGGTTAAGGGTTGCACTGATCTGAAAGGGACCACATGACCCCTGACCCTACACCCTGCTGAGAAGAACCTGGAGTCTTAGCAGGAAGAGGCATATCACCTGGGTGAGAGAAGGAAAAAGAAATGAAGATTGTCTTAGGTCAACTCCTGACATAGTTTAAGAAGCTTTCCCTGAAGCATGGCTTTTTCCCCTTACAAAACACTGCTAAAACAAAGGATCATGTTTCATCCATGTTACTAGGTTTGACCACCTTTGATTCCCAGGGGGATATGCCCAGGTAAAAAGAAGATGCTTTCTCTCAGGGGATGCTGGAGTAGTCTCCAATGTGAAGTCAACTAAAAGATGACCCAGTTAGACATGTTTATGTTTAACTCACCGTCGGCTGTCTATGTTGCCAGGAACACAATTAGGAACTGATGATTGGTTGTTAGTATTTGTTTGTTTCATGTAGGCAAGTTTCATTCTGAAATAATGAAATAACAGATCAACTGCTGAAATAAAAATCGGAACTATCTGGAGAAATGGTTTGTTTTCCAATGTACCATATTAGTACCTCATGACAGCTGTAACAAATAACTGCGAATTAAGTGGCTTAAAACAATAGACATGCATCATCTAACAGTCTGGATGTCAGAAGTCTGAAATGGGCCTCACCGGGCTAAAATCAAGGTGCTGGCTAGATGCATTCTTGTCTCGAATCTCTAAGGAACAATCTGTCTCCAAGCTTTGTCTTCTAGAGAATACATATGTGTCTTCTGTTAACAGCTTTCTCTCATCATTAAAATAAGCAGTGTTGGAGCATCTTCCTGGTGCTGCTGCCCCACCTTTTAAAATACCCTCGTGATTGCAAAAGCTGACTTGGATAAACAAGGCAATTCCCTCAGTTAACATCAGACTTTAGGCTGACTAACAGTCACAAATTCATCAGTAATTTTAATTTCCCCTTTGCCAAATAAGCTAAGCTGTGAATAAGTTCTGGAAATGAGGTTGTGTGGGCATCTATTGTGGACTGATCGTGTTCGTCTACTGTTTATAGGCTAACACCACAACTCTCAATGTGATATTCTTTGCAGGTAGAACTTTTAACAAATGATCTATTTTCCACATGGGATATGTCCTCATGAAAAGGTCCCTGTGTGCTCCTCGGTTTCCTTTCTGCAAGCTAGGAACATAGTGAGAAGGTAATGTCTATGAACTTGGAAGAGAGCCTTCACCAGACACTAGCTTTTAGGATGCCTTGTTCTTGGACTTCCACACTTATTAGAAATGAAGTTTGTAGTTTAAACTGTCATGTCTATAAGAATCTGTTATACTGCAGCCCGAATTAAGGCAGCATCTTTGAGGGACCATTATTCTCCTTCGCACAAGTCTTTTAAAATTTGATTTTGTTAATTCCAGGACCTAAATCCTATTATCTGTTTTTATCTGTGAGATATTTTAAGAGGGGATCCTTGATGTATATCTTTCTACCCTCTTCATTGGTCTTGATTCAGTGCTATGTCATAATACTCTCAATTTTGTGACTTAAGCAATTAGACACAGGCATTGATTATCAACCATCTGATGAGATGAGAAATTGCAGTTGAATTACTTATTGATTATGGATGATTGTGTCATGATGTTTTCTGCCGTGTTGCAATCTTTGCCCTGACTTTAAGGTGGGATCAAGCCCAAGCCTTTCTGATTTGACTTACGTCTCCACCCTCGATTTGCCGCTTCTCTGTATTTGAGTTCTTCCAGACACAGTGACCATAAGTGTTGGTGTGATCATCGACACCCAGAGCATCTGATCTTAGACTCCCTGTTTCCACCCTTTCACATCCCTGCCTGATGCAATCCCTTCTTTTCTCTAATTCCAGTCCCTGTGTCCCTTGAGTCTGTTCTGTAGGTTCCAGACAAGAAACTTTTCTCAAATCATTAACCTGCACTCAATACTTACTAACCACATGGCCTTCCATAACGCGTTAACTGTTTGGTGAGAATTTGACAGTATGGAATTCATACATAATGCTACTACCTTTTAGGGTAGGTGAGTTGATGAGATTTGACACATACAAGGAGCTTCAGTACGCTTACATTAAGCACCCCACAGTGGTTTACAGAAACTCTGTGCTGTTAGTAACATCTGTTACTGTTTCCGTTGCTTTCCCTGCTCTTAGTGCCCATCACTGCCCTTTGACAGGCATACACACCATCCCTGTGCTTGTGCCCATCCGCACTGTCTCTGTTCTGACCACGCCACATGGACAGCCAGTCCTTCTCCGTTCTAGCTTTTGCTTCAGCTTTCCACCAGTCACTGCCCATCCACAGTCCAGGGACCCAGGGAATCCAGTGGCTCTTAGAGGGAAGGATGTGCAGTTCCCCTTTATCTTACCATGTCTTCTTGCCTGCATCCTCTCTGGGTCTGCACATCTGAGACCTCAAAGGCCAAGCTTTGAACTTCTAAAGAAAGATGCTTGTCTTCTATATTTTTTCTTTCAACCCTTTCTGAGCTTGAAGATCCATTGTTGAATATAAAAAGTGTCAGGGTAGAAAAAAACACTAGGAGGCTCTTATCCTCCCCAACTACAATCTTACACATAAACACACATGCAAACATACACATGAGCACATACATGCACACATACACACACACCACTACCACCACATACAGCCACCACACACACACACACACACACACACACACACATCACACACCACACACACACACACATCACTAACACCCATACCACACCACACATGTATATCACTACCACCACACATACTACCATACACATACATGTATATACACCATACCACACCTCCCTACATACATGAATACACACACCACACCACACCCCCTAGATGCATACACATACACCATACCACACACACACACAAACTATACTACACTCCCCACAAGCATATACACAAACACTACCCCAACATACACTACCCCACACTCCCAACCCCCACACCCTCACATACACACACACTATACACAACACACATACACACACCACACCCCCATACATACACACCCCACCCCACACACATACACACACCAAATCCCCCGCATACACACAGACTGACTAAACTATTAACATATACACATACACACACTACTACAGTTCCACACATACACACCCCACACCCCACACACATACACACACTACAATTCCACAAAGACACACACCACACCCCACGCATACACACACACACCGAATCCCCCGCATACACACAGACTGATTAAACTCTTAACAAACTCCATTGTTTAAGAAGTGTCTTGAACAGTAGCTACAGAAACTCACATTTACTAAGCATCTCTATTCGCTAGACCCTGTCTTTGACCACCTTACCTCTGCTCCCTCTTTCTTGGCTCTTCTATCTCTGTTGTTGGAGTGCTTGCCTGGCTCTGGATTTGTGTTCTTGCTCCTGCGTCTTCATTTCTGTCTTCTCTCTGGTTTGACTTTGTCTTTCTTGTCCTTTCGTCTAAACCCTTTCCATTTCTAATGCATCCTTTGTAAGGCCACAGGGCCCCCTTTAAAGAGCCCCATGGACCACAAAAGTGAAGCTAAAATGCAGCACTTTGACACTGAAAAACTGACCAAGGAAACAGAACACAAAACCCAAAAGAGAATTGCATTCTGGAATAAAAGGCAGTAACTGGCAGTAACTGCTGGGGGCCTGTTGGATAGCTCAGTGGGTAAGGTGCTGTCACACAAGCCTGGCAACGTGAGCTCCCCAGAGCCCACTTAGAGACTTGAGGGGAGAAAAAAAAATGTCAGAAAGGTGTTCTGTGGTATCTGAAGGCACACTCTGAAACATGTACCTTCTGAGAGAATAATACAAGTCTGAAGAAGATTGTAACTGTCATATAATTACACAGAAGGCATTTATGTTATATGACCAGCTGTAATCTCAAATCAGCATAAACCTAGAATGGACTAAACCTTTTCATTCTCGTAACAGAATACTGAGTTTCCCAACCTGTTTACGTTACTGTAATAAATTAGCTCAGGAGACTCACCTTTTGAAGTGTTGATATACACAAAACAAGACTTGTGAAACAATAACAAAAAATGTAGCATAAGGATTTTGTCTAAGGAGTATTGATTAGTGATAAACACACAGATCTAATTTCTTAGGCTTTGTTTTGTTTTCATAGAAATCGAGGTAAATATGGGATGGCTTTAAGGGATAACCAGAAGAGGAGGGACTTAATTGCAGTGTCTTAATAAACTTAATTTCTCCCAAGAACAGCTGGAGTTAGGTTAAAGTTGGGATAGAAGTCATTAACAGAGCTTGCTCAGAAGCTAACCACGCCCATGTAGGTGGGTCTTTTGCCCTGACCGGAGGAATTTTGGTTCTATTCAATAGTCGTGAGTCATTGCAGAGACAATGGTGACCCAGCAGAAAGAAGAAACTGTGAGGGCCACAGAATCTCTACTTCAAAAGCATGGGCTCCTCAATGAGTGTCTTTGCTAAAAGTTGAGTTTTTGTGATTTCCCAAACACCGGGAATGTAAGTAAATCTCCGTGTAGGTGTGTAAGTTTGGGGAAGGAGACCCATAAATCTAAACATTCTTTTAACGTTTATTCTGTGCATCAGCTTCAGGAAGTTACCCGGTCCTCCTCAATGTGACTCACAGCCTTGTCTACCTAACATCCCTGGGAGGAAGCCGATGATACCCAAACTCCCAAGCTCCCCCCTCATCTTCCCTCTCTGTTTTGGCATCAGCAGTGGCCTCTTTGGCATCTGGGAACCCACTTCACACTGTGTTTCTTTCAGTTCTCCCCAGGGATCTGTCTTTGGATGCATTTCTGCCCATGCTTCCAGCAACCCACTTGAATTATCTACATTGTAAGTCCCTTAGTGTGTTGTGAGAGATCACTGTGGTCATCTTCACAGTTGTAACATTAAACAAAGGTTTCCTGCCAGTGCTGGTGGTCCTTATGTCTAGGCCTTTCTGGTATTCCTCACTTGCATAGTGTAATTCTGCTGCATTGATTTACATTGTTATTACTGTAGTATTTATCCTTTAAGCATTAGAGGTTAGATTGCATAACTAAGTATTATTAGTTTATCTTCTTGTGAACATTACTTTGCTGGCTTGTTCTAAAAAAAGGAGAGAGTTCTTAAAAAGACTTTAAGGCAGAGCAAATTGTATTGTGTAGTGACTAAACAAGGGACCTGTCTTGCCAGGTCCTGTCATGATGCCAAAAGTTAACTACTGAGACATGTGAACCAATTTTAATGGGAGTTTGTTTTTGTTTTAATTTAAATTTTTTGTGTGTGTTTGTATGATGTATGCATGTGGAACATGCATATCAGCTTGTGATTCCTGTGCTCATACATGTGTACATAGGCCAGAGCAGGACTTCAAGTATCTTCCTTTGCCCTTATCCATTTGCCTTATTGTTTTAATACAGGGTCTCTCACCGAAAGTAGAGACTTACTGGTTCAGTCAAGTTGTATAGCTTGTGAGCTCTTGGAACCCGCTTACCTCTGTCCCCACAGTATGAGGTTATATGCCCAGGTACACACAAGCACTGTCTAGCTTTTTACCGGTGTGTTGGGGATTTGAACTCAGGTCTTCTTGCTTGTAGAGACTCAGCCCTCTGCTTGGCCCTCCGAGACTTGATATTTTCTCATAAGCGATTGCCAGTTTGGGTGCAACATTTCCCCAACTAAACTGGAAAAGAAAACCGTTTTTGAAGAATAGCCCTTCCCACATATTTCTTTTTAGGACCAAGTAGGGCTCCAAATAATAGTGTAAAACTGTCTTGTTCTTGTGATGGGTAGAAGGATTCTTTTGCAATGTTCTCTGATCTGTGGCCTCGGTTGCCTCCTCCAGCTTTAAGGAAAAGACAATATATAAAGACCTGTTCTTACCAATGATAGGCAGATGCTAATTGTCTCTAAAATATCACAGTGGGAACGTGGGTACCAAAGTTACAAATGAGGATCGATGATTCTTCCAAAACTTTAGATGAGTTTCCTCTGCCTGGAGAATGCTCCCAATGTTCATCTTCATCAACTATAAATGCCAACGATACACGTGTAAATCAATCAGCCTTGTGTGTGCACACGTATGCGGCGCACAGGATGTGGTTAATTCAGAAGGACCAAGAGGCAATGTCGAGATGGTTGTTGGCTTCAAGGTGCTGCTGGAAGATTTTGATAGATGTTGTTTACTGTCGTCAGGAATCTGAATCAAGCTTTCCCGAGAAAGGTCATTAGTGACACTCAACAAATTACTTTTATGTTGTAGCCATTGTGAAAGTCAAATGGAAATTGTTTTGAAAAGTCAATCAGAGTGAGGCTCCCCAGAAGTCTGGTTAAGGGAACTTTTCTCAATCTTATCAGTTTGTGGCCAAAATAACACCCCCCCCCCCAAGAAAACATTAACAAAATCACAACAGAAGGTGAAAGAGATAATTAGAGAAGAAAGATCTAGGGTCTAAACAAATGCAAAGAAGGGTTCTTTCAGAAGGGAGGTAGTTGTCAGGGCAACATGGCTTCTCTGGTGCCAGAACATGTAGGCTTCCTTCAGACCCCTTCAACACTGTGAACGCTTAGCACAGGAGGCTGCCAGCTGGGCTAGACCGGTCTGCCAGGCAGAGACCCCCAGGTCAAGCAGAAAGGCCCAAGAAGACTGCAGGCTGTAATTAGGAAATTGAAGACTGGCTGAAACTGAGAGATTTCCTGTACTTTGCTAGGGACCTGGGAGAGATCTGATTTGATTGCACACGGAGAAGCCAGCTTCTTTGTCTCTGCGCTGGCTTTTGAATGAAGTGGTAGGGTGCATTCCCCGTGCCCTTATTGGATTCTCATTGAAGCTCGAAAGCATTCAAAAGTACAATTCGATTGATCTAAAGGTCAGGAGGGGCTGGAGAAAGGCATGACAGATTTAATGTCCAGATCTGGGTGATTTCCTGGGACTTTATCTCTCTGACTCCTTATCTAATCCATAAAGATAGAAGAAATGAATGTATAAATATGAAAAGGAAAATACCTTAACGTTCATACTAATGCCTGAAAGTTAACATGCCGGTTACTTTCAAAATTATGAATGCAAATAGATATTTTTTAATAGTATTTCAACTCAGTCTCGGTAGAACATTTTAACTGTGAATAAGCAGTAAAATAAAGACAAAAAATCCAAACAAACAAATAAACAAAAAACTCATGCATGATGGCTGATGTGGGCATGAATGCTTCCTAGTAAGGCAAAGGGAGGACTGGCTGCCTGCCATCTCTCTGGGTCTCAAATATGAAATTTACTTCCCTGGCAGGGGAAAAAAAATCAAAATTGAAATTAAGAAGGAGGGAGAGACTGGCGTAGGGATGGGTAGAATGAAGAAATCTGGCTAAGTTTGGGAATTGCCAAGGAATAGTCCACTGTGCCTCTGCCGGCCGGTTACTGACAGGTCTGTGGCCAGTGTGAGTGAGGTGCATTTATTATGGCTTCCCTACTTCCAGCATTCCCAGTGACAATCAAATGCCATCCTCGTCACCCCTGTGCACCCCTCAAAGTTCCCCTTTGATTAATTCTGCCAATTTAGTGTGCTGCCTCAGTCATTTTGATTTAGTGACATTTTCAATCCATCTCCAGTGTTTCCCCCTTCTCCAACAGTCTAATGTTAGCATAGTCCTATTACTTTGATGTATGGTTGCCCCAAGCTCCAGAGCCTCACAGCCCCAGAGAAATCACTAATGTGGCATGTCTGATTTTCCTAATCTAGAAGATGGCAGAGCTGAAGTGTCTGTGTAATGGAAAACATTTTACATAGTAAATATGAATGGCCTCACTCTCTCCTAGGTCACACTCATATTTAAGATCCATTTCACAGTCAGCCTTCCCCTCCAGTCTCTCTGCATGGCGCTTTCAGATCAGGATTCCTACCATTCATTTCTGGCTAAACCTGTCTCCAGGTTGGGAACAGCACAGAACTGTTTACCTCCTAACAGCCTATTTATATCAGAGGTACATTATCAAAATGCTAGGAAAAGATGAAAGGCAAGGAATGAAATTGTGCACTGTTCATAATTATACCCCTAATGCCTAATGTTCCTACTGACATTGGCTAGCACTGTGCCCTGTCTGTAATAAGTGTTGGCTAGGTATTTTCCCCCAATGAACAATTTTGTTTGTGGGATGAACAACCAGGTCTCCAAATGAACGAAATCTAAGTTTCTAGTATCAGATTTTAAGCTTGAAAGGTGTTCCAGGAGCAAAAGGATATTTATAAACTGTGGAGCCAAAGACATTTACTATCTGAACTTAATAAGTACCCCATATCAAGAAAACTAATCTCCAATTATGGGGGCCATCTTTGCTTGGTCCTTGCTGACTGTGAGTGATTAAAGGCCATGGGAATCATTTCTTAATTTGGCCAGAGACATTTTACAAATCTTAAAAAACACACACACACATTTTTCTTAATTCTTTGAGAATTTCATATGTATATATAATGCATTTTGGTCATATTCACCCCTACTTCCTCTGTTTCAACTCTTCCCAGGAACCTTCGGGACTCCCTCACATTGTCATGCCCTGTTTGAGTCTAATTTGTACTACCTGTTTGTGTGCAAGAGTGGGAGGCATCCACTGAATTATGGCCAATTTACTTTTGCAGGGGAATATCCCTGAAGAAAACTTTCTATATCTCCCCAGCTAGAGGGAGGGGCTTCTGAGTCCCAACCCTTTAATGTTGACATTTTAGTTGGCTTGATCTTGTGCAGGTCTTGTGCCCGCAACCATGGCTGCTGTGGATTCATGAGAGTAACAGATCTGTCATGTCCAGAAGATTTTGTTTTCTAGCCTTCCTTTCTGAGCTCTGACTGTGACTATCTTTCTGCCTCTTCCTCTGCAAATTTCCCTGAGCCTCAGGGGAAGGAGAAGTAGGAAGGTTGTGACATAGATCTATTTCTGGCTGGGAACTTCACACATACCTGTTCTCTTGGTGTTAACCAGTGCTGAATCACTGTATTGACTACCATACACTGCCAAAGGAAGTTTCTCTGATGAGGACTGAATGCTGCAATAAGAACTGATAAGGCCGTTTGATATTATTTTCATTTAACAAAGTAATAGTAGTAGATTTGCTCCTACTTGGCCCTTGACATTTCAGTGCTGTTTAATGTTATATTTTCTTTCCATGGCCTCCTTGCTCATTTTGACAAATTTTTTCTACCCTCCCACATTCATAGTCAAAGACCTTGCATTTGTCTCTTGTTCTTTGTTTATTCTTGGTCCAAACTCCAAGAAGTCAACATATTTTCATGCTGCTGTCCTCAAGGATTTCAGAATACAACTTTCTCTCACAACCCGTGGGGCCTACTACAGACTTCAACATGCAGCCTTCTCCTTGATGATCCTAGCAGCTTTCAGACTTCTCAGCACAGACTGCAAGTGATTCCTTTGAAGTCCACTCAGTTCTCCTCTGCTGGCTAGCATCCATAGCTCTTCATCTCACTCAAAGGAAAAGCCAACCACCTTAGTATTGGTCCAACCCACCTAGGACTTTTTACTTGGGCCTATACACCTTCCATTTTTCCATTACCACTCCAACTACTCTGCTCTGCCCACACTTGTCCTAGCTGGACCAAAGCCATGCTTTCACTGTGATTCTCTTCCACATACATGTCCATACCTGCCTCTCTTTCCTTGTGTAAGTATTTACCTAAGTATACCTTCCTGGAGGCCTGCTATGATGCTTGGATTTAAATTGTCTTCTCCTGACCTCCCTATCTCTGTTTTAGTTATTGCAACATTTACCATCTTGTGACCTACTTTTGCTGTCTTCATTAGTCTGTTAATTGTAGGTCTCCACCACTGTAAAGTGAGATGCCTCAGCTGCATCCTAAATTTATCAGGGAGCAAACTAATCAGATATCTGCCACCAAATGAGTGAATGAATGGATGGATGGGCGGATGGAGGAACACTTTCCTATTGTTTAGAGCAGTACGAAATGCTTATTTGATTACTGTATCTCTTAACAACCAAGTGAGTGTTTCTTTCTATAACGGAGCTTAATAGAATGATATAATATATATTTAAAATTATATGACAGAATTCTGCCAAGCCTATTCTCCAAATGAATGCACTTTTCAGTGTAATTACTTTAAGCTTCATGGGAATCAGGACTATCGATCTAGAATTGCATGCTTCTTTATCAAATTGTCTCTAAAAATTATTGATACTCTATTATGTTTCTGAGCCCATCTCTGGTTTCTCGATACATAGACATTGCCAGGGATAGCCTGAGAGGGAAAGAGAGAAAGATACAAGAAGAAAGGGAAGTAGTTGAAAATGCTGTTATGATAATACTACCTCCCCATAGCTAGCTAGTGTCAACCAATTTCATTGAGATTTACATGTATGTATGTATGTATGTATGTATGTATGTAGTACATGTCAATTTGTGGGAAAATTACTACAAAGTTTAAGTCCTAGAAGGTACTAGTTATCATTTCAAAAGTGAGATGATTATAAAAGGGCCAAGCACAAATACTCATCTGAGGAGTCATTGGCATTATTGACCGGAGAAAGCTATAATAAGATTTATCATATGCTATGGCCACTAACGAAACCTTGTCTCAGTAAAGGGACTGCTCCCAAAAGCCCACAAAAGTAGTTTCTGAGTACCGAAGTCAATTAAGAAGCCCAATTAATGACATCCTATTTCAGTAGTAATGAGACAACTCTTCGGCATTGTTTGGGGCTCTGTAACCGTGGGAAATGTGAAGAATAGAAAAATGTAAATGTGACTGTGAATAGTGTTTGCCCTTATCCAGCACAAAAGACTTTAGAACTGTCCGAATCTTCAGACCGACAATGTTAGTAGAAGGAAGTACTCATGTGACCTGATGCCTGGAGTGTGTGTGTGTGTGTGTGTGTGTGTGTGTGTGTGTGTGTGTGCAGGTACTGGTTCATGCATGTTTGAGTGTATGTAGGTAAAACAGAGCTCATCCCCAGATGTAGTCCCTCAGAAACCATTCATCTTGTTTGTGAGACAGGCTGTCCAATTTGTTTGGAAGTTGCTGGGTTGGGTAGGCTGCCAGGCAAGCCATCATTCTCCACCAATCCCCTTGACGTGTCTAGTTACAAGTACATGCCACCATGCCTGGCTATTTTACGTTGGTGCTAAGGTCTGAGCTCATGTCCTCTTGCTTGCGTGGCAAGCACTTACTGACTGGGCCATTTCACCATGCCTGGCTTTGTTTTTCTTTGGGGCAGAGTCTCCACAGTATAGGCTAAACTCCAACCTGATAATCTCCCTCATACCTCAGCCTCTGAAGTGCTGGGTTTACAGCTGTGTTGCCACACTGGACATCAATGTGTGTGTATGTGGACATAGAATATACCCAAAGTTGACAAATCTAACAAGATCCTTTATGTTATATGGAACAATTAGCAGATCTTTTATAATGGGGTGACCCATAGGTATGTTTTCTAAACTGTATTTAGGAAACTATACTTCTTATGTCCCTTTATAAAACACTTATTTATGTGGCTTATAATAAACACAACAACTCTCACACTGAACTGGACCCTCCCACATCAATCATCAATCAGGAAAATGCCCATAGACGTGCTCACAGGCCAGTCTGGTAGGGGTCTTTTTCTTAACTAGGATCCCCTCTTCTGAAATGATTGTAGCTTGTGTCAAGCTGATATAAAGCCAGCCAGTACAGCGAGGGATAAGAAACTCAAGGAGACTGAGACATTTTACTAGCGTTAATTGTTCATCTCTGAGTTATTCTTTTGTGGCAAACCATTCTTGACAAATGCAATCTAAGCGACAACAGGTTAATTCTGCCTCACAGTTCAAAGGTTAGCCCATCACGATAGAGGAAGTTTAGGCAAAAGGGGCTCAAAACAGCTGACCACATCACATCTATAATCAAGAAGCAGAGAACCATAACATGTGTTGTCGCTCAGTTTCTTTTCTCTATTTTTTCAATGCAGGATCTCCACCAGGAAATAGTGCCATAACTTACAATGGCTGGGACATCCCAATCAAATTAAAGAAATCAAGATAAACCCCCACAGGCATGTCCAGAGGCATCTCTAAGGTGAGTTTAGATTCAGCCATATTGACAACACTAACTATTGCATCCAATACCTTTGTCAAAACATAAGAACTGTTATTGTAGACTGTTTAAGACGTTCTCAAGCATTATTTATTTATTGCACTGGGAGTGTTGACATGTATATACATTATATGACTTTAGATAAATTTATTTGCGCCAAAGGCATTGCTGGTTGAACTTATATGTGCAAATGGCAAACTGGTATCTGGGACCTAAAAGAGATTGCTACAAAAATATCTGAAGTAGATGCACAAAAATTAACATAGTTCCCAGAGTTTTCTTATCCATCTAAGTTGGTCTTATCCTGGTAGGACAGTGTAATCCCCTGGGAACAATTCCCATGAACAGGAGATTAAGTAGAAAACAAATGTTCCCTCGACTTCAGCTTTTTCCATTGTAAGACATAAAACTAGAGCCAAACTGGTTTAAACTCATAAATAAGAGAAAAAGTTCAGAACCAGAGGGAACCTGGGGATTGGCTCTATTCAGGTCTCCAATGATGCAAAGAAAAGCTTGCTCCAGAGAAGCCTCACTCTCTGGTAGTACATCCCTGCAAAACAACTCTAAAGACATCACTTGGGTACTCAAGTTCAAGTCCCTTGGAGAAATGCATCTGCTCCTTCCTCCTTTTAGCCATATTACTTTGATGGGTTATGTGCACATTTCTGAAGCAATAGCTGAAAGCCAGGAAATATAATCAAGTTGGTTAGGAGAGAGTCATGTGTCTATGCTTGCAGCCAGGTGTGGAGTCAACTCTACCAGAAATTTAGAACCTAAGATGGGCTTGACATGGGGCAGAGTGGTTTCTCAGGTGAGTTTTGAGATATGTATGTTAGAAGAAAATACATCACAAAAGAAAAGGTATCTGTCTGCTTTGAAGGTGGATATATCTGACCCAAAGAGAAAGGGTCTGCTAGAAGACCCCAGTTGAAGAATATTTCCTGGGGAGAGCAGAACACAAATGAAGAACCTCAGCCAGGAAGGATGTACCTTTAGACTATATGAGACAGCGTTGATTGTATCTGCTGTTCCAAGTGTCAACTGTTCATTATTCATTTGTGTCTAAGTGGTTCTTTTGGTGTAGCTGTAATGAAAAGTTCAGCATTTTTATTTGAAAAGTTTTGAACTTCTTTATTTTCCAATATAAATATTGCTATATGCTTTTTGTTTTTGTTTTTGTTTTTGCCAACTGCAGATTTCTGTAAAAAACAAACAAATTTGTGAAATGCTGCCAAGTAGGGAGAAACCACTCAAACTAATTGTCTAGATATTTTCTCAGGTAGCATCTTAGCATATTTCTTTTCTTTCTTATTTTGGATTGAATAGTTTATAAATGGCTTATAGAGGTTAATGAAATAGTGGCAATTCTTGGCTAATCGCTGGGTACATAACCATAAAATTTCAAGTATAAAAGGTTTCTGGGGGGCATTTAATGTATGAAAACAAACATTGGAAGACAAGTACATTTCCTCATGTTGTGTTCTATCCTGTAGGCAAGGCATCATTCTTTCTCAAGACCTGAAAGGCTATTTCCGTGATATTGGCTTAAATCAGAGAGTCAGATCAATCTGTCACATGCCCCTGAGTTTTCCAATCAACAGGATTTACAATATTATTAATCACATTTTGATGCCATTTTTTTTTCCGTGTAAAGGTCTTGGATGCGGCTCCTAGAGAGAATATACAATGTGTCATACATTTTTAATGCATTTGATATTGACCCTGATATAGAACTTCTATCCATTCATACTGGTATGCTCTTGTATTAAATCATTTTCCCAGTAACAAGAAAGTAAAGTGAGGCAGACTTCAGCCCTTTTTCCATCTCCAGATAAGATTTCCTCCTTCTCAAAAGGAAATCCCATTGAAGAAAAGATTGTCTGAGGATGAACTTACATAGTGTTATATACTTGGGCTCTATCATTCAGTTTTCCATGTACTAGTGGGTACCATGGACCCTATTTACTAAAGAAGGTCTAAGCTCCTGTCCTTTTCACTAAATGCTATCCCGATGACCTGTGACATACTCATTCCTCTCATTGTTCAAACACTGCTGCAGAGACGCCTTGACCCGCACATAGGACCTGTAAATCATGACTGCTCAAACTCAGGCCCAGTGAAGTCCCATGGAAGCTCCTCTTGCCACTTCGATTGCAATCCTAATCCTGTCTCTTAGACTGGAGTCACCTGCCTGAATACTGTCTTATTCCTTTTTTCTTCAGGGCCTCTTCCTGAATGTAGAATATTAAATTTGGTGTGCTCTAAGATGGCAATAAATCATAGAATTTTTGAGTTAGCAGCACTCGTTTTAGTCCTCCAGACTTTACGGTATATGATGACTTCAGCCTCATTCAGTTGGCCAATCTATGAAGTTCAAAATCACATTAGACTTTGTTTTCTTCTTTTGTTACCCACCCTCCACCTGGGGACCCCAAAACAGTTCTTATAAATTCCTAACAATTCAAAAGCCATCGTTTTTATTTAAGTCTCCATCCCCCTCCCTTTTGACTTTCAGTCTCACATCACACAGACGTTCTGGTGAGGGACCGGAATGTTCTTAGTCACACTGGTATGTTTCAGATGGAGCAGATCCAACTTACCTCTGGGTCTTTACACTTTAGTCCACAAACTTGAAGGACCACTGATTAGAGAGACTTTCCTCACCGGGTCTTCACCTTAGAGTTGCCTTTGGTCATGTTACCAACACTTGGTCGGAGCCTGTCTGGAAGCAGAGCTGAGCAGGCTAGGAGAAGATTCCTAAAGGTGCCCAGCTGCTGCTGCGCCACCTCTGAAACACTCGGTCCCTCCCAGACCCCTCTTTTCTTCAGTGGGTTAGCCTTAGCCGTTCCCATTGCTAGCCCTGTCCAATCTAGAACCCAATTAACCTTACGTATGTTCAATTCTAGTAAAACCATCCTTTCCTTTTCTCTCTTCTCCCTCATAAACAACATTCTTGAGTGGCTCAACAGTTGCTATCATAGTGTTCCTGCTTCCAGTATGCATAGCTCTGGTTTCTTCTCATCTCCAGACCCCATTCGTAGTGTCCCAAATTCTCTTCTTACATAATTAGTACTTGAAGCTCTTATTCATGTACCTTTTCCTTGATACCTGACCCTTAAAACTATTTCACCCTCCTGATACTCTCCCTGCCTCTGTGCCTGCCCTTTTCAATCTCCTTTGTGGATTTTCAGAGTAAAATACGGGCCAACCACTGCTTTAGCCTCAGGTGCTTGGATTTTAGGGACATGCCACGGTGCCCGGCTTTGCTCTCTCCTGCTGCTCCTGAAGTGACCTCCTCTCTCAGTTTAGGTTTCGGCTTCCTGTTTTCTGTGTCTCCACAGGTTCTAACTCTATGTTCCCTGCTGTACATGAGCCTGAGGTGTGTAGCACGGCAGTGGCCGCTCACGAGTGCTTTGTTCCAGGATCAGGAACAATTGAAACAGCGAGACTAAAAATTGGTTATCATGCCCTTGTTTAGAGCAGGGCTTCTCAGCCTTCTGAAAGCTGCCACCCTTTAATACAGTTCCTCATGTTGTGGCGACCCCTCAGCCATACCATAATTTTCGTTGCTCCTTCATGACTGTAATTTTGCTTTGCTACTGTGACGAATTATGATGTAAATACTTTGGGAGATAGAGGTTTAACTAAGGGGTTGTGACCCAGACATTAAGCACTACTGGCTTAGAGGTTTATCCTCGGCTCAACATCAGCTGGAATGTGGACACAATTCTGCCAGATATGATTTTTTTTTAAGTTAAAAAAATATAAATCTGTATGGAAAGTCCTTTCATTGTTATACTTATCTTAAAAGACAAACAACGTGCAGAAGTTCTCAACATGGCTGGAGGTCAGCGCTGCCCCAGGCTTAGGAGTTGCAAGCTCCTTCCATGGGAGCCCAAGACCATGGGCCTTTGTTCATGCAGCCTGTGTGATGAATGAGATGAAGGGTCTTTCACTTTCTGGTGTCTTTCCTTGTCAACACGTCTTGTACCTCATTGCTAGAATGTCTTCCATAAAAACAGTAACTAGATAATGCTCCATTCATTGTCCACCTACCTGTAAGTGGAGATCTTAATTGGTCTAGATAACAAAAGGCCAGAGTCAGATATGGAGGGAAACGCTGAGAGATCAGAGAGACGGAGCGAGCCCCAGCACACCTCACCTCCTTAGCATCTCAGCAGCCAAGAGAGTGATTTCCTGTTTCTCCCTGCTCATATCCTGTTTCTGCTCAGCTTCCTCACTTCCTGTCTGTCTGTGGTTAGCTAGTGGCAAGCAAGATATCACCACATCTACCTTCACGAAGGACAAGCCACGCCTCCCTAAGCCAGAACTCTGAAAATTTAAGTTCTCTCAGACCCAGAATTTCTTGAGCACCAGCATAATGCTCTTAAGGGATGGGTCACATTGAAAACACAGGCGAAAGCAAATTGTGCAAAATGGCCTTTGTGTGGTGTGCATATTATTTGTATGAAATATACATGAATTTTCCATTACAACTCAGGTGTCATCCCCAAACTATATAGTATTGTACCTGAAAACATTAAAAAAACCTAGAAGTTGTCTGAAATTGGGCGCACTTCTGGTCTCTCAAGCTGATGTCTGCAAGCCTACCAGCATGGCCTAAGCTAAATCTTTGTAGGCAGTTTTCTTTGGTCACCAGCTCACAAGAAAGCATACAGAGGCTTACTATTAATTACGAAACTAGGCCTATAGCTTAGGCTTGTCTCACTAACTCCTGTAACTTAAATTAAACCCATTCATATTAATCTACGGTTTGCCTTGTGGCTTTTTACCTCTCTTTCATCTTCTGCCTCCTCTTTCCTCTCCATGTCCCCTGGTGTCACTTCTACACCTCCACTCATCTGGTCTTCCTCTCTCTCTCCGCCCAGAAGTCCCACCTAACCTCTTCCTGCCTAGCCATTGGCCGTTCAACTGTTTATTAAATCAATCACCTTGGCAAAGACACATCTTCACAGTATACAAAAAATTTATTTAACAATGAATGTTCAATAAATATATTTTAAATGTCTGGGTGATTTTTTATTTAAATTCAAAGAAATCTTATTTTTACATACCAATCCTAGTTCCCTCTCCCTCTTGTCCTCTCTCACTCCCCCCCATCTCCCCATCCCACCCCCCATCTACTCAGAGAGGGTGAGGCCTTCCTTGGGGGATTGTCAAAGTCTGTCACATCATTTGGGGTAGGACCGAGACCTTCCCCCTTGTATCTAGAACGAGAGAGAGTATCCCTCCATAGGGAATGGGCTCCAAAAAGCCACTTCATGCAGGTTCATGCACCAGGGATTAATACTGCCAGCAGCCCCATAGACAGCCGGACCCCAAACTGACACCCACATTCAGGGTGTCTAGTTCTATGTTGGTTCCCCAGCTGTTAGAATTAGAGACTGTATATGGGAACTTAGCTTCATGCAAGAAACAATCACTTTCTTAGTAATCCCTCCATACCAAGGAGAGCTGTTGAAGGAGAGTTGTAATGTGCTGTACTCCATGCTTAAGCAGGCAAAATCCCTCCTTCCTTTGTACTGCTTAAAAAATCCAGTGCTCTACTTCTGAGCTCAAATGGTAGGAAGGCAAATGCCACTGTGGGGATTGTTCCACTGTGATCATTGCTGACACACTGGGACGTTTCAGGGCGATCTGAGGAACCTTATAGGAACATCCTCCGGTTCAAGGCCAGCCTGGTCTACAGAGTGAGTTCTAGGACATCCAAGACTATTGAGAGAAACCCTGTCTCAAAACAAACAAACAAACAAACACACAAACACACAAACAAAAAAACAACCAGATAACAATAACAACAAAAATCCCCAAGCAACCAAACAACAACAAAAGAAACATCCTCTAATATAGTATAAACTGGGTCCTTCTTTAATACTATAGTGTAATGTGACCATTTCTTAAAACTCAAGAAAGTATTGAACACTGTCCAATTCTTAATCATATTGCCAGGTGGATATATTATTAATAAACTTTTAAAATCAGGTGAATTTTTATTATTTTATTTGTGTGTGTTTCTCCATAGATAAGTGATAGTGAAAAGAAGTTGCCCTCGTTTCTGGTATCTGGAAAGATATTTCATAGTCTCCTTTATTTCAGCACCTCAAACAGAAGTGGGTTCTTTTTCTATAACCCTGTCCACCTCCGCCCTGACTGCCTTCCATTCTGATACTTCTGACTCCATGGGGAAAACAAATCCCTAGAAAGGGGCTGTTCAACTCTTCTAATGGGCACAGCTGCATTGCTGGCTATGACGGAACTTCAAATCAAGACAAGTGGAAGGTCAAATTCAAGGTATTAATGAGAAACACATTTTTCTTCCTTGGTGGCTATTAAAGTGATAGATGTCAGTGCTGTGGGCTAGAGGAAACCTCAACGCCTTGGTGCTACCAGCCATCGTTAAATCTCACACATGCACATGCCATTATACATCAGCTCTCTGTAGCCAAACTAGGGCCCTGGCTACTTCCCTGGCCTGTCTGTCACTGGCTGTCAAATCCCAAGCAAATACATTTTCCTTGTTACCAATTCAGCGAGGAGCATCCAGGAACGGCTAGAGCTCAATTTTGGTGCCTGCATCCTGAAGTTGGGTTCAAGCCAGGTCGAAGGGTGGGAGTTGGGTAGCAAAACAAATTATTTGACTCAGAAGATGACCTGCAAAGGCAGAGTCCTGTTTACCCAAATGATCTTAATCTCAAATCCTATCTCTCTGTCAGCTGTAACTGGATTTAGTGACAGTTTTAAGGGCTGCTGTTTTACTAGGCAGGAGTCAGACCTGATATTTGAAATTAGAATGGATGAAAAAGGGAATGAGTTTTGGAAGAGGCAGAGTGAGAGGGAGAGAGGAGAGGTAGATATAAGGAAAGGGAAATATTTAGATGGCATTAACATGGCAACAATCCACCGTATTAACCCCCCCTCCCCCATTTATCACTCAGCTTTCATTGTCTGCTTGTTATATTCCAGACACTGTGTTAAACTCTGGGTATGTCACTGGTCCCCCAGGCTGCACTGAGGTTTGCTGATTTCCTTGTAGAGTCAAATGTTCAGTTGTTGTAATGAAAAAGAGAAAGATTAAAATCAATGAAGAGCAGGCCAAGCTCCTCATTGTTCTCTGTCAGTGGAGTCATAGAAGGACTCGTTTCCCAACAGTGATCTATGATAATGTGTATGAAGGATTCCTAACCAAGGAAATTGATGATGCTTTCATATCCAGGTGTTTACTGGAGTCCAGCATCTAGGTGTGGGGCACCTGGATGACTGACCTTGGGGTTTGTTCTCCAGTTCCCTTCTGAGGTCAAACTAATGTAGTATGGGACAGAGATCAGAACAGTAATAGCCGGCATCCACTATAAATCACATTGAAAGCATAAGCTATCTGGTGTGGCCTGAGACTCCCATTTGCTAGGATCGGCTGTTCTGTGGGTTTCCCCAGCATGGTCTTGGCCCCTTTGCTCATCACTCCTCCCTCAATACAATGGGTAATTCTTCTAAACCACATCTTTTGGGGAAAGAATCATGTAGGTATTGAGCAAGTTTAGGGATGTGTTTGATAGATATTTGCTTAACTAAATTGATCCTAAACAGCATCAAACCCAGTGCACAGACCCAACCAAATTGGCCAGACTGTTCTTACACTATCTCAAAGGGGCTTATCAAAGGCCCATCCACCTTAGGTTTGCTGAGATTATAGAGCAAAGTGAATTGGGGGGGTGCTATAAAATTATGGGGGCCATATCTGGTAGATCTTGTCATCTGGTACATTTTAAGAGGACCTCTCTAGAGGTTCTGATGGAAACAGAGTATAAGGGAGTAAGGGAAAATAGCAGAAAGTCAAGGCAGGGATTTTGACAGGAGATCTGGGGCTCACAGCAGGTGCCAGTTATGTGAGCAGGAAGTAGTGATCAGATTCCAGGTCCGTTCTAAATGTAGGGCCAGCAGATGAATGTGGAATGTGAAACACAGTGGGACTAGGAATGTCTCTTAAAGTAAGGCTGGAATTCCCATGAGCTGTAGTGGAAATGACTTAGAACCAATTTCCAGGGCCCACTGGGGGTTCTATTTTGCTTAAGCTTATAAAATCTGACCCATCCTTTAAATTTTCTTTCTTTCTTTTTTTAACTTATTTTATTTTATGTACATGAATTTTTGCCTGTATGCATATATGTATACTGTGTTTGTGTCTGGTGTCCATGTAGGTCCCTGGAACTTGAGGTATAGACGGTTGTGAGCCACCATATGGATTCTGGGAACTAAATACCAGTCCTTTGCAGGAATAAGTGCTCTTAACCATGGAGCCATCTCTCCATCTCTGACATGTTCTTTTTGATGTCATAGTAGATGCATGGAGTTGCTCTTGCTGTTCATAGAAGCCAAGGATAGAGAGCTATGAACAGAAGAGATATCAGCATAGCTATGCTATTTAAATTTACAAGCCAAGGAAGTGAGACCAGCTGGAGAAAAAGTTCAAGGACTGGGCCATAAGGCACATCAAATTATTGAGGTTATTTTTTATGGAGAAGATGTAAAACCAACTGTGACTTGTTTAGTGGCCAGAAGGCCACTGGGAGATTGTGTCCTCTTTAAGCCAAGAATAAGGATAGCCTGGAGGAGGAGTAAAGGATATGAGAGCTAGTGTTTTAGTTAGGGTTTCTATTGTTGTGAAGAGACATCATGACCACAGCAACTCTTATAAAGGATAATATTTAATTGGCGCTGGCTTACAGTTTCAGAGGTTTAGTCCATTATCATCATGGTGGGACACCATGCAGGTAGACACGATGCTAGAGAAGGAGCTGAGAGGCAGGCAGCAGAAGTGAGTGCCACACTAGACTTAGCTTGAGCATCTGAGACTTCAAAGCCCACCCCCACAGTGACACATTTCCTCCAACATGGCCACACCTATTCCAACAAGTGCCAGTCCCTATGGGCCAAGCATTCAAACACATGGATGGGTCTATGGGGACTATTCCTAGTCAAACTATCACAGCTGCTATGTCAGGAGGAGGTGTCTTGACTGTGAAGGGCATTGCCAAGGAACTCAGTGGAGTGAATGGGTTCATATAAAACCTTTTAAAAATTTCTTTTCTTAAAATACCTCTGTTCTTTCAGTGTTACTAATTGTCCATAGCTCTTTTCCTGAAAATAATTAGAATTGACTTTTTTTTTCCTTTTCTGTTACAGCCGTTACCTTTGTTAACAAAGCCAGTTCCCATTGTTTTTGCCAATAGAATTCTTTTTATTATTCAAAAGAAGAACATTATGCAGAGGGCTGGCATTCACTGAGAGCCATGGT